>NC_136914.1:45674783-46319783 GCF_949752795.1 Hyperoodon ampullatus | reverse complement strand
CTTTCTATAAAAGTTACACTTGCACACAGAATTAGGGAAAAGCAGTTTTTAACCTTGATTTTTATACTATTTGTTTCCATATATTCGATGTCACATTTAAAGTGCTATTCCTAGATCCATTTCAGGTGTTATTTCTTGACCTAGATGAATATTTTTCTGTGTACTGGGCTGTAATTTACTTTCAGACTTGCACAGAATCGAAAAACTCTCCCTTTATACAAATCCATTTATCAGCTTCACGTTTTTCTTAGGTCTTCTATATTTCAATCTGAACTCCTTGCCGTTCAGAATTGTTGAATAACTTGAGTTGGGGCTTTGCCGTCATTCTGGGGCGTTGCCTTATTCCTGTCAACTTAGGTCCTTTATTTCTTGAATCCCAGGGCTTGCTTTTGTATAGCCCATCTTCCTGCTTCTGAGGCCTTCCCATCTATAAAGGTCTATTCCATCCTCGTAACTGAATAACTAGTTTGGCTCAATAGAGAATTCAAGGTTTAGTGAAGAGATTTGATGCTGTTTTGATTTTTCATCATTCATGTGAAATGCTTAGGGTTTTACCACTATCAGTGTTCTCCAATTTCATGACTATCTTGGGTTTGTTTCATCCATTGTGCTGAGCACTCAGTGGGTCATGTCATTGTGTAAACATGCTCTTCAGTCCTGGGAAATGTTACTGGAGCTGATCTTTCCTCATGTCCTTCACCACCCCAGTCTTTCCTCCAGAATTTTTTTTTTGGTTGTGAGCCCTGCGCATCTGGTTTTCCTGTTTTCCATTGCAGGCTGTTATCCTTTCAGCGATTTTTACAACTTAATTTTTCAACTTTTTTTAAGGTTTTTAATTTCAGTCATCTAATATCTGAGACCTCTTTCTCCAACCTGTGTTATAAGTAGTAACCTGTTCTTACATGGGTATTATCTTTTATTCAAGTCTAAAGTTAATAACTTTCAGAGTTTGTTTCCTCCGAGATGCTTTTCTTTCCTGTTGCTTTGGCCTCTGCCTATAATCTTCCTCAAATGTTTGGTGATCCTTGTCTCATATTTAGGAGTGCAGCATTTTTAAAGCAGCTTGGATGTTGTGAATTTGTGGGGCTGAGGGATGGGTACTTGTCAACCATGGGGTTCACTGCTGGGTGATCGGGTTGTGTCATTTATTGAGGAACCTCTTGATACATTTTTTTTTTCCTTCCTCGAGCTGATCAGGTTCATCAGAGAAGTCTTTTTCTACTCTGCTGCCTGGAGGGTAAAAAACCTGGCTGCCAGTGTTCTGAGATCCCAGTGAGGGGAGAAACCTGAGGGATCTGAACAAGTAAACTACTTGAACTCCTTTATTTTCATCATTGTATGCCTATTGAGTCCGAAGACCACTCTCTTACCTGCTTCAGACAAGTTTCTGCCAGGATGGAAGAGTTCAGCTGTCCAGCAGTACAGAGGGGATCTGGAGGTTTAACTGTTTGTGAAACAGACTTTCAACCAATCCTCTTTTAGTCCCTTTTACCTCTGTTTACAGAGATACCTGGGCTGCCGATTGCTAATATAAGCCTTTGGGGGTTCTGTGGTACAATCTGAAATATTCTCACTGCTGACAGAATATTCAGTTTTCTTGTCTCCTTAGTCAATTGCCATTTATTCAAAGGTTTGCAGCTTCCAAAATTTTGTTGTTTCCTCTCCCATTTTCTTTGTTTTGTTTTGTTCTGTTTTTTGGCTGCATGGCTTGTGGGATCTTAGTTCCCAGTCCAGGGATTGAACCTGCGCCCATGGCAATGAAAGCGCAGAGTCTAAAACCACTGGACCGCCAGGGAGTTCCCTCTCCCATTTTCTTTGACCTTTTATATATTTTTTATGTTGCCCCCCCCCCCCTTTTTAAGTAATGGGTTTTAGTAGGATTTCAGGAGAGACCAGAAGTGGTATTGTTTACTTTTAGCACCCTTTTTGTGTGTGGTAATGACAGATTTGGGGAGACAAAATGTAAGTAGTTCAGTACCCTTCTAAAATTTGGCCAGCAAAGTAGAAGTTTACAAGTAGTTTGCTAGTTTCTTACAGAACAAATCTCATTTACCTATTGGACAGTGTTAGGAAGCTTTTGATTTCAGTTCTCCCATCAGTTTTGTAGACCCTGTTAGAGCTGCCAACCCCCCTTTCTAGGTCTGTTGTCCTAAGTCAAATTCTGATACCTTTTGGTTTACTAGATGTTTACTACCAGGTGAGTTAGTTAATCTCTCTTCCTGGGGTTCTGGGTTTCCTCTTACTCCTTTTCTAACCTTCGAATATGTATTGTAAGGTTGCAGGTCTTATTACCACATTACTCTTTCCACATTGGGATGGCAATTGCTTCACTGTTATTTGTTGTATACAAGTTAGAATATAGGTTGTGGACACCTATCCTGGTGCCATTCATGCTGAGATAGTTTTGAAAGGTAGTCTCAATAACATTAGGATCTGATTATTAGGTCTTTGTATTCTATACTTTATGTGCTTTGTTTTACTGCTTGGGAAAGTTCTTTGAAGTTGTCTTGTACTTCAAAAGTACTTTATGTTTATGGCCTTGAGGTATTGGGAATTTTAAAACAAGGACTGATCCCACTGTCCATCACAGTATTTGTGTTGGTCCTGAAATGTATAATGAGTTTATTTGGTTTGGAGTCAGATTAACCTGAAATGTAAAAATCTAGATCCATGCATAATGGATGCACATCTCAATAAAGTAAATTTCTTTGGATGCAGTTTACTTAATAGTGCAGTTTATCAGTGTACTAATACTTAAGGATGACCCCAGACTTCATGAAGACTGACTGTTACTGCCTACTTTTGAAAAGTTGAGAAGAATGCATACTTTTTCCTTTCTTCACTACTGGCTATAATTAGGAGTCTAGTTTGAAATTTTGCATGTGTAACATGATTCTAGCAAGATGCAGTTGTGTAAATTGGTGGGTTGGGCTGTATATTGCTGTCAATTGCCTATAATTTGGAAAGTTGGGGGAGGGTTGATTATAATCTGGTTGGTATTTCAAAGAGACCTGCAGGCTATTTATATCAGAATCAGTATTGTTTGGAGGTGTTCCCTGGGATTCTGTATTTCACACACACCAAGTGATTTTACCTACACTGAAGTTGTAAGGACTGTTGTTTTAAGGTGGTTAGAGTTAAGCTTGCTGTTTCTTAAGGATTTTTTGTTTTTCTGTTTTTACTTTTATCTCGTGTAAAGACAAATAAAGGTGCATGTTTCATAAAACTTATACCACTCAAGCATTTTAATCATGGACCCTAAGTCTAGCTTGAAAAAAAAATACTTAGCATTCTAATGAGTGTACGAGAGGACAAGGAGCAGTAGTGTGCCATGCTGGGGAAGGGAGGTGGTGGGGGTAGGTGGTTGGTATTAAACTCTTTAGAGGCAGTACATTCCCCTGTCGCCTGCATATTGCCACTGGTTTGGTTTGTCACTGACTTCATTCATTCATTCCATTATTATTGGTAATCAGCAACTCTGTTTGAAACTGACATTTTCTGTTGTCTTGAGTTGGGCTAGTTATATATTGCCTTGTTGTCCATAAGCATCTTTTAGATTCTCATGAAGGAGATAATTCCAATAGCTTCCCTTTATAAGTGGCTATAGTATAGTAGCTTTGGGTAAAGACTGCAGGATCTAAGGGAATATGTAATTTAGGAAGACAGAGCAGAATGCTCTGCTAAATGTTCATTTTCTCCAGTAAGCTCTGTAGAGGTAGATAATTTGGGGGGACAGAAAGGTGCTTAAAGGGCATGAAAAAAGGACTTTACAAAATTATTTTACTACTTAAGAAGGGTGAGATACTTTGTAGGAATGAAATCCTAAGTAAGAGCAAGGTGTTCCTTGTTTCAGCAGTCCAAATCAGTTATTTTAGTTGTCATGGGAAGAATTCTTTAAAGTCTTCAGAGAAAGTACAGATAGGTCCTCATTTATTAAACATTGATATTAGGGTTATCGGATTCTATTTTGAGAAACTTACCTAAGTTGCTCGGTGTTGGGAGAGAGAGTATTTCAAGGTTAGTTGATACACATTTTATTTGTGTAGGCTATATTCTGTTTGTATTTTAGAAATTGAAAGCAAGGTTACTTTCCTGGCTTTTTGAAATTTTTCTTTAAAATATTGGAAGACACTTAACAGTTGTATTATGCCAGTACCTAAATGTGACATTTAACATGTCATGGAAAGCTATGCTTTGAATAAATACTTGAGAAAAAGAATTGCCCCTTTGTTGTATGGATGGCCTTGGGTTTACACAGGGCTTTATCACATTTTTAGAGAACATTTGCCAATCTCTGATGAAGTGGAACCCTTTTAAAAGAAATTGGAAGATGGCTATATAATTATTTCAGTGTAGTTAAGAGATTGGCTACGGCAATAATGAAATACTAAAATTTGTTGTAAATTGCTTCTACAATAATTGATAAAGCATGCTACAACTAATTATATGTATTAAGACCTATCAGCATGTCTTTTTTTAGAACCTGGTTGACTTGATTCTAAACCAACATAATGTTCTCTGTACCATTTGACATTTTCAAGACATATTCTCCCTAAGCAGATTTTGTTGGAACCAAGTGTTTCCAGTTCTAGAAGCCTACTTCTAGAATCTTCATGTGAAGTTTACAGTGGGCTTTAATGGGGTTTTGATTTGCACTAAACTATCTTTTCTGAAAGATTCTGTTTAAATTATAATGTAGTGCTTTTGTCTTAAAATTAAACTCTTAACAGCAGTCATGCATTTTTTGCACTGTCTTTTTTTTTTTTTTTTTAAGGTTTCCCCTCTTGGATGAATTTCTTGAAATACGTAGGTCTTGTTTTCTTAGTTGGGAAGGTAAGGCAACTACTGTCGTGTTTAAAATGACAATGTTAAATGACGGGATTCTTTTTAAAGTTAGTGATGCATAATTGGTTAAACAGTATTACAGGTTGAGATTTTGATGGAAGAAAAAAGAGCAATTTCCAGTTTTCTCCAGAATGTTCATGAGAAAGGATACCAAGAGTAGGAATATTTTATATGGGGATGTTCAGTCTTTAGCCTCTACTGGGCTTGCTGTCAAATTGTAATGAAACCACTAAAAGGGCTGGGAATGCATTTACTCTCTATGCAGACAAATTTTTCAAAAGGCAAATAGAATTAGATGTGTACAATAGCAATAATGTTAACCAAGGTACCCATACTCAACGTAAATACAGAAAAAACCTAACTATCATTTCATTATTACATTTCCTACGTTCCTTTGAGAACTCTAAGGAATGTGGGTCACTCAGTGCTGGCTTGCCAAGAGAGAGGGTCCCATCATGGTGGGTCATGGTGTGGTGCTGACCAGGGGCTTCCCCTCAAATGACCTGTTTTCCTGTAACCAGCTTGTAATTTGTCTAAAAGACCGGAATTAAATAACGCATTTTGTTCTAGCTTCTGCGAAGACTAATGAGAGAACGAATTTTCAAAACAAGTTAAAATAATTCTTTCAGACTTACTAGAATGTGTGGGACATTCTATTTTGTAGATATTTTAAAAATTCTTGTTTAATATGTTGAATAGATATTTCAAGTGAATGGTTCAGAGGTCCCACTCTGTCATTTGCCCTGTGATGTTGGGCAAATAAAATTGAACTTCTCCAACAAGCATCAGTTTTTCCAACTGTAAAATTAGACGTTCTTTAGGGATGGACATTAAATGATAGGTATGTGAAAAGTACTTTGATGTTAGTCGTTCTCAGCTTCATACACTGAATGGGGTTAAACGCATACACCTTGAGGCGCCATCCCAACCTTAAGCAGAATCTTCAGATTTGGAGCCCAGACAGCCTACACCGCCTTATTAGGATCCCCAGGTGATTCTGATGCTGAGCGTTGAAAACCAAAGCTTCATATTTATTGCTGTGATCATGTTTAAGAGCTATGGAAATTATGCATATGAAAAAGTACCAAATATTAATGTCTGCCTGTATGTGCTAGGCAGTCCGAATACAAAAAGCTTGAGGGGAGTAGACACATAGCTGTCCACCATGATGGGGATGAGTGCCCTTTTTGAAGCTTGCCTGGGCACCTGCAGGGACTCCCTACTTTTGCTTGCTTCTGTCACTCTTCTGGGCTTCCCTGCTGTGAGCCTTCAGGAGATTTCATGTGGAAGCTCCGTGATTTTGGTGAGTAATTTGGGAAAAGGAGATAAGCAGAAGGGAGGAGTCACAGTAGACTAAGGTCTAGATCACAGAATAGCTGTGATCCCCTTTATAGACACAGGAGATAAGGTCCAGTAAGCAGTTTTGTGGGGAAAGGAAGAAGAATATATACGAGTTTTAGGATTTAATATTTGAGGTGTTTGCACGTTTTCCAAGTGGATGTCTCCAGTAGAGAAAATGGAATTCAGAAGGAAGGTTATTGCTGGAGAAGGCAATGCCATGGGAGTGAATAAAAGCACCCTGGAGAGTGTGGAAAATGAAGAGAACCGAAGGCTGAGCTCTGCTGCAGTCCATCTGAGTGAATGAATGAATGCACGACAACTCCCAAGGTCTAGTCCACTTTCTCGACCCACACAGCAAGCAGTGTCTTCATTTGTTCATCTTTTTTCCTCTTACTACGTTAGCCCAGTGGACTCTGGCAAGTGACCTAACTTGTGCTTCAGTTTTCTTATCTGTAAAATGGAAATAATAGTACCCACCTCAGGGTTGTTGTGAGGATTAAATAAAAATAAAGTACTTCAACAGCTACTGGCATATCAGTGCTCAGTAACTTAATATTAACTGGACTGCCTTTACCTATTGAGATGAATTTGATTTCTAATAAGGTCCAATTCCCATCCCACTTACAAGCGTGCAAATCTTCCTCAGTGACTGGAGCCAGTGTTGATCGTTATCTTGTATTTTTTCCCTGCCACACAATGCATCGCTTAGATGTTATTTTAACATGTTTATGATCTTTGTTGGTCTTGCCTCAACTGGAATGTAAGCTTCCCTTAGGATCAGAACCATTTCTTATACTTCTATATACAGATGTTAATTTCTCAAACATGTTATCTCTATCAATGTGGTAACTTAGAATAAATCCTGATGATTTAGGACTGTTTCGGTGCAGAGGAGGAACTCAACAATTGAATGCATAAATGAAAAACCTAAGATTGTCTTAATTGTTTCTACTCAGGTACATTCTGCTAGATGTTGCACAAATAGCAGGGAAACACTTTACTAAATGAGTGCTTTGCTTCTTCCTAGCAGCTTTCAACAGTTCATAAAAATAGAAGTCATCTGGAAAACTCTTAAACTCTATTTAAGACTGCCTAGGAAAACAGGTATTACATGGGACGTGCTGCCTGGAACCAGGGTGATAGCCTGTGCTTTAAACACGCTGCAAGTGGAGGGAGGTTGCAAATGCATTTTATTTATTTTTTAGGCTTCTCGGTCTTGGCATCCTAAAATGTAAAATTGGGGGTGGTGTGGTGGCTAGGTGTTAAATTTGATGTCTTCTAGCAATAAATATGCTAGTATTCACTGGCAATCAGGATACAAACATTGTTTTGTACATAATTATAAATTACAGAAATAATTGGAGGCAAATTTTATAGGGCTACAAAAATAATGGCAGCAAAATGCATGACAATATCTCCTCACAATATTCCTTCAGATTCCTATCTCTACCCCCCCTCCCCCCCACCCGCCAAACAACCTACTAACCTGGTCCAAAGCAAAATAGTACTGATGTGTGTTGTCTGGCCCACAGTTAATTTAAGGGGTCAGATAATATACTCTGAGTTAAACATGTGGGTTTCGTGGCTATATACCTCAGTCAGTACTTGAATCAGTAAAATCTCAGCTTTCTAGCTGTGTGATCTTGAACATGCCATTTAACTTTGCTATTTTCTCATATGCAAAATAAAGATAATAATATGAACTAACATTAACATAGCACTTACGTGCCAGCCAGTTTTATGTGCTTTACATTATACTAACAATAGTTTTTACCTCTTCATGTCATTGTAAAATTTAATGAGACACCTCTCCCCCAAAGCACTTACTACATATGTCAGAGTATATTTCTTTTCCTGGGTATAAATTACAGAAACTCCAAAAGTTTCTAACATTTAAAATGCTTTAAAAAATATTTTGTGAATGGAAAGGTGATATTGTGCTGGAGGAATTGGGACCTATTTAAAATGCTGATATTTGATCATTATCAGAATTAAAATGAGTTCTCTAGTAGTCAGGAACCCCTGTTCTAATCTTTTTATTCTTCCCCATGGATCACTATGATTTTTATGATTTTTAAAACCTACTTTAGACCTCAACATCCCCATTAGGAAATAGAATTCATGAAACCTGTAACCAACCGTGAAGTGAAGTTGAACGTTTTGGGTTTTAGAAATCTTAGTGATTCAAGGTTATTGGATGAAGTGTATCAGTTAAAAAGAAAAAAAAAAAGCTGTTAGCGTGGTAAAATGGAAGACATGACCTGTTATTTATTAAGAGAAATGATAAAGCTTCCTAATTTTTTAATCTTTACCCAAAGAAATGCCTAGTATAAAACACAATGGTTTGAATTTTCATTTCAAATGAAAGAATATGTAGAAGAGGTGAATGTGTACCTGGACTGTACTCATGTAATGATTCTTATTTCTAAGGGAATTTTAAGGTCATTTCTGAGTAAGGAGTAAGATGATGGGGATTTAATCAATGCCATAAATGCAGTCATCTTTCCTATTAAGTAATAGTTAACACTTAAATAGCATTTTCTATGTGGTAGACAACAACTCGATGCGATATTATTATTAGCTCCATTTTAAAGATGAGGAAACGCGGTCAAAGGTTAACTTGTCCAAAGTCATCTATATGGTATGTGGCAGAGTGGAGAGTTGAAGCTTGGCAGTCTGATTTCAGGGTATGTGCTTGTAATATTAACAAAGAGAAGAGTAGTGGAGCAGTGGTAAAAAAACAAATGGGATTACAGAAATGGGAGAGGTACAAAGACGAGAGTAAAGGAACACTAAAGGGACAAGGAAATACTTCCAACCCCCTTTTCCTCCATTCCTCCTACCACTAGAGAAGGCTTTTGTAATTATTGGTTGTAGAACTCTATAATTACATATAACAATTTATTGGTACCTGCTGGGGATAGGGAGAAGGGTCAAGTTGGTATTACATTTTACTTAAAAGAATGATGATGCTTGAAAGGAGAATGGCCACGGTGATGACTATAATCTTTTTGAAGTGTTTCCACCATATCCTCCCAAGAATCTTTCTTGTTTTTTGGGATTCTTTGGCCTGAAATGAAAATAAACACAAACTTAATGTTTTCTTTCCATTTCTGGATTAATGTGCACACTACAATACTTATTAGAACAATTTAGAAGAACAGATTTAATTTGGGTTTGACCAATCACAAAAAGTCTCAATAAGTCTGAGCAGCTGTTATAAAATGATGCACCAAGATTCTTTATTGTGTTCAGCTATACTTTTATTGGCTTTTTAATTTTGTGACCTTGAATAAGTTACTAACTCTCTGACCTTCAGTTTCCTCATCTTTACATCATGATTCTACTTAAATTCCACTATCCCCTACAACCCTATTTAAAATTGCTATCCCATCTCCATTCCAGAAGCCCTATTCCTCTTCAATACATTATTTTTCTCCAAAGTACTTATCTAACAATATGTACATTTTACTTATTTGTTGTTTGTTGAGAACGTAAGTTCTATGAAGGCAGGGATTTTTTGTCTGTTTCATTTACTGCTATATTCCCAACAGCGAACAACATAGAGCAGGTGTTCAATTATAATAGTATTTGTGGAAAAAATGAATGACTAAATCTATTAAATGAGGATAATAGTATCTGCCACATAGTAGCCCAGATTGTGAGGATTAACTGAGGTAGTGAATATAGTATATCGAGACTGGATATAAGAATAAATTATGCCATTATTATAATTAATATTTTGATGAATAATGAGGTGGACTTCGTTAAGTACGATACAAAAAGTTTCATATCTTAACCTAATTAACAAACAAAATAGCTCACTTTTATTAAATTTTATTAAGATTATTGAAAGAATCCAAGGAGCAGTGGAGAGAAATGAAACACTGTCACACGAAATTGTAAAATCCTTCCCCCCCACCCCCTGAAGTAAGCTTTATTGTTTTCATTTGGTCTACTCCTTTTTATTTTTAAAATATGTGTAACTGCTTTTCATATAGCGTGATACAAATAAATTGCTTGATGCTTACATGGATTTCTATCTGCCACCTGGATGAGTAAAACTAACATATTTCAGTTAACTTTCTTCGTGCATCAGATCTGCTTTTTTACTCTCAGTATATATGGTGATTTTCCAAGAACAAAATCAAGGTATGTACATGATTACAGTGCATGCTATAAATGGCATGAGTCCTGGTATGCCACTCAGATGTCCTCATGACTGTAGTGTATGACAAGTTATGGGAGCCCCAGGTTTATATATCCAAGATGCTGGTGTTTAGTCTCAAGGATCTGGCATATGGAAGCTAGTGACTACATATACTTTCCAAGATGTTATAATTTATTGAATGCTTAAAGTGCAGGTACTATAGGACATGCATTATATGTATTTTTGCATAATAATATGCAATACTTATAATAACCTTAGGTGAATATTCCTGTTTTATAGTGTTGAAGAAAATGAGGCTCAGAATGGTTTAAGTTGCTTGCCTCAGATTTAGAGTAAGTGGTGGAGCTGGAATTCAAATCTAGAATTGCATGACTATACTGCCTCGTGTAGAAACAGTGAATTAAGGTATAAATGGATTTTATATCGTTCTCTTAGATTATTTATTCTCTTTTATTAATGTAGTGTGTATATATAGTTTGAAAAGTCAGAATTCTGTAAGGCTTATGAGTAAAAACTGCATTTTCCTGCCCTGCTCCTCCTCAACCTGATCCTATTTTTCAGAGGTAATCACTTTCAGCTCTTTTTTGTGTGTTTTGTTAATTGCTGTATCTCTATTTCCTGGAACAGTGGTTCTCTCCTGGGGATAATTTTGCCCTGCAGAGAACTTTTGGCTGTATCAGGAGACTTTTGTTTTTTCTTTTTTGCGGTACTCGGGCCTCTCACTGCTGTGGCCTCTCCCATTGCGGAGCACAGGCTCCGGACGCGCAGGCTCAGCGGCCATGGCTCACGGGCCCAGCCACTCCGCGGCATGTGGGATCTTCCCGGACCGGGGCACGAACCCGCGTCCCCTGCATTGGCAGGCGGACTCCCAACCACTGTGCCACCAGGGAAGCCCAGGAGACATTTTTGACTGTCATGACTGCAGGGGTGCTACTGGGCATCTAATGGATAGAAGCCAGGAATGCTATTGAATATCCTACAATGCATAAGACAGTCCAGAGTGTGCCACGGTTGAGAAACCCTGACCTAGAACAGTGTCTGACATATAGTGGGTGCTCAGTAAATACTTGTTGAATGCACCTCATTTAGCTGTTTATTTTTTCCTGCTGTTTGTTTTCCTCTGTATTGCTAGAAACCATATATATATATTTTTTCTTGATTTTTCCTGTTTCCAACTATAGAAAAGGGGATATAACTCCTACCATACCTCCAAACGCCCCTTCCCCAAACACACACCTTTCCTTTCTTTCCTATCCTTTTTAATTAAAGCTTTGTAACTATTCCCTGAGACATGGAGCATATTTGACTACATTGACTTTAATGTATAGCTTTTTGGTTTCTCTAGAGCTAATAATAGGTAGGTAGTTAAAATGTTTTCATTTATTAGTTTTTAATCTACCAACCAGTAATTCATTCCCAAACTCTCCAAAGGAGCTGGAAAATATCCTTCCTTTGATGGCTCCTCTGTTGGATCCTTCTGCTTTATCTTGAAGTTCCTCACAGAGCCTTTTGATCTACTCCAATGTGGTTTGGTTGGGGTCTAGGTTTGCTATACCTATAGCTTTAATCCTCAGATCTTTCTGCACCAGTATCCTGGGAATGCCCATCTCTTGTGCTGGGCCTTTTGGTTTTTCAGTCTCATTTTGTTCCCTTTCTTGATTTCCTTCTGTTGGTGAAAAATTTCTGCTGAAAACTTCTTAGAAAGGGTGAGTGGGAGATATGTTTCTGAGAATTTACGTGCCTAGAAATGTCTTTATTCTACCCTTGGTAATTTGGGTATAGAAGTCTAGTGTGGAAATCATTTTCCTTCAGAATTTTAAAAGCATTCCTTCATTTTTGTTTAGCATCCATATATTGCTTTTGCAAAATCTGTTATTCTAATTGCCAAGTCTTTGTTTTTTTTCTCTCTAAAAACCTTCAGAATCTTCTCTTCCTTTTTAACATTCTATAATTTCAAGATTACATGCCCTGCTATGATCCTCTTCTGTTGTTCATTGAATCTGTAAATTCATGTTATTTAGTTCTAGGATTTTTTCTTGTATTAATCTGATTTTCTCCCCTCTGATTCCTTCATTTTCTTTTTCTGAAAATCCTGTTATTCATATGTTGGATCTCTTAGACTGATTCTCTGTCTTTTCTCTCTCTTTTTGCTTTGCTCTCTGAGAGAATATCTCAACTTTATATTACAATCATTCTATTTAATTTAAAAATTTTACTGTTGTTTTAACTTCCAAAAGATCTTTTTGTTCTATGAATAAGCTTTTATATAGCTTTCCATTCTTGTCTCAGGGTTGTACAATATTATCTTCTATTATTTCTCCCAAGACATTAGAGAGGTCTTTTTTTTAAATAAATTTATTTATTTATTTTTGGCTGCGTTGGGTCTTTGTTGCTGTCCGCGGGCTTTTTCTAGTTGTGGTGGGTGGGGGCTACTCTTTGTTGTGGTGGCTTCCCTTGTGGAGCATGGCTCTAGGCACACTGGCTCAGTAGTTGTGGCTTGCAGGCTCTAGAGCTCAGGCTCAGTAGTTGTGGTGCATGGGCTTAGTTGCTCCACGGCATGTGGGATCTTCCCGGACCAGCAGCTTTTACTGCTCTAATGAGGCTCAAACCTGTGTCCCCTGCATTGGCAGGCAGGTTCTTAACCACTGCATCACCAGGGAAGCCCTGTTTGCTTTTTTTAAGTGAAGTATAATTTACAGTATTGTGTTGGTTTCAGGTGTACAACACAGTGATTCAGATATACATACATATGTATATGTGTGTGTGTGTGTGTGTGTGTGTGTGTGTGTATATATATATATATATTCCTTTTCAGATTCTTTTCCCTTATAGGTTATTACAAAATACTGAGAATAATTCCCTGTGCTACACAGTAGGTCCTTATTGGTTATCTATTTTATACATAGTAGTGTGTTTATGTTAATCCCAAACTTCTAATTTATCCTTCCCCCCAGAGAGATTTTTTTTTTAAATGTAGCTTTCTTTTGCTTCTGCATTATCTGTTTTGTCTGAGTTCCTTTTTTCTGTTTACTTTTTTTTTTATTATAGAGATTTTTCTTAAATACCTCATGATCTAAAATGATGATTGGAAACTCCATATGAGTGAGTGAGGGCTATCATTTGGTGGGCTTCACTATAGGATAACCTGGTATGAACCTGACTGCTTCACTGGGGGAATGCCTCAATATCTGTAGGTCAGGATCTGTAGGTCTTTTTTCCTCGGCCTCGTGAGTTTTCTTAGAGAGGAATCCTCTAATCTCCTGCCTGGGTGAAGCTGACTGGGAGAGAGGTTGGGGAATGGTCACCCTATTCAGGATGCAGATTTTTACTTAGTCCACCTAATTTTAATATGATGCTCACTCTGTCCTTAACTGCACCTGGTAAATGAGTTTAGAATCTCTTCGGTCTGTTGACTTTAGATAATACAATTTATTATCCTTTGTCAGGGGTAAGGAGAGGAAACTGGGGCTGTAAAAAGTCGGGAAGGGGCTCTACAGGCAAAATGTTCCTTTTAAAGACTTTATACCCAATCTCTTCTTTCTACACCGATACTGCTTTTAGAAGTACCGTGTATCTCCTTTTAGAAGTACGATGTGTGTCCAATTTCTGATCCTTTCCAAGGTTCTAGGGCCTGGATCATTTGGCATCTTAATATCTTCTGCTATAAGCTTGTTTTTCGAGCTTTTACTGCTCTAATGAGGCTATTAAGTACTCAGAACCCATTTTCCTAGCTTCCAAAATTTTGAAATTTATTTTCTCTTGTTCTTTTTCTAAAAAATCCTAGTGGTTTATACATTAAAA
Organism: Hyperoodon ampullatus; assembly: GCF_949752795.1. Classification (NCBI taxonomy): domain Eukaryota; kingdom Metazoa; phylum Chordata; class Mammalia; order Artiodactyla; family Ziphiidae; genus Hyperoodon; species Hyperoodon ampullatus. The sequence continues at coordinate 46,305,625 of NC_136914.1, read as the reverse complement.
TCTCTAATTGTTGTTTTACCTATCATTTTATTGGCGTTTTGAGAGGGTACCAAAATAAATGTATATGTTTAATCTGCAAGTTAAAATCCATGACCCATATTTATCTGTAGGCAGACTGACAGAAAGCTTATTGGCCTACTTTTTGTTAAAAAGCCAAATCTGCTTTTTAAGAATAGCTAGGTCTTTTACAAAAAGATCAAGAGAGAGAGAAAATTAATTTAGCTAGGCAAAAATAGAGGGTTTAGTGAGAATGATTATGTGATATCTGTGTGAAAGTAGTCTGAGAACAATTGTAAAATATTTCAGTCAAATTTCATCTTTATTTTTTTTTCCTATATATATATATATATATATATATATTTTGGCTGCACTGCACATGGCATGTGGGATCTTAGTTTCCTGACCAGGAATCAAACCGGCAGCCCCTGCAGTGGAAGTGGGGAGTCTTAACCACTGAACCACCAGGGAAGTCCCAAATTTAATATTTTATTGAGCTGCTTCTACTCAACTGGCTTCAAAGAGGAAGTCATTTTTTCCCATGTAATCATGAAAATACAATGTATACATAAAAGTGGGATTTGTTTGGAAGGAAAGGCAGTAAAGTGAAAAAAAAGTCTCTTAATTTTTTTGCTATAACTTTCTGGGATTTAGGTGTTGCCTCTTTTCTGATAAGAAAGAAACATAATCTAATAAAAAAGTAATAGATCCAGTGATATAGTGGATTATGTAACCCTATAACCCTGCCACTATTACTACTCAGAAACGTTAGATAAAATATAAGAAGCAAACTTTTTTTTTTTTTTTTGCGGTATGCGGGCCTCTCTGTTGCGGCCTCTCCCGTTGCAGAGCACAGGCTCCGGACGCGCAGGCTCAGCGGCCATGGCTCACGGGCCCAGCCGCTCTGCGGCATGTGGGATCTTCCCAGACCGGGGCACGAACCCGTGTCCCCTGCATCGGCAGGCGGACTCTCAACCACTGCGCCACCAGGGAAGCCCAAGAAGCAAACTTAAATGCATAACTGATATTGGAAGAAAGTAAGAGTAAGGTCAAGTGCAGGAACCTAGGAAAGCAGTGAGAAGTTGCACTGATGGTGCAGCTCCTCTGGATTTGGGAAGGTGATGATGTTGGCCTCTGCCATGCAGGCAGGGCTTAGGATTTAGTGCTCACAGCGGGCTAACCCTTGGGCTCACGTGAGGAAAGCAATGAAACTACTCAATTTCCATCCTTCCTGTTAACTAGGCTCAAAGCTTTGGAGTCTTCCTTGACTCTCTCTCACCTCATGGCCAATCTGTCAGCAACTCTAATTCGCTCCACCTTCAAAATATATCCAGAATCCAACCACTTCTCATCACCTATATTGCAGTCAATATTCATTTAGTGTTACCTACACCTTTACCACTATCTATATAGTTCCTTTAGAATTTCCTTTAGTGATAAACTTCCAGATGTGATAAAGACAGCCAGCTATCCACTGAAGACTTTGAGTTCCCCTTCCATAATGTAGAGTTGTTGCTGGCAAGAGACTGTCCAATTACAGACCACATTTCTCAGGCCCTTCACCCCGCCCCTTGCTGTGTCCTCTCTCTACCCCATGTACCTATGCAAAGCTATAAGACTAATTCCTACCAATAGATTGTGAGTAGAAATGATGCGTGTCAATTTGGGGCTGAACTGGCTCAAAGCAAATGTGCTTCTTCCACTCCCTGTTTAACCAGCTGCCACCTGAAATTGAAAGATTCTGAGGGGCCAAAGGCAATGACAGTCACAAAATGGAAAAAACTTGGGTTTCTGGATTACCCTGTGGAAGTCTGCTCACTGAAAGCCTGACTTATGCTGTTATACAACCGAGAAATTAACCTCTGTTGAGTTAAAACACTGAAAACTTGAGGTATGTTGGTATAGCTAATGTTTCTCTAATAGTGAAATTGTAGTAGGATGAGATGTTGTTATTATCAATACAGAACTCTAAAACTCTAGCACTGGCTTAGCCATCAGGTGGTAGGCACAGAAGAAACTGATATTAGAGTCTGGAAAGATAAAGACCAATGCTCTTCAGGGTAAAATATTTGCTAAAACTATTGCCTGTGATAATTTGGAAGGCAGACAAAATACTACTGAGTCTGTCCTTTTAGAAGAAAAGGTTGGAAAATAGAAAGGTAGTAGCATGAGTTCTTTTTACTGGCTACATTTAGCAAGGCAACAACTGGCCGGTTTGCAAGAAGAAATGAAAAGGAATAGAGAGACTGCAGAAATGTGGAACATTGGAAGATTGGATAAGCTGATGGTTCTTGGGCCCAAATAATAAGACATTAGATTGAAAAGACCTTTTAATGACAGATGCCCATTAAGATTCTACCTTTCCTCAATTACAAAACCCCCTGAAACCTATTAAAAATGGGCAAATGACTTGAAATGCAAATCAAAGTAAGATACCACTTCACACCCGGTAGGATGGCTATAATAAAAAAAAAAAAAAAGGAAAAATAACAAGTGTTGAAGAGGATGTGGAGAAATTGGAACCCTCTTACATTACTGGTGGGAAGGTAAAATGGTTCAACCACTGTGGAAAATAGTTTGGAAATTCCTCAAAAAGTTAAAATAGAATTACCATATAATCCAGCAATTCCATTCCTATGTACATACATAAGAGAATTGAAAACAACTATTCAAACAAAAACTTGTACACAAATGTTCATAGCAGCATTATTCACAGTAGCCAAAAGGCAGAAACAACACAAATGTCCGTCAGTTGAAGAATGGATAAACAAGTTGTGGTCAATCCATACAATGGAATATTATTCAGCCAAAAAGGAATGAAGTACTGATACATGCTACAACATAGATGACCCTCGAAAACATCATGCTAAGTGAAAGAAGCTAGACACAAAAGACAACAGATTGTATAATTCCATTTATATGAAATACTCAGAACTGGTAAATCCATAGAGACAGAAAGTAGATTATTGGTTGTTAGGGGCTGGGGAGTAATTGCTTAATGGGCATGAAGTTTATTTTGGGGGTGATAAAATGTTTTGGAACTAGATGGAGGTGGTGGGTACACAACATCGTGAATGTACCAATTGCCACTGAATTGTATACTTTAAAATGTTAATTTTTTGTTATGTGAATTTTACCTTAATTACAAAAAGATTGTGCCCTGCATTAGAGTTCAGATTAAGGGTATAAGCTTCCTATCCAACCAAGCCTAATGGCCTCAAGGTAGTTGCCTTTAACTTGAGAGGGAGGCATGAGCAAGGAAGCAAAGAAAATACATATTGGAAAGGATAAAAAAATCCAGTCATTTTTCATATATGATGGAATTTCTATGTAGAAAATGCAAATAAATCCACAGACAAACAATATTACCATAAAAGAGTTCAGCAAGAGTTGGGATACAAAATCATTATGCAAAAATTGACTGCGTTCTTATTAACCAAAATTTTTTTGAAAATGTAGTTTAAAAAATATCGTATACAATAGAAACAAAAACAGATACCAAGAAATAGATCTCAGAAAAGTTGTACAAGACCCTTAGGGGAAAAATTATAAAACTCTACTGAAAGATTTTGAAAGAGACTTAGAAAAATGAAGAGACATAGCATGTTCAGAGAAGGGAAAACAGTATTTTAAAGGTGTCAGTTCTCCCCATATTAATGTAATTCCAACTAATATCCCAACAATTTTTGTGTGTGTGTGAGTGTAACTTGAGATGTAGAATCTAAAATTCCCCAAAAGAGAAAGAAGTAAGCCTTGCCAGCATAATTTCCAAAAAAGAGAAAGTAGACGAACTTGCCCTATAAGATATTAAGACTTCTCATAAAACCACAGTAACTAAAATGGTGTAGTATTGGCCCAAGGGAATAGAAATAGAAGAATATAATACATACAAATTAAAAGAACGAAAATTGTTTACATATGAAAACATTATATGTGGCAAGGCTGGCATTACAAACCAAATGGGAAAGGCTGAGCTATTTAATAAATGGTCGCTTGGGCAACTGGTTATTTATTATTTATAATTTATTATTATAAATTTTATTAGAAACTAATAAAATTTGATTCCTACCTCATATTTTATGCAAAAATAAAATTCCAGATGTTTTAAAGATTCATGTTGAAGAAGCAGAAATAAAAACTTTTAGGAGACAATATAAGAGTATCTTTATAACCTGGGGAAAGGAAGGCGTTCTTAAGACACAGAAAGCATAAAGGGCAAGACTGATACATTTGCCTACATGAAGTGTAGTTGATTTACACTGTTGTGTAAAAAAATGAAAATATTTAAAATTTAACATGGAGAGGCACTGACATCTTCCCTAGGTATGATGTAAAATGGTAAATCATGAAAGTTAAGATATTTTGAGGGTAGAGGGGAAATTCCACAGTGATGCAGAGTTGGCCACTGCAGACCCCTTTGTCCACTCTCTTGTAGTGTATTGCAATACCTACAATTTATATGGGTAAGTGAATTATGGGTAATACATGGGTAATATTATTTAGTTTTAACTAAGCTAAAGTAGACATGTGGCTTAATTATACTAACAAGGCAAAGATAAACAACAAGAAAATGACAAAGAGGATATATCTCTGCTTCTAGTTTGAACACTCTACCTGCCATACTTAGAGACTTAAAAAATAGTCATTTGTAATCAAATCTGACTTTTAATCACACTATCATTAAAATACATTATTAAAATTTTTCTTAGACATAGTTTTAATTTTAAGAAAAATTATTTAATATTTTATTTCATTTTTGTCTCATTCTTTTAATTTCTATTAGTATGTTTTAATATATAACATTACTATAGAGGAATATATATAATTTATATATATTTAAGTGCATTCTCAAGAATATTTTATGAATAAGTATGCATGATCAAAAAACTCTATAGACCATTGTCTTAGAAACATTTTGTAAACGTGTACTAAAAGACATGTACAAGGGTGTTCAGTGCAGTGTTGTTCATAATAAAGAAGTTGGAATCTACATTAATATTTATTAAAAGGGGAAAGGATAAGTATTTCTGTATTTCTTAAAATAGTAATGATATGCTGTCAGAAGCTAAATTGATAAATTAGAGCTAAGTGTATCAAAATGAATACATTTCAAAAACATAATGTTGAACTAAAAACTCAGGTTGCAGAAGGATAGGTTCATTATAATGTCATAAATACAAAGTTTAAAAATGCAAACCAATACTACAGATACATACATAGCAGAGGAATCAAAACATGCATACAAATGATTCAAATCAAATTCACGATAGCGGTTCTGGTGAGGGAGTGGAATGGGTTTGGGAAAGGTACACAGGGGACTTTAATTATATGTATAATTTTATTTCTTTAAGAAACAAAGGCCCAAACCAAATGTGGCAAAATATTAAGTCCAGATAAAGCTGGCTGATGATTACAAGGGTATTAGATATATTATTCTCAAAACTTTTTTCATAGGGACTTCCCTGGTGGTCCAGTGGTTAAGAATCCGTCTTGTAATGCACAGGACGCTGGTTCAATCCCTGGTCTGGGAACTAAGATCCCACATGCTGCAGGGCAACTAAGCCCGCACCACAGTTACTGAGCCTGCTCGCTCTGGAGCCTGCACGCCACAACTAGAGAAAGGCCTGTGCACCACAACAAAAAGCCTGCACGCTGCAACAAAAAATCGCAACAAAAGATCAACAAGAGAATGTTTATTAATGAACAACGAATGAATCTAAGTCGCAACAAAAGATCAACAAGAGAATGTTTATTAATGAACAACGAATGAATCTAAGTGGCTTGGACAGTTTTATCTGAACTCTTGTCTCATAAAGACAACAACTGCAGTGCTATAAAATGATTTACTTTATTAATTCTTCTTTGTAGATTATATAAACTGATGTGACATCTTTTTCCTGCTACAGAAACAATGTAGAGGATTGCTTTGTTTAAGTAAGTAGTGTTTAATTTAACTAACATTCAGTGCTTGTTTGCTGGGGTTGTGGCTATCATATTCATCCTTATTATTCTTAGTGCCTATTATAGAGCCTGGTAGACAGTAGATCTTCAAAAGATATTTGTTTAATTGATCAATAAATACAAGGTGCAGGGATGGCATAGATGAGAGAGGCATAAACTCAGCCTGGGCAATGGATGAGGAGATGATTCTTGAGTTGGGTTTTGATGGATGAGTAGAAGTTTTCCAGGGGAAGGAAAAAGAGGGAACAGTATGCATAAAGGTGTGAAATAATGCAACAGGTATTTTGGAGAACTATAAATAGTCTGATATTTTTTGAGATTTATAAACTACAAGACATGACCTCTGGGTGATATGACTGGCAATATAGTCAGAAGAAAGCTCATTAAGTTAGAGAGGTTGGACTCTACCCTGCTTGGACAAAGGGGCACCACTAGAGGGTTTTAAAAAGGCTATAGATAACGTTCATGCTTGCATTTTAAAAGAATACTCTAGTATCAGTGTGGAGGATGACTGGAGCAGAGTAGAACCAAAAATAAGGAGAACAATTAAATCTGGGAATTACCATAGTCAGACAAGAGATAATTGATCTTGGAGTGAGACAGTGAGTGGCATTGGGGTGGGCAGAAGGTGTGTTTAAAAGAGATTTAGCTATCTGTGGAATACTATTTAGCAATGATAAGGAATAATATATTAACATAACAACATGAATATAAAATACATTATATTAAGTAAAAGAAGTCAAACACAAAAGACTGTATTGTATGATTCTATTCATATGACGTTGTAGAAAAGACAACACTATAGTGACAGAAAGCAGATTAGTGGTTGGTTGGGGTCAGGGTTGGGGAAGAGTCAACTACAAAGGAGGGCAGATTTTAGGATGGAAGAGCTAGTCCACAACTTGATTGTGGTCACACAATTGTACATAATCACCACAATTTGTCAAACTCCACACTTAAACTGGGTGAATATATGTGAATAATACCTTGGTAAATTGTTTTGAAAGGTGAAAAAAATGAAGCTTAGAACAAAAAAGATTTAGGAGGTTGAATCAATAGAACTTGATGAGTAAAAAGTAGTGTGTATTCTTTGCTTTATATGGTGGCTGTGTTTCTAGAAAAGATCTGTAAAAATAAAATTTAAAATGCTCAAAGCGGGGGAATTCCCTGGCAGTCCAGTGGTTAGGACTCTGAACTTCCACTGCAGGAGGCACAGGTTCGATCCCTGGTTGGGGAACTAAGATCCCACAAGTCGTGAGATGCGGCCAAAAAAAAAAAAATGCTCAAAAGGAACTATTGAACACTTGGTGATTGTTTTAAAACTATTTTCTAATAGAGAATTTCAGACACATACAAAAGTTGACAGGATGGTATAATGAACCCCTGTATACTCAGCATCCAGATTTAACCATTGTCAATTTATGGCCAATTTTGTTTAATTTATACACCATTCTACTCCCCCACTCAAACTATTTTGAAGCAAATCTCAGATGTTACATAATTTCATTCGTAAATATTTTAGTATGTATCTCTAATAAGTAATGACTCTTTTAAAAACATAACCACAATGCCATTATCACAGCTAAAAATTAATTATATTCCTTAACCTCATCTAATATCCAGCTAGAGTTCAAATATCTATTTGTCTCATGAAGTTGTAAATTTTCATTTTTATAGTTTGTTTGAATCAAAATCCAAATAAGGACCACACATTGCAATTGATATACCTTCTAAGTCCTTTTATTGGTAAGTTTCCCTCTCCTTTTTCCCTTGCAATTTATCTGTTAACTAACCTGTGTGTTTCTTAATGTAAGAAACCCTTCTGTTACACAAATAACCACTTTCTACTTTAATGGGCTTTAAAGTTTGGATTGTTTTATTTTATTTATTTATTTATTTATTTATTTATGCATGCATGCGGTACGCAGGCTTCTCACTGTTGTGGCCTCTCCCATTGCGGAGCACAGGCTCTGGACGCGCAGGCTCAGCAGCCATGGCTCACAGGCCCAGCCGCTCCGCGGCATGTGGGATCCTCCCGGACCGGGGCACGAACCCGTATCCCCTGCATCGGCAGGTGGACTCTCAACCACTGTGGCACCAGGGAAGCCCTGGATTGTTTTATAATTATTCTTTTAATATTTTAGTTGCACTTCAATAATTTTTGATAAAGCCATAGTTTGGTGACATAAGATTATCTCACCAAGTGTCCCAGTATGTTTTTGCTTTTGGCAGTTTGTCTCAAGGGCAATGATCCTATGACTTAGAGCACTGTTTGGGTATTAAGACAGCCATGTAACACTCACAGTTGTTTGCAGATCATCTGTCCTATCAGTGAAGATATTCAATCTTTCTTCTCTTTCCAAAATTTTATCGATATTTTGGGTCATCACATTTTTTACATCAGTTACTTGACTCTTCAGTGTGGATATCGAGCTGTCCTCTTGATTTTTATTGTATTTCATCTATATAGAAGTGAAATATAATGTACATTTTATTTTCTATAAATGAAATCTATTGTGATATATTGTACAAATTAGAACAAAGGTGTCAAAGGTACATCTCACTTGTATTTCAGCATAAGGAATCAACTAAGCCTCAAATTGTCCTACCTTAATCATGAAGAAAAAATGGGGGGTGGCAGGAGAGGGAATATATCAATGTATTCAATCAGCAGTGGATTTTTAAAGAATTTAAATTGTGTATTTATTTGAATAGACTTTTTAAAAGAGCAGTTTTAGGTTCATGGTAAAATTGAGTGGAAATTACAGAGTTACTGCATGCTCCTTACCCCCCATACATGCACGGCCGCCCTCACTATCAACATCCTGCGCTTGAGTGGTCCATTTGTCACAATGGATGACCCTATGTTGATGCATCATTATCATCCAAAGTCCATAGTTTCCATTAGGGTTCACTGTTAATATTGTACATTCAGTGGATTTTGACAAATGTCTAATGACATGTTTTCATCTTTACAGTATCATACAGAACAGTTTCACTGCCCTTATAATCCTCTGTGCTCCACCTATTCATACTTCCTTTTTCCCTAAGCCCTCGCAAAAACTGGTCTTTTTACCGTCTCCATAGTTTTGTCTTTTCCAGAATACCGTATAGTTAGAGTCATACAGTATGCAGTGTTTTCAGATTGGCTTCTTTCACTTAGCAATATGCATTTAAGTTTCCTCCATGTCTGTTCATGGTTTAATAGCTCATTTCTTCTTAGTGCTGAATAATAGTCCATTGTTTGGATGTACTGTAGTTTATTTATCCATTCACCTATGGAAAGACATCTTGATTGCTGCCATGTCTTTGCAATTATGGATAAAGCTGCTATAATATCCATATACAGGTTTTTGTGTGGATATAATTTTCAACTCCTTTGGGTAAATACCGAGGAGCACTATTGCTGGATCATATGGTAAGAGTATGTTAGTTTTGTAAGTAACAGCCAAATTGTCTTCCAAAGTGACTATACAATTTTGCATTCCCATCAGCAGTGAATCAGAGTTCCTATTGCTCCACATCCTTCCCAGCATTTGGTGTTGTCAGTGTTTTGAACTTTGGCCATTCTAATAGGTGTGTTAGGGGTATTTCATTGTTGCTATAATTTTCAATTCCCTAATGACATATGATGTTGAGCCTTTTCATATGCTAATTTGCCATCTGTATATCTTCTTTGGTGACATATCTATTCAAATATTTGGCCCATTTTAAAAATTGGGTTGTTTTCTGATCGTTGAGTTTTAAGAGTACTTTCTATATTTTGGGTTACAGTTCTTTATCAGATTTTCCTTTTGCAAGTATTTTCTCCCAGTCTGCAGCTTGTCTTCTCATTCTCATGACAGCTTCTTGATCCAGTTTGACAATCTCTTTTAATTAGTGTATTTAGACCATTAACTTTTTAATTTTATTTTAATTAATTAATTTATTTATTTATTTATTTTTGGCTGAGTTGGGTCTTCATTGCTGCGTGCGGGCTTCCTCTAGTTGCAGCGAGCAGGGGCTGCTCTTTGTTGCGGTGCGTGGGCTTCTCATTGCGGTGGCTTCTCTTTGTTGTGGAGCAGGGGCTCTAGGTGCGTGGACTTCAGTAGCTGCAGTGTGTGGGCTCAGTAGTTGTGGCTCGTGGGCTCTAGAGCACAGGCTCAGTAGTTGTGGCACATGGCCTTAATTGCTCCATGGCATGTGGGATCCTCCTGGACCAGGGCTTGAACCCATGTCCCCTGCATTGGCAGGCAGATTCTTAACCAGTGCACCACCAGGGAAGTCCTAGGCCATTAACTTTTAAAGTGATTATTGATATAGCTGGATTAATATCTACCATATTTGTCACCATTTTCTATTCATTGCTCTTGTTCTTTGTTGCTATTTTTGTCTTCCACTCTATCCATATTAAAAATGACCTCTACATCTGGAGAAAACTGTAATTTGAAAAGATACATGCACCCCAATGTTTACTGCAGCACTATTTACAATAGCCAAGACATGGAAGCAACCTAAAAGTCCATCGACAGAGGAATAGATAAAGAAGATGTGGTATATATATACAAAGGAATATTACTCAGCCATAAAAAAGAATGAAATAATGCCATTTGCAGCAACATGGATAGATCTAGAGATTATCATACTAAGTGAAGCCAGACAAAGACAAATATCATATGATATTGCTTATATGTGCAATCTGAAAAAAAAAGACACAAATAAACTCACTTGCAAAACAGAAAGAGACTCACAGACATAGAAAACAAACTTATGGTTACCAAGGGGGGACAGTGTGGGGAGGGATAAATTAAGAGTTTGGGATTAACATATATACACTACTACTTATAAAATAGATAATCAACAAAGACCTACTGTATAGCACAGGGAACTACAGTCAACTATATTCAATGATACTCAAAGTACTCAATACTTTGTAATAACCTGTAAGGGAAAAGAATCTGAAAGAGAATTATATATATAACTGAATCACTGTGCTGTATACCTGAAACTAACATGGCATTGTAAATCAACTACTTCAATAAAAAATGATCTCTAAGATATAGTGTTATATTTAAAAAGTAAGCTGCAGCTGCAGAAGAGTATTAAATAATAACTTATCAAGCACGTAGTATGTGGCAGCCACTGTTTTAAGCACTTCACACGTATTAATTCATTTAATTCCCAAACCATTATATAAAGTACTACTCTTTTCATCTTTTATTTTCTAAATAAGAAAACTCAGATTGAGAAAGTTAATATATTGCCCAATGTTACACAGCTAGAGGCAAAACAAGGATTCAGACTAAGAAGCTCTAGAGATTAAGCCTTTACCTATTGTACTAATGATCCCAGTTTTGTGAATTTCTATATATATATATATATATATATATATATATAAATTCTGGAAGCTTACACACCAAACTGTTAAGAATGTTCACCTCAGGAGGGTTTGATTGAGATTGTAGGAGATATTTATATTTTACTTTATATACTTTTGTATTATTTCACTTTATTAATGAGCATTATTTTTAAATATAAAAATGATATTAAAATCCCCTGCTCTTTGGCAAGTGATCAAATCCACCTTAAACAGAACTCTGATCTTGGTCACTGGACCATGCAACTTACAATTGATGTTCTGTGAGGAGCTCACTAGTTGGAATGCAGAAAAGAGGGAATTCCTAGTTGAACCATGTTCCCCCAAAAACATTCTTTTAAGTCCTAATTCTGGATACTTGTGAATGTGACCTTATTTGGAAATAAGGTTTTGGTGGCTTGTGTTAAGAAATGTTTAGTGGATGCCTCTATGGCTCATGGGTTAAAATTGTTTTATTAAGACATAATCAAGTTAAGATATAGCACAGGGAACTCTACTCAGTGCTCCGTGGTGACCTAAATGGGAAGGAAATCCAAAAAAAAAGTGGATATATGTATATGTATAACTGATTCACTTTGCTGTACAGCAGAAACTAGCACAACACTGTAAAGCAACTACACTCCAATAAAAATTAATTAAAAAAATACATAATCAAGTTAAGATAAATGGTGAATCTTTGATTTTTTTATTCCTTTTCTTTTTCTCTCCTTTTAAAAAATGCTTAATCTTTTAAGATTAAGAGACTCATCTAAGTTTTGTTAAGATAATGTATTCATAGTCCATTCAATGGCATTTGGTACATTTATATATATAAATATACTTAAAACTCTCTCAAAACTACTTTTTTTTTGCTGTGTGCATTTTGCTAATTATAGTATAAAAAAGTCAACACCTTTTATAAAATTTTCTACAGATTTGAAGCTCACCAGGTTAGTTTATACATGTTAAACAAATTTCTTTGATGTCAGATGTGTTAACTGCTTAAAATGTGCATATTTTCTCAGGGTTTTCAGGGAGCTATGTTAATTATATATTTTAGCTGGGTTGAATATTGCAGAATTCTCCACAAGAGAATATACAAATTTAATATATCTATCTTTAGTTATTTCTTCAGGCATTGTGGTGGACTCACCCTGTGGGGACCCCCACTGAGTCACATCTTTATAAAATTCCCTCCCCTTCAGTGTGATCTGCCCCTAACGAATGGAAGCAAAGGTGATGGATGTCACTCCTGTGATTACATCATATTATATAATATTTAGCAGACTGGAGTGAGAGATTCCTCTGCTGGCCTTGAAGAAGCAAGCAACTGTGCTGAGGACGCCCTCGTGGCAAAGAACTGCTATCAGTCTTTAGGACCGAGGGTGTCCTCCAGCCAACAGCCAGCAAAAAGCTGCATCCCTTGCACAGCTCTTAGGAAATAAATTCTGCAACAATCTGAATGAGTCTGGAAGCAGATTCTTCCTCGAGCTTCCAGATGAGAACATAGTCTGGCTGACACTCACTGCAGCCTTGTGAGACCCTAAGCAGAAAATCCAGTTAAACCACGCCTTGATTCCTAACTCATAAAAATGGTGAGATAATAAATGTGTGTTGTTTTAGGCTGCTGATTTGTGGTAATTTGATACCATACAAATTATTTATTTATTTATTTATTTTTGGCTGTGTTAGGTCTTTGTTTCTGTGCGAGGGCTTTCTCTAGTTGCGCAGGCTCAGTAGTTGTGGCTCACGGGCCTAGCTGCTCCGCGGCATGTGGGATCTTCCCAGACCAGGGCTTGAACCCGTGTCCCCTGCATTGGCAGGAAGATTCTCAACCACTGCACCACCAGGGAAGCCCACCATACAAATTCGTTATCATAAATAGAAAACTAATGCAGGTATACTTAAAATATTTTATTATGGAAAGGTTCAAACATATACAGAAGCAGAGTGAATTGTTTAGTGTACCCATCACCTACTTTCAGCAGTTAGCAACACATGGCCAATCTTATTTCATCTGTACTACTACTGATTACTCCTTCCCCAAATGTATTATTTTAAAGCAAATCCTAGACAGTCTATTATTTTAATCTGTAAATGCTTCAGTCTGTATCTCTAAAAGATATGGCCTTGTTTTTCTTAAAAAACAAAACCACATCATTATCACATCTAAAAGAATTCCTTAGTATCATCAAATATTTGGTTTGTCCTTTATACACTGATGATGGGAATGTAAGTTGGTACAACCACTGTGGAAGACAGTACGGAGCTTTCTCAAAAAACTAAAAATAGAACTACCATATGACCCAGCAATTCTACTCCCCAGTATATATATCCGAAAAAAAACCCCGAAACACTAATTTGAAAAGATACATGCACCCCAATGTTCATAGCAGCATTATTTACTATAGCCAAGATATGGAAGCCACCTAAGTGTCCATCAACAGATGAATGGATTAAGAAGATGTGGTAGGGCTTCCCTGGTGGCACAGTGGTTGAGAGTCCGCCTGCCGATGCAGGGGACACGGGTTCGTGCCCCCGTCTGGGAAGATCCCACATGCCGCGGAGCGGCTGGGCCCATGAGCCATGGCCGCTGAGCCTGTGCATCTGGAGCCTGTGCTCTGCAACGGGAGAGGCCACAACAGTGAGAGGCCCGCGTACCACAAAAAAAAAAAAAAAAAAAAAAAAGATGTGGTAAAAACAAAAAAACAAAACAAAAAGAAGATGTGGTATACATATATACAATGGAATACTACTCAGCTGTAAAAAACAATGAAATATTGCCATTTGCAGCAGCATGGATGAACTTGGAGGGCATTATGCTAAGTGAAATAAGTCAGACAGAGAAAGACAAATCCTGTATGATATCACTTATATGTGGAATTTAATAAATACAACAAACTAAGGCATATAACAAAAAAGAAGCAGACTGACAGATATAGAGAACAAACTAGTGGTTACCAGTGGGGTCAGGAAAGGGGAGGGGGTTGAGGTAGGTGTAGGGGATTAAGAGGTACAAACAATTAGGAAAAAAATAAGCTACAAGGATATATTGTAAAACATAGCCAATATTTTATAATAACTATAAATGGAGTATAACCTTTAAAAATTGTGAATCACTATATTGTACACCTGTAACTTATATTGTACAGCAACTGTACTTCAATAAAAGAAAAAAACTTTATTATGGTAAAACATACATATCATAAAATGTACAATTTTGACCATTTTTATCTGTATAGTTCAGTGGCATTAAATATGTTCACATTAAATATATCACCACCATCTATCTCCAGAACCTTTTTATTTTCCCAAACTGAAACTCTGTACCCATTAAACAATAACTTCTCCTTCTCCCTTCCTCCCAGGCTCTGGCAACCACCTTTCTACTTTCTGTCTCTATAAATCTGACCACTCTATGTACCTCATATAAGTGGAATCACACAGTATTTGTCCTCTTGTGACTGTCTTATTTCACTTAATAGGGACTACTCTTTTTAAAAAAATTTATTGAAGTATAGTTGATTTACAATGTTAATTTCTGCTGAGGGACTACTTTTAAAATATTTAATTTAATATTTGTGTAAAATATTTACACAATGATTATGATTATTATAATTTTTAAAATTGTGTAAAATATTTACATGGTTCCAAGTCGAATTTGAAAGACAAGTTTCATTCAGAGAGGTCTAGTTTCTATTCCTGTCCCCATCCATACACAGGCAACCAGTGAAATGTTTTTGGTTTATCCTTCCTTTGTCCCCCCATCCCCCCTTTGTTTTTGGTATAAGCAAACATATTTGTATTTATTCCCTCTTTCTTAAATGGTTGCATATAAGGATGGTAAGTAAATAACAGTATACCATATATATTTTCTCTGTCTTGCTTTATTCACTTATCAATATTTCATGGATATCATTCCTTATCATTATATAGAGATAGAAGTTCTTAGTTCTCATTCACCTTAACAGCTCTTAACTCATAATTCCTAACTGATTTGTCAGATGTAATACTGACAATGTTTAGGATCACACTTGGAGGTTACATACCATATACTTTCCTAATACTTGTTGAAAATCTGTAGCAACTGCATTTGACGGAGAAAAATGTTCTTGTGACATCAAAGGATCGCTCAGAAAAGTCTCACTAACCTGGGGAAATTAATGGAAATATTTAAATTATATAGATAATTTCAACTGGAGAATTACATAGCAAGTGTTTATTTGAAGCAAAGTCTGGCAGAAACTTGCAATAAAAGAAACCAGAACGGTTCTAGATTTTTGGTGGCAGGGTATCTTTTCTATTTTAAAGATGCAGTATTTAATGAAAAGTGTGCTCATATCTCATATCTTGTATCGTGAGATTGCAGGTGCTACCTTGATTCTTTGGTATTGGTATTTCTGAAGACTTGAGGGGACTCGCAGATGTTCACCTCTGGCAGACAAGGAAGGATAGGAGTCACTGATATTCTCTAAGTAAGTGCTTTTCATTTTCCCCTCCTGCTCTTACCCTCAAAATCCATTCAATGATAACAAAACAATCCCAACTAAATGTCATAAGACTATCTTCCAAACCCTATAGGGTTGTTATATGATATTTCAAAGCTTTAAGAAGGAATTCTGACAACTGTTTGTACTTAATGTTGTATCACCCGAAAAGCAGTGGTAAAAATCATGCAGTTAGTAATTTTGTGTCATCTGGTTTTGGAAAGTTGGAAAAGTTGCATGTTTTTCCATAATGGCAGAGAGGGAAAAAAAAATTAGAGTATAGTCAGTTAAATGGCTAACAGTGTTTATCATGTAGATGCTAACAATTGTCTAGGCATAAATGTAGAGTGAATTACAATATTAGGCCTTATAATCCTTGATTCGATATATGGTTACAGTTTGAGTTGTGTTAAAACAAGTTGGTACACTAAACAAATGAAATGTATGCATAATGTGACTGGAGAATAACTATTAATAACTATAGTACAGCTGACTGATTTTTCCATTAATATTTTTTGTTAAAATATTTTTCCTAAATTATATATTTGTGAATAAAATTGAAGATTAGTATTATTTACTTTTTTTTTTTTTTTTTTTTTTTGCGATACGCGGGCCTCTCACTATTGTGGCCTCTCCCATTGCAGAGCACAGGCTCCGGACACGCAGGCTCAGCGGCCATGGCTCACGGGCCCAGCCGCTCCCCGGCATGTGCGATCTTCCCGGACCAGGGCACGAACCCGTGTCCCCTGCATCAGCAGGCGGACTCTCAACCACTGTTCCACCAGGGAAGCCCCATTTACTTTTTAAAATAAGAAAAAAACATACTATTTGGATCATAAAATTACCAGAATAAATGACTTAGCCCTAGTCTGTCTCTGAGACTGCCTTTCACAGTCTTATTCTAGTTGGAAGTTAGACACTGGGTGATAGTCAGCAGTAGATGATATCTATTGAGAAGGTTAATTAGCCTTTAAGAAATTTATAAAATCTCATGTATCTATGTAACTACATATGCATAAGTACTCTATTTATCATATTTCATATTTGTTGGCAACTTTCTGGTAAAACGTTCTCTAAAAGTAGTATATCTTGATTAAAAATTTTTTTTTCATTTAACTCATAATTGATTCATATTTTCTGCCAGAAGTGTCTTATCTATAATTATTTGAAAATTAAATGCATATGCTATTGAGAAGGTATATTAAATATTAGTAAAGCTTAATTTTTCTTATTTTTAAAGAACAAAATAAATATGAGAGATTCCAAAGATGATCTGGGTTAATCATCTTTGTAGATCTTGCTTTAGAGTTAGGGGAATTGTAGAAGCAGAAGACAGATGAGGGATGAAGGTAAGAAATCTCTGAAGGTCACTAATGGCTCTGCTATATAGACAGATCTGCTTTTGGTTAGGGACATTATTACCAATAAACTATAAAACAGACCTCATAATTTCAATAACTGAAAAAGTCAAAGCGGTCAAAGAAATTACTTACATTTTTAAGAAATGCAGATGGTGTTACAGTATCTAAGGCATTGTCTGAGGCACATAGGTAAGTGATTCCGTCAATAAAGAGAGTATGGTAGACAAAGCTTTGAAAAGAATACATTCAGTTACATGATAATATTAAAGAAATTAAGTACTGATAAGGGGATTTAATTTCGTTTTCAAGCTCTCATTAATAGTATAAAAACTATGTAGAGGGCTTCCCTGGTGGCGCAGTGGATGAGAGTCCGCCTGCCGATGCAGGGGACACGGGTTCGTGCCCCGGTCCGGGAAGATCCCACATGCCGTGGAGCACCTAGGCCCGTGAGCCACGGCCGCTGAGCCGGCGCGTCCGTAGCCTGTGCTCTGCTACAGGAGAGGCCACAGCAGTGAGAGGCCCGCGTACCGCAAAAAAAAAAAACCCAAAAAACAAAATTATGTAGATAACTTTTTATAATCAGAATAATTAGAAATCTTTCATACCTTTGAAAAATTAAACTATGTTAAATAAAAACTCTCTAAAATGTGAATATGTATTTAAAATTGCATCAATAAAAATAAATTACAATAGAGAAAATTCTAATAATCTAATCATATATATTTCACATGCCTTTGATGGAAGTTACTCTCATTCCAAGACTGAATCTAGATTCTGATCAAAGAGAAAATGCTATGTTCACTGATTTTTACTATCCTTATATTTTTAGGTAGACATATTTAATTTTGGCGCTTCTTGGCTTTCTATTATGATAGATTAGAATTTGAAATTTGTGAATTCCCAAGACCAAATATTCTAGAGAACAGGATGAGTCCAGGAGGGGGAATTAAACTCCCCATAGTAATCTGAAGTGTAGCTTTTCCTGACCACTCCAACTTCTAGAGCTTTTGTGCCTTCTCAGACTCACTTATTAGGAGGCTAGAAGACTCTTGGAAAGTGCCTCCATCTTTACTACCCAACAATCCAGAAAATTTAGGAATATGGCAACCAAAATAGTTGCTTGGTGCCTAGGCTTTAATCTAGTCATTTTTGAGCACCCTATATCCAAATGGTCAACAGGCAACAGACCTGTTCAAATGCTAAACTGGATAGATATGAGAATGAGGAATCTCAAAAATAGGTAGAAAAGATAATCCCAGGGGCAGAAAATTTAAGATATGTCATGAATACAATATGCTACAAATATATATATATATATATTTTTTTTTTTTTGCGGTACGCGGGCCTCTCACCGCTGTGGCCTCTCCTGCTGAGGAGCACAGGCTCCAGAGGCGCAGGCCCAGCGGCCATGGCCCACGGGCCCAGCCGCTCCGCGGCACGCGGGATCCTCCCGGACCGGGGCACGAACCCCCACCCCCTGCATTGGCAGGCGGACTCTCAACCACTGCGCCACCAGGGAAGCCCTCTACAAATATTTTTAATGATGATATTGACATGCATAATATCCACTAGGAAAATATTTTTATTTTTAAATAGGGAGGAGTCTTCACAGGAAAAGAGTTGCTAATTCTGTCATCTCTCCAAAAGTTATATATGTGATCTAAATTGATACTGGATGTGATTTTAAATTTATGCTTAGTGTGTTATTGGTAACACTCAGAAAACATCCTTAAATATTAAAAATCTTGAATACCTGACGACTAGGATATATTGTTAACTGACAAGTGCAAGATGGAGAAAAGTGTGTATGATGTACTGCAATTTATGTATCAGTCTCATTTCCTAACATAAGGGAAGTACAAATATACGTATGTGTCTCTTATAGAAAAAAAAGAAAAGGTAAGAACTTATTTGAAATGGTTACCTACATAGAGGGAGAGAGAGTAGTGTGAAGAAAGCAATGAAAATTAGACTTTGTGAAGGAAACTCATTTTGTAGATTTGACTTTGGAGCCATATAAATGTTTTACATAATTGTAAAATGTTATTAAATCAAACTTTAAAGAGTGCAATCCTTAAAAATCAAAAACAAAATAATAAAAAAAAAGAACTTAACTTTATATCAAGTCACCCAAGCAAGGGATGGTGGCAGAGGTGGTCAGATTCTGAGTATGTTTGGAAGGTAAAGACAACAGGATTTGCTGATGGGCTGGGTTTGGAAGTAAAAGAGACCAAAGTCAAGGATCCTGAAGGTTTTAGGCCTGAGGAACTGGAAAGGTGGTATGTGGAAGACTGCAGGAGGAGGCGTGGCTTTGGACAGAAGTCTGAGATGCCCATCAGACATCCAACAGATATGTGGAATGAGCAGTTGGATATACAAGTCTGGAGTTCAGGGAAGAGGTCCTCAAAAGATTCAAATTAGAATGTTCAATATAGGTAAGCCAAGAGTAGAGGAGGAAAGAATCTGTTTGTGAAATCATTCCAGCTAACAAATGAAAACAAAACTAGAATATCACCATTATGCAACCCCCAATAAATTAATGGCTCTAGGGTGTAAGCAATGAATATCAATGGCTACTAGCATGCCAAAAGGAGATATAAGCAGGTATTATATACCGTCTGATGAAAAAACACCTGCAGTCTTGCCAAAGGGATTAGGCCACTGGATCCAGCCACTTGACCATGGTGAACTGCATTTTGAATATGCTATCAGCAAAACCAGACTGAGGGAAACTCTATAGGTTCTTCAACAATAAATTGTAAGGAAAGAAAAGTGGTGGAGGGGGGAATATATGGATTAAAGAGACTTAAAAGACACCAAATTAAAAAATGGGCAGGATTGGGCTCTTGTGCCTGAGGATGCTCATTTAGGTGCTGAGGCAATGAAGAAACAGGATAAGTGACTGCTACAGAATTTGGAATGGTGGTTGATTTGGTGGGGAGGGAGGAAACTGTGAATGGGGCAGGATACGTGGTAGGGAGTTTTGGGGATACATGGCAGCGTTCTATTTTTTGGCTTAGATGGTAGTTGCAGTTGGTTGGGGGAGGTCCTTTGAGAAACTTCATAAAACTATATATTTGCTTGATGTGGCTTTTGTATTTTGTTTTATTTTACAATATAAAGGTTAAAACAAACCTCCTCTTAAAACAACAATGATGAGTCTAAAAATAATAGATCTCTTATTCCCCACCTGTTTTACTAGCAAATGTTTACTTGGGACATTACGTGGTTTAAGCCATACCATGTGATGTCCCAAGTAAAGTAGAGTGATGTTATTAAAGATATTTTCAAGTGGAAGTTTCCTTTTTTATTAATGAAATATTTTGGGGATAACTAAAAAGGTATGGAGAATAAGATAACAAGAACACTTGTAGACCTACCATTCAGTCAAAATGTTAAAGATACAATTAATGTCCCCTGTATACCCTTCCTCAATTTCTCCTCCCTTCTCTTTTGCAGAGGTAACCACTATCTTGAATTTAATGTTCATCATTCTCATTCATGATTTTATAATTTTACATATAGAAGTTCTCCTTTCTGAGGGTTCAGTCAAGAGTCTGTATAAGAAACATTTTCCCCCACGTCATTATCACTGTAATTATCAGCTGGTAATGATTAAAAAATAGACTTTTATTAGAATATTCCTTACCTTCCCATTTGAATTATGGTCTTTGGTTCAGCTCTAAGAAGCACTAGTTTAAGCACTGTTGCCGCTGCTTCCTAAAAATAAATTGTCAGCATTTACTTTGTAGAAGATTGTAGTGTCTTTCATTACTCATCTGCTTAATTTACCAATGTTTTGTTTAGTTTATTAAGGAACAACTGTTTACTAGGAGAACTAATGGGTGGTTATTCATAATGCATGGTAAGAGGCAAGTTATCATGAAATGTTCATATGAATATGAAGGAAAATATTAAAATTACATAAATATACATATACTTTGTGTATATACATATAAGTGTGCAAATAAAAGTTGCACTAATTAGTCCTTTTCACAGCACATTATTAATATGATTGGGAAGATATTTGACTATCTAATCAAATATCTTTTCAGTGACTTTGAAGAAGCTATACATAAAATGTTAATGGATTAAAAGTATTCAGCTTTTAGTCTCTGAATAACCTATGCAGTCTTCTATCTTTTTTTTAGATTAAGATAAAAATTTTACTCATTATTATTCACTTACATCTTTCTATTAAACAAATAATTGCTAAGATCCCCTCTACTTTTCTTTTTGTTTTTTGTTTGGCTGCGTTGGGTCTTCGTTGCTGTGCATGGGCTTTCTCTAGTTGAGGCGAGTGGGAGGTTACTCTTCGTTGTGGTGCGTGGGCTTCTTGTTGCGGTGGCTTCTCTTGTTGCAGAGCATGGGATCTAGGCGTGCAGGCTTCAGTAGTTGCAGCATGCAGGCTTAGTAGTTGCAGCACGCGGGCCCTACAGCGCACAGGCTTCAGTAGTTGCAGCGCGCGGGCTCCAGGCACACGGGCTCAGTAGTTGTGGCTTGCAGGCTCTAGAGCACAGCCTCAGCAGTTGTGGCGCATGGGCTTAGTTGCTCCGTGGCATGTGGGATCTTCCCGGACCAGGGATTGAACCCGTGTCCCCTGCATTGGCAGGAGGAGTCTTAACCACTGCACC
Organism: Hyperoodon ampullatus; assembly: GCF_949752795.1. NCBI lineage: Eukaryota > Metazoa > Chordata > Mammalia > Artiodactyla > Ziphiidae > Hyperoodon > Hyperoodon ampullatus. The sequence continues at coordinate 46,283,850 of NC_136914.1, read as the reverse complement.
ACCAGGGAAGTCCCTACTTCTTTTTTTTTTTTTTTTTTTTTTTTTGCGGTAAGCAGGCCTCTCACTGTTGTGGCCTCTCCCGTTGCAGAGCACAGGCTCCGGACGCGCAGGCTCAGCGGCCATGGCTCACAGGCCCAGCCGCTCTGCGGCATGTGGGATCTTCCCGGACCGGGGCACGAACCCGTGTCCCCTGCATCGGCAGGTGGACTCTCAACCACTGCGCCACCAGGGAAGCCCCCCTACTTGTTTCTTATAAGGCTCATTCTTTGGGAGAAAATTTGCAAGGTATTATGATTATCCAGAATACCTTAAATACAGTTAATTATATGGAATCCCATTAATTGACTTTAGGAAGTGTGAAAGGAAACTGAAAGTTACCTAAGAAGACTTAAAATAGCCACACTCCTGATTAACTTTTCATTTTCAAAAAATGACACTTGAAATAAAAATTTTTGGGGAGAGAAAAGCTTGTTATTAACAGTAGAGAGTAAAACTTGAAATTCTTGGTATTACCAGAAAAATCCAGGCAATATTCTCTAGGAAAGGATTTCCTAAGAAACATTAAGGGAATTAAGAGAATACATAATCTTTCAGTTACTCTATTCTCATCACTGGAACATATTCCCCTAGCCTTCCCAAAGTGTCTCTTTTAGAGTATATAAACTATGAAATCATAGAAAAATGTGAAACAAAGCAAATGGCAACATGAGGCAGTAAAATAATTGACACACTGGACTGTAGTGCCATTTCTGGAGTTGAAGTGCTGCACAACCTAAGAAAATGACTTGTCTGGGTCTGTTTCCTTGTGTGAAGAATGAAAGGATTGGGTAAGATGATCTCTACAGTCCTGTCCAGTTCCATCTGATTTCATGATTAAGCTTTGGTAGGTACTAATATTTTCTAATGAGTATAAAATATTTGTGACATTAATATTTAGCACTGAAGGAAGATAGGATAGAACTGTGCCTTAAAGCTCCTTCTCCCTGGTCAGCCTTCCACACAGCAGTCATTCCAGACCTTTAATCCTGTCACCCAACTGCATACTGCTCCACCATCTTCCACTTTCTTACCTCCCTGCATGCTTCATAAAGAGAGGCCAATGGGCTTATAAACTCCTTCAACTTTCTGACTCTCTCCCTTCATAATTAATGAAGTAGTTATTGAGAACATACTATGTCCAGGCATTGTCCACTGTAAGGACAGAGATGAAAACAGTCCCTGTCCTGAAGGAGTCCGATGGCAGAGACAGATAAGTAAAAGAAGATTCCAGTTCAACCTGGCAAGTAGTTTGGTAAAGGGATGTAAATTAGCCTGGGCATAGAGAAGGCTTCAAGGAGGAATTGAGAAACATCTCAGAGCACAGGAGAGGTGACACTGCTAAAAAATGGAGACAAGTGGGTTCCGGGGAGAGGGAATAGGAGATTGGAAGGGAGACCTTGGTGAGACTGGAGAGCAGCATGAAGTTCAGGATGGCTGGAGCACAGGGACAGCTGGGAAAGAGAAGGAGGTAATCATGGAAAAGCCCTACCAGGGAGGGCTGTGAATGCCAGGCTAAGGACTATGAACTTTACAGTGCAAGTAATCAGGGCTTCCCTGGTGGTGCAGTGGTTGAGAGTCTGCCTGCCGATGCAGGGGACACGGGTTCGAGCCCTGGTCTGGGAAGATCCCACATGCCGCGGAGTGGCTGGGCCCGTGAGCCATAGCTGCTGAGCCTACGCTTCCGGAGCCTGTGCTCCACAACGGTAGAGGCCACAACAGTGAGAGGCCCGCGTATCGCAAAATTTAAGCAGGGGAGTGACAGGATGATCATATTTGCTTTTAGGAACAAGCCTCTGAGCAGCAGTGTGGAGGCTGGTTTTGAGAGGGACAAGGCTGAGGTCTGGGAGATGAGTTAGGAGGCATCTTCAATAACGCTGGTGAGAAGTAATAAGGGCCTTGATGAAGATGTGGTTCAGAAACAAGGAGATGGATTCAAGATATACTCAGGAGATGGAACTGATAAAACTTGGTGGCAAAGAACACATTTGAGGGTGCAGAAGAGGGAAAAATGAAAGATGACTCCCAGTTTCCAGCTTGAATGGCTTAGTAGAGCTATGTGGCAAGATTAGAAATACACGAGGAGGAATCCACTAGGAAAGAATTAATTTAGTGCTGGACATGATATGCTTGAACTTCTTCTATTAGGCAATCTACTCATGGAAAGAGATTACCTTGCAAGCAGATTTGGCAGTGATCAAAATAAAGGTGTCCATTTCTGTGAACGAATGTGTCAAGTTAAAAGAGGACTAAAGTTAGAACCCTGAAGAACATGGCATTCAAGGGACTGGCACAGAGGAGAGCCTCAGAAGGAGACTAAATTCCATGTCTATATCCACACCCCCTCCTTCCCCCAAGAGAAAGACAGCATTCCTCTAAACCAAGGCTCACATCTCTACTGCCACATTGGATCCATCCCTTTGTGCTCCTTCAGGTCTTGCTCTAACCAATAATCACTGCCCCTTTTATCTTCAACCTCTTCTCCTCTCCATTAGCCTATATTCAGGTGAAGGTTTTCCCTGTATTAAAAAATGAGGCCCTTTCCTGGACCATACTTCTTCTAGCTTTCACCCTCTCTCAGTCCCTTTCTAAATTCTTGAAAGAACAGTCTAACTTCACTCTCTCTACTTCCTGGTCTCCCATTCACTTGGCTTAAAGCAACCTGGCTTCTTCTGCCTCTACCTCTACCACTATCAGTAGGATCACTTACCATTTCCTAATTGTCAGTCCAATGAACACCTCTTGGATCTTGGTCAACTTCTTTGGGTCATGAGACATTCTTGTAATTTTCTTCTCTCAGCTTTCAGAATACCACTGCTCTCATTTGGTGACCAGCCTCTCTATTCTATTCTTAACAGTGTTCTGCCTTTTGGTACTCCTTTCTTCTCACTTGGGCAATCTTACCCACTTCTACCATCTTTAACTGTTAGCCCTGACCCTCTGACTGCTACCTATTGGAACTTATAATGACTTAAATCTTTTGGGAATAAGATGGAGGAATAAACACACAAATAGATTGGCTATTTCCAACCGGCAACAAAATTCAACCTGTCCCAAATTGTACTTTCCGCCCTTGCATTTCCTCTGACTTCTTCCCCCAGAATCCTGCCCCTCCATCTGTAGTTTCTATCTTGTTTAATGCCACCTAAGAAAAAAATTTGACAAATCTTCACATTGTACACCTTAAACTTACAAAATGTTATATGCCAATTATATCTCAATAAAGCTGGGGACAAAAGATTAAAAAAAAAAGAAAAGAAAACTGAGAATCATCCTAGGCATGGCCCTGTCCCCTATCCTACATATCCAGCCAGTCATTAACTCCTGAGGGTTAGTTTGCAAAGTCTCTTTAGGATCTGCCCACTCCTCTCCTTCTTCACTGTCATTGCCTTAGCTCAGGACTTTAGATCTCCTAGATAAACTATAACACCACCATCCAAACTGGTTCTCTTCCCTCCAATCCCCCTTCTGTATTGTAACCAGACCAAAATTTCCAGTAAATGGATCAGATCTTGCTATTCCTCCATTTATAAATCTTTAACCGCTCCCTGGTTTCCCTCGGATAAGAGAACAAGCTGAATATAGGACCTTCCATCAACTATTCTCTGTCCACTTTTCTGACCTCTGCTTTAGCTCCTATATACTGCGATCCTGTGCTCTAGCCACACTGAGGTTCTTGCGGTTCCCCCAAACACGCCATTCTGTTCCCTCTGCATGGAGTCCCCATTCCCCTTTCCTGTGGCAGGCTAGTGCTCACTCTTGTAATACTTTTAAGCCAAGCACCTCCTCTGTGGTTGGTAAGCAGTCACCCATCTTGAGTGCTACAGGAACAATCTCCATCTCTCGCCATTGAAATACTTTTTACATTGGAGGAGAACGAATGCAGCCCTTGGGTATAAAAGGGCAATGTGCTCATCAAGGGACAACTCCAGGCGCCGTCTTTTCTTCCTTGTTGCATCTCCTACACCTTTACCCCGGGATTTTGCAACTAAAACACGTTCGATAAATGTGTGTTGAACTCCAGGCCATTTCTCCGCGGGGGAGAGAAAATCTTTAAGGGTCTCCGGAATTAAACGTGACTGCAAATCACAAGTATGTCGCGTGCAGCACCAACCCTAACCCCTGGGCGGCGCACTTGCGGCTCGGCCGGCCGGGAGCGCGAGTGGCTCACGCCAGGGATTCACCATCTCGCAAGCTAGGCCGTACGCGGGAGCGGGGCCTCCTCACGCCTCAACAGCCCGCTCCGGGCAGCCCCTCGGTGCTCCGTCCTGAGGGGCGGGTCCAGTGGGCGCCACCCTCGAAAAGTGGAACCTGCGAAGGCCGAGGTGACAACCCAGGAGTACCTGATAAGAGCCGCCGGTTAGGGTCAGCTCCGCTAGGACCGCTCGGCCATTTGCAATGCAGCTGTAGGCGATCGTCATAGTGGGCGATCCCGCCGGGCCTAACCACCCGCAACAGTCTCGGAGTGCTGACTGGGGCGTGGCTCCGGGAGGGGCTGTGTCTGCGCAGGCGCGAGGAGCGATTGATTGGCAGGCAGGGAGGCGGGGCCCTTCCTTGCCTGGGCTGAAACTGTGATGAGACCGGGCAAAGTCTCTGGAAAAACTGGCTTTGGTTAAGTGAAGCCTTTCTTCGTCGTCATCCTTAAAATAATTTAGGAGCCAGTTACTTCACAGTGTTTACCTACGTAGGATTCATTCTCAATCTAGGACATGTAAAATAATAGACCTTGATTTAAAATGAGATTCATTCATGAATTCAGCAAGTACTTGCTGAACTCCCACTGTGCGCTCCCTAAGTGCTTGGACTCACAGGTATGCAAAAAGATAGGTTTCAGACCATGACTTTTAGGAGTTCATGTTCTAGTAGTGGTCACAGAGACACATGTAGACAAGTGCCAATCTCAAGTGACAGGTGTGCACTATGATTGAAAGATAAACTAATCGCACAAGCTGGAGTGGAGGCTGCTAATTCTCCCTGGGAGAGGGAGCAAAGCTTTCAAAGTCACTGTCTGATGGAGAGGGTGGGTTGGAATTCTCTTAATTGGGGAGGAAAGGTAGGACAGTCTAAGCAGAGGGAACAGCTCTGTGAAGGCTTGGAAGAAGGCAGGCGGGTTCAGGGAATGGATGTGAGTGTGTGGTAGAGGAAGGGTGTGTCGTGGAGTGGGTAGGAGATGAGAAGGGTAGGAGTGGTAGAATGACTTGTTATCCTAGACCTCGAGTTTCTTGACAAGAATTTTTAAAAGTGCTTCAGATAAGCTTAGATATTTTCTCTTTTTTTTAACATCTTTATTGGAGTATAATTGCTTTACAATGGTGTGTTAGTTTCTGCTGTACAACAAAGTGAATCAGCTATACATATACATATATCCCCATATCTCCTCCCTCTTGCCTCTCCCTCCCACCCTCCCTATCCCACCCCTCTAGGTGGTCACAAAGCACCAAGCTGATCTCCCTGGGCATAAGCTTAGATATTTTCATTAGCAAGACATTGTGGTAGAGTTGGAAGAAGTCAGACACACTTGGATCCAAAAATTGCCATTTACTCTGTGCCTTTATCGTAACTTAACTCTCTGAGACTCGGTTTGCTAATTTATAAAATAGGGATAGTTCTCAAGTTTAAATTAAGTAATTATGCAAAATACTTAGCATACTATAGATATGTAGTTGCAATCTTTAGTATGATAAATACATTAATGACAATTACTTTCTTGCTTCCAATGGTGTAACTTTAAAGGAAAAACAGTCGATGTCCTTCTGGGGTGCCTGGCAGGAGGTGAAGACAGATAGTTGACTGAGTTTATTTTAACCCAGTACAATCAAATTGTATTTGACAAGCAAGCAGCAAAACTAGTCTGGACTGTAGCACCTGAGAAAAATGCCTTGTTGAATCATTTTATATAAAGGAAATCTTGAACCAATGTGTCTTATCAACTTAGAGATAATATCTTGTGTTACAGGTGGGTTGACTGAATTACAAGCACTGGTCACATTACTTATATGTGGGAAAATGAAATATGTTAATTCTGAGGTAATGCCCTGGTATATTCTTGCTTGCTGTAAAAATAAGCTTAATAAACTTGGCCACATTGTGTTGCTCCTTCTGTTTAGTAAATAGTGGAGCTGAAAGCCACTGGGCAATGAAGTCATGAGCTGTAGTAACAACAGCAAGCATCAGATAATTGGAGAGGTGTATATGGGACTGTCCCCCTCTTGGGCTCACCTTGTCATATTAATACAATCCTGTGAAGCTAGTGTGGTGGGTCAACTTTGCACAGCCCACCAATTCCGGCCTACAACAACGTAAAACATAATTTATAACACAACTCGACCTTTCTCGTGAGCCTCATGTTACCCGATACCTGAGCTTAATCTAGTCAGTGTGAGGTGTCCTCAGTGAACTCAGAATTTCCCCCTTCCCTTCTTTCTACATGGTGGGGGGGCATCTACGTGTGTGAGGAACTTGGTGGAGGGGAGATCTCCTGAGTCATGATCTTCGTCTCTCTAAGGTGGCATCTGCTGCTAATGTTTGTTTTCTGTCTGTGGTCATCAGTTCACATGCTCTCCTTGGAACCTGCAGGCTCCCTCATGCACTCTGGCTCTCTCTCAACCACTTTTGTGGCCCTCTTAGGGGCAAAGGAAACTTTCTGCTGCTCCCTCATGGCATTCTGAGGCTTTGGGAGGTTCAAGAGGCTGTCTCAGGGCTCTGGCCAACACAGCATGCTGCCACCCCTCCTGTCATGCTGTCAGTCTGTTGTCACGGGGGAGCAGCTCTCAGACTTTACCTCACCTGGGAAGCAAGCCCTTGGATCCCCAGTTGGCTGAGAGTCTTCTCATCCCACACTCCATCACCCCTCATCTCCCAGCCGGGGCTCTGTGGCTGCATGGCTTCCTATGGACCCTCTGCCCTCCTCCAGCCTGGGGAGACTCTAGCAGGCCCGGGTGGGGAGCTGCCCACCCTTCAGGCATTCTTCGCAATTTGTAGCATTACTGTTGGCTTCTGCTGTCGCAAACCTTTTCTTTCCATGGACTCTCTCTTCAGGGAGTTTCCAAAATCTATTTTCAAAGGTTTAGAGCTGAGAATCTTTCCCTTCTCTCCCTGCCCTACATCCTCTGTTCCTCCTCCACCTCCTCCTCCATTTTCTTTGTTTTCTTTTCTTTTCTTTTTTTTTTTTTTGTGGTACGCGGGGCTCTCACTGCTGTGGCCTCTCTTGTTGCGGTGGAGCACAGTCTCCGGACGCGCAGGCTCAGTGGCCATGGCTCACGGGCCCAGCCACTCCGCGGCACGTGGGATCTTCCCGGACCGGGGCACGAACCCGTGTCCCCTGCATCGGCAGGCGGACTCTCAACCACTGCGTCACCAGGGAAGCCCTGTTTTCTATTTTTATGCAAAAGGAGTAATTGAGAATAAAACCCACAGCAGGTAATATAAAACAGACAGGTATTTCTGTCTTTCCCTTGATAGTTTGGCAAAATCTTGAAGGTGGAGCAGAAAGAGAAGATGGACCCCTGGGAAGGAGAAGGGAGACATTTCACTTTTGTCCATTTCTTTGAAAACAAGCTTTTAGACCTCATGACTACTTTCATGGGCCAGCAAATCTACTGTCATTGCTCTTTAGAGACTAGCATCTCAGAAGGAAAAGTCACTAATTTTGAATCATCCAATTTCTTAGGTCACTGGAGAGTTTCCGAATATTCCACAAGCTGGGGACTTTTAAGCACTCACTAATTCACGTTGCTTCTTGTAGAGTATTAAGTTCTCCTGTAAAGGACTATTCTTTTACTTGTTGTTTTTCAAAAATGGAAATATTTTTATAGTTTTTTTTCTTGTAGTGTTCACTTGTAGTGAACAGTGATCACTGTTGAAATTCAGACAATACAGCAGTAAAAGTCTCCTTACCATCCCATGAAAATAACCACTGCAGTAATCTAATTTATATTTGTCTTTTCTTTTTTATGCCTTTTATATTTAACATTAATGAATAACATATTTTCTGAACTCTGTTTATTTATTTTTTTGACCGTGAGTTGCTGTATGCAGGATCTTAGTTCCCGGCCAGGGATCAAACCTGTGCCCCCTGCAGTGGAAGCAAGGAGTCTTTAACCACTGGACTGCCAGGGAAGTCCCTGTTTTGTTTCGGTTTATTTATTTATTTAATTTATGTATTTTTGGCTGCATTGGGTCTTTGTTGCTGCTCGTGGGCTTTCTCTAGTTGCGGTGAGTAGGGGCTACTCTTCACTGCAGTGCGTGGGCTTCTCATTGCAGTGGCTTCTCTTGTTGCAGAGCACGGGCTCTAGGCGCACGGGCTTCAGTAGTTGTGGCTCGTGGGCGCAGCAGTTGTGGCTGGCAGGCTCTAGAGCGCAGGCTCCGTAGTTGTGGCGCATGGGCTTAGTTGCTCTGCGGCATGTGGGATCTTCTCGGACCAGGGCTTGAACCCGTGTCCCCTGCATTGGCAGGTGGATTCTTAACCACTGCGCCACCAGGGAAGCCCTGTTTTGTTTTTCAAATTAATAATACATTGTTCTTTGACTATTATATATATCTCAAATATTTTCTTCTGAAGCTTACCATTTTCTTTTTCTTTTTGGTGTCTATTCTTTTCCAGACATTTTTGTTTCTTACCTCGTCAAACATGTCAGTATTTTTTTATTATGATCTTGGACCTTAGTGGCATGTGGTGCAAGGCTTCCTTTTCTATCTCCATATAAAAATATTGCCTTATTTTTTTTTTTTCTTTTGCTTGTTTTACTGTTTAAATCTTTAATCCACCTGGAATTCGTTTTTTTGTCTCTTGAAAGGTAGGAATTTGTTTTCCCAAATGTACAGCCAGCTGTTTTGTACCACTTACTGACTACTTTCCCCACTAGTTTTTTGTTTGTTTGTTTTGTCTTTTAAAAATTTATTTGGAGGCACCAGGTCTTAGCTGCAGCACGCGGGATCTTTAGTTGTGGCATGCGTGCAGGATCTAGTTTGCTGACGAGGGATCTAACCTGGGTCCCCTGCTTTGGGAACTTGGAGTCTTTACCACTGGACCACCAGGGTCCATTAGGTTGAAATGCCACTTTTACCACAGACTAAACTCCCACATGTACATTGTTAATTAGATTTTAGAGTTGATGTATAGGTCTATTTCTGTGCTGATATCACAGTGATTCGATAATGGATTCAATAAAGCAAATTTATTTTTTAAATTTAACAAATTGGAGAGAATTAATATATTTGCAATATTGAGTCTTTTCAGCCAGGAACATCGGTTGACTTTCTATTTGTTCTATATTATATCTTCCTATAAAAGCTCTGTAAGTTTCTTCATAAAGGCTTGACAAATTTTTAAATGTTTATTCTGGGGTACTTTGGGTGCTCTTGTTGGTAGAACTTGTTTTCCATTATGTTTTCAATCTAGCTGTTTCTGGCGTGTGGAAAAATCTGTTGGCTGCATTTAATTGATTTGCATGTAGCTCCTGCTCCATTATATTGTAAACTCCTTAAGGCCAGGGCCCTCCATAATGCTTTGCTCAATATGAACATGATGTAGGATACTATTGTTGACCGTCATATTAGGCTTTTCCATTACACTCAATGACCAAGTGGAGGGGAACCTCAGGTAGCAGTGTTATTTGTGAAAACTGGATCATGATCGAGACAGTGGGGAGAGATTGAAGGGACCTTGGAGTCAAGCAGACCTGGACTTGAATGCTGACTTTGCCACGTTCTGGTTGTGTAATCTTGGCATCTCTGAACCTCAGTTTCTTCCTTAGGCTCATCTCTGAACCTAATTCACAAAATGAGCTAACATATAAAGCATTTCGTGACTGGCCGCCAGCAGGTGTTCCATGATGGATGGTTGTTATGATCATTATGAGTCCATATTGTCATGTAACCAAATCTATCCAATAAGAGTTACATTTAAGAAGGCAGGGTCTGGTATATTGAATTAATTCTTATTTATTTATTTATTTAAAAAAATTTTTTGGAGGGGATTTTTGTTGTTGTTCAAACAGAAAGTCAAAAAAATTATAATCATCCTCATCAGTTCACTCAGTCCCATGTAATTAATTTTTTTTGTCTTGATCTTTTGTTAGCACTTTTATGAGTTCATCAGTTTTCCATTAGAGTTCTGAACATGCTTATTCATTCAGTTCAGCAGTATAGTCAGTTACCAGAAACCTGTACTTGTCAAGTCTTTTCCATCAATTCCTTGAAGATGAAACCCTTTTATAGGAACATATTTGCAGAAGCTTCAGAGTACACCCAGAACTGTCTGTAAATGACAAAAGACTTAAAAATGACCACGGTTAAAGATTTGATGAAAGTTCATAATAATGCAATTGACAAGGAAATTTAGTTATTTCTGAGATATACATTTTAAAATAACAACTAGAATTATGACCTATAACAGTATACCAGAACATATAAGATTTTTATAAATTTCATGTAATGTCTGAAACATTTATATTAACATATTTCCATACAAATAACCCAAAGAAAGTTTAGTATTTGTTGTTTTGTTTGTTTGTTTGTTTGTTTTTCTATACTGCAGGTTCTTATTAGTCATCAATTTTATACACATCAGTGTATACATGTCAATCCCAATCGCCCAATTCATCACACCACCATCCCCACCCCACCGCAGTTTCCCCCCCTTGGTGTCCATACGTCTGTTTTCTACATCTGTGTCTCAACTTCTGCTCTGCAAACTGGCTCATCTGTACAATTTTTCTAGGTTCCACATACATGCGTTAATATACGGTGTTTGTTTTTCTCTTTCTGACTTACTTTACTCTGTATGACAGTCTCTAGATCCATCCATGTCTCAACAAATGACTCAATTTTGTTCCTTTTTATGGCTGAGTAATATTCCATTGTATATATGTACCACAACTTCTTTATCCATTCGTCTGTTGATGGGCATTTAGGTTGCTTCCATTACCTGGCCATTGTAAATAGTGCTGCAAGGAACATTGGGGTGCATGTATCTTTTTGAATTATGGTTTTCTCTGGGAATATGCCCAGTAGTGGTATTGCTGGATCATATGGTAAATCTATTTTTAGTTTTTTAAGGAACCTCCATACTGTTCTCCATAGTGGCTGTATCAATTTACATTCCCACCAACAGTGCAAGAGGGTTCCCTTTTCTCCACACCCTCTCCAGCATTTGTTGTTTGCAGATTTTCTGATGATGCCCATTCTAACTGGTGTGAGGTGATACCTCATTATAGTTTTGATTTCAATTTCTCTAATAATTAGTGATGTTGAGCAGCTATTCATGTGCCTTTTGGCCATCTGTATGTCTTCTTTGGAGAAATGTCTATTTAGGTCTTCTGCCCATTTTTGGATTGGGTTTTTTGTTTCTTTAATATTGAGCTGCATGAGCTGTTTATATATTTTGGAGATTAATCCTTTGTCCATTGATTCGTTTGCAAATATTTTCTCCCATTCTGAGAGTTGTCTTTTTGTCTTGTTTATGGTTTCTTTTGCTGTGCAAAAGCTTTGAAGTTTCATTAGGTCTCATTTTGTTATGTCTGTTTTTATTTCCATTACTCTAGGAGATGGATCAAAAAAGATCTTTCTGTGATTTATGTCAAAGAGGGTTCTTCCTATGTTTTCCTCTAAGAGTTTTATAGTGTCCGGTCTTAAATTTAGGTCTCAAATCCATTTTGAGTTTATTTTTGTGTATGGTGTTAGGGAGTGTTCTAATTTCAGTCTTTTACACGTAGCTGTCCAGTTTCCCCAGCACCACTTACTGAAGAGGCTGTCTTTTCTCCATTGTATATCTTTTTTTTAATACAATTATCCATTTTATTTATAGGCATTTACTTATTAAGGAAAGATACTAAAGAGCACTAGACCAACTGTGAAATCACTTAGAGAGTTCTATGAGAGCAGAAACCATATGGACTATTTCCATTTCATCCTACCACCACTATACACCCCCCCAACTCAGGACCTGTGACTTAAAGATTTTTTTTTTTGCACACAGAGGTTATTCTAAACATAGTGATTGCAGACTGCAACAACAAGGCTGTAACTCTAGACTCTTACTCCACGAATACATCGTGGCTTTTTTTTTTTTCGTGGTACACGGGCCTCTCACTGTTGTGGCCTCTCCCATTGTGGAGCACAGGCTCCAGATGCACAGGCTCAGCGGCCATGGCTCATGGGCCTAGCCGCTCCGTGGCATGTGGGATCTTCCCGGACTGGGGCATGAACCCGTGTCCCCTGCATCGGCAGGCGGACTCTCAACAACTGCGCCACCAGGGAAGCCTCATCGTGGCTTTTTGTTCTTAAGGTATATTTCCACGATGAAATGGCCTAATTTGCTTATATAATTAAACCCAACAATCACTTCGCATTGAGAAAGCCAAGTAATTTTATATTGAACAGTAAATAGGCTTAAAATGACCTTTGGGATTGGAAGGGCTCAAACTGATAAAATTGAAAGTTACAGCCTTAGTTTCCCAAAATCTCTTAGGGTTATTCAAAATGCTTAAATATACATAGTAAGGGAAATAAACAATTATAGAGAAAGAAGAGAAAAAATGAGGGTGGTTAAAAATTATCCTACATTAAAAGAATTTTTTTTTTTTTTTTTTTTGTGGTACGCGGGCCTCTCACTACTGCGGCCTCTCCCCCTGCGGAGCACAGGCTCCAGATGCACAGGCTCAGCGGCCATGGCTCACGGGCCCAGCTGCTCCGCGGCTTGTGGGATCCTCCTGGACCGGGGCACGAACCTGTGTCCCCTGCAGCGGCAGACGGACTCTCAACCACTGCGCCACCAGGGAGGCCCTAAAAGAATTTTAATATCCTGCATTTCATGCATCTGTAATGAAACCACAATTTTGTAGGTGTTTCATTCTTTTAAGATGAAAAGGTTTTAAATATATATTTGGACAAGGAATGATATCTATATCCATATATCTATATTTATATATAGATATATATTCTGGTTTTTAAATGGGAAGATAAGCTATATTGACATAGTGAGGAATGTGCCAGTTTTGGCAAAACAGAAGGACTGAATAGAAAAAGCATTTAAATTTAAATCAGTAAACTACACTTCTGGTTCTAACACAAACTGTGTAATCCTAAACAGATCAACCTAACTCTTTGTAGGTCCTTTTCTTCTCTTATGTTTCCCACTTAGAGAAGTTCCTTTAGCATTTGTTGTAGACCTGGTTTGGTGGTGCTGAATTCTCTTAGCTTTTGCTTGTCTGTAAAGCTTTTGATTTCTCCATCGAATCTGAATGAGATCCTTGCCGGGTAGAGTAATCTTGGTTGTAGGTTCTTCCCTTTCATCACTTTAAGTATATCATGCCACTCCCTTCTGGCTTGTAGATTTTCTACTGAGAAATCAGCTGTTAACCTTATGGGAGTTCCCTTGTATGTTATTTGTCGTTTTTCCCTTGCTGCTTTCAATAATTTTTCTTTGTCTTTAATTTTTGCCAATTTGATTACTATGTGTCTCGGCGTGTTTCTCCTTGGGTTTATCCTGTATGGGACTCGCTGTGCTTCCTGGACTTGGGTGGCTATTTTCTTTCCCATGTTAGGGAAGTTTTCGACTATAATCCTATAATCTCTTTAAATATTTTCTCTGGTCCTTTCTCTCTCTCTTCTCCTTCTGGGACCCCTATAATGCGAATGTTGTTGCATTTAATGTTGTCCCAGAGGTCTCTTAGGCTGTCTTCATTTCTTTTCATTTTTTTTCTTTAGTCTGCTCCGCAGCCGTGAATTCCACCATTCTGTCTTCCAGGTCACATATCCATTCTTCTGCCTCAGTTATGCTGCTATTGATTCCTTCTAGTGTAGTTTTCATTTCAGTTATTGTATTGTTCATCTCTGTTTGTTTGTTCTTTAATTCTTCTAGGTCTTTGTTAAACATTTCTTGCATCTTCTCGATCTTTGCCTCCATTCTTTTTCCGATGTCCTGGATCATCTTCACTATCATTATTCTGAATTCCTTTTCTGGAAGGTTGCCTATCTCCACTTCATTTAGTTGTTTTTCTGGGGTTTTATCTTGTTCCTTCATCTGGTACATAGCCCTCTGCCTTTTCATCTTATCTATCTTTCTGTGAATGTGGTTTTTATTCTACAGGCTGCAGGACTGTAGTTCTTCTTGCTTCTGCTGTCTTCCCTCTGGTGGATGAGGCTATTTAAGAGTCTTGATGGGAGGGACTGGTGGTGGGTAGAGCTGGGTGTTGCTCTGGTGGGCAGAGCTCAGTAAAACTTTAATCCACTTGACTGTTGATGGGTGGGGCTGGGTTCCCTCCCTGTTGGTTGTTTGGCCTGAGGCGACCCAACACTGGAGCCTACCTGGGCTCTTTGGTGGGGCTAATGATGGACTCTGGGAGGGCTCATGCCAAGGAGTACTTCCCAGAACTTCTGCTGCCAGTGTCCTTGTCCCTACAGTGAAACAGAGCCACCCCCCACCTCTGCAGGAGACCCTCCAACACTAGCAGGTTGGTCTGGTTCAGTCTCCCCTGGGGTCACTGCTCCTTCCCCTGGGTTCCGATGCACACACTACTTTGTGTGTGCCCTCCAAGAGTGGAGTCTCTGCTTCCCCAGTCCTGTCGAAGCCCTGCAATCAATTCCCACTAGGCTTCAAAGTCTGATTCTCTAGGAATTCCTCTTCCCATTGCCGGACCCCCAGGTTCGGAAGCCTGATGTGGGTCTCAGAACCTTCACTCCAGTGGGTGGACTTCTGTGGTATAAGTGTTCTCCAGTCTGTGAGTCACCCACCCACCAGTTATGGGATTTGATTTTACTGTGATTGTGCCCCTCCTACCGTCTCATTGTGGCTTCTCCTTTGTCTTTGGATGTGGGGTATCTTTTTTGGTGAGTTCCAGTGTCTTCCTGTCGATGATTGTCCAGCAGTTAGTTGTGATTCTGGTGCTCTCGCAAGAGGGAGTGAGAGCACGTCCTTCTACTCTGCCATCTTGGTTCCTCCTCTCCCGAATTGATTCTTTATAGATTCAGTGAACATACTGGAATCATCATTCAAGGCACATGTTACAGAAATTTTCTAAAATTCTTCCTTTTGAGAAATGTGCTGTATGTTGGTCTCCTCTCTCTAACTTGTAAGTTTCCTGAGAGTAGAGGCCGAGTATTATTAATTTTTAAATCTTCAGTGCCTCGCACAATTGTGGACACAATATAGGTGGGCTGCATTTCATAGGATGAAGTATAATAATTTATTTTATAGTTCCCTTTTTATCATCCCCCCCCCACTTTTTGTTGTTGCTGATACAAAAGAAGTTGAACTCTCATCTTTGCTAGGAAGTGTATCCAAGTTTAAGAGAGGATATGCAGATGGCAAAGATATCTGTAGGCCACCCAAATATAACTTTTATGGGCCAGTTGGTTTTAAATCTAACTGCTGGTCAGGGCCAGCAGAGGGCGCACAGAGCACAGCTTTGAAGGAGAAAGCTGACTCTAGCTGTGCTGGGGAAGAATTAAAAAAAGGCCGCTCGGCATTTGCAGAAGAAGGAAATGAGAGCTAGGAAGAAGGCCGTTCCTCGTTTTCATTCTCATCTGCTTTTGTAACTCATTCAGGGCCAGACAGGTCTGTTCTCCTCTTTGGCCCTTGCTCAGCAGCTTATCACAACCCTTCCGTTTCTTCCAGTTAATTACACAGGCAGACCCACAAGTGCCGTCAGGTTCTCCAGGCTGGTTTCTCTTTTAGTCAGGTCGGTTACTTAGCTCAGATTCGGGGGATGGACATTGGTGAGGGTCCCAGAAAAACACTGACGAACCCAGAAGCCTCACTTCACCATCCCCACTGAATAAAGCCATTTGGGGGTACTTACAGGGTAGAAATGAGGGCTGGAGTTGGGTTCTTCTCTGCATGAGGAACTGAAGAGGCAAATGAGAGCA
This sequence comes from Hyperoodon ampullatus, assembly GCF_949752795.1. Taxonomy (NCBI): domain Eukaryota; kingdom Metazoa; phylum Chordata; class Mammalia; order Artiodactyla; family Ziphiidae; genus Hyperoodon; species Hyperoodon ampullatus. Next base: position 46,267,947 of record NC_136914.1, on the reverse strand, counting down.
GACAGGAAAGGTTATGGGGAGTGGGGACAAAATGCTTTATTGTCTCACATAAGAAGGTCTGTGGCAGGTACAGAGCCACCTGTGACATGCTCCAACCACATACAAACTAACAGAGGCCAGCGTTTCTCAACTTTTTCTGTGGAATGCTAGGATATTCATAGGTGTTATGTGGGAATAAAATCTGTGATCAAATAAGTGTGTGGAAACTCTGGGTTAAAAAAACTGAACCGGTTCCTCTACTGTGGGAGTCCTTAGATCCTTTGGTAGGCTAATTAATATGGTTTGTGAATCTCTGACAGAAAGGGACGTGATGTGAGATTTCCCAAACTTATGTGGACTGAACCTTTTTAACAAACGATATCTATGGGATGATTATTCTATGAATTACCCTTGGAAAGTGCAGAAATAGACTTGTCTAGTGTTTAGGAAATTAGGCAGTTATTCCATGAAATACTTTAACAAGTAGCCATGAAGCACTTTAAAAAGCACAGTGTTTTCTTCAAAAGACTCTTGTGGCTTCCCATTCCTTTTTTTTTTTTTTTTTCTTGCGGTACGCGGGCCTCTCACTGTTGTGGCCTCTCTTGTTTCGGAGCACAGGCTCCGGACGCGCAGGCTCAGCGGCCATGGCCCACGGGCCCAGCCGCTCCGTGGCATGTGGGATCTTCCCGGACCGGGGCACGAACCCGTGTCTCCTGCATCGGCAGGCGGACTCTCAACCACTGCGCCACCAGGGAAGCCCCCTATTCCTATTGAGGGAGGTGTGCACGGATGAGTGGAGTGCTGAAGGAAGGAATGTCAGAATTTTAAGTGGGTTTTTTGAAATTTCTCATGTCCCTTACCACCCTTCCTCCTCAGATATTCTGATATCATCCTCACGACCTCATACCCATATTTGAGGATCTCTTGACTTGTGTGCCATTGCTGGCACTGGGAGCAATTGCCTCTCTCAAGTGCATTGGAAGAGAGAAAATGGTAGTGAACTGTTGTCCTACAAGTGGAGTCCAAAATTCTCTGCTTGTTGTTTAAGGTTTTCTGTTGTCTTCTTAAACCCCAGTATCTCCCTAAGTTTAAACCTTCTTCTCCTTCCCACATTATTTACCACTATAGTCTGCTCACTGATCTGACATCATATTATGCTGATCCTGGGCTGGAAGCTCTTGGACATATAATCTTTCCCCACATTCTCCTAATTCCTTTTCCATCCTTCAAAATCCAGCTTAAGTGTTACTTCCTTCAGAGGGCTCCAGTTATCTACCAGCCTACACCACTTAGTTTTTACAATATTGGTTTCAGCCATTAATTGCAGATAGCTAATTTTTTGTTAACAAATCTGTTGGGTTTAAAAAAGTTTATAAAGTGATTGTTTGGAATGTAGAGCACATTCCTCTGCAGAAATATTGTAACTGAGTCAAAGTGTATTTGAAATAGAAAGAGTAGAAAACAGTCTCTAGTGATTAAACAAAACAGGGAATTAATAAGATTGAATTAGCTTACTCTCATTTATCTTAGTGCTGGTGTAAAGAAGAGCAGGTTTAATTAAAGGGGAATGAAGAGGTGTTGGAAATTAGTAGGTATTCTGCATGGGCCTTATGGGACAATTTCACAGAAGACATAGACTCTTTGTTATGTCTTCATTACTTCACAACTCCTAACTCTTCATTCCCTTGATGCTGGGGTCTGGCTACTAGTGCTTTTGTAGTTGTCTGTGGTTTGGATCATTTTTGGCTTAAAAATGGTTATGGGAGAATGTCAGCAAAAATGGCAGAAAAAAGGACCTCCAAAGATTTTCCCCTCCTTAAGAGCAATGAAAAAACTGTCAAAAATATTCAGAATCAACTTTTTTAGAACTCTAGAAATTAACCAAAGGCTTGTAGTAACCCAGGAATTGTTTATCCAAGAAAAATGGCTGAATCTTGGAATGAACAGTGAGCTCTGTGGCATTTTAACTTGCCATAGTCCACCCCTCACCCACTTTCCAGCTACATAATAGCCTTAAAAACTAACAGCCCACATTTCTGGGCAGCTTGGCAGCCACCAGAGAGGGAAAAATGTATATGGCATTTATTCAAAGCCTCATTCTTATAGAATTGTTATTATCTGGTTTGTCTGGTGGTTCCCTGGGAGACTTCACTTACGAGGCTAGCTCAGGGCTCACTCAATGCTAAAAATCTTCTCCTCCCACAGGGGACATTGTCAAGAACAATTAAAGGCAAAGATTTTAACTTTGCAGATGCCTAAGATGGATAACAGTTGGGGGAAATGGTAGACTAACATTATGGTGAATGCACTGTTCATAGGGGCTTTGAAAAGCTCTGAAATATTCTTGGTAATTTAGAAGGCCATGTACATGGAAGAGCTGAGAGCATGCTTAGAAAAGACCTGAGAAGGCCCTAAGCTCTCATTCCTAATTGACCACGAGGTTCTATGCAAGCAGGAAGTGAAGGCTAAGGTGGAGTTATAAACTGAGTTTTAAAGGCATGCTCCAGTATCCACACAAAGCCACTCATAGCAAAATCTGGGAGACTGATTGGTTCCAGGGGTTTAAGGAAATTTCTGTCTAATCATTAGCTCACTAATGAGTTAACCAAGTACAGACACTAACATGACAAAGAATGTAGACTTTAGAGAATTAGTTCAGGAAAGTCACTAAACAAATAGCAACAACTATAACAAGTGGTAGCAACAACAAACAGTATAGGTAGTGTGAGCAAAATAAGCCTCAATAAATTTAAAAGTATTGAAATAATTACAAAATATACTCTCTAATCACAATGCAATAAAATTAGAAACCAATTACAGAAGAAATTTTGCAAAACTCAAAATATGTGAAAATTAAATAACATACTCCTAAAATAACCAATGGGTCAAAGAAGAAATCACCAGAGATATTCCCTCATACTTTGACATGAAGGAAAATGAAAACACAACATGCCAAAATATAGGATGGAGCTAAAACAGTCATTAGAGGGAAATTTATAGAAATAAAAATCCTAAATACAAATTCTATAAACAAAAGAATACAGAAGGCATGTTCTCATGGTGATAGCAGAGGAGCAAGAACAAATAAACTCAATCAAGCAAGCTCTGTAACACAGGCTCTGCTTGTGTTACATCTACTAATATCCTGTTGGCCAAAATTAATTACATGCCTGAGCCAGAGTGAAGGGGAGGGGCACAACACACTCCCCACAGTGGAAGGGCCCTGGTGCTCTTCACTGTATTATACTTCTCTGTAATGTTGCTTGTTTCCGTTTCCCTGCTTTTGAAGTAGGCATAGAATTATAAAAATGCAAGATAAAAGCAGTGAAAACCATGCTGCTTTCATTGTTCAAGATCTGTGGTTGTGAATTACTACTTAGTATGAGTTCAGATGTTAGAAAACTGCTTTAATCATGTATTCTAATCATTGGTGTCCATGGAGGAAAATATTTAACCTGTTGTTACACATTCTCTGATCAGCAGTGTCGGTTCTGTTCAGATGTCATCGTTTAAACGGTACTGGAAAATGATTCATTAATATGGCTTATTTTGAGATTGTCCATCTTAAAGTAGTGAGTTCTACTTATTATCCCAGAATTAATAACCCTTCACTAACCTGTGAAGTTGGAGGATGGATTTGGAAAAAGCCTGAATATTGTATCGTATAAACCGATTTTTGTATTGTCCACTTGGTGGTAGAGTTGTTTTTAGAAAACAGTGTGAAGAGTGATGAGCCAAGTAAAAGAGAAATAGAATCTCATGAATTTCTAGCCATGAGAAGAATGGAGCATACACTTTTAGTAGGTATTCTTCTAGGCAGCATCATTACTTTTATTAAAGTATAAAAGATAATGCAATCCAGGATAGGTATGTTCATATAATAGTTTTTTTGTTTTGTTTTGTTTTTTGCCAAGGAGGTGTGATAATTCCACTTCCCAACACATCAGATGAAGCAACTTGCTTACTGGTTAGAGTTCAGTGCTCAGAAATATAGATTTTAGAGACTGTCAATTTGGGTAATCCTAAACATAATTTAATCTTTATTATTATTATTATTTTTATTTAGAAAATCCTTGTGTAAAGTAACAGTCCTCATACAATGTGGTCTAAGTCCTTCTTCCTTAAAGCATGGTTTCCATGCTTTTAGCAACACTGGCAACACTGGCATCGCTTGGGAGCTTGTTAAAAATGCAGAATCTTGGCCCTCACCTCAGATCTACTGAATTAGGCTGCAATTTAACAAAATCCTTAGGTTTTTTGCATGCACTGTGAGTTGCACCATTCTCCATTGGTAAAATGCAAGCAGCGGATGATGAGGTACAAAAGGACGAGAAGTAGGGCAGGTATCAGGACTGGAATCATTTAACAGATATTCACAGATTTATCCTGAACCTTTAGTTGCTTATTTGAAACCATCCTGTAATACCCATGCTCCGGCACTGGAGATTGTATACATGAAGCCATCCTGAGTTCTTTTAGATTGTAAAAGAAAGAAAACAGAGTTATGTCAGTCATTCACACACTTGTCAATCAATCACTAAAATATAGGAGATTCTGGAGACTGGTGTTCTATTCTGGTCCAGCCGGTAACTGATGGTACGACATTTGGCAGGACATTAATCTCTTAGTCTTTAGCTTCTTTATCTGAAAAATGGTTTGGTTTTAGGTGCAGTCAGGGTTGAGATTCAGTTGGTAAACCCAGGTAACCCTGTACCCATCTTCATGGGGGCATCGGTTTAGAGTGGCTGGTGCTGATGCCCCATTGGTTGTTACATAATTTGACTACTGTCAGCTGATGATTTCAGGGGAACTAAGTGACAGGGAGTGTTAGGAACTAGTATTATCACTGTAGGTTCCAGAATATTTGCATGTCATAGACTCAGACACATGCAAATACAGACCCGAGGTGTAAGAAAGCTGAACCAAGTGGTGCAGGGAGTAGAAAGTACATGGGCTTTCATGTCAAACAGTCTTGGGTTTGTATCCTAGCTCTGCTGCATACTAGCTGTATGGGTCTAAAGTACATTTTCTAAACTCACTTGGTATCAGTTTTGCTTTTTAGCTGAAAAAGGGGATTAACATAATAATACATAGCTCGAAGTGTAATTATGTAGAATTAATAAGATAATTTATGTAGAGAATCTGGCAAACAGTGGATGCTCTATCAATGTTATTTTCCCTTCGCTTATGTATCCATACTCAGACTAACTTATATATAGATCTTTTCTTCTGGAAACCTCTATAATGTGATATACTGAATGAACAGAGACACTTTGTGTCTTAATAGTTAAAAAAAAAGATAGCTCACTTTTTTTCTTAGTCGCACCATGTGGCATGTGGGATCTTAGTTCCCTGACCAGGGATCGAAACTGCATCGCCTGCATTGGAAGCTCAGAGTCTTAACTACGGAACTGCCAGGGAAGTCCCAAGATAGCTAACTTTTAAGGTAATTCTGATAATTCTAATTAGGGAGGGGGATGTTATACATCCATCTAGGGCTCTTGCTAAAATCAAAGATGACTTTTCATCTTTAGGCCAGTGATCTTTAAACATTTTTGCTTGTACTATGCCCTCCCTAGGAATTTTGAAAACAAGTAAACAAACAAAAAACAAACCCAAACTGCCATATACTCCACATACATTTTTAAGGTGACATCTAAAATTTTTCATCATAAACTTAAATAGTTGCAAAGGCTGCAATTTCTGGTGTACTATAAATATTACCATTAAAAACAAAACTATTGTTTATCTTAGATTTAGAATAAAGTTTGTAAAATGTGTGCTGGGAAATTTCAATCTGCAAGGTGGACCACTCTGTATTTTTACAATTCTTATTAGTGATAAACAGCCTGGTGAGGATTTGCTTTCACCAGGGTCTCATTCAGTGCCCTGGGTGCTTATTTATAAGCTTCATTTCAAGAAGAGAAGGTGAAAAGTTACATGTTTATTTCTGACCGTTCAATATTGCATCTTTGAATAAAAGCAGGGATTGGCCCACTTTTTCTTAAAGGGCCAGATAGTAAATAGTCATATGGTCTCTGTCACAAGTATTCAACTCCCCCTTGTAGTGGAAGAGCAACCATACACAGTACAGGAGTGGACAGGGCTGTGTTCCAATAAAATTACTTACCCTATTAGTTGTCACTCCCTATTCCCAGCCCCCCACCCCATTCCTAGGAAACTACATATTTACTTTCTATCTCTGTAGATTTGCCTAGGCTGGACTTTTGGAAGCTTATTTAAGAGCTCGTTATGGTGGTTTTTTTTTTTTTTTTTTTTTTACAGTTTTATTTATTTATTTATTTGGCTGTGCCGGCTCTTAGTTGCGGCTTGCGGGATCTAGTTCCCTGACCAGGGATCCAACCTGGGCCCCCTGCATTGGGAGCGTGGAGTCTTAACCACTGGACCACCAGGGAAGTCCCCGTTATGGTGATTCTGTATGAACCTAATTCTCTGTATTAAATTCCTTTCTGCTTAAAATGCCTTGAGCAGTTTCTGTTTCTTGTACTGAACCTTGGTTCAGTCAGAGTTAAAGGAGAAAGATGAATGATGTGGCATTTTCAACTTTAAAGAGGAGCTTGTTTATTCATGTGTGATAATGGGTGTCAAATTGTTATGATATTTAGATTCAATTGTATACAATATTTACAGCATACCAAGAACTATATCTTTTGATAGTATTTCTATTTATGATGAAAAAAATTTAGATGTTTCACTTAAAGCACTATGCAAGATAAATAGCCTTCAAAACTCTTATAGGTGAGATGCAAGCAAAGGAGTCTGGCATCCTGCCTTAGGTTTGGCATCATTATCTCTAGAATGTCCTTTGAAACTAAGGACCATGTTTTTTGGCTTCAGTCTTTAAAAAAGTTTACTAACTTCTACAAATCATTTTTGTTTGATTCCTTCCATGACAAAGCAAAATGTATTTATTATTTAAAACTTTCAAAACAATACAGATGTGATGGTCCTACCTAGAACCACACTTTTAGAGGTAACTATACTTGCCAGATTTTTATCCTGAGATCTTTCTCTGATGCAGGAGCTGTAGGAGAAACTTACTGGGCTCATTAGATGACCTCTTGAGCTGCCTCCTAGCATCTGAGATTGAAATACAAATTTGGTGCCTTTCTCTGGGCTCTGAACTCCTAGCACAGTGCCCTACCTCTGGTACTTAATGAATATTTGTTGATGTTGGCCTCTATTTTAAATGATTCAAAACCTCTAAAAGGAGCTAAAAAGTAGATCATCTAAGATGTGAGTCTGAAGTGCACATCTTTCTGTGTAGTAAAGATCCCGTGCAAAGCTAGTGCTTTGTTTTTTCTTTCTTTTTTTTCTTCTTTTTTTTTGTAATTAAAGATTACACTCACTTTTTAAAAAAGTGGATAACTATCACACAGAAATAACACATGTCTTTTGTTAGTTAAGTCAAGTATTACCTTCTTGATCTTCCCAAAATGAAGTGATGCCTCATGCTATATCATTTCAATAGAGATAATACTGATAATACTTGACATTTATAATTGCTTTATATTTAACAAGTACTTTGAGATGTATCTTATTTGAGCCTAGTGGCACAGACTTAGTAAGGATTATACCCACCTTAGAGATGGGGGCCAAGAGAGGTTCATTGACTTTCTCAAGGTCATGTAGTTAATTGTAGAGCTTGAACTAAAACATTTTGACTTTAGTGTTCTTTTCCCCACCTACACATTAAACATTGCCCAGAAATTGCCTTTGTTAAATGATAATTTGGGTAAGATGACTTTGGGGGGCAATTATAGGATGGCTAGCATATGCTTCTGCAAACTTTGCTTATTCTTGCACAACTTTCCCATCTTGGAATCTGAGCGGCAGTTTAGCACCATTAATATAACTCAGTACATTAGGTGTGGCCTGATGAGGGTGCTCTTATTCAATGAATGGTTTGAAACCTGATGTTAAATTTCACTTATAAGTTCACATATGGCTTAAATAAATGAGTGTGAGTGTGAGTATGTTTATCTTGGACCAAATAGTTCAGTTTCACTTTTTAAAAAAAATCTATACAAAGAACTGGAAGCTTGTCTTTTCCCCTTACTTTGAATATAACACAGTGTAGATTTAAAACAATAAGGAACATTCCAAAGATTGGATTGTTAACTCTGACTCCTGAGGGAGAGTGTGGAGGGTGGAAAAGAGGCTGGATCGGTTCAGCACTGAGAAGGTGGTCAGCAACTGGTGAAACTTTTTTCAGGAGCCCTTTGACCCTCTTCCCTCAACCCAGACCTAGCAGTGCAGACATCACATAACTAGGGTTCCCTATGTATGTTCAGGCCCTCAGTGTTTGGATTAGCTTGCCTAAATTTTTGGCTAACACCAAAAGTTATAAAATTTACATTTGTGTTTTTTGATTTACTGATGGAAAAATTAACCTGAGCTCAGCTTTTGTTTCTGAGCTGCCCATTTATGGACAGACTTGGGTAATACCTTCCTGACTGGGCTAATTCCCTTCCCCACCTGTCACCATCACAAACACATGCACACACTCAGGTCTCTCTTGAGCAGGTGCTGTCCCATCCACCTAGGCCTGGGAGTCCCTAGACAGTATAGGAATGTCACGTGGCCTTCAGCCCAATAATCACTCTCCCTGGCTAGTCTGTGGATAGTTCCTTAATTTACTGAAATCCATTATACCACGGTACACTGAATTTCTTAAATAGTGTCAGACAGCAGTGACTTTGCCACTTCCTAGCCTGGAAACTCTGGGCAAGTGACTGAACCTCTTCAGAGTGGGGCTAATAATAGTACCTACCTTCAAGTGTAGTTGTGGGGATTTAAAGATTCTGTAGGAAAACCGACTAGCAAATACTCAGTATTATTAACATCCTTGGTTGTAGGTCCCAACCTTAGGGAGTAGGGTTTTTTTGGGGGGAGGTGGGTACAGGACTAATAATAATCTTAGGAACAATAAGTTGCAATAGGGACCAAAGAATAATTTCTATAAACCCACAAGCAGAAACTTAATAATAGGACCTTAAGGGGGAAAGAGATTCAGGTTCCACAAAGGAAATTAATGGTCATTTTGGGAGATAGCATCCTGAGTCTGAGTGGCAGTAAAGGGGGCTCAGGTTAGAAATGGAGGTCCCAGTGACTCCCTCCCTAGGAAGTCTACCAGGAAGGATGACTCAGTGTTAAGCATCTCCAGGCTGAGGGCTGGAGCAGCTCAAGTTCAGCTCAGTGCATGCATTATACCCAGGAAGACAGAGGTAGAAAAAGTGTACAGATTGGCACCTGAAATGGTGAAATGCAACAGCGTTTCATTGCACATCTACCCTTTTTTCCCCTCAGTGTCTTACTCTTTCAAAATTTATTTCTGTACGGTTGAAATAATGTATGTGTCTAGGAGTTTTTAGTCAAGAAAGTGTTTGTTTGAAGATCTCAAGTATTTTTGGTTTGGCGTACTTTTTATATGGCAATAGATTATTGAATTCTTAGAGCATTTGAAGTTGTATGTTTGATATGATATGATTTTTTTAATGCTGAGGAAGAGGACTCTCCCAATATGGATAAAACCTTCTGGTGATGTTCTCTTTCTTATCATCATTTAAATTCGTGTTTTAAACTTATCCTCATCTTCCTTCCCTGTTTTCAGCTTCCTAAATGCTGCAGAGAATGGATAAAATAGAATGGACGTGAACAAGACTTCCCTGAGAAAGGAGCCTCTGTTAGAGAGGTAGGAGGCCTAGTGGACTCAAGAAAAGATACCAAATAGTAGTGTGTATTTCTGTGTGTGTTTGGGAGATGGGCTGAGGATAGTTAGGTAAAGGGAAGAATGTGATCAACTTAGAAGAATTAAACCTCAACCATCTATCTATTTAATTAATTAATTAATGAGTTTATTTTTTGGCTGGGCCGCATGGCTTGCGGGATCTTAGTTCCTGGACCAGGGACTGAACCTGTGCCCCCTGTGGTGGAAGCACAGAGTCCTAACCACTGGACCACCAGGGAATTCCCTATCTATTTTATTTTATTTTTTAAAATAAAATTTATTTATTTATTTATTTTTGGCTGCATTGGGTCTTCGTTGCTGCATACGGGCTTTCTCTAGTTGCGGCGAGCGGGGGCTCCTCTTCGTTGCAGTGCGTGGGCTTCTCACTGCAGTGTTTTCTCTTGTTGTGGAGCACGGGCTCTAGGCGCGCAGGTTTCAGTAGTTGTGGTGCATGGGCTTAGTTGCTCCATGGCATGTGGGGTCTTCCCGGACCAGGGCTTGAACCCGCATCCCCTGCATTGGCAGGCGGATTCTTAACCACTGCGCCACCAGGGAAGCCCTCCCTACCTATTTTAAATGACATTCTTGATTCCAAAATCTTAATGAAGTAGAGTGTAAAATCACTGATCAGAGATGTAGCAGTCAGGCTAGGCTAACTAGCTGAAAATCTCAGTGGAACAGAAAAAACTGAAAATCTCAGTGGCTTAACGCAACAAAGGTTTATTCCTCTTTTTTGTCATAGTCTGATGTAGATTGGGGTGGCTCCCCTGCTTGACTCTCCTCCAAGTGGCGACTCAGGGATTCAAGTTGCTTTTATCTTGCAATTCTGCTGTCTTATAGTACTTTGTTTCCAGCTGCACGGACGAGAGAGAGAGGGTATGGATAAGGTACATCCTTCTTGGATTAGAAGTGACACATCAGGGGGCCTCCCTCCCTGATGGCGCAGTGGTTAAGAATCTGCCTGCCAATGCAGGGGACACGGGTTTGAGCCCTGGTCCGGGAAGATCCCACATGCCATGGAGCAACTAAGCCTGTACGCCACAACTACTGAGCCTGCGTACTACAACTACTGAAGCCTGTGTGCCTAGATCCCGTGCTCTGCAACAAGAGAAGCCACCGCAATGAGAAGCCCGCACACCACAATGAAGAGTAGCCCCCACTCGCCGCAACTAGAGAAAGCCCACGCACAGCAATGAAGACCCAATGCAGCCAAAAAGAAATAAAATAAATAAATAAATTTATATAAAAATAAGTGACACATCACTTTAACTCACATTCTGTTGTTAGGAATTAGTGACATGATACCAGTAGGCTTCATGGGAGCTGGGAAATGCTGAGGAGCACATGGAGTTTTGGGAGGCATTAGCAATCTTGCCATAGACATATTGCCTCCATTATGTTATTCTGTGTCCTTTATCTTCTCAGGATAAATTTCTCATACAATTAGTATCAGGAAAAATTTTCCTTTTCTAAAGAGTGTGCTTTACCTCCTAGAGTAATGAAAAAAAACCAAAAATAAACAAATGGGACCTAATTAAACTTAAAAGCGTCTTCAAAGGAAAGAAGCAAAGGAAACCATAAACAAAATGAAAAGACAACCCACAGAATGGGAGACAATATTTGCAAATTAAGCGACCGACAAGGGATTAATCTCCAAAATATACAAACAGTTAATGCAGCTCTATGTCAAAAAAACAAACAAACAAACAAAACAAAACCAAAACAACCCAATCAGAAAATGGGCAGAAGATCTAAATAGACATTCCTCCAAAGAAAACATACAGATGTCCAAAAAGCACATGAAAAGATGCTCAACGTCACTAATTATCAGAGAAATGCAAATTAAAACTACAGTGAGGTATCACCTCACACCAGTCAGAATGGACATCATCAAAAAGTCTACAAACAATAAATGCTGGAGAAAGTGTAGAGAAAAGGGAACCTTCCTACACTGTTGGTGGGAATGTAAATCGGTACAGCCACTATGGAGAACAGTATGGAGGTTCCTTAAAAAACTAAAATAGAAATACCGTATGATCCAGCAATTCCACTCCTGGGCATAAATCCAGAGAAAACCATAATCTGAAAGGATATATGCACCCCAGTGTTCATTAAAGCACTGTTTACAATAGCCAAGATATTGAAGCAACCTAAATGTCCATCAACAGAGGAATGGATAAAGAAGATGTGGTACATATATACAATAGAATATTACTCAGCCATAAAAAAGAACAAAATAATGCCATTTGCAGCAACATGGATGGACCTGGAGATGATCATACTAAGTGAAGTAAGTCAGACAGAGAAAGACAAATATCATATGATATCACTTATATGTGGAATCTAAAAAAATGGTACAAATGAACTTATTTACAAAACAGAAATAAAGTCACAGATGTAGAAAACAAACTTGCGGTTACCAGGGGAAACAGAGCAGAGGGATAAATTGGGAGATTGGGATTGACATATACACACTACTATATATAAAATAGTTAACAAATAAAGACCTATTGTATAGCACAGGGAACTCTTCTCAATACTCTGTAATGACCTATATGGCAAAAGAATCTAAAAAAGAGTGCATATATGTATATGTATAACTGATTCACTTTGCTGTACAGCAGAAACTAACACAGCATTGTAAATCAACTGTACTCCAATAAAAATTTTTTAAAAATAGTGTGCTTTTTCTTTTTCTTTTCTTTTTTTTTTTTGTAGTTAGGAACTTTAAATTTAATGCTAATGTCTACCTGATCTCAGATTTTTGGTAGCATCCTCTATCCTATTCCTCTACTGGGTTTCTAAAATCATTTTAGGATAGTTTAAGCACTAAGGGCTTTACTATCTAACATGACAAGCCTGGCATTTCAAGGACTGGTTAATTCAATGTTACAGCAATATCATAGAGGACCATGTATGCTTTATTTTTCTCAGTGTTTGGCAGTGTCTCCCCTCCCTGTCATGAATAGCTTAGTAGTTCTAGATGTCACATGTCATGGTAAACCTTGATCAGGCATGTGCCTTGTGTTGCAGGAGACAAATGATGCTCACAGACTGGCCATCATGACTTGATTGCAATATAGTGCCACTAGGCATGCATCATGCCTAGTCATTGTATAATATTGTATTATATAACCCGTGGAAAGTGTTGCAAAATGATGCTGGGGACAGGGCAAGAAATTGTATCCAGAGTTGGATGTTAGATCCAGGCAAATGGCTTGCTGGGAAAAGTTTTTGCAATCATATAAAGAAATCGTGTTGGCATATTAGGAGACCTGTTTGGTGGGGGGTAGTAGTGATAGAAGTGGTGAGAAGCAGCTGGATTCTGGATATAGTTAGAAGGATTTGCTTATGAATTGGATGTGAGAAGTGAGAGAGACAGAGATGCTGAGCATGGCTCTAAGTTTTTGGTCTGAACAATGGGAAGAATGGAGTTGCTATTTATTGAGGTGTGGAATATGGAGGAGCTTGGTGGTGTTTCATAAAATAAAATGTGTCAGGTTGTTAACACAGACTGGAGGTAAGATGTGGCAAGGAGTCTGGACTGGGGCTGAGATAGAGAGCTGAGATGGAGAGCTGGAATCAGAGTATTGCCCCAGGACCCAGACAGGTAGAAGAGGTACCTGGCATGGGCAAGGACTCTGGTATGCTGGAGGCCCCTCCCCTTGTCCCAAGCCATGGTCCTCTCCAGGCATGACTGGCTACAAGTGTTCCTTTTTTTTTTTTTGCGGTACGTGGGCCTCTCACTGTTGTGGCCTCTCCCATTACGGAGCACAGGCTCCGGACGCGCAGGCTCAGCGGGCATGGCTCACAGGCCCAGCTGCTCCGCGGCACGTGGGATCCTCCCGGGCCGGGGCACGAACCCGTGTCCCCTGCATCGGCAGGCGGACTCCCAACCACTGCGCCACCAGGGAAGCCCTACAAGTGTCCCTTTTACAAAGAGCTCTGATATCCATTTTCCCACTCAACCCTCAGGAGAGACCTGCAATGTGGCGATTGCTCTTATGCCCATGAGCAAAGACTTGAAAACAATCTCAGAAAAGTTGTTATTCATGCATTCATTTAAAAAACATTTATTATGTGCTGGCTGTATGTCAGAAATAAACCCCAGTTCTCCTGGTTCAAGGCCAGTGTTCTTTCCATATATCTACTTCAATATGCTGATTCCTGTTTCACTCTCCACCTAAATTTGCCTCTGAATTATTCCCCATTCTGTTGTGACTTTGAAATGTCTACAAATTCATGAGTACTCCTCTTTTTAAGAAGGGGAGCTTCAACTCCCTCCCCGTGAATTTGGATTGGTTTACTTCTAATGAATTAGAATAAAGCAGAGTGATAGTGTGTGATTTCAGAGGCCATGCCATAAAAGGGACTGTATCCCACATGCTGCAGCTAAAGATCCCACACTCAGACTTCCCTGGTGGTGCAGTGGTTAAGAATCCGCCTGCCAATGCAGGGGACACTGGTTCCATCCCTAGTTCGGGAAGATCCCACATGCCGCTGAGCAACGAAGCCCATGAGCCACAACTACTGAGCCTGCGTGCTGCAACTACGGAAGCCCGCTCACCTAGAGCCCGTGTTCCACAACCAGAGAAGCCACTGAAATGAGAAACCCACGCACTGCAGCGAAGAGTAGCCCCTGCTCGCCCCAAATAGAGGAAGCCAGTGCGCAGCAACAAAGACCCAACACAGGCAAGGTAAAAAATTTAAAAAAATTTCAAATTGAGATATAATTGACATATTAATATAACATTGTATAAGTTTAAGGTATACAGTGTGTTGGTTTGACACATTTAAAAAAATAAAATAAAATAAAGATCCCACACACGGCAACAAAGATCCTGTGTGCCACAACTAAAACCCGGCACAGCCAAATAAATAAATAAATATTTTTTAAAAAAGAAACTGATTAAAAAAAAAGGGGACTGCAACCTCCTGCTTGTTCTCTTGTTCTCTCTCTTAAATCACCTGCTTTGGGGAAGCCAGCTGCCATACTGTGAGCAGAACAATGAAGAGGTCCATAGAGGGAAGAATTGAGGCCTCTGGCCAAGAGACATGTCAGTGACCTTGCGATCAGATCTTTTAGCCCAAGCCCACATCTTGACTGCAATCTCATGAGAGACCCTGAGCTAGAACCACCTCAATAAGCTATTCTTGCATTTCTAACCCTCAGAAACTGAGATAATAAATACTTGCTCTTTAAAAAAAAAAAGTTAGGTTTTAAAAAAGTACTGAAAAATGAAGAAAAAAAAGACAATCCACAATCTCATGAAAAAGGATAATATCTATTCCAACAGTGTAGAAAGAAAAAATGAAAACTCTTTCTCCCTTCCCTGATCTCTACCTTCCCCCCAGTTTTATTTAGATATAATTGACATATTCAAGGTATGCAACAAAACAATTTGATATATGTATCTATTGTGAAATGATTGCCACAATAAGTTTGGTTAGCATCAGTCACCCTGATCTTTAGTTCTTCATCCCAAGGTGACCAAGTTACTCTTCCACAAAATTTTCATGCTTATGCAATTTTCATCTTAAAATCCTTTTAAGATGTTCATTAAAAAATCATATTACACTCTTGAAAAACCTAGTATATCTTGAAGATGCCTTTCTATCAGTACATACACATCTATCTTATCCTTTTCTTTTTTTAATAAATTTATTTATTTATTTATTTATGGCTGCGTTGGGTCTTTGTTGCTGCGCGGGCTTCCTCTAGTTGCAGCGAGCAGGGGCTACTCTTCGTTGCAGTGCACAGGCTTATCATTTCAGTGGCTTCTCTTGTTGCAGAGCATGCATGGACTCTAGGCACAGGGCTTCAGTAGTTGTAGCTCTGGGGCTTAGTTGCCCCACGGCATATGGGATCTTCCCGGACCAGGGATCGAACCCGTGTCCCCTGCACTGGCAGGTGGATTATTAACCACTGTGCCACCAGGGAAGCCCTCTATCTTATTTCTTTTTAATGGATTTTTCATTATTTGAATGTATCCTATTTCTTTACATCAGTCTCCATATACAGATATTCAGAATATTTCCACTTTTTATTCCATTACAAGAATGTTGTGGTGAACATTTTCATACTTTTGTGGGCACCCTCAGGTAAATTCCTAGTGGTGGAATTCTGACATCAAAGGATATTGCATTTAAAGTTGATACTATCCACCTGCTTCACAATATTTGTCTGCAGTTTACACTGACAAAGTATGAGAATGCCAGTTCTCCACAAACCTGTGAATATCGTTGACAGTAAGCATCTTTTATTAATTTTTTGCCATTTGGTTTTCTTCTTTTGAGAATTACAAGTGCCTAGTAGAGTGCTTGTCTTATAATAAATAACATAATACTAGCAACATACAGCATTTTCTGAGCTTTCTTGTACTTTACATATATATTTTAATACTTACAAAGACCCTGTGAAGTAGATACTATTATCATTTGCCCATGGTTGGTGGGAAAACTGAATCATAGAAAGATTAAATAAACTGCTCAAGGTCACACAACTAGAAAGGGTGGAGCCAGGATGCGAATGATACTGAAACTAAAAATAAAAGTGAATAGTTATTGAATGAATGAATGGATGAATGAATGACATATTTGCTTTCTTTGCTCATTTTTCTACTGTGTTTTCTATTTTATTGGTAGGAGTTTTTTTTTAATGTATTATGAATATTAACTTCTTTCCTATTCTATGTGTTAGAAATATCCCCCTAGTCTATTACTTGTCTTTAACTTATTTATTTGCCACATTTCTTGTTCATATTAGAAAACCCCAAGCAGTATTTAAAAAATATGACCCAAGATATTGTTGCTAAAATTTGTACTGGCCATTTGAAAAAAGCAGTGATAATCATTCAGGCGTACAGAGGAACTATGATGTGGGTAACACAAGGTCTCACGAAGTTCATCTAAATATGAAAAGTAACCTCAAGGGAATTAGTTTCTTTGTTCACACTGAGGTCCTTTAAAATTACAATTCCCCTTTAGGCATATTTATAATTGAAAAAGAAGGAGTTGGGGATTTTCATATGTATTAGATTGGCATTTGGGGAAATGAATTTTTACTTCATCTTCAACAACTGAATCCCAATCAGTTAAGTGGCTCTGGGCTAAGGGAACTATAGCAACTTCCTTTGCTCATTTAGTTTCCACTTTTTAAAATGCCCTTTTTGGCCCTATGAAACCCTCCCATCCTGCCGACCGAGTCACATGTCACTTCCCTTGAGGCCTCTAACCCTCCTCTGATCCCCTGAAGCATTTTACACAGAGGCTTTGGCAGACATCTTTCTTGCTGTCAGAGCCCCAAATTTGTTCAGGTGTTTACTTTCCCTCCTGCGGCCTCAGGGGTATAATCATGCTCTAGCTTCAAAGGTCAAATCAGAACTTGTCAAAGCCTAAGCCAGTGTTCTCCGACTTTAGCATGATCACCTTCACCTGGGGGGCTTATTAGAACACTGATCGCTGAGCTACACCCCCCAGTATCTGATTCAGTAGGTCTGGGGTGGGGCATTCCTAACAAGTTTTGAGGTGATACTGATGCTTTGAGAATCACTGATCTAAGCCAGTCATGATGATCCAGCATCCTTTGCCCATGATTGGTTTAGTCATATTATTCTTGATCTCTGTTGTCTCATGCAGATAGATTATCACACCTGGAAAGTGACACAAAAATAATTTCTCAGATGAGAGCTCTCAATATGTACTGTGTAATATATGGATACCGTTTTATATGATTTCTGTGTTTGTTTCTGAAGGTTGTGCACATAACACAGAGTATTTAAATACATAGGATGCATAAAGATGTGTTTGTAGCTCTGTAATTCAGGTTAACTGGGTTTGTGAGGAAATCTGGTACATGGACTTGGATGTCAGAGTAGCTGTGTTTGAACTATACTTTTTCTGCCCTGCACTAACTTACATGAACTTGGGCAAATGACTTAATTTTTTGAAATTTGATTTTCTCCTCTGTAACCAAATTAGAAAGTTGAAAATTCAAAATAAACCATGATGAAGTCCCCGTTTTTCCCAATGTCCCTCTGCATTTGATACATACAGTCAATAATGTCTGGTAATATTCATGTGACTGCTTCATGCATTATTACTAGCTATTCATCTAAAATGTAATTTATCTGTAGGACAAGGGTTTACTCTGTCTATTTTTGTGAAAACTGACTCTACAAGCCATTAGAACTTTTCAAATACAGATTTTTCACTGCACTTGTAACTACTTCAACGTTGGCTTCCAAATGTTTTCCAGTGGTATTATGGAAACCTTTTAGAGTCTTGTATGGGTCATGTAATTACAAATTATACCTTTTGCTCATTTTGATGCTTTTAATATTCTTCAAAAAACCTTGAAAGGCCAGGGAAAATGCTTCACAGGGGAAAACCAATATAGGAATTTTATTTTCTCTTTATCGGATCAATGCAATTTATTTTTATCTTTTAAAACCTAAGTTGCTCAAATTGCTGACCCCCCAAAAACTCAGTCCTGAAATGAAACAATTCCAAAACTGGCCTTTGCTCTAGTTTTTCTAAGGATAATCAGATTGTAAATATAGTTTCTAATCAGTTTGCACATCATTAGGAGCCACACATATTAAACCAGTTTGGACTTTCTGTGATTATCACTCAAATGTATTTACTAATTATTTTTCTAAATAGCAAGATAAATCTGCACTCAGTCTTCCCCACCTCTGATAGTCCCATAAGAAATCATTTTGCTATTAGCCTGGAAATGTTCCAAAAACAGAACAGTATGGTGGCAGTCTGCAGCATGGCCTCAAGGGAGATTCAGATGTTGGTTCAAATGTGACTTTTATGCTCTTGATCCCACATCTGAAAGTAAAGATGCAACATGTCTCTCTAAAGGTGGTGCTGAACGGGAGCGTTCTATCTCTGTCAGCTCATCAGCCTCTGGGGAGGTGCAATCTAAAAGCCATCAGTGGACTCCTGGGCATTGTCTTTAATCTGGGTCTTTTTTTGGGGTCTTGAAATATGGAGGCAGTAACCAATTTAAAGCAAGCAAATGCTAATCATGCAGCAGCCAGCTGTATGAACACTTCTCATCTAGGGATTTAAAAACACTTTGCAAAACATGTCATTAATCTTCCAGTGGCCCTCTGGAGTCAGAAACATCCATCACCACCCATGTTTGCCACTAGGAAATCTGGGATTTCAAAAGCACAGGGAAGGGCTACGCCCAGCGTCCCAGGTAGGTACTGCAATACAAACTGTGATCTGATCATCAAGCTCTGGAATTAATCTCGTGAGCAAGAAACAACGGGCCCGTGGGGAGATGTCGCTGACATGGGGGGGCCATGTTTGGGTCTCTGGAAGTGCTGGTTCTATCTGGACCCCACCCAAATGCTATGTTTTATTTGAGGAAATGTTAATGGGAAAAGACCGAGCTGTTATGTCTCATCTTTTCCTTTCACTGATTATTTCTCTCCCTAGAGATTCTTTTTTCTTATAATCACTCTCTTAATTTGATTTCTCATGTCTGAAGTCATAGATTCACAGCCTCTCAGAACACAAAGAAACCTCAGAAGTTGACCGCTTTTAATCTTTCCATAAAATTTTGATGATCCTAGGCAGGGGTATAAAGTTATTGACAGTGAAAACCCAGGCATTAGGGAAGAATGCTGTTTCTGTTGCTTTGTCTTTTCTCCTGAAATTTTCTGGCTCATGGCAGTTGCTTCATAAATGTTTCCTGCATGAATGTATGAATGAGTAAAATCGTGCTGGGGATAAGGCTTGGAAGAAAAGGGATTGTGGCTGTGATAATTGTTCAGATATTACTTAGGTAAGGCTCAGAGATTTACTAGATCATCTTTTCTTGTTGTTACAGTGGTGCCTGGGAACTTTAATCTATTTAAGGCCCTAACTTTATAGACCAAAATACTAAGGACACAGAGAGTTTAAGTGACGTGCCTAAAGTCTCATAATCCTTAAAAAATATAGTTATATAGTAAAATATGAGAAATCACTGTATTCTTTCCTGCTTTGTAGAACCTAATAGTAATTGGTATAATGTCTCCTGAAGTGACTTAAAGTCCTAGTCTGTCACTTAGTGTCTGTGACTGGCCAAGATCACTTAATTCTAATGAGCAGTTGTTTCTTCATCTGTAAAATGCGAATAATGATATTAATCTTACAGGGTCACAGTAAGGATTAATAAGATAATGAATATGAGAGTGTTTAATAGATGGTGGAGTATTATATATGAATACATAGGTATTTTATAATTCTATTTGAATACAAGGTTCTTATTGGAGTTTTTTTTGCTGAATTACATATAGTAACTTATTCATAGTGACTCCTTGGACTTCCACACAAATTTGGTTGTTATTAAGCAGAAGAGTCTATCACCTAGAGAGGAAATGTACATATGTCTGGGTAATGCCAACCATTCCAAACAAAAAACGAATAGGTATTGCATCACTGACAGTGCTGAAATGAAAATATTAGAAAGTATGTTGCAGGAGGTTGGTTGGAGGCTTCTTGCATGTGAGGAGACAGGGGAGTGAGCCTGGCAAGGGAGACAGAATGTGTGAGAGTGTCGTGAGCCATATGTTGTGACACGTGGGCCTTGAAGGCAAAACTTAGGGCCTCAAAGTTTTTTAAAAAAGGCTTTATCTTTATGCAGATATGTAAACATGTATGCACCCCCCTACCCACCACCAGCCCCATCCATACATCCTGTATCTATAGCTGTCACTTGGTTGTCTACTCATATTTTCTACCACCTCTTCCCATCTAGAAAAGCCCACCTCTCCTGAATGAAGCTAAAAATGCCAGATTCTCATTTTCTTAATGTGTTTGCAGCTAATGGTATAGGTATGACCCAGTTCTGGTCAATGAGATGTAAGAGAAGTCTGATGGGATGCGGTTGGGAAAGATTTCTCCCTGTTAGAGAGATTTGTATGAGGTCATTTTTTTCCTCTTCTGGTGTTGTGCACTGTGGTGTGAGGACATGATATTTGGAGTTGTTTTAGCCATCTTAATACTGTGAGACAGCCAACCAGAGGATGAAAATCCAATGTGTTGAGAGTATCAGAGCAAAAGGATGGAAAGAGCCTGTGACCTGGATGGTCACTGAACTGCTGGACCAATTCTTGAACTGTATGTCTTCAGACTTATTACTTGAGAGGATTATGTGTGTCTTTAGAGTTCAAATCACTCTAAGTTGGGCGTTCTGTTAACTGCAGTCATAAGTATACAGAAGTATTCTTAATTCACCTTTTCTCTTCTTTGTCCCAGGAAGAATTTAAGGCACCCACGATATAGTGTGAGTAAAGAAATTTGAAATAGGTAAAAAATGATGCAACATAAAACATAAAAAAGGGTAGGAAAGAAAGATGGGATGAGGACTGATGTTAACACACAAAAGGTGTGCCATGAAATACTATATACTTTCTAGAAGAGTGCTAATATTCTGTGGTCAAAGAGACACTGTCAGAGCACAATATTCAGTAGTTTCTCTTAAAAGTTTGTTGAATGACTAAATAAGAGTACAGGCCCCCCTGGGAAGGGACTCCCTCCTTCTCTCTCCCCTCTACTGAGTATGAAGATTTTAGCTTGGAGAGTAAGGGAAGTCAATGACCAGGCATTAAGACTGAGGCACAAAGGTGGTTTCCTGATCCTGTTGGCCACTCTACCAGAAGGAGGAGAGGAACTCTTCCACAGAACTGTGGAAGCTGGGAAGATTAGATAACAAGTCCTTGGATCCTGATTCTGTGACTCTGTTAAAAAAATTACAAAACTTGGAAAGTGTTATCATTATGTAATTTATAATGGCAACAACTGGAAAGAAATTCCAGCTTAAAAGGGTGACGGGGGTGCTTCCCTGGTGGTGCAGTGGTTAAGAATCCGCCTGCCAATGAAGAGGACACGGGTTCAAGCCCTGGTCCTGGAAGATCCCACATGCTACAGAGCTACTAAGCCCGTGCACCACAACTACTGAGCCTGTGCTCTAGAACCCGTGAGCCACAACTACTGAGCTCATGCACCACAACTACTGAAGCCTGCGTGCCTAGAGCCTGTGCTCCACAACAGGAGAAGCCACCGCAATGAGAAGCCCGTGCACCACAACGAAGAGTAGCCCCCGCTCACCGCAACTAGAGAAAGCCCGCTCACAGCAACGAAGACCCAGTGCAGCCAAAAATAAATAAATAAAATAAAGTAAAAGTGGGGGGGGAATGGTACAGTAAATTGTGGTTTATCCATTTAATGGAATTTATACAGCTAGTTTTTATTTATACACTTCTATCTATATTTATTTATTTATTTATTTTTTGAGGGGCAGTTCTGGTGATTTGTTTATTCCTCATAAGCATTTGTTTCTACAGTACAATTCAGAGAATAAATAGAGGCACATGGCTCTAATTTCCAGCACAATTTGCTGTTGAGGAGATATTCAGTGTGAGGATAAGGGGCTGGGGGTGGGGGTGGGGCATGTTTGGGTCACAGGATAAGTGGAGGCCTCTGTGATGAAGTGTGCAGGGATCCAATCGATCAAGATCTGATTCCCTAGGCCTGATGGCCAAGGCTCATGGTGGAAGAGTTAGTGAACCAAATGCTATTTTACTTCATTGCCATCCCAGGATGGGTCCAATTCTACCTGAACCCCAAGGGGTTGAGGTGGGTCTGACCTACTGGTCCACTGGGAAGAGGCTGTGTCAGCCCAAGCCATCCTTGAGGATTCAGTTCACTCCATGACAGGGCCTTATGGGACCCACAGATATCTGCCCTTGCCCTGGAGTAAGTTATAAATACAAGTTATACGATGACTGTTTACATCGGTTTCTTTCTGACTAAAGCGATCCTTTCCCATGTCTAAGGAAGGAGAGAGGAGTACAAATTATCTGCTTGTAAAGTCAAGGGAGAGGGAAATAGCATTCACTGAACCCTTCACAGGGGCAACAAGCAGACACGAGGACCAGTCCGGTCAGACAAAGTGGAAGGCCTGGGGCCATGATGCCAACCAGAAGCGAATGCAGGGGTAACATACAGAACAGCTCTGGCCTTGACTTTGTCAGGACCGCTGTACTGTCTGAGCCACTCCTATCGTTTTCCTTATTCCTCCAGGGCAGCATAGAGCACTGGCCCTAATCTGGGTCTGGGATCATCTGCCCCAAATAGGGGCAGAAGGAAGAGACTCTGCATCACTTGGCAGAAAGTGAAGTAGAAGGCAGCAGCTGGTCTGCGGGTGACCCACGGTGTTAGGGGCAGAGAGTACCAACGAGCGAGAGACGGGCAGGGCACACCGGGTAACCATTGCTGCAGGGCCAGCGGCCCGGGCCTCAGACCTTCTGTGACGGAAGCCCTGCCTGGCAGGTGACGGGGCCCCTCCCGGGGCCTGCTCCGTGGTCATTCTCATCTCCTCTCACAGCGGGTTCTTCCGTTCACGACGAGCGGGTGGCGGGGCGTTGCTGTCAGCTGGACGCCGCGCTGCGCCGGGCGGTGAGGCTCCGGGCTGACTTGGAGGTGCTATGGGCCCGTCGAACCACCGCCGAGCACTTCTCGCGCCGCCAAAGCTTGCTGTTCTCGAACAGACCTTCGCTGCGGGGTATTCCTTGAGAACCATCGGGGAAGTAATTACTATTACTGTTGATTATTAATTTTTGTATATCCTTCTAGTCTTTTATCTAGGGTTATATGTTTATGTATACATATTTTCTTTGCGAACAGTGGGAGCATACTGTTGGTCAATTGCTTTAAAATAGCTTTAATATATTATGAACATATTGCATGTCATTAAGTACTCTTCTACCATGTTCTTTTGTTTTTATTTATTTATTTTTTAAAATTAAAGTATAGCTGATTTACAGTATTGTGTTAGTTTCAAGTGTATGGCCGTGATTCAGTTATTTTTTTCAGATTATATTCTATTATAGGTTATTACAAGATATTGAATATAATTCCCTGTGCTATGCAGTAAATCCTTGCTGCTTACCTATTTTATGTATAGTAGTTTTTATCTGTTAATCCCGTACTCCTAATTTCTCCCTCCCTCCCTCTCTCTCATTACCATGTACTTTTTTTTTTTTTTTTTTTTTGTGATACGCGGGCCTCTCACTGTTGTGGCCTCTCCCGTTGCGGAGCACAGGCTCCGGACGCGCAGGCCCAGCGGCCATGGCTCACGGGCCCAGCCGCTCCGCGGCATGTGGGATCCTCCCAGACTGGGGCACGAACCCGTGTCCCCTGCATCGGCAGGCGGACTCTCAACCACTGCGCCACCAGGGAAGCCCTACCGTGTACTTTTAAATAGCTATGTACTACTCCACTGTACGGTTGTATCATAATTTATTGACTCAAACCTAAATTTAGGTTGTTTCCAAATTATTGCTGTCATTAGTGATATAGTGAATGAGATCTTAAGGTAAAATTTTGAACACAATTCCCAGAAGTATGATTGCTGAATTAAAACAATGGCAGATTTTAAGGCCTTTGATATGAATTCCTAAATTGATTTCTAAAATGATTGTATGCAGTTGCCAGTGGGTTATGAGATTGCATTTTTCTAATATTGGGTGGTTTTCTTTATTTTTTAATTTATTTTTTTATACAGCAGGTTCTTATTAGTCATCAATTTTATACACATCAGTGTATGCATGTCAATACCAATCGCCCAATTCATCACACCACCATCCGCACCCCTCCACGGCTTATCCCCCTTGGTGTCCATACGTCTGTTCTCTACATCTGTGCCTCAATTTCTGCCCTGCAAACCAGTTCATCTGTACCATTTTTCTAGGTTCCGCATATATGCGTTAATATACGATATTTGTTTTTCTCTTTCTGACTTACTTCACTCTGTATGACAGTCTCTAGATCCATCCACGTCTCCACAAATGACCCAATTTCGTTCCTTTTTATGGCTGAGTAATATTCCATTGTATATATGTACATCTTCTTTATCCATTCATCTGTCGATGGGCATTTAGGTTGCTTCCATGACCTGGCTATTGTAAATAGTGCTTCAATGAACATTGGGGGTGCATGTGTCTTTTTGAATTATGGTTTTCTCTGGGTATAGGCCCAGTAGTGGGATTGCTGGGTCATATGGTAGTTCTATTTTTAGTTTTTTAAGGAACCTCCATACTGGTCTCCATAGTGGCTGTATCAATTTACATTCCCACCAACAGTGCAAGAAGTTTCCCTTTTCTCCACACGCTCTCCAGCATTTGTTGTTTGTAAATTTTATGATGATGCCCATTCTAACTGGTGTGAGGTGATACCTCATTGTAGTTTTGATTTCAATTTCTCTAATAATTAGTGATGTTGAGCAGCTTTTCATGTGCTTCTTAGCCATCTGTATGTCTTCTTTGGAGAAATGTCTATTTAGGTCTTCTGCCCATTTTTGAATTGGGTTGTTTGTTTTTTTAATATTGAGCTGCGTGAGCTGTTTATATATTTTGGAGATTAATCCTTTGTTCGTTGATTCGTTTGTAAATATTTTCTCCCATTCTGAGGGTTATCTTTTCGTCTTGTTTATGGTTTCCTTTGCTGTGCAAAAGCTTTGAAGTTTCATTAGGTCCCATTTGTTTATTTTTGTTTTTATTTCCATTACTCTAGGAGGTGGATCAAAAAAGATCTTGCTGTGATTTATGTCAAAGAGGGTTCTTCCTATGTTTTCCTCTAAGAGTTTTATAGTGTCCGGTCTTATATTTAGGTCTCAAATCCATTTTGAGTTTATTTTTGTGTATGGTGTTAGGGAGTGTTCTAATTTCATTCTTTTACATGTAGCTGTCCAGTTTTCCCAGCACCACTTATGGAAGAGACTGTCTTTTCTCCATTGTATATCCTTGCCTCCTTTGTCATAGATTAGTTGACCATAGGTGCATGGGTTTATCTCTGGGCTTTCTATCTTGTTCCATTGATCTATGTTTCTGTTTTTGTGCCAGTACCATATTATCTTGATTACTGTAGCTTTGTAGTATAGTCTGAAGTCAGGGAGTCTGATTCCTCCAGCTCCGTTTCTTTCCATCAAGATTGCTTTGGCTATTCGGGGTCTTTTGTGTTTCCATACAAATTTTAAGATGATTTGTTCTAGTTCCATAAAAAATGCCATTGGTTATTTGATAGGGATTGCATTGAATCTGTGGATTGCTTTGGGTAGTATAGTCATTTTCACAATATTCATTCTTCCAATCCAAGAACATGGTATATCTCTCCATCTGTTGGTATATCATCTTTAATTTCTTTCATCAGTGTCTTATAGTTTTTTGCATACAGGTCTTTTGTCTCCCTAGGTAGGTTTATTCCTAGGTATTTTATTCATTTTGTTGCAGTGGTAAATGGGAGTGTTTCCTTAATTTCTCTTTCAGATTTTTCATCATTAGTGTATAAGAATGCAAGGGATTTCTATGCATTAATTTTGTATCCTGCAACTTTACCAAATTCAGTGATTAGCTCTAGTAGTTTTCTGGTGGCATCTTTACGATTCTCTATGTATAGTATGTCATCTGCAAACAGTGACAGTTTTACTTCTTTTCAAATTTGTATTCCTTTTATTTCTTTTTCTTCTCTGATTGCCATGGCTAGGACTTCCAAAACTATGTTGAATAATAGTGGTGAGAGTGGACATCCTTCTCTTGTTCCTGATCTTAGAGGAAATGCTTTCAGTTTTTCACCATTGAGAATGATGTTTGCTGTGGGTTTGTCATATATGGCCTTTAACATGTTGAGGTAGGTTCCCTCTATGCCCACTTTCTGGAGAGTTTTTATCATAAATGGGTGTTGAATTTTGTCGAAAGCTTTCTCTGCATCTATTGAGATGATCATATGGTTTTTCTCCTTCAATTTGTTAATATGGTGTATCATGTTGATTGATTTGCGTATATTGAAGAATCCTTGCATCCCTGGGATAAATCCTACTTGATCATGGTGTATGACCCTTTTAATGTGTTGTTGGATTCTGATTGCTAGTATTTTGTTGAGGATTTTTGCATCTATATTCATCAGTGATATTGGTCTGTAATTTTCTTTTTTTGTAGTATCTTTGTCTGGTTTTGGTATCAGGGTGATGGTGGCCTCATAGAATGAGTTTGTGAGTGTTCCTTCATCTGCAATTTTTTTGAAGAGTTCGAGAAGGATGGGTGTTAGCTGTTCTCTAAATGTTTGATAGAATTCACGTGTGAAGCCATCTGGTCCTGGGCTTTTGTTTGTTGGAAGATTTTAAATCACAGTTTCAATTTCATTACTTGTGATTGGTCTGTTCATATTTTCTATTTCTTCCTGGCCCAGTCTTGGAAGGTTATGCCTTTGTAAGAACTTGTCCATTTCTTCCAGGTTGTCCATTTTACTGACATAGAGTTGCTTGTAGTAGTCTCTTAGGATGCTTTGTATTTCTGTGGCATCTGTTGTAACTTTTCCTTTTTCATTTCTAATTTTATTGATATGAGTCCTCTCCTTCTTTTTCTTGAGGAGTCTGGCAAATGGTTTATCAATTTTGTTTATGTTCTCAAAGAACCAGCTGTTAGTTTTATTGATCTCTGCTATTGTTTTCTTTGTTTCTTTTTCATTTATTTCTGCTCTGATCTTTATAATTTCTTTCCTTCTGCTAACTTTGGGTTCTGTTTATTCTTCTTTCTCTAGTTCCTTTAGGTGTAAGGTTAGATTCTTTATTTGAGATTTTTCTTGTTTCTTGAGGTAGGCTTTTATAGCTATAATCTTCCCTCTTAGAACTGCTTTTGCTGCATCCCATAGGTTTTGGATCATCGTGTTTTCATTGTCATTTGTCTTTAGGTATTTTTTGATTTTCTATTTGATTTCTTCAGTGATCTCTTGGTTATTTAATAACGTATTGTTTAGCCTCCATGTGTTTGTGTTTTTAACGTTTTTTTTTCCCAGTAATTCATTTCTAATCTCATAGCATTGTGGTCAGAAAAGATGCTTGACATGATTTTAATTTTCTTAAATTTACTGAGGCTTGATCTGTGACCCGAGATGTGATCTGTCCTGGAGAATGTTCCGTGCTAACTTGAGAAGAATGTGTAATCTGCTGTTTTTGGATGGAATGTCCTATAAATATCAACTAAATCTATCTGGTCTATTGTGTCATTTAAAGCTTCTGTTTCCTTATTTATTTTCATTTTGGATGATCTGTTCATTGGTGTAACTGAGGTGTTAAAGTCCCCCACTATTATTGTGTTACTGTCAATTTCCTCTTTTATAGCTGTTAGCAGTTGCCTTATGTATTGAGGTGCTCCTATGTTGGGTGCATATATATTTATAATTGTTATATCTTCTTTTTGGATTGAGCCCTTGATCATTATGTAGTGTCCTTCCTTGTCTCTTGTAGCATTCTTTATTTTAAAGTCTATTTTGTCTGATATGAGTATTGCTACTCCAGCTTTCTTTTGATTTCCATTTGCATGGAATATCTTTTTCCATCACCTCACTTTCAGTCTGTATGTGTCCCTAGGTTTGAAGTGGGTCTCTTGTAGATAGCATATATGTGGGTCCTGTTTTTGTATCCATTCAGCAAGCCTGTGTCTTTGGTTGGAGAATTTAATCCATTCACGTTTAAGGTAATTATCGAAATGTATGTTCCTAGTACCATTTTCTTAATTGTTTTGGGTTTGTTTTTGTAGGTCCGTTTCTTCTCTTGTGTTTCCCACTTAGAGAAGTTCCTTTAGCATTTGTTGTAGAGCTGGTTTGGTGGTGCTGAATTCTCTTAGGTTTTGCTCGTCTGTAAAGCTTTTGATTTCTCCATCGAATCTGAATGAGATCCTTGCCGGGTAGAGTAATCTTGGTTGTAGGTTCTTCCCTTTCATCACGTTAAGTATATCATGCCACTCCCTTCTGGCCTGTAGAGTTTCTGCTGAGAAATCAGCTGTTAACCTTATGGGAGTTCCCTTGTATGTTATTTGTCATTTTTCCCTTGCTGCTTTCAATAATTTTTCTTTGTCTTTAATTTTTGCCAGTATGATTACTATGTGTCTCGGCGTGTTTCTCCTTGGTTTATCCTGTATGGGACTCTCTGCGCTTCCCGGATTTGGGTAGCTATTTCCTTTCCCATGTTAGGGAAGTTTTCGACTATAATCTCTTCAAATATTCTCTTGGGTCCTTTCTGTCTTTCTTCTCCTTCTGGGACCCCTATAATGTGAATGCTGTTGTGTTTATTGTTGTCCCAGAGGTCTCTTAGGCTGTCTTCATTTCTTTTCATTCTTTTTTCTTTGTTTTGTTCTGCAGCTGTGAATTCCACCATTCTGTCTTCCAGGTCACATATCCATTTTTCTGCCTCAGTTATGCTGCTATTGATTCCTTCTAGTGTAGTTTTCATTTCAGTTATTGTATTGTTCATCTCTGTTTGTTTGTTCTTTAATTCTTCTAAGTCTTT
Source organism: Hyperoodon ampullatus (assembly GCF_949752795.1). NCBI lineage: Eukaryota > Metazoa > Chordata > Mammalia > Artiodactyla > Ziphiidae > Hyperoodon > Hyperoodon ampullatus. Next base: position 46,238,869 of record NC_136914.1, on the reverse strand, counting down.
GTTAAACATTTCTTGCATCTTCTCGATCTTTGCCTCCATTCTTTTTCCGATGTCCTGGATCATCTTCACTATCATTATTCTGAATTCTTTTTCTGGAAGGTTGCCTATCTCCACTTCATTTAGTCATTTTTCTGGGGTTTTATCTTGTTCCTTTATCTGGTACATAGCCCTCTGCCTTTACATCTTGTCTGTCTTTCTGTGAATGTGGTTTTTGTTCCACAGGCTGCAGGATTGTAGTTCTTCTTGCTTCTGCTGTCTTCCCTCTGGTGGATGAGGCTATCTAAGAGGCTTGAGCAAGTTTCCTGATGGGAGGGACTGGTGGTGGGTAGAGCTGGGTGTTCCTCTGGTGGGCAGAGCTTAGTAAAACTTTAATCTGCTTTCCTGCTGATGGGTGGGGCTGGGTTCCCTCCCTGTTGGTTGTTTGGCCTGAGGTGACCCAACCCTGGAGAGTACCTGGCTCTTTGGTGGGGCTAATGGCAGACCCTGGGAAGAGTCACCCCATGGAATACTTCCCCGATCTTCTGCTCCCAGTGTCCTTGTCCCCATGGTGAGCCACAGGGCCCCCCCCACCACGTCTCTGCAGGATACTGTCTAACACTAACAGGTACGTCTGGTTCAGTCTCCTATGGGTCACTGTTCCTTCCCTGGGTCCTGATGCGCACAGTACTTTTTTTGTGCCCTCCAAGAGTGGAGTCTCTGTTTCCCCCAGTCCTGTCAGAGTCCTGCAATCAAATCCCGCTAGCCTTCAAAGTCTGATTCTCTAGGAATTCCTCCTCCTGTTGCCAGACCCCCAGGTTGGGAAGCCTGACGTGGGGCTCAGAACCTTCACTCCAGTGGGTGGACTTCTGTGGTATAAGTGTTCTCCAGTTTGTGAGTCACCCACCTAGCAGTTATGGGATTTGATTTTATTGTGATTGAGCCCCTCCTACCATCTCATTGTGGCTTCTCCTTTGTCTATGGATGTGGGATATCTTTTTTGGTGAGTTCCAGTGTCTTCCTGTTGATGATTGCTGTTGGGTGGTTTTCTTAATAGAATTTTGAAAATTTGATAAGCAAAAAGATGCTTTCTTTCTTAACTCATATTTCTTTACTTACCAATGGATGAATGTATTTTCATGTTTATTATTTCTGTGTGTGCATATGTATATGTGTATGTAGAGACACACATACACATATAGTATGCAGGTGTGTGTGTATAAGTGTCTAAGTTGCTTTTTATGTCCTTTGCCCAAATTTTTCTTGGTATGTTGAAAGTTTACTATATTGTGTAATGCAAATATCTTTTCCAGTTTGTCTTTTACGTTTTACTTTTGTTCATAGAGTCTTTTGATATATTCAGCCAAATTTAATAATTGTTTCTTTTGTGGTTTTTGTTACGCATGGGAAGGCCTTCCCCACCCCCAGGGAAGAGGAACTTTGATGGGAGGTGGGTCTTCTGTGGCGGGAAGCAAAAGGGAGTAGACGGAAAGGCTGATTAAGCCTGCGGTTAACTCCACAATCCTGACAAAGGCTCTGGAAGTGCGTCTTCTACCTCCTTAATTTTACAGATGAAGAAGCAGAGGTCCCGAGAGAATAAGAAATAAGATTGAAGTGGCAGATTACAAAGTCTCCTAATAAGAGCTTATCCATAAAGGGATATATTACATTTTTATAAGAAATAATTAATTTAGTGTGGGTGAAAGGCAAAAAAAACTATGCCTTTTGTGTTCTTTCTTATATTCTTATGTCGGTCACAACACTGTAATAAAGAATTTAGAATGCCCCTGAAAGCTGATTACATCTTCACATGTAGAATGGATGGTTCTAATTTCTTTTTATCGATTGTGTAGCATTTAATAAAAGCTGTATGGATGTCATGGTGCTTACCCAAAGCAAACTCACTGCAACAATCATCATCCATCTATAATTGTTAATAGTTCTACAAATTAAACTGGAGCGACTTGAAACTGAAGAGGAAGAACAGGCTGTATAGTATTCAATATATGGCAGTTTGTCTTGTTGGCTCAAGGAGTAGAAGCAAACAACAAATGATGGAATATTCCAGAAGCACGCCTTGCATCTATGAGGTGGAATATTAACTAATCTATGAGGCTGCCAGATTTAACAAATAAAAATATAGGACACCCACTTAAGTTTGAGTTTCAGATAAACAATGAATAATTTTAGGGTAAGTATGTCCCACATAATGCATAGGGCATACTTCACTGAAAAATTATTCACTGTTTATCTGAAATTCAAATTTAATGAGGCATCCTGCATTTTATCTGGCAACGCTGGCAAGCGGGACATTTTGTTACACATATTGAAATACTAAACCCCTTGCATGCATTGTACGGGGCTGGTTCTTTATCATTCCTATTACACTAGCCAAATGAACAAGCTACTTTCAAGGAAAAGTCCACCAAGAATCTCACATTGATGTGAAAATTAGCAATGAGAAGCAGAGACATTGTATTAATTCCAAAGGGCTGCCATGACAAAATACCACAGACTCGTGGCTCAAAATAACAGAAATTTGTTGTCCCACAGTTCTGGAGACTGGCAGTCTGAAATCAATAGGGCCATGCTCCCTCTGAAACCAGCAGGGGACCCCTTCCTGCCTCTTCCTCGCTTCTAGAGGTTTGCCAGTAATCCTTGGCATTCCTTGGTTTGCAGCTGCAGCACTTGATCTCTGCCTCTGTTGTCACATTGCATTCCCCTGTGTGTCTCTGTCTTCACATGGCATTTTCCTTTTATAAGGACACCAGTCATATTGGGTTAAGACCCACCCTAATGACCTCATCTTAACCTGATTACATCTGTAAAGACCCTGTTTCCAAATAGTCACATTCACATGTACTGGGGGTTAAGACTTAAACATATCTTTTTGGGGGACACGATTCAACCTACAACAAATGTGATCACTGAATAGCTTTGATGATATATAAAAAATTGGAAAGTAACTTTAACTGTACTCATTTTATTATTTGCTAATTCTAAGTACAGATACTGATTGGGCAATCAGCTCCTATTCAGTTTTTCTCAATTGGAAAGATTTTCATTTTTGAAAGAACAAACAGAAATTTTTATGTGGGATCCTTGAATTTAGTCTTCTACCTTTGGCCTGCAACCCAAACTTGATGTTAGAAGGAGGAAGCTCTGGGGACTGCAGAAGTTTATATTGCCCTGAACATAAGGTGAAATATTTTTTTAAAGGAAAATAAGAGTTATTGCCGTGGACTTTCAGGTGTGATAGTCAAGTGAAGACTCCTTCTGCAGTCCCAGAGGGACCCCTCATATCCACATGACTTTTAGTACAATTGTCCCAGAAAAGGAGGGGGAGATGTTATAAAGCCTTCAGAAACTTTTACTTTCAAAACTTGTAGAGCATTTTTATCTTAAAGTGCTTTGGAGGAGTCTTCAGACAACGACAAAGCCAGAGCAACTTCTTAGTGACAGCCAGGTTGTAAAGGAGAGGCTGGACCAGCAGCAAAGGTGGCCAAATAACACTTAGGTTTAAGTTATGATATTAACAACACAGGGGATAGTTAATCAAAGGCTAGACCAGTTCAATTTTCTAATTCAGAATAAGTCAAGGAAAGAAGGACATTTGAATATGTTTATTTTTGGAAAGATGATATGACAACATTAAAGAAATATTTGAAAAAAATTACCCTAATCTCAGAAAACTTAGACAAATATGTTCGTTTCTGTGACTTTCCACTCCTTTTGTAATACAGTGACATATCATTTTAAGGTTAGTGTTTCCCTATGAAAAGTAAAGCATATTTTTTGTAAATGAAAATATTTCATTCTTTGAAAATAAAGACCACCCAACTTTAAAAGACTTCTCCTGCTTGGGCCTGTTATGGAAAAGATTACAATAAAAAATGTTAATAAATTGTTTGACACGATAAATAAGGTTGGTTTGTCATGTCAGGGTCTTTGGTTGTCCTTGGGGAGGGTTGCATACTGAGTGTCTTAAGTGCAAACTTGTGATTCAGATTTACAGATGTTTCACCCCACAAACTTAAGTCTAGATATAAGGAATTATTATATTTCGCATGAGTTTTAGTGCTAATTTGGAGTAGGAGGAACTGCTTTTGGAAATGGATTAATGAGGAACTACTTTTGGAAATGGATTAATCTCTGGTATGTTAATTTTTCACAGTGTATTTTTAGGCAACCTCTATTAGTCGCTAGCATTGTTTCTCTGACAGCTTTCACTTTGTAATTAGAATAATGTATTTTCTTGGCAAATCCTGATCCAGTATTCGATGCTAGGGTATTTCCAAGATAGGAAGGGCCTTGATAAAGTGGTGGCAGAGTGATAGGGGAGCCTGTCTGCATCTCTTCTTGGCCACATTTTAAAGTTGAACCATTGGTTGTATCAACCCTCTCCTATCGTTCATTTCCTTTGCTTCACCTTTTCTGGTGCCTCAAAGCTGGTGCCACTGAAGCCGCTTATATATCCACCCCATCCTGGCCCAGGTTCAGAGACAGTCCTCACTGAGACAGGACATGCACCGTGTCAGGTCCCTTACTCTCTGCTTAGCAATAGTCATTTTCCTAAACCTGAGATGTGAGTACTCTTGGAGGCCCCTGCCCACTCCCTGGTTCTCTTTTGTTGCCAGCCCGGGTTTCATGCTTCAGTGACTACTGGGCTCCAACACTCTCTTCTTCTCCATCCTGGGTGTGCAGTGACCTGCTCTGGCTGTCAGCTTTGGTGCCTGTTAATTTGTCTTGTTCTTGCTAAGCCTTCTCCCCAGAGCCAGGATAGGTAACATAAGCTCTGCTTCCAGGATAAGTAACATAAGCTCTGCTTTGCCCTGGAGAAGTGCTATCATGTCATTCTGGAATCTTTCTTGACTCTGGATTTACAGCTTCTATTCTCCACTCATGTGCTGAGTAGCCTCCCACAATCTTCTCTTGCACTTCCTTGGTGGAACTTTGTTTCAGCCACTGATGTTCATTCCATTGTGCCCAGCCCATGTTCCTTTGCTGACTGGGTCTGTTTCAGGCAACTGTCCTAACCTGGTTCTGAGGCATATCTGCAGTATCCTTAACCCCCTTCCTTCCTGCTGGGAAACTCCATCTGTCTGATACTGAGTTCTGAGACATAACAAGATGGGCCCATTGTTTCTGAACCATTTGTGGGTTTTTGTCTTGACATATTGAGTCTCCCAAAGTTCCTTCCATTTCTGCATTACCTTTTCAGAACTGTGGTAGAGAGAACTTACAGCACATGCAAAAAGCATTTGTTAATTGAGTGCATGAATAATTGAATGAATGAATGAACAACCCATTGAGGGTTGTTCAGCTTAAAAGTCCAAAGCTCAGGTAGGATTTTAGACAGAGGTCACTCACAGTAGATAGAAGAGCTGGGAATTCCAAACTACTTATGCTTGGCTTCAATGCCCATAAGAAAACACCAAAAGTGACAGCTAATTGATGTAGTGGAAGCAATACTCATAATTTTCTCCCTTGCTAGGGAGTGTTTTGACAGCTAAAGAGGAAACATTGATAGCTTTTAACCTTTTTACATGTTTTCTAGTTTTATTGATTGTGTCTTTATGTGTTGACTGTGAACTATTATACTGCTGCAGTGTCGGTGATTATGCTGGAGAAATGGCAATTGCTTCATGTGTGAGTGACCCAGGCAGTGTGTGATGCTCCTCGAGGGCAGTGAAATTAGAGGGGTCTCTTGAGAAGCCCCTGGGAGGAGAAAAGCACCCAATGGGGTTTGAGACTTGATTAGTCCTATGGTTATTTTGTAACATGAGGCAAACATGTACCCCAAACAATGGGCCTGATATTTTGTCGTTATATCTCAGGGCTGTTTTTTTCTTATTGTGGGAAGAAGGATGTTTTTTCTTATCATGGGAAAGTCTTAGGAAGGTGTTTGGAGGCTCTTATATATGCCCCGGTGCTTGAGATAGTCTATGCAGAGGCTCTTAATCTGTTCTCCGTGTGTGTGTGTGTGTTTGTGTGGGTATGTGTGATTTTGTTTTGTTTTTGTAACGTGGATCCTTTTGGCATTTAGAAGAATGTCTTTGAATGCATAAAATGAAACATATAGGATTACATATATATGTAACAATTTTTATTGAAATCTAGTAATCACAAGGTAGTAGCTCTAGTAACTGCTGTAATTTTGAAGTAGTGATGTGTACAAATAATATGGCAAAAAGTCAGCAACATGTGATATGCTAGGAAAATATCTGGGATTTCTGTTGGTGGCAAATTCCTAGATGTTTCTAATTACTGTGGTTTGTGCTCTATATTATAATAGAAGGAAACCCAAGTTAGAGGTTTGTGGGGGAAAAAATGTAATTATTTCCAACCCAAGTTCACAATGCCTTGGTGAAGAACCCCTTCTCTTTGGGTAGGGGGACAAACTGGCTGTAAAGCAGTCACTACAAACCCAGTCACCCAGGCCTCCTCATAGGTGGCAGAGAGATCCATAAGGCAATTACTGTGTGAAAATTGAGCCCAGATTCATCACTTCACCTCTTTATGCATCTCTTTCTTCTGTGTTACTGAATGAGATATGCTGGCTCCATCTTTACCCAAAGGTTAAATGTAGTGATCTATGTCAAATAAAATATGTCACATGTCTTCAGGTCCTTAGAAGCAAAGTCAATATTTAGTAGGTGTAATTTCATCTAGACAAATGTAGGGAAAATTAAACGGGAGAGATTAGTTTTCATTATTCATGATTCTATCTTTACCCAGTTTTTTTTCTTTGATGCCCTTCTTAATAAATATTGCCTCGTGATGATTATTTCCAGGATCATTTTTCCAGGATCATAATGAAAACAAACTGGTTAGTCTCATTTCCTCCTTTAGTAAAATGTGGTTTGTTATCATATTATTATTAATGATTAAAAAATTTCTTTGTTAGTTGAAAGATACTGAAAAAAAAAACCCCCAAAAAAGCCAAAATAAGGAAAAATCACCTTCAATTCCTCAACTATTTTGGGGAGCTACATAAAAAAAGAAAGGAAAGTTATTGTGTTCTCTGAACCCCTACTCCACAAGATAAACACAGTTAATAGTGTGGGTTTAAAAAAATTTTTTTTTCAAGTTTTCTAGCCTGGTATCTGTGTGTGTGCATACTTGTTTTTCTGTGTATGTGTGCATGTGTGTATGCATATGTGTTTGCGTGTGTGTGTATGTATTTTACTTATCATTGTAATCAGCTGTGGTAACTCTAATTCTATCTGGGATGCTTTTCTATATCCTTTCTTTGGCAAGATCAGTGTTTTTCGAGATGGCACTTCTTCTATTCCATGTGGTCCTTGGGGGTTGGTCACAGAGCACTGCTCACCCCTGATACAGGGGCGAAAATTGAGACCTGAGCCTGGCTGGCTGTAGGGATTGATTAGTCAGGAACAGGCATTTGTAGGATATTATCTAGGTTGATTCACTCGACAACCTTTCAACACCTGCTTCTGTTGCTCTCCTTTGCTATTGAGTTTGGAACGCTAAAATTTCCCAGACACCTTTGCAGTGGCTGTGAGCACGTGACACCATTCAGCCAGTACAAAGGAAACAAGAAGCCTGCATATGCTTTGGGGGAAGCCTTTATTTCCCTGTTGCAGATCGTCCTTCTTTCTTCTCAGCCTGTCCCCAGAGATGCGTTAGCTTGAGCAACAGTTGCCACCTTGAGACCACAAGGAAGTTGGAGAGAACTGCATGGCTGTGAACGGAGGCCAGCAGCTGCCTACTTGGAGGACTTATCGTGGTATGGGGGAAAAACCCCAAACTCTTATATGTTGAAACTAATATTAATTGGGTTTTCTCTCACTTGCCTCTAAATGCAAACCTTGACTAATTCAACCTGTGTCTCAAGCTCGAGCTATCCTTTCCTCCTCAGACTTTTCTTTGGGAGGTGAAGGGGATGACAGCCTCTTTCTCTGGGGCTGCTCGGTTGGATGGATGGGAGTCTGGGCTTCCGAGGGGCCACTTCAGCTACCCTGGGGAAAGGATTTATTTGAAGAACAAAACTAAAGAGTGACAGCCCAGGAGAGTAAGAGACGCCTGATGCATCCTTTGAGTTCCTGGTTGCAGCCTTGTCTAAAGCCAGGAGCTCCAGATTTATAACATTTCCTTCTTTGCCCTGCGTGATTTTTAGCTATGTTTCTCTCACTTAGGATCAACAGACTTCTGACTACTTGGGTCTATAAGTGCCTCATTCTCCTACACTCACATATAGGCCTCCATTCCAGAGTTGCCCAGGGTTAGTTTAATATGTGTTTTCCAAGATACTTATATTTATATTTGTGAGATACACACATACAATGCATATATACACATAGGTAGTTTATATTTAAACATAAATGGCATTGTACTTTATGTATTTTTATGCATCTTAACAACACATTTTGAATATCTCTATTTTAGCACGTATAGATCTACCTAAATCTTTTTAACAGATGCTTAATATTTCATGGAATGGTTTTACCAAAAATTTGTTTAATTATTTCTCTTGATGGAATTGAGATTATTTTCCTATTTCTCTGACTACAGGCAATACAGCAGTGAACTTTCTTGCAAGAAACCCTTTCACAAAAGTGCAAGTATTTTCTAGGATGCATTTTTACAGGTGCATCAAAGGATTTTTTTACAGGGTGTCAAAGGATTTGTATGTTTTGATATTTTAATGGATTCTGGGCAATTTATTTGCACAAAAATTATATTAGTTTTCACTCCCACTTATCCCCATATACAATGGTTGATTTAAAAAATGTTGTCAAACCAATAGTCAAAAAACCATCACATTGTTTTGGTTACGTTTTCCTGGCTACTGATGAAGTTGAGCTTATTTTAAAATACTTACTGACCATTTATAGTTATTTTGTGAACTGCTTTTTCACATTCTTTGCACATTTTTTTCTATGAGTTTGTTTGCCTTTCTCTTTATTACTTTGTAGGAGTTCTTTGTGTATTAAGGAATATATTAACTTTTTAATGGCTATAAGCATTGCAAATAATTTCTTCTAGGTATGTTTTTGGAGGTGTATTTTTTTTGGCTTTTTTTTTTATTAGATTCTGCTTTATAACAAAGTGAATCAGTCATACATATACATCTGTTCCCACATCCCTTCCCTCGGGCATCTCCCTCCCTCCCACCCTCCCTATCCCACCCCTCCAGGCGGTCACAAAGCACCAAGCTGATCTCCCTGTGCTATGCGGCTGCTTCCCACTATCTATCTACCTTACGTTTGGTACTGTATATATGTCCATGCCTCTCTTTCGCTTTGTCACAGCTTACCCTTCCCCCTCCCCATATCCTCAAGTCCATTCTCAGTAGGTCTGTGTCTTTATTCCTGTTTTACCCCTAGGTTCTTCATGACATTTTTTCCCTTAAATTCCATATATATGTGTTAGCATACGGTATTTGTCTTTCTCTTTCTGACTTACTTCACTCTGTATGACAGACTCTAGGTCTATCTACCTCATTACAAATAGCTCGGTATCATTTCTTTTTATGGCTGAGTAATATTCCATTGTATATATGTGCCACACCTTCTTTATCCATTCATCCGATGATGGACACTTAGGTTGTTTCCATCTCCGGGCTATTGTGAATAGAGCTGCAATGAACATTTTGGTACATGTCACTTTTTGAATTATGGTTTTCTCAGGGTATATGCCTAGTAGTGGGATTGCTGGGTCATATGGTAGTTCTATTTTTAGATTTTTAAGGAACCTCCATACTGTTCTCCATAGTGGCTGTACCAATTCACATTCCCACCAGCAGTGCAAGAGTGTTCCCTTTTCTCCACACCCTCTCCAGCATTTATTGTTTCTAGATTTCTTGATGATGGCCATTCTGACTGGTGTGAGATGATATCTCATTGTAGTTTTGATTTGCATTTCTCTAATGATTAATGATGTTGAGCATTCTTTCATGTGTTTGTTGGCAGTCTGTATATCTTCTTTGGAGAAATGCCTATTTAAGTCTTCTGCCCATTTTTGGATTGGGTTGTTTGTTTTTTTGCTATTGAGCTGCATGAGCTGCTTATAAATTTTGGAGATTAATCCTTTGTCAGTTGCTTCATTTGCAAATATTTTCTCCCATTCTGAGGGTTGTCTTTTGGTCTTGTTTATGGTTTCCTTTGCTGTGCAAAAGCTTTGAAGTTTCATTAGGTCCCATTTGTTTATTTTTGTTTTTATGTCCATTTTTCTAGGAGGTGGGTCAAAAAGGATCTTGCTGTGATTTATGTCATAGAGTGTTCTGCCTATGTTTTCCTCTAAGAGTTTGATAGTTTCTGCCCTTACATTTAGGTCTTTAATCCATTTTGAGCTTATTTTTGTGTATGGTGTTAGGGAATGATCTAATCTCATACTTTTACATGTCCCTGTCCAGTTTTCCCAGCACCACTTATTGAAGAGGCTGTCCTTTCTCCACTGTACATTCCTGCCTCCTTTATCAAAGATAAGTTGACCATATGTGTGTGGGTTTATCTCTGGCCTTTCTATCCTGTTCCATGGATCTATCTTTCTGTTTTTGTGCCAGTACCACACTGTCTTGATTACTGTAGCTTTATAGTATAGTCTGAAGTCAGGGAGCCTGATTCCTCCAGCTCCGTTTTTTGTTCTCAAGATTGCTTTGGCTATTCGGGGTCTTTTTTGTTTCCATACAAATTGTGAAATTTTTTGTTCTAGTTCTGTGAAAAATGCCAGTAGTAGTTTGATAGGGATTACATTGAATCTGTAGATTGCTTTGGGTAGTGGAGTCATTTTCACAATGTTGATTCTTCCAATCCAGGAACAGGGTATATCTCTCCATCTATTTGTATCATCTTTAATTTCTTTCATCAGTGTCTTATAATTTTCTGCATACAGGTCTTTTGTCTCCTTAGGTAGGTTTATTCCTAGGTATTGTATTTTTATTGTTGCAGTGGTAAATGGGAGTGTTTTCTTGATTTCACTTTCAGATTTTTCATCATTACTATTCAGGAATGCCAGAGATTTCTGTGAATTAATTTTGTATCCTGGTACTTTACCATATTCATTGATTACGTCTAGTAGTTTTCTGGTAGCATCTTTAGGATTCTCTATGTATAGTATCATGTCATCTGCAAAGAGTGACAGCTTTACTTCTTCTTTTCCAGTTTGGATTCCTTTTATTTCCTTTTCTTCTCTGATTGCTCTGGCTAAAACTTCCAAAACTAAGTTGAATAAGAGTGGTGAGAGTGGGCAGCCTCGTCTTGTTCCTGATCTTAGTGGAAATGGTTTCAGTTTTTCACCATTGAGGACGATGTTGGCTGTGGGTTTGTCATATATGGCCTTTATTATGTTGAGGAAAGTTCCCTCTATGCCTACTTTCTGGAGGGTTTTTATCATAAATAGGTGTTGAATTTTGTCGAAAGCTTTCTCTGCATCTATTGAGATGATCATATGGCTTTTCTTCTTCAACTTGTTAATATGGTGTATCACATTGATTGATTTGTGTATATTGAAGAATCCTTGCATTCCTGGAATAAACCCCACTTGATCATGGTGTATGATCCTTTTAATGTGCTGTTGGATTCTGTTTGCTAGTATTTTGTTGAGGATTTTTGCATTTATGTTCATCAGTGATATTGGCCTATAGTTTTCTTTCTTTGTGACATCCTTGTCTGGTTTTGGTATCAAGTTGATGGTGGTCTCGTAGAATGAGTTTGGGAGTGTTCCTTCCTCTGAAATTGTTTGGAAGAGTTTGAGAAGGATGGGTGTTAGCTCTTCTCTAAATGCTTGATAGAATTCGCCTGTGAAGCCATCTGGTCCTGGGCTTTTGTTTGTTGGAAGATTTTTAATCACAGTTTCAATTTCAGTGCTTGTGATTGGTCTATTCATATTTTCTATTTCTTCCTGATTCAGTCTTGGCAGGTTGTGCATTTCTAAGAATTTGTCCATTTCTTCCAGGTTGTCCATTTTATTGGCATAGAGTTGCTTGTAGTAATCTCTCATGATCTTTTGTATTTCTGCAGTGTCAGTTGTTACTTCTCCTTTTTCATTTCTAATTCTATTGTTTTGAGTCTTCTCCCTTTTTTTCTTGATGAGTCTGGCTAGTGGTTTGTCAATTTTGTTTATCTTCTCAAAGAACCAGCTTTTAGTTTTATTGATCTTTGCTATCGTTTCCTTCATTTCTTTTTCATTTATTTCTGATCTGATCTTTATGAGTTCTTTCCTTCTGCTAACTTTGGGGGTTTTTTGTTTTTCTTTCTCTAATTGCTTTAGGTGCAGGGTCAGGTTGTTTACTCGAGATGTTTCCTGTTTCTTAAGGTGGGATTGTATTGCTATAAACTTCCCCCTTAGAACTGCTTTTGCTGCGTTCCATAGGTTTTGGGTCGTCATGTCTCCATTGTCATTTGTTTCCAGGTATTTTTTTATTTCCTCCTTGATTTCTTCAGTGATCACTTCGTTTTTGAGTAGTGTATTGTTTAGCCTCCATGTGTTTGTATTTTTTACAGATCTTTTCCTGTAATTGATGTCTAGTCTCATAGCATTGTGGTCGGAAAAGATCCTTGATACAATTTCAATTTTCTTAAATTTACCAAGGCTTGATTTGTGACCCAAGATATGATCTACCCTGGAGAATGTTCCATGAGCACTTGAGAAAAATGTGTATTCTTTTGTTTTTGGATGGAATGTCCTATAAATATCAATTAAGTCCATCTTGTTTAATGTAACATTTAAAGCTTGTGTTTCCTTATTTATTTTCATTTTGGATGATTTTTCCATTGGTGAAAGTGGGGTGTTAAAGTCCCCTACTATGAGTGTGTTACTGTCGATTTCCCCTTTTATGGCTGTTAGTATTTGCCTTATGTATTGAGGTGCTCCTATGTTGGGTGCATAAATATTTACAATTGTTATATCTTCTTCTTGGATCGATCCCTTTATCATTATGTAGTGTCCTTCTTTGTCTCTTCTAATAGTCTTTATTTTAAAGTCTATTTTGTCTGATATAAGAATTGCTACTCCAGCTTTCTTTTGATTTCCATTTGCATGGAATATCTTTTTCCATCCCCTTACTTTCAGTCTGTATGTGTCTCTAGGTCTGAAGTGGGTCTCTTGTAGACAGCATATATATGCGTCTTGTTTTTGTATCCATTCAGCCACTCTGTGTCTTTTGGTGGGAGCATTTAGTCCATTTACATTTAAGGTAATTATTGATATGTATGTTCCTATTCCCATTTCCTTAATTGCTTTGGGTTCGTTATTGTAGGTATATTCCTTCTGTTGTGTTTCTTGCCTAGAGAAGTTCCTTTAGCATTTGTTGTAAAGCTGGTTTGGTGGTGCTGAGCTCTCTCAGCTTTTGCTTGTCTGTAAAGGTTTTAATTTCTCCATCAAATCTGAATGAGATCCTTGCTGGGTAGAGTAGTCTTGGTTGCAGGTTTCTCTCCTTCATCACTTTAATTATGTCCTGCCACTCCCTTCTGGCTTGTAGAGTTTCTGCTGAGAGATCAGCTGTTAACCTGATGGGGATTCCCTTGTGTGTTATTTGTTGTTTTTCCCTTGCTGCTTTTAATATGATTTCTTTGTGTTTAATTTTTGACAGTTTGATTAATATGTGTCTTGGCATATTTCTCCTTGGATTTATTCTGTATGGGACTCTCTGTGCCTCCTGGACTTGATTAACTATTTCCTTTCCCATATTAGGGAAGTTTTCAACGATAATCTCTTCAAATATTTTCTCAGTCCCTTTCTTTTTCTCTTCTTCTTCTGGAACCCCTATAATTCGAATGTTGTTGCATTTAATGTTGTCCCAGAGGTCTCTGAGACTGTCCTCTGTTCTTTTCATTCTTTTTTCTTTATTTTGCTCTGCATCAGTTATTTCCACTATTTTATCTTCCACCTCACTTATCTGTTCTTCTGCCTCAGTTATTCTGCTATTGATCCCATCTAGAGTATTTTTCATTTCATTTATTGTGTTTTTAATCAATGCTTGATTCATCTTTAGTTCCTCTAGGTCCTTGTTAAATGTTTCTTGCATTTTGTCTATTCTATTTCCAAGATTTTGGATCTTGGAAATAGAATCTTGGATCATCTTTACTATCATTATTCTGAATTCTTTTTCAGGTAGACTGCGTATTACCTCTTCATTTGTTAGGTCTGGTAGGTTTTTATCTTGCTCCTTCACCTGCTGTGTGTTTTTCTGTCTTCTCATTTTGCTTATCTTACTGTGTTTGGGGTCTCCTTTTTGCAGGCTGCGGATTCGTAGTTCCCATTGTTTTTGGTGTCTGTCCCCAGTGGCTAAGGTTGTTTCAGTAGGTTGTGCAGGCTTCCTGGTGGGGGGGACCAATGCCTGTGTTCTGGTGGTTGAGGCTCGATCTTGTCTTTCTGGTGGACAGGTCCATGTCTGGTGGTGTGTTTTGGGGTGCCTCTGGCCTTATTATGTTTTTAGGCAGCCTCTCTGCTAATGGGTGGGGTTGTGTTCCTGCCTTGCTAGTTGCTTGGCATAGGGTGACCAGCACTGTAGCTTGCTGGTCGTTGACTGAAGCTGGGTGCTGGTGTTGAGATGGAGATCTCTGGGAGATTTTCGCCGCTTGATATTATGTGGAGCTGGGACATCTCTTGTGGACCCGTGTCCTGAAGTTGGCTCTCCCACTTCAGAGGCACAGCACTGACTCCTGGCTGCAGCACCAAGAGCCTTTCATCTACCTGGCTCAGAATAAAAGGGAGAAAAAGTAGAAAGAAAGAATTAGTAGAAGAAAGAAAGAGAGAGAGAAAGAAAGGAAGAAGGAAAGAAAGGAAGGAAGGAAGAAAGAAAGAAAGGAGGGAGGGAGGGAGGAAGGATGGAAAGAAGAAAGGAGGGAGGGAGGGATGAAGGAAAGAAAAAGAGGGAATGGAAGAAGGGAGGGAGGGAGGAAGGAAAGAAAGAAAGAAAAAGAAAGACAGGAGGGAGGGAGGGAGGAAGGAAAGAAAAAGAAAGAATGAAAGGAAGAAGGGTGGGAGGGAGGGAGGAAGGAAAGAAAGACAGACAGGAGGGAGGGAGGGAGGGAGGAAGGAAAGAAAAAGAAAGAGTGAAAGGAAGAAGGGAGGGAGGGAGGGAGGAAAGAAAGAGAAAGAAGGAAAGGGGGGGCAGAGGGAGGGAGGGAGGAAGGGAAGGTAGGAAAGAAAGAAAGAGCAGCTAAAGTAAAATAGAATAAAGTATAAAATATAGTAGCGTTATTAAAAGTAAAAAGTAATTATTGAAAAAAAAAAGGACAGATAGAACCCTGGGACATATGGTGGAAGCAAAGCTATACAGAGAGAATCTTACACAGAAGATTACTACACATTCACAAAAAGAGAGCAGGGGGAAAAATCGAAAATCTTGCTCTCAAAGTCCACCTCCTCAATTTGGGATAATTCGTTGTAAAAAGAGGAAAAGGGGGAAAAGTCTGAAATCTTGCTCTCAAAGTCCACCTCCTTAATTTGGGATAATTCGTTGTAAAAAGAGGAAAAGGGGGGAAGAGTCTTAAATTTTGTCCTCAAAGTCCACCTCCTCAATTTGGGATGATTCGCTGTCCATTCATGCACTCCACAGACGCAGGGCACATCAAGCGGACCGTGGAGCTGTAATCCGCTACCTCCGAGGCTGCACAGAGAGATTTCCCTGTCTCTTCTCTGCTCTCACAGCTCCCGGGTCTCAGCCTTGGACCTGGCCCCGCCTCTGCGTGTAGGTCGCCGGAGGGCGTCCGTTCTTCGCTCAGACAGGACGGGTTTAAAGGAGCCGCTGATTCGGGGGCTCTGGCTCACTCAGGCAGAGGGGAGGGAGGGGCGCGCAGTGTGGGGTGGGCCTGCGGCGGCAGAGGCCGGCGTGACGTTGCACCAGCCCGAGGCGCTCTGTGTGCTTTCCCGGGAAAGCCGTCCCTGGGTCCCGGGACCCCGGCAGTAGCGGGGTGCACAGGCTCCCCGGAAGGCGGGGTGGACAGTGACCTGCGCTCGCACACAGGCCTTGTGGCGGCGGCAGCAGCAGCCCCAGCGTCCCACGCCCGTCTCCGGGGTCCGCGCCTTTAGCCGCGGCTCGCGCCCGTCTCTGGTGCTTCTTTAAGCAGCTCTCTTAATGCCCTCTCCTCGCGCACCAGGATACAAAATGGAAGAAAAAGTCTCTTGCCTCTTAGGCAGCTCCAGACTCTTTCCCCGGACTCCCTCCGGGCTAGCCGTGGTGCACTAACCCCTTCAGGCTCTCTTCCTGCCGCCAGTCCCAGTCCTCTCCCTGCGCTCCGACTGAAACCCGATACCCGAGCCTCAGCTCCCAGCCCCGCCCGCCCCGGCGGCCGAGAAGACAAGCCTCTCGGGCTGGCGTGTGCCTGAGGGCACCGATCCTCTGTGCCGGAATCTCTCCGCTTTGCCCTCCACACCCCTGTTGCTGTGCTCTCTTCCACTACTCCGAAGCTTTCCCCCTCCGCCACCTGCAGTCTCCGCCCACGAAGGTGCTTCTAGTGTGTGGAAACCTTTCCTCCTTCACGGCTCCCTCCCACTGGTGCAGGTCCCGTCCCTATCCTTTTGTCTCTGTTTATTCTTTTTTCTTTTGTCCTACCCAGGTATGTGGGGAGTTTCTTGCCTTTTGGGGGGTCTGAGGTCTTCTGTCAGCGTTCAGTATGTGTTCTGTAGGAGTTGTTCCACGTGTAGATGAATTTCTGATGTATCTGTGGGGAGGAAGGTGATCTCCGCGTCTTACTCTTCCGCCATCTTCCTCCGGGGACCTCTAGATTTCTTGATGATGGCCATTCTGACTGGTGTGAGATGATATCTCATTGTAGTTTTGATTTGCATTTCTCTAATGATTAATGATGTTGAGCATTCTTTCATGTGTTTGTTGGCAGTCTGTATATCTTCTTTGGAGAAATGCCTATTTAAGTCTTCTGCATATTTTTGGATTGGGTTGTTTTTTTGCTATTGAGCTGCATGAGCTGCTTATAAATTTTGGAGATTAATCCTTTGTCAGTTGCTTCATTTGCAAATATTTTCTCCCATTCTGAGGGTTGTCTTTTGGTCTTGTTTATGGTTTCCTTTGCTGTGCAAAAGCTTTGAAGTTTCATTAGGTCCCATTTGTTTATCTTTGTTTTTATTTCCATTTCTCTAGGAGGTGGGTCCAAAAGGATCTTGCTGTGATTTATGTCATAGAGTGTTCTGCCTATGTTTTCCTCTAAGAGTTTGATAGTTTCTGCCCTTACATTTAGGTCTTTAATCCATTTTGAGCTTATTTTTGTGTATGGTGTTAGGGAATGATCTAATCTCATACTTTTACATGTCCCTGTCCAGTTTTCCCAGCACCACTTACTGAAGAGGCTGTCCTTTCTCCACTGTACATTCCTGCCTCCTTTATCAAAGATAAGTTGATCATATGTGTGTGGGTTTATCTCTGGGCTTTCTATCCTGTTCCATGGATCTATCTTTCTGTTTTTGTGCCAGTACCACACTGTCTTGATTACTGTAGCTTTGTAGTATAGTCTGAAGTCAGGGAGCCTGATTCCTCCAGCTCCGTTTTTCGTTCTCAAGATTGCTTTGGCTATTTGGGGTCTTTTGTGTTTCCAAACAAATTTTGAAATTTTTTGTTCTAGTTCTGTGAAAAATGCCAGTGATAGTTTGATAGGGATTACGTTGAATCTGTAGATTGCTTTGGGTAGTAGAGTCATTTTCACAATATTGATTCTTCCAATCCAGGAGCATGGTATATCTCTCCATCTATTTGTATTATCTTTAATTTCTTTCATCAGTGTCTTTTTTTTTTTTTTTTTTTTTCCGTACGTGGGCCTCTCACTGTTGTGGCCTGTCCCGTTGCGAGCACAGGCTCCGGACCTGCAGGCTCAGCGGCCATGGCTCACGGGCCCAGCTGCTCCGCAGCATGTGGGATCTTCCCAGACTGGGGCACGAACCCATGTCCCCTGCATCGGCAGGCGGACTCTCAACCACTGCACCACCAGGGAAGCCCCCCATCAGTGTCTTTTAATTTTCTGCATACAGGTCTTTTGTCTCCTTAGGTAGGATTATTCCTAGATATATTATTCTTTTTGTTGCAATGGTAAATGGGAGTGTTTTTTTGATTTCACTTTCAGATTTTTCATCATTAGTGCACAAGAATGCCAGAGATTTCTGTGCATTAATTTTGTATCCTGCTACTTTACCAGATTCATTGATTAGCTCTAGTAGTTTTCTGGTAGCATCTTTAGGATTCTCTATGTATAGTATCATGTCATCTGCAAAGAGTGACAGCTTTACTTCTTCTTTTCCAATTTGGATTCCTTTTATTTCCTTTTCTTCTCTGACTTCTCTGGCTAAAACTTCCAAAACTAAGTTGAATAAGAGTGGTGAGAGTGGGCAGCCTTGTCTTGTTCCTGATCTTAGTGGAAATGGTTTCAGTTTTTCACCATTGAGGACGATGTTGGCTGTGGGTTTGTCATATATGGCCTTTATTATGTTGAGGAAAGTTCCCTCTATGCCTACTTTCTGGAGGGTTTTTATCATAAATAGGTGTTGAATTTTGTCGAAAGCTTTCTCTGCATCTATTGAGATGATCATATGGTTTTTCTTCTTCAACTTGTTAATATGGTGTATCACATTGATTGATTTGTGTATATTGAAGAATCCTTGCATTCCTGGAATAAATCCCACTTGATCATGGTGTATGATCCTTTTAATGTGCTGTTGGATTCTGTTTGCTAGTATCTTGTTGAGGATTTTTGCATCTATGTTCATCAGTGATATCGGCCTGTAGTTTTCTTTCTTTGTGACAACCTTGCCTGGTTTTGGTATCAAGTTGATGGTGGTCTTGTAGAATGAGTTTGGGAGTGTTCCTTCCTCTGAAATTGTTTGGAAGAGTTTGAGAAGGATGGGTGTTAGCTCTTCTCTAAATGCTTGATAGAATTCGCCTGTGAAGCCATCTGGTCCTGGGCTTTTGTTTGTTGGAAGATTTTTAATCACAGTTTCAATTTCAGTGCTTGTGATTGGTCTATTCATATTTTCTATTTCTTCCTGATTCAGTCTTGGCAGGTTGTGCATTTCTAAGAATTTGTCCATTTCTTCCAGGTTGTCCATTTTATTGGCATAGAGTTGCTTGTAGTAATCTCTCATGATCTTTTGTATTTCTGCAGTGTCAGTTGTTACTTCTCCTTTTTCATTTCTAATTCTATTGTTTTGAGTCTTCTCCCTTTTTTTCTTGATGAGTCTGGCTAATGGTTTATCAATTTTGTTTATGTTCTCAAAGAACCAGCTTTTAGTTTTATTGATCTTTGCTATCGTTTCCTTCATTTCTTTTTCATTTATTTCTGATCTGATCTTTATGAGTTCTTTCCTTCTGCTAACTTTGGGGGTTTTTTGTTCTTCTTTCTCTAATTGCTTTAGGTGCAGGGTCAGGTTGTTTACTCGAGATGTTTCCTGTTTCTTAAGGTGGGATTGTATTGCTATAAACTTCCCCCTTAGAACTGCTTTTGCTGCGTCCCATAGGTTTTGGGTCGTCGTTCCTCCATTGTCATTTGTTTCTAGGTATTTTTTGATTTCCTCTTTGATTTCTTTAGTGATCACTTCGTTATTGAGTAGTGTATTGTTTAGCCTCCATGTGTTTGTATTTTTTACAGATCTTTTCCTGTAATTGATGTCTAGTCTCATAGCATTGTGGTCGGAAAAGATCCTTGATACAATTTCAATTTTCTTAAATTTACCAAGGCTTGATTTGTGACCCAAGATATGATCTATCCTGGAGAATGTTCCATGAGCACTTGAGAAAAATGTGAATTCTGTTGTTTTTGGGTGGAATGTCCTATAAATATCAATTAAGTCCATCTTGTTTAATGTAACATTTAAAGCTTGTGTTTCCTTATTTATTTTCATTTTGGATGATCTGTCCATTGGTGAAAGTGGGGTGTTAAAGTCCCCTACTATGAGTGTGTTACTGTCGATTTCCCCTTTTATGGCTGTTAGTATTTGCCTTATGTATTGAGGTGCTCCTATGTTGGGTGCATAAATATTTACAATTGTTATATCTTCTTCTTGGATCGATCCCTTTATCATTATGTAGTGTCCTTCTTTGTCTCTTCTAATAGTCTTTATTTTAAAGTCTATTTTGTCTGATATAAGAATTGCTACTCCAGCTTTCTTTTGATTTCCATTTGCATGGAATATCTTTTTCCATCCCCTTACTTTCAGTCTGTATGTGTCTCTAGGTCTGAAGTGGGTCTCTTGTAGACAGCATATATATGCGTCTTGTTTTTGTATCCATTCAGCCACTCTGTGTCTTTTGGTGGGAGCATTTAGTCCATTTACATTTAAGGTAATTATTTTTTTATTTTTATTTTTATTTTTTTATTTTATTTTATTTTTTTTCGGTACGTGGGCCTCTCAGTGTTGTGGCCTCTCCTGTTGCGGAGCACAGGCTCTGGACTCACAGGCTCAGTGGCCATTGCTCACAGGCCCAGCAGCTCCGCGGCATGTGGGATCTTCCCGGACCGGGGCACGAACCCGCGTCCCCTGCTTCGGCAGGCGGACTCTCAACCACTGCGCCACCAGGGAAGCCTGCATTTAAGGTAATTTTTGATATGTATGTTCCTATTCCCATTTCCTTAATTGTTTTGGGTTCGTTATTGTAGGTATTTTCCTTCTGTTGTGTTTCTTGCCTAAAGAATTTCCTTTAGTATTTGTTGTGAAGCTGGTTTGGTGGTGCTGAACTCTCTCAGCTTTTGCTTGTCTGTAAAGGTTTTAATTTCTCCATCAAATCTGAATGAGATCCTTGCTGGGTAGAGTAGTCTTGGTTGCAGGTTTTTCTCCTTCATCACTTTAATTATGTCCTGCCACTCCCTTCTGGCTTGTAGAGTTTCTGCTGAGAGATCAGCTGTTAACCTGATGGGGATTCCCTTGTGTGTTATTTGTTGTTTTTCCCTTGCTGCTTTTAATATGATTTCTTTGTGTTTAATTTTTGACAGTTTGATTAATATGTGTCTTGGCGTATTTCTCCTTAGATTTATTCTGTATGGGACTCTCTGTGCCTCCCGGACTTGATTAACTATTTCCTTTCCCATATTAGGGAAGTTTTCAACGATAATCTCTTCAAATATTTTCTCAGTCCCTTTCTTTTTCTCTTCTTCTTCTGGAACCCCTGTAATTGGAGTGTTGGTGCGTTTAGTGTTCTTCCAGAGGTCTCTGAGACTGTCCTCTGTTCTTTTCATTCTTTTTTCTTTATTTTGCTCTGCATCAGTTATTTCCACTATTTTATCTTCCACCTCACTTATCCGTTCTTCTGCCTCAGTTATTCTGCTATTGATCCCATCTAGAGTATTTTTCATTTCATTTATTGTGTTTTTAATCGATGCTTGATTCATCTTTAGTTCTTCTAGGTCCTTGTTAACTGTTTCTTGCATTTTGTCTATTCTATTTCCAAGATTTTGGATCTTGGAAATAGAATCTTGGATCATCTTTACTATCATTATTCTGAATTCTTTTTCAGGTAGACTGCCTATTTCCTCTTTATTTGTTAGGTCTGGTGGGTTTTTATCTTGCTCCTTTTCTTGCTGTGTGTTTTTCTGTCTTCTCATTTTGCTTATCTTACTGTGTTTGGGGTCTCCTGTTTGCAGGCTGCAGGTTCGTAGTTCCCGTTGTTTTTGGTGTCTGTTCCCAGTGGCTAAGGTTGTTTAAGTGGGTTGTGTAGGCTTCCTGGTGGAGGGGACTAGTGCCTGTGTTCTGGTGGATGAGGCTGGATCTTGTCTTTCTGGTGGACAGGTCCACGTCTGGTGGTGTATTTTGGGGTGTCTGTGGACTTTTTATGATTTTAGGCATCCTCTCTGCTAACGGGTGGGGTTGTGTTCCTGTCTTGCTAGTTGTTTGGCATAGGGTGTCCAGCACTGTAGCTTGCTGGTCGTTGAGTGAAGCTGGGTGCTGGTGTTGAGATGGAGATCTCTGGGAGTTTTTCGCCATTTGATATTATGTGGAGCTGGGAGGTCTCTTGTGGACCAGTGTCCTGAAGTTGGCTCTCCCACCTCAGAGGCACAGCACTGACTCCTGGCTCCTCAATTTGGGATGATTTGTTGTCTATTCATGTATTCCACAGATGCAGGGTACCTCAAGTTGATTGTGGAACTTTAATCCGCTGCTTCTGAGTCTGCTGGGAGAGATTTCCCTTTCTCTTCTTTGTTCTCACAGCTCCCGGGTCTCAGCTTTGGATTTGGCCCCACCTGTCCGTGTAGGTCACTGGAGGGCATCTGTTCTTCACTCAGACAGGACAGGGTTCAAAAAATGTATTTTCTAAAAGCAGCTCAAGCTAAGGTCCCATTTCTCCTTGGTATTAAGCTGTGATTATTGAAGTTTACTGAAAAATTCTTATTAAAAATATAAGGTCATCACTGCTTTCATCATATATGATTATCTTTTCCTGATCATACATGTAAAACATGTTCATTGCAGATATATCATAAAATAAAATAAACAAGAGAAAAGAGAGTCAGTAATCCCAGTGCAGAGACCACAGTTGGTTGATACCTTTCCAGGCTCTTTTCTGTATATGTGTGTGTGTACATAAGCATGTATATATATCTTTTTACAAAAAGTGGGACCAAATAGTCCATTCTCGTTTGAAACCAGCATTTTGGATTCAATATTTCCACGCCATTAGTTCTACAACATCATTTTTTTTTGCCTGGCTGCATAATAGTTCATTGTTGTTATAGTGTGCTCTAATATTATTTTAGGTGGGCTGTTTTGAGAATCAGAATATTGAATGTAGAATAATATACTTAAAAGTTCTTAGTAAACCACTATACTAAAGTAAATTATAATAATTATTCTTTGTTGCTGAAATTTGAAAACCTTTTGTTTGTGGTTATGTTTTTCTGCCTAATCTATCATTTTAGTCTTTGTCTTTTCTGATTCACCAATTCAGAAGAGGTTAAAATAATACTAAATGAGTTAGGGAAACTTCCTGCTCCAGGACATGGGATTTGAATTCTGTTGCCCTGCAGAAAACTCAAGAAGGGTATTATGTGAGTGTAAGTCATCTTGTATCTTTGGAGGGCTGGTGAAGCTGATTCAAAAATGACTCACTCCGTATAATTCTTTATGCATGCTCATCATTTTACATTCCTAGTAAAAAATGCGTGACCACTACATGCTATTAGTGGGCAAATGTTCAGTGTAATTTCAGACATAACCTTTTCTGACACCGCCTAATGATTTTTGCTGTGCAAAGAATAATGTCACCTGTAGGGGCTGTAATAATGAGCAATTTCGTTATCAATAATAGATAGAACTAGTCAGTGCCAAGGTCCAAATTGTTGGGTAAATTGGTCCCAAGTCCCTAGTGGTCTCTGGTGTTTCTCCATGATTTTCTGAGAATAGTTTCCTTACTGGATGCATGGAAACCTGGGCAGGTAATATATGAATATCTCCTAAGGAATACTCTTTATCTGGTGGCGAATGCCTGGGTTTGGATAGGAATTGGTAGAATGTTGGGACCTGTATGTTGAAGTAATCTTTAGTTAAAGAAGTTGTTAAACATTTGCATCTTTCTATTACTCACAAGGAAGCTAAGGCACACATACAAGCCAAATAATCCAGGAAGGTATTTTGGTTGGCAGCTGAAGACAAGGTTTATTTTGCTCAAGTGTTTGACTATGGTGTTCAAGATATTCAAGGTATTTTCCAACCTTGAAGATCCTTTGGGGGTTTTACCTGAGTCAGAAAAATCTCAGTAAAAGGAACAAAGCATTTTGCTCAAGAGTAAAAACTTCTGAATTTGTCCCAGAAAAATATGGATTGGACTTTAGCAGAGCATTCTTTTTTCAGGCAGGGTTAATAGGGATTAATGTTTTATTTATAATATTAGCTAGAGAAAATGCAGAGATTTCTGTTGCTTCAGAAATCTGCCTGAAGAATTAAAGAGAGAGGATCCCTCCCTTTTCTGGGAAGGACACTGTTCATTGTTGTAGCCCAAGGAGGCTTAGGAACACCTCTGGGGTGCTTTGGGCCTACCTCACTTTCCAGGCTGCTCATGAAATGGTCTCATTTCTATACCTTCCCCCACCCCACCCTAATTAGATTACATGCTGGAGAAATGTGTGTTTAACTGCAATTAAATATCTAGAATTTTATTGTTAAAAAACATATAATAGTCCCCAATCAACTTGCAGTGTAGGAATAAAGCAAGGGAATCATGAAATTGACAAAAATTGTTCAAGTATTCTTAGTAGTCCTGATTAGAGTTTTGGATTCTATTCCTATTGCTTGTCAAAACACAAATCTACCTCCAGTGGTGCTTAGCATAATGTTTGCTTTTCTTATTTATCAATTAAGCACTTTTATATTTACCTTATTAGAAGATTTTTTTTGAAGAGGGGTGGTAGCGATTTATTTATTGATGGTTAAAATGTTGAACTTGACTCTAGATCTGATTTGTTCCAGAAAATAGATTCTAACTATGACTTGTGTCTATTCTTTGATGATATTTGACATAGTTTTCATTAGCAAAGCTGCCCTTTGCTCAATTCCAGTAACTGTTTCTAAGTGATTTCTTTATACTCCTTTTCTTCTATGAATCTTGGAGAATGCTCGGTCCCTACTGTGAGATATCACTCAGCCATTAGGATGTGTCATTGAGGAGACAGTCTTAGGAGAGTTCAAGAGGGGATTCAAAGGGAGGAGGGTCCATGCTGACACAATGTCAACTCTGTCACCGTTGTCTCTTACATTTCATCCAGTGAACTCCCCATATTATTTCCAGAGACTTCACCATCCTTCTCTGTTCCCACCTTGGCGTTTATATATTTGTTACCTGGCTACCTTTTTTGCTCCAATTGTGGACAGGTAATAACTCCAACAAGAACCTACTCTTCAGGATATACAAAGGAAAGACATTCTTCCCCCAGTTTTTTTCCCCTCAAGGAGATAAAGATAAGAATTATTTGTCATAGCACAAAATTGTAAATAATTTCAATATCCATTATTGGGGGACGATTAAATAAACCAGTTTATCCATACACTGAAATACTGTGTGTGAATTTTTTTAGAAAAAATGGAGTAAATCTACATGTACAAACATGATCATCTACAATTTTTGTTGAGTAAAAATATCAGATTTCAGAATGTGACTTGAAAGATGATAACATTTATGTAGAAATAACATCATCATATTATTAGATTCATTTTCTTTATAAAATATTTTTTAATGTTGGGAATAATTTGATATTTTGCTTAAGTTTTTCGTGTGTATTCTTAAATCAATTTGGTCTTGTATCAGTTAGCTTTTGCTGTGTAACAAAGAACTCCAAAACAACTCCAAAATCATAGTAGCTTAAAACAGTGGCTTGGTTGACTGGATGGTTCTCCTTCTACCCCCAATGTGGACATTCTGCCTCCATTTTGTTATTGGTCAAGGAGCTCTAATGTGGACTCAAGAAAGATGCTAATGGGAAAAGCATTCCCATACTTTAGAGCTGTTCTTCTTCAGTGATGTATCTATGCTTTATTTAATTATGGTTAGTATCAGGCCAGGCACATATTAGTTGCTTAAAAATATTTGTTAAATAGTTAAAAATAATACTTAACTTTTGTGGAGTACTTACTGTATGCTGGGTACTATTTTAAGTGCTTTCTATGTATTAACTCATTTAATTTAACAAATAAATGAATGCTATGAAAGATAACAGAAGAAAATGCTTCTGAATTAGCAGACATTAATTTAGTCCATATTTTATTGAAATTTCTGAACATGTTCAAACTCACTTTTGAGGTTAGTAGGAAATATTTACTAAATGCAGCTACTCAGCATTATAGAAATTTTACTCTTAATTTCTGTGCTTGCAGC
This sequence comes from Hyperoodon ampullatus, assembly GCF_949752795.1. Lineage (NCBI taxonomy): Eukaryota > Metazoa > Chordata > Mammalia > Artiodactyla > Ziphiidae > Hyperoodon > Hyperoodon ampullatus. The sequence continues at coordinate 46,213,125 of NC_136914.1, read as the reverse complement.
AGGTGTTTAAATAATCTCAGGGATCTGAAGAATCAGAAAATAAATTTCCATCTCTCTTTTCTCGTGTTTGTTAGAGTGGTTGTATTTTTGAAAGTTTGGAAGTTGTTATTATAGGCCAAAATTATTAATCTTATTAGTATTTTCTTATATATGTTTGAGAATGGATATTAGAGTTTTACACCACAAAAACTTGTGTAATAATAAACTCTGAGTGGATTGTTTTGTACCTCTTTTGCAGGGAGAAAATAACTGCCCTGAATATTATAAAAATGACTCATGTGTATTAATAAACAGCATGGCATCTTATGCATCTTATACATCTTTGTCCTAGTTCAGGGCCTTTAACTTAGGATCTCAATGAGTGATTGTTGAATTCAATAATTTGGAAAGCAGGCAAAAAATCATTCATATTCTCATCAATAAACACATCCATGGTTAGCATTTATGGATATTTTATTCTGGATCTTTTTTTCCCAAAGGATAATGAGAATGTTTCCACATGTTATTATTATAATCTTTGTAATCATCATTTCAACATTTTTTTTCAAACTGGAAATATCGTCTTATCTTTTTTCTTGTTATAACAGGAAAGAAATAACAAATTCAAACCTTTAGAAATGCATCAAGTGCAAAATGAAAATTGTTTATAACTTCACTTCCCAGAGAGAAAGTGTTTAACTGTTTTATCCATCATTTGAAATACCTACTTATGATTCCATTCAGTGGGTTTACTTACTTAAGTAGTTTACTTAGTTTTTTCATTACTATTGGATATTTAAGATTTTTCTTCCAATTTTTGCTATTAAAAATGATACTCTAATGAATATCTTTGCACATAAAGCTTTTCCTATATTTATTTCTTTAAGATAAAATTAAAAAAATGGAATTGTTGGGTCAAAAGCTATAAATTAATTTAAAGACCTTTGAAAAATATTTCCAAATTGCTTTCAAAATGGTTGTGCCAATTTAAAATTTCAACAATGTTAAAAGGTTGAAACCTGGCATAAAAGTACCAGGTTCACAACACGGGGTATAGAATATTATCATCCAACAAAGCACTTCCTGATTTCATAAGGAAAATAGCACTTTCCTGTGGTTTTACTTTGGATTTCTTTAATTTCTATTGGAACATTTCTCCATGTTTGTTTACTTGTTGTATTTTCTTTTGTGGATTGTCTATTTATATTATTAAGTTATTCAAGTTGTGGGTTTCTCCTTGTTGTATATACAAACCCTATAAGTTGTAACAAGAACAATAATTTGTCTACTATGTAAGTTCTCAGTTGCCTTTTAATTTTGATTTTTTCTTAACTTGGAGAAGTTTCCAAGTTTTAGCTAGTAAGGCTATTGATCTTTTATTTCTTCTATTGCTTTTTTTAAAAAGTGTTTTATTTTTTATCTTTTTATTTTATTATTTTTGGCTGCATTGGGTCTTTGTTGCTGTGAGCGGTCTTTCTCTAGTTGTGGCGAGCGCGGGCTTCTCATTGCGGTGGCTTCTCTTGTTGCGGAGCATGGGCTCTAGGCATGCGGCTTCAGTTGTTGCAGCATGTGGGCTCAGTAGTTGCAGCACGTGGGCCATAGAGCATGCGGGCTTCAGTAGTTGTGGTGCGTGGGCTCAGTAGTTGTGGCTCACAGGCTCTAGAGCACAGGCTCAGTAGTTGTGGCACATGGGATTCGTTGCTCCACGGCATGTGGGATCTTCCTGGACTAGGGATTGAACCCATATCCCCTGCATTGGCAGGCAGGTTCTTAACCACTGCTCCACCAGGGAAGTCCTTCTATTGCTTTTGAACTTAGGAATTCCTTCTCCCTCTAGAGGTTTTATAGTTTTTGTATGCTCAGAATGTAACTGCTTACGTCCTTGATCCATCTGGATTTTAGTTATGACAAGAAAGGCAACTCTCTATTGGTTTGTTTTGAAATTTTCATCTCATTTTCTCAACATCAGTTATTAAATAATTCTTCCCCTCTCTAATGGTTTATGATGACTCCAATATCATTAAAAATTTTTTAGGTACCAACAGTTGATACAAAAGTTAGACAGGCTCTAATTCTGAGTTATTTATGTGAATCTAGGCATGTGTGCCTTTTGTTTATTTACTTATGTATTACATGATTTTAACTACCTGATTTTATAGTTGACTCAGGACATATTTATTGAGACTTCATATGTATCAAGCTCAGTAACTTAGTAAAAACATATCTTTTGTACATTTAAAAAAGAATACTTATTTATTTATTTGGCTACACTGGGTCTTCATTGCTGCATGCAGGATCTTTAGTTGTGGCCTGTGATGTTTTAGTTGCGGCATGTAGGATCTGATTCCCTGACCAGGGATTGAACCTGGGCCCCCTGCATTGGCAACGTGGAGTCTTAGCCACTGGGCCACCAGGGAAGACCCTCTTTTACACATTTTTATTTGATATTCTTACCTGCTTACTCTTTAGGATGAATTTTAGAATATTTAAAGTCTCCTCCACAGTTCTGTTGGAATTTTAAATGCAAATATAAATTTTGGAAGTTTTGATATTTTTACAATAATTTTACCATTCTTGTTACTTAAATCTTATTCTATAAATATTTGTCATTTTTCATAATATGCATATTTCTCAAGGAAATTTTCCCTTTTAAGTTTTTGTTATATCTCTAGTATCTCTAGTAAATAAAATATATTTTAAAATTATATTATCTAACTGGACTACTATATGGGAATACTATTGACTTAAATAAATATTTATATCTAGCTATTTTTCTAAACTCTTTTCTTAGTTCTACTAGATTTTAGAATTCTCTATTTGAATATTATCTTCAAATAATGATAATTTTATCATTTCCTTTGCATCATCCATAACTTATTTTTTCATATAAACAGTATGAAATATAGGTAGTAGAAAATATCATTGTTTTGTGCTTAATTTTAATATTATACCTGTAGAATTTCTTTATTAACTGTGAGGCTGGTTGTTGGTTTGATAGTAAAAATAGCTTCTATTTATTGGATACATATCATGTACCTGGCACTGTGTTATGTGTACATGAGGTTAATAGTGGTGTTACTTGACCCTTGGTCTGTTTAATTTCAGAGTTTTTCCTCTTCTTTGTCCTATTTAAAAGCTATTAACAAAATCAGGAATGGAAGTTAATTTCATCAAATACCTTTTTGGCATCTGGGGGATTTTATTTACTGATGTAATGATGTTATGAATGCATATTTGATCCTTTGTATAAATTGATATCCATCCTTATTCAAAAGAGGATTTCAGTAACTTCCAAGTATTAAGATTGCAGGATAAAAAAATAGATGAAAAGTTGGGGCAAATGATTAAATGGAGAATTATCTTATGGATTTTCTTATTTGGCTTTTTATTATTGCAGATTTTATTACTAAATTTCTCACCACTGGGTCATTCTTACTTTTTCTGTTTAATTCTATTTGGTTACCCTAGATGATATTTTGTTGAATTATATCTGCTAATATTTTATTTATAATTTCACTCATATTCTTAAATGAAAAATTTCTAAAGTCTCCTCTCTTCTTCCCTCCCTTTCCTTTCCTCTTTTCCTTAAAAATTTTTTTTGTACTATCTTCATGAGGTTTTGGTATTAGGACTATAGTTGCTTTTCTAGAACTAATAAGCTTGTTTTCCATTTCTTCTTTATGTTCTACAGCTGGGTCCATTCATTTAATATATTATTATTAATTAATTAATCAATTTTTGGCTGCTTTGGGTCTTTGTTGCTGCATGCAGTCTTCCTGTAGTTGTGGTGAGCGGGCGCTACTCTTCGTTGTGGTGTGCAGGCTTCTCATTGCGGTGGCTTCTCTTGTTGCAGAGCATGGGCTCTAGGCATGTGGGCTTCAGTAGTTGTGGCATGTGGGCTTCAGTAGTTGTGGCGTGTGGGCTCAGTAGTTGTGGCTCACGGGCTCTAGAGTGCAGGCTCAGTAGTTGTGGCACATGGACTTAATTGCTCTGCGGCATGTGGGATCTTCCCGGACCAGGGCTCAAACCTGTGTCCCCTGCATTGGCAGGCAGATTGTTAACCACTGTGCCACCAGGGAAGTCCCCCATTTATTTAATATAACACTCTCTGTTCCTAAAATTTTGAGAGTTCACTTGTAAAAGAATGTGAGCTAGGAATACAAGCATTCCTGTAAATAAGGCAAGAAAAAGTGTGGGAAGATCGTATACGTATTTTTATTCCTTGCAAATGTCTGCCATTCTTTATAAGTTAATTTCCCCTCTCAAATAAGAGGGAGACGCAAGAGGGAAGAGATATGGGAACATATGTATATGTATAACTGATTCACTTTGTTATAAAGCAGAAACTAACACACCATTGTAAGGCAATGATACTCCAATAAAGATGTAAAAAAAAGAAAAAAAAAGAATAATAACAAGGACCTCTGTACTTTTGTGACTAATCCATATTTTAAACTGGAATTTTCCTGATGCAATAATTACATTTGCTGCTCCATCAGTTTAGACTTGATGGTCTCTTGACATCAGTGGTCCCTGAAAAGCTTCTTGGTGGTTTATTATTATGTTTCTGTTATGCCCAGGCAACAAACCCACTTTTTTTCTTCTTTGTTGTCATCTATTTAAGATCATTTCATCGTAATGGCTCTTGGGGCTTTCCCAGAGGGCACAATGTCTTTCTCCTTTGAGAGACAGTATGGTGCAGTCCTGAGAGCTTGGGCTACTTTGGAGCAACCACACTGCTTATTAATGTTTGCCTGTTCTAAGTCTCATTTTTTTTTCATCTGTAAAATGGGATCAGCAATAAAACTTAAGCCATTGGTTTTAAGAGGAAATGCTTTTAAAATGCCAAGCATAGATTCTGGCACACTGTAAACACTTAATAATGGTAGCTCTTCTTGATGCTTCATATTCATTGCCTCTTTTTTATTACACCAACAATGTCAAAATGTATTCAGATATGTAAAAAAGGTTAATATTTTTATTTTCAAAATTAACTCTATTGAAGTATAATTTACTGTTTTGCTGAAAGACTGCTTTCGGTTTTAAGGTTTGTTGGATCCCCTGGCAAAATAATCACTCGTTTCACACAAATAAACAGCTTTAATCACTTCTTTAATGAAAGGTGATTTAACTTAATTTTAATAAACAATCATTAGAAGGAAAGGAATAAGAATATTAGAGAGACGTAACAGGGTATACATCACCGAATTGGGCTGACACCTATTTCAGATCCAAACAGCAGCTGGGAAGTCCTGAGTGACAGCAGCCTGGAGCCCCAGTTGGGAAGGGTCCTGGGCGGTACGTCTACCCCACGGGTGAGACTTCAGATTGGAGCTCGGGGGGCTTCCATTTATAATTCCAGGTCAAAAACTGATATCATCAGTTTGCATGCAGAAATGCAGCTCTGGATTTACTTTAACAATCCTGTTGCTTTCACCATGTGGATCACAAGACTTTCCAGACCCCGGGGGACTGGCCAGGTCCCCAGGGCTCAAGATATTCCAAGACCCACTCCCTTTCTTATAGTAAGTGCCGCTTGACTTGCTAGCAGCAATTGTTAGGTGTGCAAGTAGGCACGCAGTCCAGGCAGGGTCACAGGTCGTTCAGAGGCCTGCTTCTGCCTCTGGAGCCTGAGCAAGACTACTTTATTAATTTTCCCAATATTTACATACAATAAAATGCTTCCATAAGTTTTGACAAATGCATACACAATCAAGTACAGTACATTTCCGTCTGCCCAAATGGATTCTATGTGTTCCTCCTTCCCAATCAGTCCCCATCTCCCAACTCCAGTTCTAGGCAACCACTGATCTGCTTTCTATCATTATAAATTTGTCTTTCATAGAGTTTCACGAGAATGGAACTATGCAGTAGGCACTCTTGCACTCTGTTTTTTTTTTCCCACTCAGTATGATGATTTACAGATTCAACTACGTTGTTGCATGAAGCAGTTGTTTTTTTAAAAATTGCAACTAGGTGTTTTCAGTTTTTGGCTATTATGAATAAAGCTGCTATAAACATCCATGTAACAATTTATTTTTAAAGAATTCTTTTTCATGTGGACTGTTTTAAAGTCTTTATTGAATTTGTTACAATACTGCTTATGTTTTTGTTTTGGTTTTTTCTTTTGGCGGCGAGGCATGTGGGATCTTAGCTCCCAGACCAGATTGAACCCGCACTCCTTGCGTTGGAAGGCGAAGTCTTAACCACTGGACCACCAGGGAAGTCCCTCATATAACAATTTTTTAAAAATGACATGTTTTGAAGAGATACTTGGGTGGAGGAATATTTCTGAGTCACATGGTAAATGCATGTTAAACTTTCTAGAAAGCTGTCAGATAGTTTGTCAAAGTGGTTATATTTTTTTACATTTTCACCAGCAATGTCTGAGAGTTCCAGTTGATCCACATCCTTACTAATATTTGATATTGTCAATCTTTTAAAGTTTAGCCATTTGAGGAAGGAAGTAGTGGTATCTCACTGTGGTTTTAGCTGCATTTTCTTTACAAATAAAGATGTGGAGCATCTTAACATATGCTCTTTGGCATTCCATACATCACCTTTTGTGAAATTTCTGTTCAGATATTTTGCCCATTTTAACTGGATTATTTGTCTTCTTTTTACTGAGTTATAAGAGTTCTTATAAATTCTGGATACAAGTTCTTTGTGTCAGATAGATATATGTACGTTGAATATTTTCTTCTAGAAGTTTTATAGTTTGGTTTTTATGTTTAGGCTTATGATTGTTTTCAAATTAATTTTTGTGAATAGTGAGCTAAAGATCAATGTCCATTTTTTCCCTGTGTAGATGTACAATAGTTTTATTACCATTTTTTACAGATTGACCATATACGAATGGGTATCTTTTATATTCTATTCCATTGATCTATATGTCTTTTGTGTGTGTGTGTGTGCCAAAACCACTCCATTTTGATTACAGTAATATTGTATTGTCTTTAAACAAGGTAGTGTGGGTTTTTTGTTTTTCTTTTTCAAAATTGTTTTGGCTAGTGTAGGTTCTTTGCATTTCCACATACACTTTAGAATCAGCCTGTCAATTTCTACAGTAAAGTCTGCTGGGATTTTGATTAATATTATGAAGACTCTATAGACTAATTTGTTGAGAATTGACATCTTATCGTATTGAGTTTTCTGACCATGATATAGGTTATATGTCTCCATTTATTTACGTATTTATTTTGTTTCAGCAATGTTTTGTTGTTTTCAGTGTAAGCACTTGCACACATTAAAAAATTGTCCGAAGTATTTAATATTTTTTAATCCTATTATAAATGATATTGTTTTCTAACTTCAATTTCTAATTGCTTATTTCTACAATTTAGGAATACAGTTGATTTTTGAGTATTGAACTTGCATCCTGCTACCTTCCTATTACACTTATCATTTCTAGTAGTTTTTGTCTAGATTCCTCAGGTTTTTCTATGTACATGAGCATGTCATGTCCACTAATAAAGACAATTTTATTTCTTTTTTCCAATCTGTATGTCTTTTGTTTCCTTTTTAAAAAAAATTATTTATTTATTTATTTTTAGGCTGTGCCAGATCTTAGTTGCGGCATGTGGGATCTAACCCAGGCCCCCTGCATTCGGAGTGCGGAGTCTTACCCACTGGACCACCAGGTAAGTCCTCTTATTTCCTTTTTTACCTGTTACATTGGCTAGGACTTCCAGCAAAATGTCGAATAAGAGTGGTGAGAGAAGGAATTCTTGTTTCTAATTTTAGGGAAAAACTATTCAGTCTTTCACCATTGTGTGTTATAACTGTAGGTTTTTCATGTATCAGTTGAAGAAGTTCTGTTCTATTCCTAGTTTGCTGAGAGTTTTAAACATGAATGGATTTCGATTTTTGTCAAATGTTTTTTCTGCATTTTATGAGACAGTCATTGCATTTATCCCTTTTCTGTTAATATCGTGAATTACATTGGTTTTCTAATGTTAAACCTTTCATTTCTGGGACAAACTCCATTTGATCATGGAATTTTACTCTTTTTACATATTGTCCAATTATTTTTGCCTGAGATGCCAATTATTTCATAAGGTTGGGGTGCAGATCACAGAGGATTTCAAGTAGCATTGATGCTGTTCAAAGAGATAGTAAGATGCAAGGTATAAGGTTGAACAGATGCTTCTGTAAAACTGAGAGTAAGATTGTAGCCATCAGGAACAATGGGTGATGTGTTTTATTGTCATAGTATTAACTGACACTAAACCAAAGCTTTCTGTTTTACAGAAAAGTTTTTAGAAATGTGGGAAACTTCATGGTGAATATAATTTCATAAGACTTTTTCTTCCTTATTTTCTTGTTGAAGTTGTCAGTTTGTATTCCTGCTAGTGAACTGTAGAAAGCTTTGCAAATGGACTTCAATTATTCTACCCGACTTGAGAGCTGACAAATGTAATAACCTAGATATTTTACCTAGGCACTGCAATCCAATATCAAGGCCTTTCTTACCAATAGAATTTAAGTAGTGTAAACAACAAAAAAGGGGCATGGGGGAATGGAAATGTGAAGAGCAAAAAGTCCTTAGGAATAAATCAGCTTTAAGTGGTGATCCAAGGGTTATGCTTGTGATGCTTTTGAGGATTATTCTGTGTTACATTATCTGAGGCTATAACTGTAAAATGGTCTTTAAGATTGCCATTAAATTTGTCACAGTGGAATCCGTCCATGGTAAAAGATAAAGTTCTAACCAGAGCCTCCAGGGCAAATGGGTTGGGAGCACTTAAAATATATACAAGAAAAAAATCCCTTAAATTTACACTGAAGCGTGTGCACCTTTTTTTTGAGAGTGTCATCGTCTTTTCCGAAGGACCTCCAGATTCTTCTAGTGCCCCATGCTGTGTCCATTTACAGAAAGGGATTGCCATTCCAAATATTAATCCAGAAGGCATCTTGCAGTAAAAAATCAGCATGAATACCTTTATGTAGGAGACTCAGGAGTTCTACTCCGGTTTGAAGACTTCTTGAAAGCAAGCTCTGCACACCACTCAGTGATTGGTACCTTGTAGGGCTCAGGAAATGTTTGCTAAAAGAATGTATGGACATTTCCATGAAAGAATGTGTTTGCTAATTTGATCAGAAGTAGAGATGTCAGAAATACCTGTATCTGTAACTATAGATACTGTCCAGTTTCTGGGTTATAGATTTTTAATAGCTGAGGAACATTAACTCTTTATCGACAGAAGAATATTAGATGAATGAGGACAAGAGGGGTTTGATGCCACATGTTTAACCTTATAAGGAAGTCACCATAGATCAACGGTTCTCAAAGTATGGTCTGTGTTCTGTAGAACAGCAGCAGCATCATTACCTGAAAACTTAGAAATGCAAATTCCCCGGCCCTACCCTAGATCCCATTGAGTCAGAAACTCTGGAAGAGAGGCCCAATCATTGGTGTTTTACAAGCCCTCCAGGTGAGTCTGAGGCATGGTAAGGTTGGGAACACTGTTCAAGGGCATGGGTTCTCAACCATGGCCGTAAAGGACAGGCTCATCTGAGGAGCTTCTAAAAATGTACTGATGGCTGGGCCCTACCCTACATCAGTTAAGTCAGAATTTCTGAGAATTGGGGCCAAGGCATTGATGTTTGTTAAATATTGCCCAAGTGAGTTTAATATTCAATCAGGGATGAGAACTACTGACCTAGGGCACTGGATTTGTTTTGTTGTTTGTTTTTGTTTTTGATTTTTACTTTTCTATTGAAGAAAAAACTTACACACAAAAAAGTAGATAAGTTACAAATGTGTATCTTGATAAATTTTTTTTAAATAAATTTATTTATTTATTTTTGGCTGCATTGGGTCTTCGTTGCTGTGCACGGGCTTTCTCTAGTTGCGGCGAGCGGGGGCTACTCTTCCTTGCGGTGCACGTGCTTCTCATTGCGGTGGCTTCTCTTGTTGTGGAGTACGGGCTCTAGGCATGCGGGCTTCAGTAGTTGTGGCACAAGGGCTCAGTAGTTGTGGCTCACGGGCTCTAGAGCACAGGGTCAGTAGTTGTGGCTCATGGGCTTAGTTGCTCCATGGCATGTGGGATTTTACTGGACCAGGGATCGAACCTGTGTCCTCTGCATTGGCAGGTGGATTCTTAACCACTGCACCACCAGGGAAGTCCTGGGAGTGTGAATTCTTAACAAATTCTACATTTATTCTTTGCACTAAAATTTGAGAACTGTGAATACAGTCATTGCTAACACCTGTTGAGAATCTTGTATGTGCCAAAACTATTCTAAGTGTTCTTCATATATCTAACTCATTAATAAATCCTTACATCAACACTCTGAGGTAGATCCTAAGATCATTCTCATTTTTCAGAGAATGTGATGTTCCCTCAGTTAAGTGACTTGCCCAAGGTTATACAGCTGGTGAGAACTAGACTCAGTACACTCAGTCTCCAGAGTCTGCATGCGTTACCACTATCTTACTCTGTTTTGCGTAGGGAAACTAGGTGAAAAATGCAGATGCATCAGAATAACACTATCCCAACTCTAATCTTTTTCTAAACATTGATATGGAATTAGGGAACATTCCAAATTTTTTTGAGGACCACCCTTGTTTACTCACATTTCTTTTGGTATTCTTTCATTTTTCATACGTTGTTTAAGATTACCATGTGAAGAAGTCATTTGAGAAAATAATAAAATTATTGTTAAAATTTTAGTGACTTAATTTAACACCCCTCTAAGTGGTTTCTTAAAAACTGAATCTAGGGGCTTCCCTGGTGGCCCAGTGGTTGAGAGTCCGCCTGCCGATGCAGGGGACACGGGTTCATGCCCTGGTCCGGAAAGATCCCACATGCCACGGAGCGGCTGGGCCCATGAGCCAGGGCCGGTGAGCCTGCACGTCCGGAGCCTGTGCTCCACAACGGGAGAGGCCACAGCAGTGAGACGCCCGCGTACCGCAAAAAAAACAAAAAACAAACAAACAAACAAAAAACCCCCAAAACACCCCTGAATCTACTCAGTGCAAAAAAAATGAAGTTTGAATGTAAGAATTTCAGACAGTAGTAGATGGATAATTTCAGGTGGAAATGGGTATATTTTGGGGCTTGGGGTCACATTAGGATTCGCACACCCTGTTTCTTATAGGTGAGTGATTGTGCCGTGTAGCTCCTGGTCTGTTTGGTGAAAATGTCTGTTAGGTAGGAACTGCAGACTCATTCATGCAGATGAAACTCAGTTTCATCTTTTTAGAACAGGGGATGGCAAATTCTAGACCCTGGGGCCAGATCCAGTCTTTGAGCTATGAATGGTTTTTACATTTTTAAATGCAAAATTTAAAAAGACTGTTACCCTTTTTACTAGAACAATTGTCTAAGAATCAAGGACATTGCATCTTGGTTCATAAAGCCTAAAAGTGTTTGCTATCTGTACCTGTATAGCAAGTTTACTGATGCCTGATTTGGAAGATAATTCTGACATTTCAACTTTCACCAAAGGAAAGTACTGCACTCATCTTTCTTTATAACATATAAACTTAATTGAATTAGATGTGTTTGTTGGAGGGATATCATTGTGTTTGGTGTGTGTGTGTGTGTGTGTGTGTGTGTGTGTGTGTGTGTGTAAGCCAAAGGTCTAGGATCCCCTGCTTAGTGGTGTTTGAGTGTAACCCAATGTGGCAACCCCATAGGGCTGATGATGTCCTGCTTATTGACCGGCCACCAGCCTACTTGAGTTTAGCTGCCCTCAGGAGGTTAGGAGTTAGGTTAACCTCTTCCCGTGCACATCTATATTTTCAAAGGCCTACTTATTTCCTTCCTGAGAAATAAGTAAGCATTTGATAACTATTCTTACAGAGTACAGCTTAAGATTTGATTATAATCTCTCAGACAAGCTTAGAGTTTTTTGGGAGAAATGAACTTTCCCAATCTGTTTTCCTAAACTCCCTACATTACTGATTGCCTTCCCAGTGTCAGACATTGGTCTCTAAGTGTGTTGCATTATTTCATTTAATCCTCCCAGCTTCTCTGCGAGGTATTATTAGCTTCCTTTTACAGATGAAGAAATGCGAGACACAGAGACGTTTCCTTGGGCTCTGGCTCCGATTCCTTAAAGTGAGGTGCAGGGATAAGGGACCCAAACAGGTGTAGCCAGAAACACAGAGGAAATCCCCACACTGACTAATAAGCCAAGAGAGCATTATTATCCAAATGCAAGATTCATCTATAAATAGGAAATCTACTTTTTTCTGGAATATGCAAGCAAATTAAAAATCATCCTTTATGCACAGCCGGGTTTCAGAACAGATGTGTGCATTGTTGCTCAGTGTTTGGTTTGAAGGCCATGGCAGCAGGCCAGCTCTATATGTAAGTGGAATAGGAAACCACCCAAATGCCTGAACTCTCTACAGCAAGAGCATGGGATTTAGGAATTTGAGGCAAGGGGCTTCCTTCCGTTCCCCAATCCTTTCTGGCTACTCACTGATGCTTGAAATATATGTAACAAGGGACAAGGACTTTGAATCACTAATTGGAGAAACACTTCCTAGTAGCCACTCCCCAAGGCTCTTATATCGTTCTGTATTTTTTTTTTTTTTTGCGGTACGCGGGCCTCTCCCTGTTGTGGCCTCTCCCGTTGCGGAGCACAGGCTCCGGACGTGCAGGCTCAGCGGCCATGGCTCACAGGTCCAGCCGCTCCGCGGCATGCGGGATCCTCCCGGACCGGGGCACGAACCCATGTCCCCTGCATCGGCAGGCGGACTCTCAACCACTGCGCCACCAGGGAAGCCCGTCGTTCTGTATGTTGTAATCCTAGTCCTTATCATAGTGTAGAGACCAGGACTGTGAGTTATATTTCTAGATTCCCAACATCCAGCACAGTGTCAGACCTAAAATAAGGTGAGTTATTAAGTATTTGTGGAGTGAGTGGAAGTTACACTTACACTTAGGTTTAAATGACTACTATCAGAACCTTTGGTGATTTTGAAAGGGTTTTGAGGGGTTTGGGTAGGAAGGGGCCCCAGAAGGAGGAGGCTGAGAAGACTAAAGCAAACTTAGCTCCTTCACAATTTTCCTTGCAGCCAGCCCCAGCTTGGCTGGCTGAGAATGGAGCTGCCTGAGCGACATGGGAAAAAACCTGTACACTTGTTCTTGTGCAAAATGAAAAATGATGGGTCCAAGTCATTATGAGTGTTTCCCCTGGTGCCCAAAGTGCATAGCATGCTACATAGAACTGTAATCCTAGGACAGTAGGGAATCCCTCTTTTGGACATTGAGTCTTAGCATAGTGCTTGTTTTTGTGTGTGGCCAGACTTTTTTCTTCGGTGATATGGCTAAAACCATATTTAGGGTTTGATGTTAGTGGCTATTGACATCACTAACTTAATCGGCAGTTTCTCTGGGGCTGGTTGTGGGGTAATGCTGTCCCTTGCCTAGCAGGCTGGAATTAGTGACCTGTCCAAAGATGACCAGAAGTGCTGGACCAGAAATACCCAGGAATTCATCCCTCCAGGGAGCAACCCTCAACCAATGGCTGACGGGAGTTTGGGGACAAATCCCCCACCCCCTTGCCTCTCTAGTGGGGTGGCCTGGGAATGTGTGTTTGATACTGTTTCCCAGTTTCCCCATGGGATTAGATGCCAGTCACCCCCTGTGCTGGTAGGTAGCTTGCCATCACACTTTCATTGCCTTTCTTCCCTTCCCTCTCTCACTTCCCAGTCACCTGCTGGAGACAGTCAGTGCTTCCTGCACCTCCCGAACTTGCACTTGAATGGTTGCCATAGAGTCTGCTTGTAGGGAACCCAAACAAAGATAATAGGTTTTGCTCACTCCAGAGTGGACACTAGTGTCTTGCGGTCGTCACTAAAGAACTGCTGGATTTGTCTTTTGTTTTTGGCAAAGGTTGGGAGGAGTGCGGGGTGGAGGGGCAGGGATAGGGATGTATGGGTTTCTGTTGACACTTGATTTCCCTGGCATGCAGTGGACTGTTAACTCATCAGTGTTGAGGGGGTGAGAGTTCTTCTCATCTCCTAGTAATTGCATCATTCAGGAAAATCTCTCTGTTTCAAATAGAGTCTTGTATGACCAGCCTATTCATCAGTGTTAGCAAAGCTGATGTCAATGGCCTTGCTCAGGAGCCCCTCCTCAGAAAAGCCCAGATGAGAAAAGCCATTTAGCTTCCATTTCAATCAGGTACCAACACCCCTTTGCCCTTGTCCTCATGCACTTCATTTTCCTCACCCAGGCAGTGTTGAACACTCACCAGCATGTGGCAGAACATTTAGGGGAGATGTAAGGGCTGATGCTGCTCTGAGCTGCGCAGCTTAGGCAGCACAGGGTGTGATAAGACAGCACTGTCAGAGTATTATGAACGTGTCAGGATGATGAATTCACTATAACAATATCACCATTGGCAGCACACGCAATGCACTATATCTCGATCTGTCATTTTCCATGGTCAGGCATTGTGTGGAATCAAGCTATTTTTTTTTCTTTTGGTTTTGAGTGATGTTTGTAATGGTGGTGGTGAGAAAGGCAGAAGTAGATAATGATTTTGGATAGCCTTGTTTGAGTTAACTGTTGTTGCCAGGAGACAAGGGGCTGTGTGTGTGTGTGTGTGTGTGTGTGTATGTGTATATCTGTGTGTCTGTGTGACACACACAGAGACAGAGAGACAGAGACAAAGAGAAAGAGAGAGAGGGTGTGAAACTAGGAAAGGGTGAAAGGGGATGGAAGCAAGATTATTATTAAAGCATTTAAGTCCTGGGATAAAGTTTTTATTCCATTTAGGAGACTCATGCAACATATGAATTTAACTGTACTCCCTTTCCAGGGACAGCTTGCTCCAACATAAGGTGGAAAGTTGGAAGCTTTTATTTGCAGCCCCTATTTGGTTATCAATTTGGAACATGATCTTTAGCATCTCATGGTTTTCTCCTTTGCTTTAACTCTGCCATGACTGCTCCTCCGTATGCACCCTGTGACCGCTGATCACTTCCGGGGACTCTCAGACACATCCCATTGGCAGACTGCTTCTTCTCTGTAAAGGGACAAGCAGAGAGTCTGATATGGACAAGGCATCCTTCTCATCTCCTGTCGTATTTATTTATTCTCCACTCTATTACCCACACCTCACACAGGGTAGATGTGTATTTGACTTTCTTTGCTGAAAAGTTGTGGAACAATGAAAGGAAATTAAAAGGTAGGAGTTGAAATCTTAAATCTGTTTGATAAATATGACCTTTTAGAGGATCTAAGAGGAAAACATTCAATAAATTAAATCCTTCACAGGAGAGTGCCTGTAATAAGATGAATAATAGCCACACAAAGATATCAGATCCTAATCCCTGGAACCTGTAAATGTCACCTTATAAAAAAAAACTCTCTGCAGACGTGATTGGACTAAGGATCTTGACACAAGGAGATTATCCTGGATTATTTAGTGGACCTTAAATCTATTCACAAGTGTCTTTATAAGAGAGAGAGCAAAAGGAGATTATACACTTATACGAGAAGATAACGTGAAGGTGGTGGCAGAGATTGGAGTGATGTGGCCTTAAGTGGAGGAATGTTAACAGCCACCAGAAGCTGGAAGAGGCAAGGAAACTGATAGAATCCTTTTATGGGTATACCCCTGTCCTCAGGATTATTCCTGTTTCATATACTTTCTTCTTCTAATTTACCTCCCCATGAGAATCTCCAAATGCTGTTTGGGAAACCTTACACCTATCCATAGGAATTGATCTCATCCTAGGAACCATTCCTCTTCCCTCTTTCCCTCTTGGGAATCTATTTTCCTAAGTCTGAGTGTTTGGGCCTAAAGTAGTGGCAGCACCCACCTCCCCTGCCCCAGGGGAGATGAGATAGTAGATCTGAACACAATAGAACTGTCTAGATGGAGGAGGGATTTTGGTAATCCAAGTCTCACACTGTGGTCCAGAGTGGGTGGGGTTCTCCCTTTTGTGTCTTCATCAAAAGAGATCTTAAAACCAGTTATGAGTTGAGTTACTCCAGTTTCCTCTCCCAAACTCATGCCCACACACACTTCTTCTTTTTTTTCTTTCTTAAAAGAAGTTTATTTATTTATTTATTTATTTGGCTGTGCCGGGATCTTCATTGCAACTTGTGGGATCATTTTTAAAAAATTGTTTAATGACTTTTTAAAAAATTGGGGTAGAGTTGTTTTATAATGTTGTGTTAGTTTCTACTGCACAGCGAGGTGAAGTAGATGTTCCCTGTGCTATACAGCAGGTTCTCATTAGTTATCTATTTTATAAATTTATTTATTTATTTATTTATTTTTGTCTGCGTTGGGTCTTCGTTGCTGCGTGCGGGCTTCTCACTGTGGTGTCTTTTCTTGTTGTGGAGCACGGGCTCTAGGCGTGTGGGCTTCAGTAGTTGTGGCATGTGGGCGCAGTAGTTGTGGCTCGTATGCTTAGTTGCTCTGTGGCATGTGGGATCTTCCTGGACCAGGGCTCAAACCTGTGTCCCCTGCATTGGCAGGCGGATTCTTAACCACTGTGCCACCAGGGAAGCCCTAGTTATCTATGTTATACATATTAGTGTATGTATGTCAATCCCAATCTCCCAATTCATCCCACCCCTGCCTGTCCCCTCTTGGTGTCCATATGTTTGTTCTCTACGTCTGTGTCTGTATTTCTGCCTTGCAAGCCGGTTCATCTGTACCCCTTTTCTAGATTCCACATATATGTGTTAATATATGATGTTTGCTTTTCCTCTTCCTGAGTTACTTCACTCTGTATGACAGTCTCTAAGTCCATCCACATCTCTACAAATGACCCAATTTCATTTCTTTTTATGGCTGAGTAATATTCCATTGTATATATGTGCCACATCTTCTTTATCCATTCGTCTGTTAATGGACGTTTAAGTTGCTTCCATGTCTTGGCTATTGTAAATAGTGCTGCAATGAACACTGGGGTGCATGTATCTTTTCAAATTAGAGTTTTCTCTGGATATATGCCCAGGAGCACACTCATTTCTTTTACGGACAAATATGAATTCCCTCCAAGACCCATAAGGAGAAGGAAAAATAATATCCCTAACTGCCTCATAATTTGTAAGATGTGGTGCTCTCCACAGAGTCAGTCTGCTACACTATTATGCCTGGTGGCATCGGTTCATTTCCTTCATCCTCCCTTCCTAATTGTTCCCTGTTGGGGTCTGCTGGGAACAAGCAAAGGGTCTGGTGCTGGACCATTTGCCTCTTCATGGCTGTCCCTATATTACCCGAAGGTAAACACTGAGGTAACTGCCTTGATAAGGACTCAAAGTTTTCTCCTCGTTTCTGTCTGGCAGAAAGGAGATGAGTCACCTATTTTTCCAGTTCATTCAAGTTGACTAGACCTGTGGGATTCAGTTCAGAGGGGGCTGGGAGAGAAGAATTAGTCTCATGATAGGCACAGGAAGGGAAAGGTCTGGTTTGCTTAGAGGCTGGCAGTTGATCATTGGTGAGATTTAAGGGAGGGCTAAAATATCTTTTGCCTTGAAGACTTCTTAACCTTCTTACCAGCATACAGTTGTACTAATTCCCCTTTCTCCTTGACTTGACATTCTCACCATTAACAAGAGATTATTATGCTACAGAAAGGGAGGAGTTGTCTCTAGAAATCTGGTTTTCTGGAAAGCAAAATGGAGACTTAGTTGGACTGTCTTCTCCTAGAGCCCTAACCCAGAGCACATTAGCGATGCATGAGAGTTTCTTTCTCTTAACATCTCAGCTGATTAAAAAGATTAGACTTTTAAATCTTTTGCCAGATTTTCAAATAGGGAATAGTATCTTACTCTGGTTTTAATTTGCATTTCCTTCATTATTCGTGAGGTTAAGCATCTTTTCTTCGGCTTATCAGCCATTTGAATTTTTTCTTCTACAAACTACCTGTTAACAACGTTTGTACCTTTTCTATTTGTGCAATTTAGGTTTCTCATATTAATTTATATGTTCAAGATACAAACTGATGTTGAAATATCTTAGGAGTGATTTTATTAAGATGGTGACTTGGGTGTTCCTCAATTCAGAGCCCCCCTTCCCTGCTCCCATCACAAGAAGACCAATTAGCAACTGCCCACAGATAAAATACCACTGTGAAGGTCCTAGAACATGGGAGTGAAGTTAAAGCACTCCCTTGGACAGTAGAGACCGAGATAGATGGCATCTGAAGGGTGAAAGGAGCAACTACACTTTGACTGCATTGCCCCTCCCCCAGGCCAGCACAGTGCCTGTCACACCAAGAGGGCCCAATGGTTTCTCCAGTGGGAAAAAGAGAACCCAAGGTGGACCTTCAGCTTCCCCAGCACTATGAGATGCTTCCTGGGAGGCTCACTGGGGTCTTACTTCGCAGGGATCACTGGGGGCCTGCAGCTCCTCCTGAACTCCAGAATCCAGCCAGTGGCACAGTCTAAGGCCCCACCCAATCAGGAGAGCTTGTGGTGCATGGCCCCCCCAGCCCTGCCCAATTGTGGCATCCAACCAGTGGCACTACACTTCCAGCAAACACAGCCTGCAGCCCCACCTGACTAGAGGTGACTGTGGAGCCCAGCTAGTGGCCCCAACTGACTATGGAACACAGCCAGTAACCCTGCCCCACCAGGGAGCCCACCCAGAAGCCCTGCTTGAACACACAAATGAAACTACAAAAGACCCTGAACAGCCAAAGCAATCCTGAGAAAGAAGAACAAAGCTGGAGGCCTCAGACTTCCTGATTTCAAACTATCCTACAAAGCTATTAAACAAACAGTATGATACTGGCAAAAAAACAGATACATAGACCAGTGGAACAGAATAAAGAGCTCAGAAACAAACCCACACATGTGCAGTCAACAAATATTTGACAAGGGAGCCAAGAATACTCAATGGGGAAAAGATAGTCTCTTCAATAAATAGTGTTGGGAAAACTGGATATCCACATGCAAAAGAATTAAACTGCCCCCCTATCTTTTACCACTCACAAAAATTAACTCAAAATGGATTAAAGACGTAAATGTAACACCTGAAATTGTAAGACTTCTAGAAGAAAATGTAGGAGGTAAGATCCTTGATATTTGTCTTGGCAATGATTTTTCAGATATGATACCAAAACCACAAGCAATAAAAACAAAAATAAACAAGTGGAACTACATCACACTAAAAAGCTTCTGCACCGCCAAAGAAACAATCAACAAAATGAAAAGGCCAACTATGGAATGAGAGAAAATATTTTCAAATCATATATCTGATAAGGGGTTAGTATCCAAAATATATAAGGATCTCATACAACTCGATAGCAAAACCTCCAAATAATCCAATTAAGAAATGGGCAAAAGACCTGAATAGACATTTTTCCAAAGAAGAAATACAAATGGCCAACAGGTACATGAAAAGATGCTCAACATCACTAATCATCAGGGAAATGCAAATCAAAACCACAATGAGATATCACCTCACACCTATTAGAATGGCTATTATCAAAAAGACAAGAGATAACAAGTGCTGGCGGGAATGTGGAGAAAAAGACACTTGTGTACCATTGGTAGAAACATATATTGGTATAGCCACTGTGGAAAACAATATGGAGGTTTTTCAAAAAGTTAAAAATAAAACTACCATATGATCTAGCAATCCCACTCCTGGGTATATATACAAGGAAAATGAAATCACAGAGATATCTGCACTCTCATGTTCATAGCAGCATTATTTACAATAGCCAAGACATGGAAGCAACCTGAAGTGTCCATTAAAGGATATATGAATAAAGAAAATGTGACATATAGAGAGAGTTCAACCATAAAAAAGAAGGGACTTCCCTGGCGGTCCAGTGGTTAAGACTCCATGCTTTCACTGCAGGGGTTGTGGCTTCGACACCTGGTTGGGGAGCTAAGATCCCATGTGCCACATGGCGCAGCCAAAAAAAAGAAACAAAATACTGCCCTCAAGGTAGTATTTTGAGGGCATAATGTTAAGTGAAATAAGTCAGGCAGAAATAAATACTATGATCTCCCTTATATGTGGAATCTAAATAAACCCCCAAAACTCATGGAAACAGGGTAAATTGGTGGTTGCCAGGGGCAGGGGTGGGGTGGGAGAAGTGAGTGAAGGTGGTCAAAAGGCACAAACTTCCAGTTATAATATACATAAGTTCTGGGGATCAAATATACATCATGGTGGCAGTAGTTAGCAGTACTGTATCATGTACCTGAAAGTTGCTAACTGAGTAGATTCTATAATTCTTTTTTAAAATTAATTATTTAATTAAATTAAATTAATTTTGTTTTTGGCTGCGTTAGGTCTTAGTTGCAGTGCGCAGGCTTCTCATCGCGGTGGCTTCTCTTGTTGCGGAGCACGGGCTCTAGGCGCGCGGGCTTCAGTAATTGTGGCTCGCGGGCTCTAGAGCACCTGCTCAGTAGTTGTGGTTCACGGGCTTAGCTGCTCTGCGGCATGTGGGATCTTCCCGGACCAGGGCTCGAACCCTTGTCCCCTGCGCTGGCAGGCAGATTCCTAACCACTGCGCCACCAGGGAAGCCCACTGAGTAGATTTTAAAAGTTTTCACCACACAAAAAAATGGTAACTATGTGAGGTGTTAACTAATCTTATTGTGGCAATTATTTTTCAGTATATGTATGTCAGATTATCATGTTGTATACCTTAAGCTTATACAACTGTATATATCAATTATATCTCAATAAAGCTGGGGGAAAAAAAGGAAATGTCTTCTCTCAGTCTGTGGCTTACTTTTTCACTTTATTTTTTGCCATATGGGTTTTTAAATTTCAATGTAATTGAATTTATCAATCTTTTTCTTTACAGTTTGGCTTTTTTTCTATCTTATTTGAGAAATCCTTTTCTAACTTCAGATCATAATGTTATACTACTATATCTCCCTGCAAAAGTTTCAGATTTTTCTTCATGTTTACATCTTTTAATCCATGTGGTTTTTAGTTTTTGTATACAGTATAAAGTAGGGATCTAAATTATATCTAAATTTCCATTTGGAGTCCATTGTTTTAGTATTATTTAATTTAATTATTAAAAAGGAGATCCATGCAATATTTCTTTCTGTGTTTGCCTTGTTACATTTAGATTAATATCTTCCAGGTTCGTTCACATTGTTACAGATGGCAGGATTTCCTTCTTTTTAAGGGCTGAATAACATTTACTGAATCAAATTTGGGTCTGCTCTTCTGTGCACAGTAAAGCCAATCTACTGAGACTGGGTCCTGGTGAAGGAAAGTATAACATTTATTGCAAGGTGTCCGACATGGGGCTAGGCAAGGAGAACAGGCAGCTCATGCTCAAAAAACTGGATCTCCCCAAAGGTTTTCAGGGAAACATTTTAGAGGCAAGGTGAGGAAGAAGATCACCTTGTTTACGGGTGTATGATCAGCTGGTGGACATCCTTCTCATTGGTCGGTGGCAAGGTAACAGGGTGGTCTTTCAGAAATTTCAGTTATCAGTTTTTTGGCCCCAACCCATCTGGAGTCTACGTGCTGGTGGTCAGCATGCAGTTAACTTCTTTGACTGGTGGGGGTTTTAGTATCTGCAAAACAACTCAAGGACATGGCTCAGGATATTATCTATCGCCCTTGAGGAGGAACTAAATTCTTTGACTTTGTTTTATGGCTAACCTATTATTACTTTTTCTTGCTTGGCTGTTTTCCTTTGCTTCTGCATTTTCTCCTCTGATTCAGTTTGCTCTTTGGAACTCGGGGAAGGCCTAGGTGGCTAAAGCTTTTCTACAAACAAGAGGCAGGCAGGGGGGATGTGGCGGTCTGTCCCCGGGAAGGACCCACTCAGTCCTGCTTGGTTTCAGTACCACCTTTGAAGACTATACTTTCAGGGATCATTTCTATAGTTTGTCAATACCACCTTTGTTTATGTGTGTGTGCGTGTGTGTGTGTGTGCACATGTGTGTGTGTTATAAAAATTTGTCAAATTTAATTTACGATAGCTCATACTATTTCCCTGTGTGCTGCATCATATTTTATTTAGCCATTCCCATATTGCTGGACATTTAGTTTATTTCCATGTTTTCCTATTAGAAATAGCATCACCATAATGAACGTCTTTGTGCATAAAGTTTTTTTTCCATCTTTAGGATGATTATACTAGAGTATCTTCTCAGAAATGGAGTATAATTATTAATAACTTGATTTTCAAAAGAACTGTACATTCTCACCAGGAATATTTAAGACTTTACATTTAAGTGCAGATCTTCATCAACACTGGGTATTCTCAGTTTTAAAATGAAAGAATAGCTCATCCTATTTAATAATTTTGCCTCTAGCTGGTCCTAAAAAGACACAATTTTCTAAAAACACTGAGAAGTATTCACAAATATTGAGGAAGGAATGGGCTAGCAATAATTGTTTGCATGGGGATGGAATTTGAAGGAGGGAGAGAGGAGAGGCGCTTAAAGAAATTAATCCCAATGTGGCTTTTTTGACTTGGTGTCAGGATTGAGGATATTTCTGTTGACTTCACTAACTGTACCTTCATTTCTTCCTCATGTCCCATGATTCCATATGCAGATTTTAAAATATAGTTGTTTTTTGACAGATTATTAAAATCCCAGTGAGGTGGAACAGTATTCAGGTTGTTTATAATGACTATCATCAGTGGCAAATTAGTGTAGCCTGTCTCGGTTTATTCTCTTTGAGAGCTTCATGTTTATTTCATGCCATAGAGGCTGAAAAAGAAAACACATATAAAGAACTTATTTTGTTGTCATGTAATTATATGAGTAATAACACGATCAAGAATGTATTTAGGACCCTGTCCCAGCCTCAAAAGGAAACTGGACCTGAAAGACCAAGCCAATTAGACCTTTTTAGTAGGTTTGCTTTATTGTTTTTTCTCACATACTAGTTTTTTATTGAATTCTATCAAATCTATATTTTTCTAGAAGTGGAAACAGGAAATTGACAAGTCATGGTAATTGCAAACCATCCGTTCCTTGGCCTTTGGAATATACTGTATGGAATACCCCATCATTTAGCCACGAGTTTGACAAAGACTACACTTTTACCTATTATTGCAATTAAAAAGTTAAGAATATATTAGATCTCCAGAACTCATTCATCTTGCATAATTTAAAGTTTACCCTTTGACCAGCATCTCCCATTTCCCTCTCTCCTTCACCCCGGCAACTACCATTCTACTCTCTGCTTCTGTGAGTTTGACTATTTTAGATTCCACATAAAAATGAGATCCATGCAATATTTGTCTTTCTGTGTCTGCCTTGTTACCTTTAGCATAATATCTTCCAGGTTCGTTCACATTGTTGCAAATGGCAGGATTTCCTTCTTTTTAAAGGCCGAATAACATTTCATTGTTATATATACACCATCTTTTCTGTATCCATTTATCCACGGACAGATATTAATGTTGTTTCTGTCTCTTGGCTACTGTGAATAATGCTGCAATGAACGTGGGAGTGCAGATACCTCGCTGAGATAGTCATTTTATTTCTTTCAGATATATATCCAGAAGTGGGATTGCATAGGGCAATTTAATTTTTAAGTTTTTGAGGAAGCTCCATACTGTTTTCCATAGTGACTGCACCAATTTCCATTCCCACCAACAGTGCACAAGGGTTCCCTTTTCTCCACACCCTCACCAACACTTGTTATCCCTTGTCTTTTAGATAATGGCCATCCTAACAGGCAAGAGGTGTTGTCTCATTGGAACAGCATGGTGACTACAGTTAACAATACTGTATTGTGTACCTGAAGTTCACTAAGAAGGTAGATCTTAAGTGTTCTCACTATCAAAAGAAAGAAAGAAAAAGCGAGAGAAAGAAAGAAAAATAGTGATTAAGTGAGGTCATGGATATGTTAATTAGCTCGATTGTGGTGATAATTTCACAATGTATACAATGTTTTGATATCAAAACAAGTTGTACACCTTAAATATAAACAATTCCTATATGTCAATTATAACTTTATAAAACCAAAAAATTTTTTAAATCAAATTTAAAAAGGGTTAAGAATAATTTTTAATGTACCTATACATTTGCCTGTTGATAGTCTACTTGGGTCCTACATTTTCTGTGAGTTATTCCAACATATATTTAGTTCTAGGTCTGTCTGTTTCATCCCTTCTAGGCTGTCTCTAATTAACGCAAGGTAATATTGGTATTAGTATAAGCAGAACACAGTAAGAAAGAGAAATCTATTCATAGAAAGCATGTACAATTTTCTTCCAAAAATCTGCTTCCACCGAGAGAATGTGGGTATATCTACCTGGGGATGGACCTTCACCAACACAGGAAGACAGCCATTCACCGCAACCACGTGCATGAGAGGAAGTATAGTGATGAGATAAGGAAAAGGGCTTCCTTAGCAGAGTATCTGGGTTTGTAACTTGGCACCACTACATACCAGATGTATGATCTTTATCAAGTTTCTTAGTCTTTCTGTTCCTCAACTTCCTCATCTGTCAAATGAAGCTGTAAATATTAAATGAGTTAACGTGTAAATTGTTTGACACATGTAAATACTCAGTAAATGCTGGCTGTTTGCCTCTGCAACCCCGAGTGAAGTCCAAAAGCAGTGAACACATTGGGACTCAGGGAGACTTCTCAGGCCTCATTCTGTTCCAAGTGAATTACATGCTAGTATCACAGGTTGAGCTCCCGGGGAGCAGCCTCTGAGATGGAGATTGGCATGTTAGTTAGGGACTGTTTTTGAGATCATCACCTGGGAAGGGAACGACGCAGAGGTTGAGCAGAGGTGGTTTTTGTTTTCCTGATTAGATTTTGACTGATCCCTTCTTCTTCCCCCAGTTAGCAAGAAAACTCTGAGAGGGCAGGGGCTTTGTTTGGTTTTGCTCATCGAGGTATTACCTGGATTCAGCACAGAGACTGGAAGAAGCTTCAACAGCACTGCAGCCATTCTCAGTCCTGGACTCACTGTCCCCTTCCAGACTATTCTGTGAAATCTCAGATGCTAACAACACATTCTGATGAGTTTCTGTTTCTCTGACGCTACTTTCACTGCAGTTCAAAAGCAGCATAGCAAAGGCAGAATTTATGTCTTTTTTTATAGTAACCTTTAATTGGAAGTAATATAATACTGTGTGTTTCTTTTCCTTTCCTTCCTTCACTCCCTCCTCTTCTTCCCTCTTCTTCCTTTCCCCCCTTCTCCTCCCCCCTCCTCCCCTCCTTCTTCCTCCTCCTCCTCTTTCTTCTTCTTCTTCTTCCTCCTCTCCCTCTGCCATTTCTTTTGCCATGGCTGCCTGGAAGCCCAGAGCCAAGTCTTTCACCTGAATACGGTAGCTCCGTCAATCACCCGTTTATATTATTGAATACATATTTATTTGCATGGCTGCTAGAGTCCAGGTACCAGTGTTACAAAGATGAGTAAGATGTGGCACCTGCCCTTTAGGAATGCTAATAGAAGAAACATGAGTACACACGCTATAATAAAACCAAGTGTAGGAGTTCTGTTGGAATGCAGTGGAAAGGCTGACTAATTCTGTGGAGGTATATGTAAGCTGTCACAGAGGGTTTGCGTCTTGAAGGATGGATACCATTTCTTCAAGTAGATAAGGAGGGGAAGGCAGTCCAAATAGAGGGAACAGCAAGAGCATTATTAGTATCAAGGACTAGGAGAGAGTTCTTGGGCCTTTACAAAGGTTGCAAAAGGTAGCTCAGGTCTGGAGTGCTATGCGGGGAGGGGCAGATCTGAGAGGGGAAAGTTGGACCAACCAGATCATAAGGGCCCTATGAACTTTGCCAAGGAGTTCAGCCATCATACTGTGGTGATGGCAAAACCTTTGAAGGGTTAAAGTAGGTGAATACCATGATATAATTTGCACTTTATACATATAGTACAAATGAATCAGACAGGTCTCAGACCAGAGGCTCTCATAATTATTTAGGCAAGAAATGATGCCTGAAATAAGGGGTGGTTGTGGGCTTGGGGATGAGGCTATATAGATGAATATATTTAAGAAGGTAAAACTGATAGGAGTTTTGGGTGAGTGCATGTTCTGCAGCCAGGTTGCCTAGGTTTGAATCTTGGTTCTCCCTCTTAGTAGCTGTGTGACCTAAGGGTACTTCTTAAGCTTGATGCTTTCATTTCTTCATCATATCCTATTGTAAAGCTTCAGTTACTTAATACATTAAAAAACCAAGTTAGAGCAGTATTGGCACATAGGAAATTATATTGAGTGAGGCAGGGATGATATCAGGATGACACCAGATTTTGGCTTGGAAGACAAGATAAATGGTAGGCCTATTAATTTAGGAAAAAAGAAAACAGAAGGAATATCATGCTAGAGGTAGGGTAGCCTGAGTTTAGTTTTGGCTTTCTGCATTTGAGAGGACATCAGTTGCAAGCTGTGAGCTGACCTAAGCCAATTTATTTTTGCATTAACTATTAGGTTCTTTTTGGTTCATGATAGTAAGGACTCAAAAATCTAAGGTGGCTGAGGGTCAACTATTTTCCTATAGACTGATATCAGGTTACATTTATGGCAAATCTTAGTTCAATTTCTGCCATACACACAGACTTTTATGTTTAAGTTAAGAATTTATCAGCAAGCAGGCACAAGATAAGTCATATAAACTGTTGTGTAAGGTTGATAGAGTCTTAGGACTCTGTCTTATTAGCTGTCACAATGACATCTTCATAAAAGGTTTACCTGGAGCAGGTACGTGCAGCAACTAGAGTCCTCAGTCCCAGTGGTTGCACTAAGTAGAGGACTATTGGACTATTTAAGTATCAAATCTCAAGCATTGTCCATAAAGAAACAGACTATGGGCTCTGCTATTTTCTCATTCTCTATTCTTGTGAGGGAGGAGAGTGTCTCAAAAGTATTTTATCCAATAAATACCAATGAAATACCACTAATTTCTCCATCGAGAGCTCATTTCTAGTATCCTCTGGGCTATTCATTTACCAGTGAAAACTTGTTTTTTAGCATTCATTATGCTAATTAGTAAACCTCTAGTGTTGATCAAAGATAAAGATAACAGAAGCACATGTAATAGTTGCAGCTGGAGCTGGAATTCTTTTTTTTTGAATTTTTTTTTATACAGCAGGTTCTTATTAGTTATACATTTTATACATATCAGTGTATATATGTCAATCACAATCTCCCAATTCATCACACCACCACCACCCACCCCCGCCACTTTCCCCCCTTGGTGTCCATCGTTTGTTCTCTGCATCTGTGTCTCTGTTTCTGCCCTTGGAGTTGGAATTCTTGATTAGAGCACTAGCTGGCCACCCCTAGGATATAGATTCCTGATTAGGTTAACTGATAACACCTAAAGTACAGCTTAAATTTACTAATACAAATATACACAGAACACTGTCTATGTTGAAGCACTTTAAAATACAAGTATATCATAATTCAAGTCCAACAGGAAATAGGATTATATAAGGCTGGGGCTCAGGGGAAAAATCTGAATTGGAAACATATTTCTGGCAGTCTTTTGGTTGGCATATTCATTTCTACTTAAAAAAAAAAATCACTGCTTTCCTTTTTTCATCCCTATTTTATGAACTTTTTTTTTTTTTGCGGTACGCGGGCCTCTCACTGTTGTGGCCTCTCCCGTTGCGGAGCACAGGCTCCGGATGCGCAGGCTCAGCGGCCGTGGCTCACGGGCCCAGCCGCTCCACCGCATGTGGGATCTTCCCGGACCTGGGCACGAACCCGTGTCCCCTGCATCAGCAGGTGGACTCTCAACCACTGCGCCCTGGACTTTTTTTATGTACACTTATTCTTCCCTGTTAAGTCACTTTAAATCTTTTTTTAACATTGGAGGCTATAAATAAATATCAATAAATAAGACTTTCCCCCCTCCATATCCCTTGTTTTAAATTTCTACTAAGAACTATTTCTTCTGCAACTAACTTTTAAAACTATGTGCAAGGTATTTATTGTCCCTGCTGTTTTTGTCACTTTCTTTAAATTCAAATTTTAAGTCAACTTCAGATGTGGATACACACACATTTTGGGTGTTGTTATTGCAAACCATGTTTATTTCACTCCTATTGGAAATACCTCACAATAATGAAACGGATGCACTTTGCCACGCAACTGAGAAAAGCAAGGTTTTACTCTTCATATTTTCAGGCAAGAACATAAACCTAAATTTTTTTTTAAACTGCTTCCTTCACATAAATTACTCTCTCCTCAGTTGCTAGCCCTCAATTTAAATGTCACCACTAGTTATATGGTGATGATATTTTTGTATTATATACTTAAAGGAGCAACAAATATTTTGATTTAGTGATATTTTAGGGATTTTTTTATAGGCTTGCAAAAACTTCTACATTATTTTAAATAACAAACATACAGAAAAGTGAACAAATTCTAAGTGTATAGCCTAAAGAATTATCACAAAATGAACACACTCATGTATCCTCCACCCAGGTCAAAAAATAAAACATAGCCAGCACCTCCAAAGCCCCTCTTAGACAGCTCCCTTCTTGCTGCAGACATTTGTGTATGAGTTTTTGTGTGAATATATGCTTTCCTTTCTCTCTGGTAAATACCTTGGAGTAGAATGGCTGGGTTATACCTTAGGTATATGTTTAACTGTAAGTAACAAACTGTTTTCCAAAGTAGTTGTACCATTTTACATTCCCAGCAGCAGTATATGAGAGTTCTAGTTGCTCTACATTTTCTCCAACACTTTTTTGGGTTCTTGGATCCAATTTCCATGTGGGAAGAGGCACTTCCCCCATGCCACCAAGCAGCTCCCAGACACTGGCTGGCTGTCCTACAATTCAGCTTAATTCTGATACTATCTTCCTAGAGATAGCATAGATTCCACAGGTTATGAGTTCAATCTTACGACTGTGCTCCCTCCACCCCCCACTTCGAATGCCAGTCAGAAGCCCAGGTTGTCACCTGTGCTTCTGACCTACCAGCTATAGATTGGGCGTTCCAACGTCTCCCTCCTTGGGTTCCGTTAATTTGTTAGCTTTTACATGGAACATTTAGATGCTTACATTTAATGTAATTACTGAAATAGTTTGTTATAAATCTATGATCTTCCTACTTGTTTTCAACTTCTTTCTTCTTGCCTTCTTTTGAATTAAAGTATTTTTATTATTCATTTTTCTCTATTAATAGGTTAATTATAAAATATTTTACTATGCTTCTAATATTTACTCTTTTTTTTTTTTTTTTTTGCGGTACGCGGGCCTCTCACTGTTGTGGCCTCTCCTGTTGCGGAGCACAGGCTCCAGTCGCACAGGCTCAGCGGCCATGGCTCACGGGCCCAGCCGCTCCACGGCATGTGGGATCTTCCCAGACTGGGGCACGAACCCGTGTCCCCTGAATTGGTAGGCGGACTCTCAACCACTGCGCCACCAGGGAAGCCCCTAATATTTACTCTTGATCACAGATTACAATCTGTCCTTGACTTAACGAAGTTTAATATAAATAAGTACTTTCATCTTTTCCAAGAAAATTCAAGAACCTTTCAAGAAAATCCAAGGATTCTTTAACTCCATTTATACTCATCCTGACCTATTATTGTTGTATATTTAATTCTATCTGCATATTTAATTTTATCTGTATTTTAAGCCTTGCAAGATATTAGTGTTATTGTTTTATACAATCAATATTTATTTTCTACTTTTTTCTCTCTTAATTCCTTTATTTCTTAAATTTTTAATATTCTACCTGGGATTATTTTCCTTTTGCCTATAGGACACCTTTTGATATTTCCTTTTGTGTGGGTCCAGAAGTGGCTTTCTTGTTTTTTTTGTTTGCCTGAAAATGTTATTTTACTAGCATTCCTTTTTTAAAAAATTTTTTTATTGAAGTATAGTTGATTTACAATGTTAATTAGCGCTGTACAGCAAAGTGACTCAGTTATACATGTATATACATTCTTTTCCATATTCTTTTCCATTATGGTTTATCACAGGATATTGAATATATTTCCCTGTCTTATACAGTAGGACCTTGCTGTTTATCCATTCTGTATGCACCAGTTTGCATCTTTTACTAGCATTCTGAAAGGACATTTTCACTGGGTATAGTTTGGCAGTTTTTTCCCTTTTGAAGCACTTTGAAGACATTATACATTGTTTTTTGACTTCCGTTGTTTCTGTTGAAAAGTGATATTTTCTTTTTAGAAGGCAATATTTATTTTGGGGGAGCTGCTTTCAACATTTTTCTCTGTCTTTCTGTTTTAACAGTTTTACTATGGTTTGCTTAAGTGAATTTTACTTTACATTTACCTTGCTTGAGGTTTATAGGTCATTTCACAGCTTTGGCTTGATATCTTTCATCAGTTTGGGAAACCTTCTCAGCCATTAACTCTCCATTTCTTTTGTCTTCTTCCTTTTATATTTAAATTACCCTTTCATTATATCCCCTATATGTCTTAACTATTTTTTTATCCTGTCAGTCTTCTTGTTTCTTTTTCATTCAGTTTGGTCAGTTTTTGACTTATCTTCCAATTCATTAATTCTCCCTTTGACTGGATCTTGAGTGCTGTTTAACACATATAGGAAATCTTTAATTTCAATTATTTTACTAAAAAATTTTATAATTCTCCTTTAGTTCTCTTTTATAATTTTTGATTTTCTTCCTAAATTAAAAATCTTGTTTTTTGTATCCTTGAACATGTTAAGCATAGTTATATTAATATTTGGGTCTGTTAACTCCATTTCTTTATCTCCAATAGGTCTGTATTTGATTGCTGTTGTTTACTTTTGTCTTTATTCATATTGTCTTGTCATCTCATGTTCCTTGATATTTTGATTGAGTGCCAAAGATTATGAGGAACTGGAGATAATTTGTAGCTCTGGATATTATCTTACCCTCAAGGAAAACTTGTATTTGCATTTATGTAGGCTAGGTAACACTAATAATCTCAGACCTTCTTAATTTAATCAATATTTGAAATGAAAGCAAGTTGAGTTTCTAGCTCTGTGGGGGCTGATCTGTTTTCAGTTCAGCCTTACTCATAATAGACGGGTCCTCGAGGATGTCAACCCTATGCCTTGGGAGATACGGGGAGGGTGGTGGATTTATCAACCCTATCTACTTCCCAGTAAGCCGTGAATTCCAAATTTTGTCCTCCTAGCCTTGTGAGTCTGTTAAAAACTCTGATCAGTTTCTCATCCTCTCAACTTCTTCTGCTGGAACACTGGCACAGTTCTGTGGTAGAAAAGTGGCTCCAAATTCCAGGCTCACTTTTTGAGTATTCTTATTCTTCTGGACCTTGGCTATGTTATTTGTCACTGCCTTATTATTTCTCTGTGCGTTCAAACATTTAAAAAATGTTTGTTCAGCTTTTCAAGTCATTCTCAGCAGTAGGTTTGGTCTAAATCACCCAGTCTTCATTGATGAAAGCAAAAACCATTTAGAATATGCTTTTAATACCCAAAGGACTGTATTTTTGCTACTCAAGAATTTCTGGAGGAAATACAAGTGAATGCTTTAAGTTAAGATGATATTATTAATTTAAATTTGCTTGAATTTGAATAAAAAGAGATACCTGTCTATAAACTAATAAATTTTCATGATTGAACTACATATCATCTTTTTTTTTCTTTAGGAACCATATCATCTTTTAATGTCCCCGGTTCTCTTTCAGACTGATCCCAAACATAGGCAAAATGACCTAAAATACCTTTGTTTAGTTCCTTTTAACACATTTCAAATAGGATGTTAAATGAAACAGGGCTTATGAACTGAGTGAGCTGGGACCTTGAAACTACGCTTTGTAAGTTTAAACCTTAAGTTCTCTGGATTTTTTCATCTCATTTGGAAATTAACTCTAGCTTCTCTGATATGGGGACAAATGAAATGGATTTTGGTTTTATACACATTTGAGTCATAATATTAAAGAGCATCCCCCTGAAAGTGGGAATGTTGATAATAAGATGGAATTGGAGAAAGAGACTCTTTCACAAGAGCAGATGAAACTGAAGAGGAAATAAACAAGCTTCCTACCAATCTACCGTTCCTCACTCAGAGATTTTCCTTCCAGAGATGCTTTTTGCTCCATCATTGTAAAGGTTTGTCATTTCATGCAATTTCTCTTATTTAGTAGACAGAGCTCACTATGGATCATAAGATCATTAATTACTATTATCTATATCATGTTACTATATCATCATCACTTATTAGCTGTATTATCCTAGCTATGCAATGTACCACATGTACCACCAAACCAAGGGAAATTGAGCTGATTAATATTCTTGCTTCAATGAACCTAGAACACTTGGGGTTTGATTTTTTTTTCAACTGGGAAAACAATAAAATATATGTAGAAAACATCAATTCTCCAGAGACATATGAGCAAGCCAGAAGTTAATTCTTTTTTTTCTTTTTCCACGTAACTAGACTGACAAATGACTAGGTAAATGGCAGAGAAATAAAATAAAATTTTCAATGTGGACTCCAATGGAAGAATTTTATTGTCACAGCTTATCACAATATGGATAGATCAACTATAATATTTGGACAAATATTGTCAGAGAGAAAACAAGATGATTTCTTATTTTATGGGGCAGAAAATGCTCTCAGTACTTTTTTTTCATTTAGTAATACATTTAGTGATACATGCAGACTTACACATTACTTCTGATTACACTGGTTACTATGGCTTTTCGTATGTGGGTTATTATCATTTTGTAGTTTATATATGCACATTATATTGAATAATTCTTTAGTGTCAATGAGAGAATAAATCATTGGTATGAGAAAACACTGGCATTACAAAGTATTCATCTGGAATTATTCAACCTTTCACAAGCAAATGAGAAAGATTATAGGATTAGACCAAATCCTGGATTCCTTTTCTTCTATGCCCATCTGTATTCATTAGAGTTGAAAGACAGACAAATGAAACTATTGGTAGCTCAGTCTTTAAAGCTTTATTACAATTTAAAAGCATTAAAATAGAAAATGGAAAAATCTTATCAAAGGCTGGAAATGATCATCATACTGAATCGTTGAATTTTCTGGCTTAATGACAATGAAAAATGAAGATAGGTGTTGTAAAGATATGACTTCATTATTGGTGTCACTCAGTATTCTCAATTCCAAAGAATTGAGCATAGAGCTTTTAAAAGCCTCTGTCAGAATATAGAACTGACAATTGGGCACATCATTGGAGGAAATGAAATGGGTCAATGATTTTCAGTTCTATATAAACAGCCTTGGCTAAAACGCATACCAGAATCCAAGACTCCTCTGGACTGTTGCTCTGGTTATTGTTATTGATTCTTGGACCCCAGGAATGTGGATCGAGAAAAGGGAAAGGCTGGAGAGCACAAAGCTACTACATGAAATGCAGAGGACATTGTTAGTTTTCTCCCACTATCCATTCTTCTCCCCCTTTCCAAAAGTACCTCTCTTTAAGGAATCTAACCTTTGCCACCACAGCTTAGGGACCCCAAGGGAAGCTGAGCCCACCCCCAGTTCCAGGGTAGTTCTCCAGTGCAACAGTGATTGATTCTGGAATAGACACGTGTCACAATAACAGGTGCTTGCTGGGGACCTTGGGTAGAGTGTTTTCTTTGGTTTTGTGAGAGAGCCACCAGGCACGAGGATGCCTTCTCTTCCTCTGGACATACCTATGATGTTAGTCCTGAGACTACTGCAGCCAACCTGAAGCAGACACATGGAAAGAGGAGAAAGAGAATCAAAGAGAAATGAGCCAGAATCCTGATCAAATCATATCTGACCACTGCTTTTAAGAGCTGTGAGTTAATACATTTCCTTAATTAATCACACAAATTTAAGCAGACTGTTTCTTGCAGCCAAGATTATTTCTACTGGTAGAGAAAGGTGGTCCACTTCAAGCCCAAATTGCTCCTAATCCAGAGGACCACCCTCAAGGTCTATCTCAGGGATCCCTTAGCCAATTTGATCTAACGGGAGGGTCACAAAGATGCTTTCCTCTGCTCTGTACCAACTTTTAAATTTCATGACCTTTTGTGGTCATGCTCTTCAAAGTTCTCTAGTTTATAAGCCTAGAGCACTCCTTCAAAGGCTGCTGGAATGGATCCTTTGGATGCAGTCTGATCCAGGTCCCCAGCCTTGGGTCCAGAAATGCCTGCCACAGTTACCTCCAGCCTGTGGAAAACAGATCAAAGGGTTCTTCTCTCTGGTAGTCCATCATCTCCAACATAAAGTCTAATGAGAAGACCTTTCTGTGGGAGATGCATTCACATTCAGACTCATTCCTGGCTTCTCTAATTTTCCTTGCAACTTTGGTTTTTACAATAATTTTGGTCTAGGCACACAATCAGTTTTGGGAAAGCCTATTGAACCCTTATCAGCTAAAAGTGGAAGCTATTGTGATAGAGACAATTTGGGAATGGAAAGGCTTTGGTCAGATGTGATAATAAAGCTGGCATCCTAAGTGATCTCTAACTCCAGTAAGAATAGATGGATTGCATTCCAAGGGTAAGATACCTATTGTGGAACTACTATATAACACAGATAAACTTTTACAGTGAGGGATATGTGGTGTGCCTGGTGTATAATATTGTGAGCCTGCAATCATATGGGCAAGTTTAGTACTTTTGTGTAAATAAAACTAAGTCAAGACCAGTGGTTTTCACACTTGGTTGGGAGTTGGGGTGGGGTGAGGGGTAGAGCATTTGGAAGTCATGGTACCTTAGATACAACACCTTAAAGCAATGCTGTATTTATTGCCATTCTAAGCACTAGGCAGATTTTGGAGGCAGAAAATTTGACTCTTATGTCTATAACCCCAGTGATGCTGGACCTTTTTGTTCTTATCTTAGAGCCTGTCTCTATTCATTATTCCAGGCACAGAAACACCAGTCTAACATGTAAAAATAATTGCAAAGCAATTTAAAATTTTACTATAGTCTCTTGGACAGTGCAAAGTGGAGATGACATTCATAAAACACTGCAAAACCTTAAAAAGTCATTTACCCATTTATCTTCTCAAAGTGTTACTGATCATGGTGTGGTACGTGGCCCTAAGCTCTCTTATTCTCCCCCCAGTTTTCAGAACTTCAAAAATAGCCCGTGCTGGCCTTTATCCTTTTGTCCCTACTCTCTTATCTTCTGGTATATTTTCTTCTCTTCTAGAGTAAAATTTGCCCTTTCCTGTAAAAATGAATCAAGCCAATCTAGGATTCTCTTATATATCTCTCTGTCACCCATTACTTAGATCTGCACAAAGAGGCCCAGGAATTTCACATGTGAGGAAGGAATTCTCCTTAGCAGGATTTAAAAAGTCTTATTTATTTATTATTTTTGTGCCTTTTAGCATCAGTTTTGATCTGACCAACATCCACCTGTTCAACATAATTTCCCATGACAGCCCCACAGATGTGGCACACTTCTGCCACAAAAGGAACTTAAGCAGAGAAGTGGTGTGATCATATTTGCATTTTAGAAGGATTACTCTGAATAATCAGAGTTTGGAGAATGGATTGGGCTCTTGCTGGGGTGGGGTGGAAGAGAGGTAGTAGGGAAATAATTAAGAATAGAATTGTCTAGGAAAGAAATGTTGGTGGTTTGGACTAGGATGGTGGCAAAAGGAGACAGAAATAAGTTGAAAGGTTTGAGATATGTTTTGCTAATTTCTGGATGGAGAAGAAATGAGGTTGTTATCTAGAGTACAGAATATAGACAGATCTAGTTTAGAAGGTAAAATATTGAGATTAGTTTTGGATATGTCGAGTTTGAAGACCTATGGGATATCTACTTGAAATGTTCCTTTGGCATTTGACATAGATAAGTCTGGGGGTCAGAGCTAGGGATATGGATTTGGAAGTTGTCAGTTTATAGATGGCTGTGGAGCCCATGAGTTTTTCTGAGCATATCCCAAGAAAGCTTACACACTGAGGGCATTAGAGGGCTAATGAACCCCAGGGGAGGTACTGTCATCTTAGGACACCTGGGAGAAAACCAGGAAAAAAAGGGACAAAATCTGAGAACTATTGTTTTAGACCAAGGAAAGTGGAGTCCTAAAGATTGATTTATTGATCAGACCATTGTAACCAGCAGAATACAGTGCTCAATTCTGAGCCCCAGCCTTTTACACGGACATCGATAAGCACAGTGTGTCAGGAGGAAGGCCATCAGGATGGTGAGAAAATCCCGAAACCATATCAAAGCAGAGTGGCAAGTGCTTTCACATATAGAGAAGTTATTTATGGGGCACATATTTGCCAAGTGGAAGGGGAATTTAGTTTTGTTTTTATGTTTCCAGAAAGAATAATGAGGAAGTACAAAGAAACACCAGTCAATATGAAGAATTATTTTACAAGCTGTTAAAAAATGGAGTAGGTTGGCTTGTTTGGAGTGAGAAGCACTTTAGTAGAAGTGTTTGAGCAGGAACTGGTGACCCACTGATCAGGAATGACAGGGTAGGGATTCCTGTCTTGAGTAAGAGATTTACCTGTTGAGGTACCTTCTAATTTTAGAAGCCAGTGATTCTGTGAAATTTTTGTCTTTCTTTCTCTCTCTCGCTCCATATTCAGTGCATATATTGCAGGTCACTACAAACACAGGGCCAGTGTGTCATGTAGTAAGCTTCGGGTGACTGTAAGGAATCATATTTTATTCTTTGGAGGCTCTAAGTGAAAGTGACTTAGAGTGGTGAATTTTATGTGTACTGATATGAACGTGGTGAATCCTCACCACGTTCATATCAGTACACATGAAATTTTGTTGAGAATTCCTCAGAGGGAGAACGTCTTAGTATTGAGTCAGTTTTGTGGCCTTGAGCTGAGACAGTTGACGAGACATCTTATAATAAGAGGGCAAGGTGCCCTAAGGGTTTCACATGCATTTATATGAAAATGCTGTGAAGGAAAATCAATATTTTGCTTCTGGCTGTGAAAATCCAAACCTCACCAAATTACTAGGGATGAACACTTTATTTTCAAGCACCAGAGAGGGGGAAAACACCCCAAGTTGAACAAATGCTTCACTATGGCTCTGGATGTAACATGGGGTGATAGACTTAGCAATGACCCTGTTTTGGAACTACAGTGACATAATTCCTCCCTTCATTCAAGTCTTTTTTCAAAATCACATCAGTGAAGCCTTTCTCTATCATGCAGTCTGAAATTTCACCCTACCCAATACTTCATTTCCTCTTTCTCTGCCTCATGTTTTCCTTAGCACTTGTCTCGCCCAGAAGCAAGATCTTAGACAAGGGTTTGAGTGCCAGTGGTTTACATGGGAGGTGATCCCAGGAAGGCAAGTCAGGTTAGGGTTAGGGTTAGGGTTAGAGTTAGTAGGAGAGTGAGACCAGGAGGGGAAGGAAGCCAATTCAGGGTAGGGCAATCAGAGGTTACTATTGTGGGCAACTGGGACTCAGTCCTGCCGGGGAACTCAGGGAGACATCATGGACATGCCTTGAAGTATGTCTGAGGCATAAGGAAGTGGGGTGTTTATCCACCAATTCTCATCAATCCATGGTTGAGAGCTGCCCTGGGGATGGGGGTGTGGAGCTGGGACTTTAACTTCCCAGCATTTTCCATCACTGCACTTGGGCATGTGTCCTCCGGCTGCCCGAGGAAGCCTTCTGAGGCTCACAATAGGGGCCCTGGGGTCAAGTTGGGTGGGAATGGAGTCCAGGGAATCTGAGAAGCCCATTGGTAA
The DNA here is from genome assembly GCF_949752795.1 of Hyperoodon ampullatus. NCBI lineage: Eukaryota > Metazoa > Chordata > Mammalia > Artiodactyla > Ziphiidae > Hyperoodon > Hyperoodon ampullatus. Next base: position 46,175,618 of record NC_136914.1, on the reverse strand, counting down.
CATCTGCTGGAGAACTTGTTCCTCTTTACTGGACTGTATACTTTACTTTTTATCTTTATCGTCTGTCTCCCACTATAACATAAGCTTCATGAAGAGAGGGACTTTTCTCTGTTTTGTTCACCGAGTAGCATTGGAAGCATGGTCTCTGAGTTGTTTATTCAATTTTAAACAACATTAAATTAGTGCCTGCTTGAACCAGGTACTGCCCTCACATTCTTTGACACTATGATCTCCAAGGGGCGGATTAGATCTCCACCATCTTTATAGCTAATCCTTAGCCTATAGTGAGTCAAGATTAAGAATTATAAGGCAGGGCTTCCCTGGTGGCGCAGTGGTTGAGGGTCCGCCTGCCAATGCAGGGGACACGGGTTCGTGCCCCGGCCCGGGAAGATCCCACATGCCGTGGAACGGCTGGGCCCGTGAGCCATGGCCGCTGAGCCTGCGCGTCCAAGAGCCTGTGCTCCACAACGGGAGAGGCCACAGCAGTGAGAGGCCTGCGTACCGCAAAAAAAAAAAAAAAAAAAAAAAAAAAAAAAAAAAAAAAATTATAAGGCAGAGGGAAGGAGCATGTTATAACCAAGGGAGATGCCCTAGACTGGGGTATAGCAGAGTGGGGCAAGGTTATTCTGAGGCAAATGTAAGATAACACACCTAGTGTCTGGCACACAGGAAGGCCTCCATAGGCAGGGAGAGGAGCTAAGAGTTGGAAGAAGGAAGAAGAGGTAGTGGATGAAGAGGAGGAAGAAGACACAGACACATAAGAAGCTGGGACCCTGGGTTCATGAGCACCAGAGAAACCTTCAAGAAGAAAGAAAGAAAAAAAAGAATCACAAGTAAAGATGATAATTAGACAAACGCTTTTGTTGTAATGCGAGCATGAACTGCTAAATCAGAGAAGGATCAATAGTGGGTGGAAGAGAAAATGCAAATGAGAGATCAGAGTGCTTATTCTAACCCCAGCTTCTACAAGGAGCCTCCTTGCTAACTGGGTCTGCACACATGAAACCCCAGTCCAAAGCCTACCTCTTCCTGGCAACTGGGTTCAGGTCTCAGAAGGAAGTTGCAACCTTAGGACCATAATCAAGGATGATGCTTTTGGTTTGGACTCCATGCTTCAGTTAATGCAGACTTAGATCTGCCAAATGGCACGGATGACTCACTGAGTAGTCAACAACTCTTCTAGAGTGTTTTAAAAACATGTATGACTGTTGAATTACATCGCACCTGCTCTGAACTTCTTCCCTGAAATTCTAAACTCAAGTTTAGCATATTTTTAGCATATGCAAGCCAATGTTTAGCTTTCACTTGTCTGCTCTTCTAGTGCTCACTCCCATCCCACCTCCTGCCCTTTCCAACACACAGCAGATATGATTATTATTCTTGAAAACTCTGAGTCCTAGTGTATTTAAAACTTTTATCAATAAGAAAAATATAAGTGAATTTTGATTATACCATATTTGTATATAGGCACACCTCTTTCTCTTATATAAATGGTGTTTATCAAGGATTGACCAGACCGAAAATTCTTTCAAGTTACATTTCCGTGATTTCTAATTTTGAATTTTTCCTCTGGGGTCAAATCTGCAGGCAGCCAAAGGTATAGGTACATAACCCATAGCTCCAATTATTCTTGTTAAAAATTTTTAGTGTGGTTTTTAACTGGAGACTTTTCTGTACCCAACATGGGAATATGTACTGTTTTAAAATCATTCATGGGAACCCCTAGGGTGTATCCTCAAGGTTGGGGAGGAAATTTATTTCTAAATGGAAATGCAAACATTTTAAGAGTATAAGTGCAGGGAGGAAAATCTGGACATTTGTTTTATGCAGGCACATCTGGCTTGGAAGTAAAAACTCAGGAAGAGGTAACTTAGGGACTTTGGCAAATTAGGTCATCATCATCAAAATAACATTTCTGAATATTATTTATCATGTGTTATTAAGCTGTGCATTACACAAAGTGGTCATATCAAAATGCCTGTAGGAGAGTTAAACACGGCTAGGAGGTTGTGTACCTTAATGCATCAAGATTTACTGAGAGTGCCTGTGAGTAGAGGAATTAGTATTTCTGGGATCCTTCTGTCCCAAAGATGGTATTTAGACCACAGCAAATCAGCCAAATCATTAGGTTATGTTTGGATCCACCAAAGGCACGTAAGTCTTGCCGGAGACTTTGGCCTTTCCATCCCCATAAGTAACAAACAACAGTGGCACAAACAAGCACATGGACAAGCCACGTGGTTGTACAAACACCAAAAAATAAATTAGACAAATAGAAAAAAAGCTTTTACATTGTGTTAAAAAATTTGGGACAGCAAAATGTACGTTTTTATCTATGAGCTACCTTAGTATTCCATAAAGGTTTCCTCTCAAGTAAAACAATGAGCTTACTGGTGTGATAAATTAGCAGACACCTCCTTTGGTGTGAAGTATTCCTGTGTTGCAAATCACTGATTTTATTAGATGGAAGCTTTAGCAGCAATCTAATGCTGCTCATGAAAAATCCATAACAATTCAATCTAATTTGAATGCTTCTGGAAACTAATAGTACATATTTGAGAACAGCCCACTTGCTCATATTCCCACTTTCTAGTCATGTCTGTTAGTGTGAATGTGATTCACGGACTTTTGTGGCTGTTTTTTAAAAACAATGTACAAACCCCCGCTCGGTTTATCTTTACCTTTGCAATTCACATGTCATCTCTCCCCTCAGCATATTTCTTGCATCTTGCCTATGTTTCCGCTTGTTTACTTATTCATTTGGTTTCTAAGCTCATCAGAGGAAGATCAAAACTAATTCAGTTGAACATTTGAATCCATTATGACACTTGTTCATGGAAAAGATGTACATAATGGCTTACATTTTTGTTGTAGAGAATAACTGAAAATAACTGTACCAACGATTCTCCTCAGGCATATAGGAGAACCTGAGGATTTTCTAAGATAAACAAAAAATTGATGAAAGCCAATCTAGGAGTAGACTGTGACTCTGACTTATATGCCTTCTAATTTCGTTTGTTTTCTTATGTGTAGATCTTTATTCATGTGACGCCTTCATTGTGTGAAAGTCATGCTATTTTCCTGTCAGTGAGAACCCTCTGGGAATGCACAAGAGCCTGATGTGTACTCTCAGCTAGATCACTGTCTTTTTTTCTTTGACTATAGTTAGAATAATTTGTCTTCTCCCATGGGCCCAATATTGGAAAAGAACAGGATGTTACTGTGTTTTTGTATGTTCTGGTGCTTGTGTTAGCACCACTGTCTATCCATTGATGAGATCATACACATCCTTCAAATATCTCAAGAGACTATGTTACTTCTCAAGTTCCTCAGCTTTTAAATTCCTTTTCTAGATATACATAGTTATCAGAATCCATTCTTTGCATGATTTTTCCTGTTAGGAGCATCATTTATCAACAGCAAATATTTCATCTACTAAATATTTTTTCAGTTATTCTCTACAACAATAAAATATTAGTTAGTCTGTACCTATGTTTCTCTTACTATTTTCTTTATTTACGTGTGCTTTTAGTGTTATGTATTTTTATTGGCAAACAATTTCAGCAGTATGAAGACTTGATATTATTCTTTGTTTTGTTACATTTTAATGGTTTCAATCACCATTTGTTGTCTCCTGCTATTAAGAAATCTATCCTTTAATAGATATGCAGTACTTTGAAGATAGGTGGTAACAAGAATTTCCTGTGAGAAAATCAGAGTATTGAAATAACGATAGAAGTCTGTTCGGTTGCCTCAGTTTCCCCAGTGAGACTTAGAGTAGCTTAGTCTGGAGAGATGTAGATTGAAACAAATGCAGAGTTAATTTGTGGCCATGGCTATGCTGGTGTGCACACCTATATAGGACCATTTTCCCAACACACCATTCTTGGAGATTAAGAAGGTTACATTCTGTTATCTCACGTAATACATAATTAGCACTTTTGAAAACATTGGTGATCATTCCTAGACGTGCTTGCCCTTTCAGAGGTCAGATTCCATCTATTTTTCTAGTCCTATATTCCTAAACTTTAAAGCCCAGTATACTTGCCTTATCCTATTGTTCCTCAGGTGAGTAAAAGATTTATTAACATACAAAAAGATAGAGAGCATAATCAAGATAGCCTGTTTATCTGGAAAACTACTGGACCATACCATATAAAAACCTACTGTCAAAAACCCAAAGGAGAAATAAGTAACTTAACATAAATTTTGGCTGATATTTCTTGTGTCAGATGAAAATGTCAATGAACCATTCATGAATTCTCCAACAGAATTACAGTATTCTGTTTTTCTTAAATGGATTTTGTTTTTTTTAAGTATGAAATTTTTTTTTTTTTTTTTTTTTTTTTGCGGTACGCAAGCCTCTCACTGTTGTGGCCTCTCCCGTTGCAGAGCACAGGCTCCGGACGCACAGGCTCAGCGGCCATGGTTCACGGGCCCAGCCGCTCCACGACATGTGTGATCCTCCCAGACCGGGGCACGAACCCATGTCCCCTGCATCGGCAGGCGGACTCTCAACCACTGCGCCACCAGGGAAGCCCTGAAAATATTTTTTTAAATTCAAATTGCAAATTTATTTCTCCAAGTATGAAAATATCTTACTGAAGCATTTTTTTTTCTCCAGAAGTATCTGCTATGGAGTAGGCTATGGGATAGTTGAACCTTTATCTTCTCCAGCCCATTTCACTATTGGTATTGATATCTTCAACTTGTAGGTTCGGTCTCTCCAATTCCTAAGTCAGTCCTTGATCGATCCTGAGCAAGGCTTTAGAAAGGTATAATGGAGGGGCTTTATAATGGTAGACTTAGGCTCATGAACTGGTAGGTATAGAATTACAGGCCCAGTGATAGGTTCTGTATCCAGGATACTTGGCGTATTGCTTGGGTTGTCAGCAGAGTTTACTTTAGGGGTAAGCATGCTTTAATACAGATACGGTATTTATCAAGATGATTATTTCTTTTATATGATTCATCCTAATACTAGCATATTGCCCTCTTTGTGACAGCTTTTCCACATGTTCTCGCTTGGTCTCTACCCCCACTTTCAAGAGATTTAATTTGTCTGGATGTAAAAATAAGGAGAAATACAGTTGTCCAGAAAGTAGTAAAGAATATCTCTAGAGTGAATGGGGAAATTTTCCTGGTTTGGCCTAAGATATTCACACTCTCTGAATTCTTGTAGTCTTCCTTATACCTAGGGAGACAATTTTTACCTTATGCTCACCATCTCCTCTTTTTTTTTTTAAATAAATTTGTTACTTTTATTTATTTATTTTTGGCTGCGTTGGGTCTTCGTTGCTGTGCGCGGGCTTTCTCTAGTTGCAGCGAGCGGGGGCTACTCTTCATTGCTGTGCACGGGCTTCTCATTGCGGTGGCTTCTCTTGTTGTGGAGCACGGGCTCTAGGCGCACAGGCTTCAGTAGTTGTGGCTCGCGGGCTCTAGAGCACAGGCTTAGTAGTTGTGGCGCATGGGCTTGGTTGCTCCGTGGCATGTGGGATCTTCCCGGACCAGGGTTCAAACCTGTGTCCCCTGCATTGGCAGGTGGATTCTTAACCACTGTGCCACCAAGGAAGTCCCATCACCATCTCTTCTTAACTTTTCCTCAGCTTCTGAAGTTCTCCACAGTATCAGAGTAATGGATCCATGATGTTTTTGGTGGTTGGCACTGGTGTATGGGTAAGATGTTTAACATGTTCCAAGAAATATATAAAACCATAAGACACATTGGTACAGTTCCCCAGAGGTCAAGCTATTACTTCTTAAAATTCTGCAATTTAGGTTGGGCTTAGCAGGGTGGTTCACATGGCAACTGCTGAGCTGGAGTATTTAAGATGGCTTCTTTACTTATGTGTTTGATGCATCAGCTGGGAAGGCTGCATGAACTGATGGCTAGCTAGGCATCTCTCTCTCTCTTTCCACACAGTCTCTTGATTAGGGTTGCTGGACTTTTTTACATGGTGGCTCAGGGCACCAAGAGAAAGCATTTCAAGAGGACAAGCCCTATTGTGAAATCCCTCATCTAGCTTCTTCTGTTTGCATCATACTTGCTAACGTTCCACTGGCCAAAGTCAGCCACATGACCCAGTACAGACTCAATGTGGAAAGGGCTTGACTACTGAAGGCCGATTCATTGAAGTTTGCCAACCTAACAGTATGGAGTAATATGCCAAATTTACTTGAATTTTAAAGATGAAACAGGTGATTTCAAGATAATTAGTTTTATGGTGGGCCAGGACTCTGTTGCTAATGCATTTACTTTTTTCCCGCTGCTGAGAACTGACCCAAACCAGCTTGCTGTGCACAACTATTAGGTTCTTTTTGGTATATCTTGGGAGTTTTAATGGTTGACAGTAATGAGGGTTAATTCCTCTCTCATAGCCTTGTATCAGATTATTAGGAAAGCAAGTCTCAGACCAAAACCTGCTACTCATATAGACATTTCTGCAAACAGGCACAAAACAATCATAAACCACTTCTTCAAACATCATTTAAGGATATCACCTAGGGCTTTATTCCTAAGGATAAAGATTCCAGGGCTCACTAGAGTCTTACCTCCTGTTCTTGCAAGCACAGAGAGTATCTGTAAATTATTACAACCAATTCACATTTCTCCACTGCCACTAATTTCCCAAATGAAAGCCTCATTTTTATCAATTAAAAGCCACTCATTCCACCAATGAAAACCCACTACTGACATTATGCTGATTAGGAATGGTTTTGTATTGAAGGGAGAAAACGATGACTGAAGACCTTTTAGTCATTACCTCTACTGTATGACTTTTCTAATAATGCTTAGCTAATCACCCCCAGAATGTGGGTTTCTGGTTAGGGCAACATTCTGCCCCAAGAGTGTAATTGTAACTGACATACACTGTCTGCACTAAAGAATATTACAATAAACTATAGATACCATAACATGTGCCTTGAAGAGTGCTTTGACAGAAAAATTTGAGATGCTTTCACCAGAGTGTAAGAAATTAGGAGTTTGGAATTAAGTTTTGTGGATTCATTGCTTTTGGGAACAGCAACATTCCCAGCTATCAGGTTTCCAGAACTAAGTTTCATGTACATATAAAAAGACCATATTTAAAATTTTATTAAAATATTTATTTGTTTTTATTATCTATTTTTGAGCATACACAAAAGTAGAAGCTATTCCCATAACCCAGCTTCAGTGATTATCAGTTATGACCAACAATCTCTACACCTCTCCTCAACTTCCCTCCCAGCTGCATTAAAGTAAATCCCAGGTATGTAATTTCATCTGTAAATACTTTGGTGTTTATTTCTAGCAACAGGTAAGGATTTTTCTATTAGTATAAGCATAACACTATTGGTACACCTAAAAAATAAACAGTTCCTCAATATCCAGTCAGTGTTCAGGTTTCTTTGAATCATAAATATCTATTTATAATTGCTGTGTTTGATTCTGGATTCAAACAAGGTTCATAGATTGCGTTTGGTTGATATGCACCTTGGGTCCTGTATTTCTTGAGGTTGGCTCAGAACTGCATTTCCTAATCTCAGCACTATTAACAATTTGGACTGGATAATTATTTGCCATGGGGGGTTGCCATGTCACTGTAAGATATTTAGCAACATCCCTGTTCTCTACCTACTAGATGCCAATAGCACCACCTTCCCTGTGTGAAAACCAAAAATGTTGCCTACTGTCCCCTAGGGGCAAAATTGCCCTAGTTGAGAATAGTTGGTCTAACACTTATGTTTCATATCTTAGCAAAAATATTTCACAGTTGGTATTGTATTTTTTTTATTGCATCACAATAAAAAATCACAAAACAATTGGTTTTTGATTAGTGGGTCCAAGTATTGTTTACCTGATTTGTCCACACTACAGTTTCTCATTTATCATTCACCCAAGGATTTTTTTTTTTTTCAAGAACAGTGGTCTTTTATTTGTGAAACAACAGCCAATTGCTTTTAGAGATCAGGCAGAGATTCCAGTTAGCACCTTGGTGAGCTAGGTAATTTCAAGCTTTAAAATTGAAAGAAATGAACTGAAATCACAATTGGAGTCATCAAATTCTGCATGTGGGTACGGATAGTAAAGAAATGGCCCTTTCTTCCAAATTAATTGATCTGTGTGATTTTGTGTCATCTAATGGTAGTCACTAGCTGTTGCAGTAGGAACAGAGGGATTGGCAAAGCAAGGTGACCAAGGGGCAGAGACAGGACTCCCAAGGAGTTTTTACATATGAAAATGGAGTGTCTCCATATCTAGACAACTATGGAGCCATTTTCCATGCATTACTGTCTCTGCTTAGCAATACTTTACTCCTCAGTCTATTTAATTAGGAATGAGTTCAGAGTCCTTCATTTGAAATCCAAGTAGAGTCATAAGATGCCATACCTGTTAGTGAAAGGTATTGGCAAGACCAACAATCATGGTAACGGTAGCTCATTCTCTACTTCTTTTTTTTTTTTATTAGTTTCTTCTTTATAACAAAGTGAATCAGTCATACATATACATCTGTTCCCACATCCCTTCCCTCTTGCGTCTCCCTCCCTCCCACCCTCCCCATCCCACCCCTCCAGGCGGTCACAAAGCACCAAGCTGATCTCCCTGTGCTATGCGGCTGCTTCCCACTATCTATCTACCTTACGTTTGATACTGTATATATGTCCAAGCCTCTCTTTCACTTTGTCACAGCTTACCCTTCCCCCTCCCCATATCCTCAAGTCCATTCTCAGTAGGTCTGTGCCTTTATTCCTGTTTTACCCCTAGGTTCTTCATGACATTTTTTTGTCTTAAATTCCATATATATGTGTTAGCATACGGTATTTGTCTTTCTCTTTCTGACTTACTTCACTCTGTATGACAGACTCTAGGTCTATCCACCTCATTACAAATAGCTCAGTTTCGTTTCTTTTTATGGCTGAGTAATATTCCATTGTATATATGTGCCACATCTTCTTTATCCATTCATCCGATGATGGACACTTAGGTTGTTTCCATCTCCAGGCTACTGTGAATAGAGCTGCAACGAACATTTTGGTACATGTCTCTTTTTGAATTATGGTTTTCTCAGGGTATATGCCTAGTAGTGGGATTGCTGGGTCATATGGTAGTTCTATTTTTAGTTTTTTAAGGAACCTCCATACTGTTCTCCATAGTGGCTGTACCAATTCACATTCCCACCAGCAGTGCAAGAGTGTTCCCTTTTCTCCACACCCTCTCCAGCATTTATTGTTTCTAGATTTCTTGATGATGGCCATTCTGACTGGTGTGAGATGATATCTCATTGTAGTTTTGATTTGCATTTCTCTAATGGTTAATGATGTTGAGCATTCTTTCATGTGTTTGTTGGCAGTCTGTATATCTTCTTTGGAGAAATGCCTATTTAAGTCTTCTGCCCATTTTTGGATTGGGTTGTTTGTTTTTTTGCTATTGAGCTGCATGAGCTGCTTATAAATTTTGGAGATTAATCCTTTGTCAGTTGCTTCATTTGCAAATATTTTCTCCCATTCTGAGGGTTGTCTTTTGGTCTTATTTATGGTTTCCTTTGCTGTGCAAAAGCTTTGAAGTTTCATTAGGTCCCATTTGTTTATCTTTGTTTTTCTTTCCATTTCTCTAGGAGGTGAGTCCAAAAGGATCTTGCTGTGATTTATGTCATAGAGTGTTCTGCCTATGTTTTCCTCTAAGAGTTTGATAGTTTCTGCCCTTACATTTAGGTCTTTAATCCATTTTGAGCTTATTTTTGTGTATGGTGTTAGGAAATGATCTAATCTCATACTTTTACATGTCCCTGTCCAGTTTTCCCAGCACCACTTATTGAAGAGGCTGTCCTTTCTCCACTGTACATTCCTGCCTCCTTTATCAAAGATAAGGTGACCATATGTGCGTGGGTTTATCTCTGGGCTTTCTATCCTGTTCCATGGATCTATGTTTCTGTTTTTGTGCCAGTACACACTGTCTTGATTACTGTAGCTTTGTAGTATAGTCTGAAGTCAGGGAGCCTGATTCCTCCAGCTCCGTGTTTCCTTCTCAAGATTGCTTTCGCTATTCGGGGTCTTTTGTTTTTCCAAACAAATTTTGAAATTTTTTGTTCTAGTTCTGTGAAAAATGCCAGTGGTAGTTTGATAGGGATTGCATTGAATCTGTAGATTGCTTTGGGTAGTAGAGTCATTTTCACAATATTGATTCTTCCTATCCAGGAGCATGGTATATCTCTCCATCTGTTTGTATCATCTTTAATTTCTTTCATCAGTGTCTTATAATTTTCTGCATACAGGTCTTTTGTCTCCTTAGGTAGGTTTATTCCTAGGTATTGTATTCTTTTTGTTGCAATGGTAAATGGGAGTGTTTTCTTGATTTCACTTTCAGATTTTTCATCATTAGTGTACAGGAATGCCAGAGATTTCTGTGCATTAATTTTGTATCCTGCTACTTTACCAGATTCATTGATTAGCTCTAGTAGTTTTCTGGTAGCATCTTTAGGATTCTCTATGTATAGTATCATGTCATCTGCAAAGAGTGACAGCTTTACTTCTTCTTTTCCAATTTGGATTCCTTTTATTTCCTTTTCTTCTCTGATTGCTGTGGCTAAAACTTCCAGAACTAAGTTGAATAAGAGTGGTGAGAGTGGGCAGCCTCGTCTTGTTTCTGATCTTAGTGGAAATGGTTTCAGTTTTTCACCATTGAGGACGATGTTGGCTGTGGGTTTGTCATATATGGCCTTTATTATGTTGAGGAAAGTTCCCTGTATGCCTACTTTCTGGAGGGTTTTTATCATAAATGGGTGTTGAATTTTGTCAAAAGCTTTCTCTGCATCTATTGAGATGATCATATGGATTTTCTTCTTCAACTTGTTAATACAGTGTATCACATTGATTGATTTTCATATATTGAAGAATCCTTGCCTTCCTGGAATAAATCCCACTTGATCATGGTGTATGATCCTTTTAATGTGCTGTTGGATTCTGTTTGCTAGTATCTTGTTGAGGATTTTTGCATCTATGTTCATCAGTGATATTGGCCTATAGTTTTCTTTCTTTGTGACATCCTTGCCTGGTTTTGGTGTCAAGGTGATGGTGGCCTCATAGAATGAGTTTGGGAGTGCTCCTCCCTCTGCTATATTTTGGAAGAGTTTGAGAAGAATAGGTGTTAGCTCTTCTCTAAACGTTTGATAGAATTCGCCTGTGAAGCCATCTGGTCCTGGGCTTTTGTTTGTTGGAAGATTTTTAATCACAGTTTCAATTTCAGTGCTTGTGATTGGTCTATTCATATTTTCTATTTCTTCCTGATTCAGTCTTGGCAGGTTGTGCATTTCTAAGAATTTGTCCATTTCTTCCAGGTTGTCCATTTTATTGGCATAGAGTTGCTTGTAGTAATCTCTCATGATCTTTTGTATTTCTGCAGTGTCAGTTGTTACTTCTCCTCTTTCATTTCTAATTCTGTTGATTTGAGTCTTCTCCCTTTTTTTCTTGATGAGTCTGGCTAATGGTTTATCAATTTTGTTTATCTTCTCAAAGAACCAGCTTTTAGTTTTATTGATCTTTGCTATTGTTTCCTTCATTTCTTTTTCATTTATTTCTGATCTGATCTTTATGATTTCTTTCCTTCTACTAACTTTGGGTTTTTTTTGTTCTTATTTCTCTAATTGTTTTAGGTGCAGGGTCAGGTTTTTTACTTGAGATGTTTCCTGTTTCTTAAGGTGGGATTGTATTGCTATAAACTTCCCCCTTAGAACTGCTTTTGCTGCATCCCTTAGGTTTTGGGTCGTCATGTCTCCATTGTCATTTGTTTCTAGGTATTTTTTAATTTCTTCAGTGATTACTTCGTTATTGAGTAGTGTATTGTTTAGCCTCCATGTGTTTGTATTTTTTACAGATCTTTTCTTGTAATTGATGTCTAGTCTCATAGCATTGTGGTCAGAAAAGATACTTGATACAATTTCAATTTTCTTAAATTTACCAAGGCTTGATTTGTGACCCAAGATATGATCTATCCTGGAGAATGTTCCATGAGCACTTGAGAAAAATGTGTATTCTGTTGTTTTTGGAGGGAATGTCCACCCAAGGATTTTTAATAGCTATTGATGATCATTGCCTATATCTCTTGTTTTATTAGGGATTACAGAATAGGGATTTTGTAATTTTATCATTATTTCTACTTTTATTAGCTGGGACTCTTCCATAAAGTAGAATGTTCCCTCATCAACAATTTGATTACACGGTAAATGAGGAAATTCTGTGTTCCTCTACTCATAACACTGTAGGGCTCAGTCTCACAAGACTGCCCCCCACTTCAGATGCCAATTGTAAGTCCCAGGTTGTCACTTGTACTTCTGGCCAGCTGACTCTAAATTGAGGGTTCCCATGACCCATTCCTTAGGTTCATTCTTGAGCCTAGAATGGCTCACAGAATTCAGGGAAACACTTTACTTACTAATCATGAGTTTATTATAAGGGGTACAACTCAGGAACAGCCAAATGGAAGAGATGCATAGGGCAAGGTACGGGGAAGGGCACCAAGCTTCCATACACTCTCTTGGCATGCCACCCTCCTGGTATATCTACCTGCTCACCTACCTGGGATCTCTCAAACTCTGTTGCTTAGGGCATTTATGGAGGTTGTGTCACATAAGCATGACTGATTAAATCATTGACCGTTTGTGATTGAATTCAGTCCCCTACCCCTCTCCCCTTGGAGGTTGGGGGTTGGAGCTGGAACTTCCAGTCCTCTAATCAGGTGGTTGGTTCCTCTGGCAACCAGCCCCCCAGCCTCCAAGAGTTACTTCGTTAGCATAAACTCAGGTGTGGTTGAAAGGGGCTTATTATGAATAACAAAATGCACTCCTTTCACCCCATCACTCAGGAAATGACAAGGGTTTTAAGAGCTCTGTGCCAGGAACTGGGGATGAAGACCAAATATTTCTTATTATATCACAACATCAGAGTCCACCCTCTGGTTTTTGATACAGATCCCTTATAGTAGAATGATTATAAGTATCCAAAGATACTGTCACATTCCTGGAATCCATTCAGTGATTAATGATTATCCAGTCCATCATCGTATTGTATGAAAATGTCTCCCAGGGAGAGGCCACTCAGATTTTCAGACTTTCATTTAGTCTTGTCAGTTTCCAAAACAGAAGTCGTCTCGGCAATATATGTTCTTCATTGCTTTTTTCATTTAATATATCCAAGAAAATGCTCTATAGTAGGGATTGTCCACTACTATGGACCAGACAATCTTTTGTTTTGGGCGACTGTCCTGTGTACTGTAGGATATTTAGCAGTATCCCTGGCCTCTACCCACTAGATGCTAGTAGCACTTCTATCTGCCATTAGACAATCAAGGATGTCTCCTGACATTGCCAAATATCTTCTGGGAGGAAAAGTCACTCCTAGCTGAGAACCAGTGCCTTATAACGACACTGAGAGCTGTCTCCTTTCTTTTTATGATGGCATTATACTCCATTTTGTGAATGTACCATAGTTTATTCAAGCAGTTCCCTATGGTTGGGCATCCAGTCTTTTACTATTACAAAAAGTGCTACAGTGAATGGTGTCATGCTCATATCATTTTGTATTTTTGCTAGTGTTTCTTTGGCAGGATTCCTAGAAGTGGGATTGCTGGGTCAATGGGTAAATGCATATGTAATTGATCCAGATATTGCCCAAATTCCCCTCCTTGGGGATTGTTCTATTTTTCATTTCCTACAGCAAGGTATGAGAGTGCATGTTTTTCCATAGTCTTATCATAGAGCATGTTGTTAAATATTTGGAATTTTGTCTCTATATTTAAGAGGCATTTGCTTTTCATTTTCTGTGAATTATATCATTTACTCATTTTTCTATAGGTATTTCCACCCTCTAGAATCATTAAGACCTCTTTGTATATTAGAGATATTAACACTTTAGGAGTGATATAAGCTGCATTCCCCCCCCTCAGTTTGTGTTTATCTTTTGATTTTGTTTATGTTATTTTTTTCATGCAAAAGTTGCTGTTTTTTGTGGTCAGATTTATCCCTTTTCCTTTATTGCTTCTGGATTTTACATCAAAGAAAAGTTTTCCCCATTTCCAAGTTATAAAAGAATTACCCATGTTTTCTCCTAATATGTGTATGTATGTATGTATGTATGTATGTATGCATTTAACATTTAGATCCATTTAGAATTTATTCTGGCATACAGTGTGAGAAATAGTTTCATTTATATATTTTTCTATATAACTAGACAGCTTTCTGTTAGTTCATTTTTTTGCTGTACTGATTAGAGATTCTGCTTTTGTAACATCCTAAACTTCCATGTTCAGTTTGGTGTGTTTTTAAATTTTCATTTCTTTTTCTATTGCTCTATCAATTCATGTGCCTACACTGAAGGCTTTATAATATGTTTTAATATCTAGTAAGTCTGTCCTCCCTGCTCCATTGTTTTGTTTTTAGTGTTTCCCTGGATATTCTTTTATTTATTTATTTATTTATTTATTTATTTATTTATTTATTTATTGGCTGTGTTGGGTCTTTGTTGCTGCGCGCAGGCTTTCTCTAGTTGCAGCGAGCAAGGGGCTCCTCTTTGTTGAGGTGCATGGGCTTCTCTTTGTGGTGGCTTCTCTTGCTGTGGAGCACGGGCTCTAGGTATGCAGGCTTCAGTGGTTATGGCACGGGGGCTCAGTAGTTGTGGCTCGTGGGCTGTAGAGTGCAGGCTCAGTAGTTGTGGTTCACGGGCTTAGTTGCTTTGTGGCATGTGAGATCTTCCCAGAGCAGGGCTGGAACCTGTGTCCCCTGCATTGGCAGGAGGATTTTTAACCACTGCACCACCAGGGAAGTCCCTTCCTGGATATTCTTGGTTGTTTGTTTTCTCAAATAAAATTTATAATCAACTTATCTAGCTCTGGAGAAAACACAATATATATTTTTATTGAGATTATGTTAAATTCATAAAATCACTTAGGGAGAACTGACATTTTCATGATGCTGAGTTTTCCTATCTAAAAATGTAATATGTCTTTCCATTTGTCCAAGCCAACTTCTATGTCTTTCAGGGGTATTTTATAGTCTATAAACAAACACTTTGGCTATCATACAATGTGAGGAGTAAGGCTGTCCCTGTCCCATTTCATACACAACTTCCAAGCACATATGTGTCTGGAGACTCATCCTCTTACTTTTGTAGCCATGATCATTGAACCCTGATTCTACCTTTCTCAAAATTTGGGAGGTAGGAGAAGAACTGCATGTAGAGCAGCTAGCACAGTACCTGGCATTAGAAAGAGCTCATTTTTAGTGGTAGCTGATACTTGTGGGCACTAAATCATCTCAGTCTATCCTGGTCATGAACAATTTCCAGTATGGATTGAAAATCATATCACTGGCCTTCTGCATGTGTTTGAAACCTAGGCGTCTATACACTACACATCTATTTTAAAAAATAAATCCATCCATCTTCTGTCTATGTTAATTTCATTGGTTCCTGGCAATACCATGCTCTTTTGAGCTTTTCCTTTTTCCCATGAGTTGGCATTTTTTTTTCTTTTAAATTTTTAAAATTAATTAATTAATTAATTTATGGCTGTGTTGGGTCTTTGTTTCTGTGTGAAGGCTTTCTCTAGTTGTGGCAAGCGGGGGCCACTCTTCATTGTGGTGTGCGGGCCTCTCACTATTGTGGCCTCTCTTGTTGTGGAGCACAGGCTCCAGACGCACAGGCTCAGTAGTAGTGGCTCACGGGCCTAGTTGCTCCGCGGCATGTGGGATCTTCCAAGACCAGGGCTCGAACACGTGTCCCCTGCATTGGCAGGCAGATTCTCAACCACTGCACCACCAGGGAAGCCCTGAGTTGGCATTTTTTTAACTTTATATTTTGTCTCATTTTTATAAAATGCTGGAATAACCTGCAAGTCATCGTGGAAGCTTCGCTCATCTGAACAGTGATGGATCATCTTTTCAGGAAGCCGTCAGTCAACAGCAGCTAACAAGAATATGGAGTGGGGCAGGAGTGGGAGGGGGTCCGAAGTTCACATTACTTGGTTCACTGACTACGTGCTGTGAACCCTTGTGATTAATATTGTGGAAATTTCTGCTGATTGCATCACTATTTCAGGTCCGGGTTGACTTGCTTTCCCCAAGCAGGGTTCTAAGTTTAGTTGAGAATCAGCATTCTGAACTTTTGAAATTTCATGCAGCAACATTAATTGAGCACCCACTGTCTACTGAGCACTATGCAACAGAGTAAGCAGTGCACTATGCACTATGTAAGCAGAAGAGCAAGTGATGAGCTGTTCCAGGCTGGGGGTGCTGGGTTAGGCCTGGCCCTGCTCTGGGGATAGGGTCCTGGCTGACTGGTCAATTTATGGATTTGAGGAAGGTGGGCTGGTGAGTGCTGAGCTCCCATGGCGGGTGCGGGACTGGGAGTGCTGGTTCACCAGGGGAGACTCATCACAGGGAAACCGAGGTAAGGAGCAGGCATGAAGTTAGGATCCTTTACTGGAGAACAGGCAGTGAAGCTTGGTGCTGTGGCCAACAGAGCGAGAAGAGGCAGTCTGTAGTCTGAAAGCTTTGGTTGAAAGCCTTGGTTGAAAGCCTTGGAAACTGAGCAGATGGTGGGGCAGGAGTTAGGCCAAGATTAGAGGCAAGTAGCCAGCGTTTCTCTGGCGAGTGGGTTGTGATGACAGCGTGTGAGGTGCAGGGCCACTTTTTTCAAAGGGCAGCACAAGATATCCCTGGAATCCAGCCAGTGAGGAGCTGTCCCTCATCTTAAAGGGACCCTGTCATCAGGGTCAAAGAGATTCAGTGTCTGGAGCAAACTGTCTTCATCCTCTATAAGCAAAGGCTGTACACAGCAGGGACAGAATATTAGTAATAATAGCACCTTCATTTATTTAGTGCTTTTAATACTTCAGAGTGCTTTCTCCTCTTTCACTGCACATGTGTAAAGTGATGCCCTTTCCCTAGGAAGACGATGCCAATGGCTTCCCATTAACTCTGTCTTTGGTGTTGTTTTTCCAGAAGTGTTTATGGACTTGGGTTGATTAAACCACACTTTTTGTTCTCCTAGTAACCTCCAGGGGTTAGAGGTGTCAGAGCAAAACTATGTATTGTCTAAATACTCACACTGCTGTGAAATATGCATACACACATGCATTTATTCAACTAAAAATTTTTATTATGCACCCACTAGGTAGCTGGCACTGCTTTGGTGCTATAGATGTACGACTATCTATAAAAGATATGTCTCTGTGTTTATTATCCTATAATATCACCTCTTATCCAGAGGTCAGACTGATGGCAGCCTCAGCCACTCAGAACATAAATTGGAAAAAGGCAATGAGAGAGGCTTGAAGCTGCAAAGTGCTGAAGGCTTTATTCTGCAGGAAAGACAGAATTGCCCTCAGGCAGTTGCTCAGAACAACTGTGTGTATAACGCAGCAGATGATCGCAGCAGGACTCACTGACTTCGTGAGAAATGAGCTGACAGCAGACGGAGGAGACAGAAGAGCTCTCGAGAGCGGAATAATTTCTTTTGAATTCTCCCTAGTTCTTCAGCACAATGATCTGAGCCATTTAGTTTAGGGGAAAACAACGACAAGGGCTACTCTAAGCTTTGAGAGCGGTACTGCATTAAATAGCACCATAATTGATGATCATAATGCTACTAGCTCAAATTTGCATAGCTTTTCTTTTTTAAAAAACACAATTCTTTACATTATGTGTAACATTACATTAAGTCAACACAAAATCTATGTGGCAGCGTGCATCAGAATCTTTACGTGTCTAACTGAATCATTTTGCTATACACCTGAAACTAACACAATATTGTAAATTAACTATACTTCAATAAAAAAGTATCACCTGGAGCGTTTGTTAAAACACAGATTGTTGGACCCCACCTCTAGAATTTCTGATTCAGTAGATTTGTGGTGGGGCCGCCAGATCTGCCTTTTTTTTTTTTTAAACATCTTTATTGGAGTATAATTGCTTTACAGTGGTGTGTCAGTCTCTGCTTTATAACAAAGTGCATCAGTTATACCTATACATATGTTCCCATATCTCTTCCCTCTTGCGTCTCCCTCGCTCACGTTCCCACTTGCTGCTGATGCTGCTGGTCCAGGGCCACACTTTGAAAACCACTGCCCTGTAGGGTATGTTTGCCCTGCTGATTATTTTTGTCTCTGTTTTACACAGGAGGAAATGGGATTTCAGAGAAGTTGAATTACTTAACCAAGGTCACACAGGTGGCAGATTTCAGACTCAAATTTAGATCTTCTGAGAATAAGCCATAGTGCTTTTTCAAACTAGGTGCTGTTGTTTCAGATTTATCCCTTAAGAATTAAGAGAAGGTTTAATACATTTTAGATTTTCATCAAAATACTCACAACTAAAAACATTGTCATTCTGGCTATTATCAAAATGACAAGAGATGACAAATGCAGGTGAGGATGAGGAGAATAGGGAACCCTTGTGCACCGTTGGTGGGAATGTAAATTGGTTCAGCCACTATAGAAAACAGTATGGAGGTTCCTCAAAAAATTAAAAATCATATGATCCAACAATCCTACTTCTGGATATTTACCTGAAGGAAATGAAAGCAGGATCTTGAAGAAATATCTGCACCTCCATGTTCATTGTAGCACGATTCACAGTAGCCAAAATATGGAAATAACCTAAGTGTCCATCAAAAGATGAATGAATAAAGAAGATATGGTGTATATATGTGTGTGCATATATATATATATGTATGCACACACATATATACAGGGTACTTTTATATGTATATATAATATATATATATATATATATACACACACACACACACACACACATAGTGGAATATTATTGTCATGAGAAAGAAGGACATCCTACCATTTGTGACAACATGAAATCTTGAGGGCATTATGCTAAAGTGAAATAAATCAGGCAGAGAAATATGAACACTATATGATCTCACTTATATGTGGAATCTAAAAAAGCCAAACTAAGAGAAATAAAGTAGATTGGTGGTTGTCAGGGGCTGGGAGGTTGGGGAAATAGGGAGATGTTGGTCAAAGGGTACAAACTTCCAGTTATAAGATGAATAACTTCTGGGGATCTAATATAGAGAATAGTGACTATAATAGTGACTATTATAAGATGAATAACTTCTGGGGATCTAATATAGAGAATAGTGACTATAGTTAACAATACCGTATTGAATACTTTAAAGTTGCTAAGAGAGGAGATCTTAAATGTTCTCACCACCCATACACAAAGGTAACTATGAGGTGATGGATGTATTCACTAACTTTATTACAATAATCTTTTCAAATATATACATATATCAAATCATCACATGTACACCTTAAACTTTCACATGAATTATATCTCAATAAAACTGGAAAAGTTGCCATCCTAGTTTATTAGAACATTTATGTATATAGCATATATTCTTTTTTCACAGTGCTGGATGGGGTTTTTGGTATGTGAATTCTCTATAACACTTGGAACATTTAAATTGAGGACTAAGAAATTAAGATGAGTGGATGGGAAAGGAATACAAGGAGGCAGTGGGTTTTGGATTGAGTGGGGAAGGTAAAAATCTTTTGGAATAGGGCCATGAAAGAGAGGGAAAACATGAGATTTAGTGGATCAGGAGGAAGCTGGTATTTTAGGAGCATTTCCCTGCATAGGTGATTAACCAGAAATACTGTAATCATGTATCAACTTTGACTTCACGTTGCTCTTCTCTGGATGGAGCCTGCACTGGTCTTATCTAATTGAACATACATTCTACTTCCAGGGTTAGGATGTCTAAGAAAAATCTATTCTGTTCATGTTTATGTGCCCATTTTCCTTCTCTGAGAGTGATTTCCTATGAGCCTCTTTGTCCCAAGTTCTTTCTGAATCAATTAGAGAATTTTGATGGAGCCTCCTAAGAAAGAATCTCTAAAGACATCTTAAATAAAATTCTGAGATCATTCCTTTCATTTCAAGACCTCAGTGATAGTTGCCTCTCATGGGAAGAAATGACATTAGTCTCTCAGCCATAACCAGGCTGTATCAGCAGTGTTCAGTCAGGAAAACAAAACCACTGTAGGTATTTTAAACATGAAGAGGTTTAGTACAGGGATTGAGGTACTTACAAAACCATGGGGAAGGCCAGAAGAGTGAAAATCATGGAGACTACCACTAGGTTCAGGTTCACTGCCACAAAGAGGTGAAGAGCTGCTACCACCTTGAATCAGGAAACTGCAGGGAATGTGGCTGGTGGCCTCAGAGCTTCCACCAGCTCTAGTGGCTGAAATGACAGGGAAACAAAGAGGCCTATTTTAAAGACATATGTGGGAAACTCACATATCCATATACCAGTGCTGCCAGAGGAAGAAGAAAGAATGCATCCTCTCTTCTACCTCCAAACTCTTGCAGGAGTGCAATCTCATTGTTGAAACCTAAACAGGAAATTGCACTCTTGCAAGATTTACTTGTTTAACTAGCTAAACAGGATCCACTTGGAAAGTAAAGTTTGTGCCACTCTACAGATGTGGCTATGGCCTCCTCCTCAAATTTACCAACTAGGGATGGATACGTGGAGTCTTGCCGGAAGTGGAGGTCTCCACATCTCATTACCAAACCTCTGAGCAATGAAGTATCACTGCACTTTCAGTTCCTGGATTTGATTTTGCTGGACAGATATTAATGACTTATTATTGATTATATTTTAAATTACAGTAAAATCTTAATTCATAAGAATCTTGCTAAAGCGTAAGCTTCCGTTAATTAAATTTTCTCTCTCTGCATGCCTTATTTAGAAAGTTTTACCACTAGAAAATAAGCTCAATGAAAAGTATTAATTTTTATCCAAAAATTAAAAAACATACCCAATTAATACATATTTATTGCACAAAATAGGGAAAACAAAGTATTTTAACCTATATTTATACAGGTAAATATGTTTGTTTAATCTTTCTCCTTTTATTAGAACTCTACTTGGTTACAGTTTTTATTTTTTGCTTTATTTACCAATGTTGATATAAATACTCTGATACATGCATCCTAGAATAAACAATACCCTTGAATAAATTACTAGAAGTGGATTTTTAGTGCCTAAAGTGATGCACTTTTTTTTTTTTTTTAATTAATTAATTAATTTATTTTTATATTTATTTTTGCTGTGTTGGGTCTTCGTTTCTGTGCGAGGTCTTTCTCTAGTTGCGGCAAGCGGGGGCCACTCTTCATCGCGGTGCGCGGGCCTCTCACTATCGCGGCCTTTCTTGTTGCGGAGCACAGGCTCCAGACGCGCAGGCTCAGCCGTTGCGGCTCACGGGCCCAGTGGCTCACGGGCCCAGTGGCTCACGGGCCCAGTGGCTCCGCGGCACGTGGGATCCTCCCAGACCAGGGCTCGAACCCGTCTCCCCTGCATTGGCAGGCAGATTCTCAACCATCGCGCCACCGGGGAAGCCCCTAAAGTGATGCACTTTTAAAAGATTTTTAAAGCTTCTGGAAAGATTAGGACACTTTAAATCTCTTACCAGTTGTAAATAAGAGCTCCCAGTTCCCTGAACTCTCACCAACATTGACCTTACCATATTTAAAAAAGCTTTGCTAACCTGATAGTTAAAAATAGTATTTAATTGTCTTAATTTGATATTCCTTGATTGTTAGAGAGGTTGAACATTTGTTTGTATGTTATTTTCTGTTTATATTTATTTTCCTAATGAAATTATACTTTTAGCTTATTTTTTCTACTGGGTTGTTAGACTTCTATAAAAATTGACTTCAGTAGCTTTTTATGTATTAAGAATAAAATCACTTACTTCTTGTACATGTTGGAAATATTTTTCTCAAATTGCTGTTTGCCTTTTTGCATTACAATGTTTTATTTTCTAAAGAGTTCACAATTTTTATTTCATCAAAATGTCAATCCTTTTAAAAGTGGTACCTGCTCTTGAGGCCACACTTTGAAAGTCTTTCATCCAATATTATGTAAATATTCAAGTATATATTTCCATGCTTTTAGAGTTTGATTTAAAATTTTTACACTTTAATTCCATTAGGAATTTCTTTCATTATCATGGAAACATGAAACCAGGGATGATGTTCAAAATATTTAACAACCAGTATGCCTTGGGTGCTGACCAATCAGAATGAATGCCAGTCATGGAAACTGGATATGGTCAGATTGGTAGTTTTTGCTGAATATCAGCCCTGGATGAAATTGAATTTTTTCCCCAAATGATCAGCTGTTGGGCAAACACATATTACATCTTTTACTCATTGATTTAAAATGCCTTCTTTGTCCTATGTTAAATAATCTTAAAATTAGAATCTCTTTCCGAAGTTTACTATTGACTTCCCATTACATGACTGCCTACTTTACCTATTCATAGTGAAGGAGTAAACTCAACACTGTTTCAGTTACTGTAGCTTCAGAAAACATTTGACTATCTGGTAGAACAATTCATTAATCTTCTTTTCAAATCACTATGACTAGCAGGCAAGGAAGAGTATCACCACCCTGACATCTGATCATCAGGAGGTAATAGGGCTGCTGTTACACAATGGGAGCAAGAAAGAATATTTGCTCTTAACTGTTCCATTGGGACATCTTTTGAGCCTCCCATCTCAGTTTCAAAGGTAAATGGATAGCAGGAGATTGGTTCAAGATGACAGAGTAGAAGAGCATGCGCTCACTCCCTCTTGCAAGATTACTGGAATCACAACTAACTGCTGAACAATAATCGACAGGAAGACACTTGAACTCACGAAAAAAGATACCCCACATCCAAAGACAAAGAAGAAGCCACAATGAGATGGTAGGAGGGGTGCAATCACAATAAAATCAAATCCCATAACTGTTGGGTGGGTGACTCACAAACTGGAGAACACTTATACCACGGAAGTCCACACACTGGAGTGAAGGTTCTGAGCCCCATGTCAGGCTTCCCAACCTGGGGGTCCGGCAACGGGAGGAGGAATTCCTAGAGAATCAGACTTTGAAGCCTAGTGGGACTTGATTGCAGGACTTCGACAGGACTGGGGGAAACAGAGACTCTACTCTTGAGGGTACACACAAAGTAGTGTGTGCACTGGGACCCAAGGGAAGGAGAAGTGACCCCATAGGAGACTGAACCAGAACTACCAGCTAGTGTTGGAGGGTCTCCTTCAGAGGTGTGGGGTGGCTGTGGCTCACTGTGGGGACAAGAACACTGGCAGCAGAAGTTCTGGGAAGTACTCCTTGGTGTGAGCCCTCCCAGAGTCCGCCATTAGCCCCACCAAAGAGCCCAGGTAGGCTTCAGTGTTGGGTCACCTCAGGCCAAACAACCAACAGGGAGAGAACCCAGCCCAACCCATCAGCATACAAGTAGATTAAAGTTTTACTGAGCTCTGCCCACCAGAGCAACACCCAACTCTACCCACCACCAGTTGCTCCCATCAGAAAACTTGCACAAGCCTCTTAGATAGCCTCACTCACCAGAGGACAGACAACAGAAGCAAGAAGAACTACAATCCTGCAGCATGAGGAACAAAAACCACATTCACAGAAAGATAGACAAGATGAAAAGGCAGAGGGCTATTTGTAATATGTTACATCTGGTAATATGTTCCTATCACCAGATGAAGGAACAAGACAAAACCCCAGAAAAACAACTAAATGAAGTGGAGATAGGCAACCTTCCAGAAAAAGAGTTCAGAATAAAGATAGTGAAGATGATACAGGACCTCGGAAAAAGAATGGAGACAAAGATCAAGAAGATGCAAGAAATGTTTAACAAAGACCTAGAAGAATTAAACAACAAACACCTAGAAGAATTAAAGGACAAACAAACAGAGATGAACAGTACAATAACTGAAATGAAAAATACACTAGAAGCAATCAGTAGCAGAATAACTGAGGCAGACGAACGGATAAGTGACTTGGAAGACAGAATGGTGGAATTCACTGCCACAGAACAGAGTAAAGAGAAAAGAACAAAAAGAAATGAAGACAGCCTAAGAGACCCTGGGACAACATTAAACATAACAATATTCGCATTATAGGGGTCCCAGAAGGAGAAGAGAGAGAGAAAGGACCCAAGAGAATATTTGAAGGGATTATAGTCGAAAACTTCCCTAACATACGAAAGGAAATAGCCACCCAAGTCCAGGAGGTGCAGAGAGTCCCAGGCAGGATGAACTCAAGGAGAAACAAGCCGAGACACATAATAATCAAATTGGCAAAAATTAAAGACAAAGAAAAATTATTGAAAGCAACAAGGGAAAAATGACAAATAACATACAAGGGAACTCCCATAAGGTTAACAGCTGATTTCTCAGTAGAAACTCTACAAGCCAGAAGGGAGTGGCATGATATATTTAAAGTGATGAAAGGGAAAAACCTACAACCAAGATTACTCTACCCAGCAAGGATCTCATTCAGATTTGATGGAAAAATCAAAAGCTTTACAGACAAGCAAAAGCTAAGAGAATTCAGCACCAACAAACCAGCTCTACAACAAATGCTAAAGGAAATTCTCTAAGTGGGAAACACAAGAGAAGAAAAGGACTTACTAAAACAAACCCATAACAATTAAGAAAACGGTAATAGGAACATACATATTAATAATTACCTTACATGTGAATGGACTAAATGCTCCAACCAAAAGACACAGGCTCACTGAATGGATACAAAAACAAGACCCATATATATGCTGTCTACAAGAGACCCACTTCAGACCTAGGGACACATACAGACTGAAAGTGAGGTGATGGAAAAAGATATTCCATGCAAATTGAAATCAAAAGAAAGCTGGAGTAGCAATACTCATGTCAGATAAAACAGACTTTAAAATAAAGAATGCTACAAGAGACAAGGAAGGACACTACATAGTGATCAAAAGATCAATCCAAGAAGATATAACAATTATAAATATATATGCACCCAACAAAGGAGCACCTCAATACATAAGGCAAATGCTAACAGCTATAAGAGAGGAAATCGACAGTAACACAATAATAGTGGGGGACTTTAACACCTCACTAACACCAATGTACAGGTCATCCAAACAGAAAATAAATAAGGAAACAGAAGCTTTATATGACACAATAGACCAGATAGATTTAATTGATATTTATAGGACATTCCATCCAAAATCAGCAGATTACACTTTTTTCTCAAGTGCGCAGGGAACATTCTCCAGGATAGGTCACATCCTGGGTCACAAATCAAGCCTCAGTAAATTTAAGAAAATTGAAATCAAATCAAGCATCTTTTCTGACAACAACACTATGAGATTAGAAATCATTTACAGGAAGAAAAACGTAAAAAACACAAACACATGGAGGCTAAACAATACTTTACTAAATAACCAAGAGATCACTGAAGAAATCAAAAAATACCTAGAGACAATTGACAATGAAAACACGATGATCCAAAATCTATGGGATGCAGGAAAAGCAGTTCTAAGAGGGAAGTTTATAGCAATACAATCCTACCTCAAGAAACAACAAACATCTCAAATAAACAATCTAACCTTACATCTAAAGGAACTAGAGAAAGAACAAACAAAACCCAATGTTAGTAGAAGGAAAGACATCATAAAGATCAGAGCAGAAATAAATGAAATAGAAACAAAGAAGACAATAGAAAAGACCAATAAAACAAAAAGCTGCTTCTTTGAGAAGATAAATGAAATTGATAAACCATTAGCCAGACTCATCAAGGAAAAGAGGGAGAGAACTCAAATCAATAAAATTAGAAATGAAAAAGAAGTTACAACAGACACTGCTGAAATACAAAGCATCATAAGAGACTACTACAAGCAACTCTATGCCAGTAAAATGGACAACCTGGAAGAAATGGACAAATTCTTACAAAGGTATAACCTTCCAAGACTGAACCGGGAAGAAATAGAAACTATGAACAGACCAATCACAAGTAATGAAATTGAAACTGTGATTTAAAATCTTCCAAGAAAAAAAAGTCCAGGACCAGATGGTTTCACAGGTGAATTCTATCAAGCATTTAGAGAAGAGCTAACACCCATCCTTCTCAAACTTTTCCAAAGAATTGCAGAGGAAGGAACACTCCCAAACTCATTCTATGAGGCCACCATCACCCTGATACCAAAATCAGACAAAGATACTACAAAAAAAAGAAAATTACAGACCAATATCACTGATGAATATAGATGCAAAAATCCTCAACAAAATACTAGCAAACAGAATCCAACAGCACATTAAAAGGATCCTACACCATGATCAAGTGGGATTTATCCCAGGGATGCAAGGATTCTTCAATATACACGAATCAATCAATGTGATATACTGTATTAATAAATTGAAGAATAAAAACCATATGATCATCTCAATAGATGCAGAAAAAGCTTTTGACAAAATTCAACACCCACTTATGACAAAAACTCTCCAGAAAGTGGGCATAGAGGGAACTTACCTCAACATAATAAAGGCCATATATGACAAACCCAGAGCAAACATCATTCTCAATGGTGAAAAACTGAAACCATTTCCTCTAAGATCAGGGACAAGACAAGGATGTCCACTCTTGCCACTATTATTCAACATAGTTTTGGAAGTCCTAGCCACGGCAATCAGAGAAGAAAAAAAATAAATAAAAGGAATACAAATTGGAAAAGAAGAAGTAAAACTGTCACTGTTTGCAGATGACATGATAGTATACATAGAGAATCCTAAAATGGCCACCAGAAAACTACTAGACCTAATCAATGAATTTGGTAAAGTTGCAGGATACAAAATTAATGCACAGAAATCTCTTGCATCCCTATACACTAATGATGAAATATCTGAAAGAGAAATTAAGGAAACACTCCCATTTACCACTGTAACACAAAGAATAAAATACCTAGGAATAAACCTACCTAGGGAGACAAAAGACTTGTATGCAGAAAACTGTAAGACACTGATGAAAGAAATTAAAGATGATACAGAGAGATAAACCATGTTCTTGGATTGGAAGAATCAATACTGTGAAAATAACTATACTCCCCAAAGCAATCTACAGATTCAATGCAATCCCTATCAAGCTACCAATGCCATTTTTTACAGAACTAGAATAAAAAATCTTAAAATTTATATGGTGACAAAAAAGACCCCGAATAGCCAAAGCAGTCTTGAGGGAAAAATAAGACTCCCTGGGATTAGACTCCCTGACTTCAAACTATACCACAAAGCTACAGTAATCAAACCAATATGGTAGTGGTACAAAAACAGAAATAGAGATCAATGGAACAGGATAGAAAGCCCATAGATAAACCCACGCACCTATGGTCAACTAATCTATGACAAAAGAGGCAAAGATATAAAATGGAGAAAAGACAGTCTCTTCAATAGGTGGTTCTGGGAAAACTGGACAGCTACATGTAAAAGAATGAAATTAGCACACTCCCTAACACCATATACAATAATAAATTCAAAATGGATTAGAGACCTAAATGTAAGACCAGACACTATAAAACTCTCAGAGGAAAACATAGGAAGAACACTCTTTAACATAAATCACAGCAAGATCTTTTTTGATCCACCTCATAGAGTAATGGAAATAAAAACAAAAATAAAGAAATGGGACCTAATGAAACTTAAAAGGTTTTGCACAACGAAGGAAAACATAAAGAAGATGAAAAGACAACTCTCAGAATGGGAGAAAATATCTGCAAATGAATCAACGGACAAAGGATTAATCTCCAAAATATATAAACAGCCCATGCAGCTCAATATTAAAAAAACAAACAACCCAATCCATAAATGGGCAGAAGACCTAAATAGACATTCCTCCAAAGAAGACATACAGATGTCCAAGAAGCTGATGAAAAGCTGTTCAACATCACTAATTACTAGAGAAATGCAAATCAAAACTACAATGAGGTATCACCTCACACCAGTTAGAATGGGCATCATCAGAAAATCTACCAAGAACAAATGCTGGAGAGGGTGTAGAGAAAAGGGAACCCTCTTGCACTGTTGGTGGGAATGTAAATTGATACAGCCACTATGGAGAACAGTATGGAGGTTCCTTAAAAAACTAAAAATAGAATTACCATATGACTCAGCAATCCCACTACTGGGCTTATACCCAGAGAAAACCATAATTCAAAAAGACACGTGCACCCCAATGTTTATTGCAGCACTACATACTATAGCCGGGTCATGGAGGCAACCTAAATGCCCATCGGCAGACAAATGGATAAAGAAGATGTGGTACATATATACAATGCTATATTACTCAGCCATAAAAAGGTATGAAATTGGGTCATTTGTAGAGACGTGGATGGATCTAGAGACTGTCGTACAGAGTGAAGTAAGTCAGAAAGAGAAAAACAAATATCGTACATTAATGCATATATGTGGAACATAGAAAAATGGTACAGATGAACTGGTTTTCAGGGCAGAAATAGAGACACAGATGTAAAGAACAAATGTATGGACAGCAAGGGGAAAAGTGGCTAGGGTGGGTGTGGGGGGGTAGTGTGATGAATTGGGAGATTGGGATTGACATGTATACACTAATATGTATAAAATGGATAACATAAGAACCTGCTGTATAAAAAAATAAATAGAATAAAATTCAAAAATGAAAAAAAAAGTTTAAAAAAAAGGTAAATGGACAACAAATATAGCAGCCATGGTCTGAGAAGGGCATCATAACAAGAGGCTCAGATTCCAGAAGGATGTACATCTGAGTCATCTCACCAGGCAAGGGCCCACCTTGTGGGCAAGAGGAAGTGCAAGAGGCACTTCCCTTCTCTTCCTACCCACCTTTGCCCAATTGCTTTTGTTTTCTTTTCCCAGACTCCTTTTTTATTATTTTAAAAATGGCATATGAAGTATACAAATATATATTTATTTTAAGACATTTAAACCATAGAGCTTTTATTTTTAGATGCTTATTTCTTTTTTTAATTGAAGTTATAGTTGATTTACAATGTTGTGTTAATTTCTGCTGTACAGTAAAGTGATTCAATTATACATATATATGTATATATATACATTCTTTTTTGTATTGTTTTCCATTATCGTTTATCACAGGATTTTTTTTCTGGGTTTTCTAATCTTTTTATTTTTTAAAATTTATTTTAAAATTTCTTTATTTTATATTAGAGTATAGTTGATTTACAATGTTGTGTTAGTTTCAGTTGTACAGCAAATTGATTCAGTTATACATATATATCACAGGATATTGAACAGAGTTCACTGTGCTGTACAGTAGGACCTTGTTGTTTATCCATTCTGTATATAATAGTCTGCATCTGCTAACCCCAAACTCCCACTCCATCCCTCCCCCACCTCCATCCCTCCCCCGCCTCCATCCCCCTTGGCAACCACAAGTCTGTTCTCTATGTCTGTGAGTCTGTTTCTGTTTCATAGATAAGTTCATTTGTGTCATATTTTAGATTCCACATGTCACATATAAGTGATATCATAAGTATTTATCTTTCTCTTTCTGACTTCACTTAGTATGATCATCTCTAGGTCCATCATGTTGCTTCAAATGGCATTATTTCATTCTTTTTTATGGCTGAGTAATAGTCCATTGTATATATGTACCACATCTTCTTTATCCATTCATCTGTCAATGGACATTTAGGTTGTTTCCATGTGAACAGTGCTGCTATGAACATAGAGGTGCATGTATTTTTTGAATTACAGTTTTGTCTGGATATATGCCCAGGAGTGGGATTGGCAGCTCTACTTTTAGTTTTTTGAGGAACCGCCACAGCATTTTCCATAGTGGCTGTATCAACTACATTCTCATCAACAGTGTAGGAGGGTTCCTTTTTCCCTACACCCTCTCCAGCATTTGTTATTTGTAGACTTTTTAATGATGGCCATTCTGACTGGTGCGAGGTGGTATCTCACTGTAGTTTTGATTTGCATTTCTCTAATGATTAGTGAAGTTGAATGTCTTTTCATGTTCCTGTTACCCATCTGTATGTCTTCTTTGGAGGAATGTCTATTTAGGTCTTATGGCCATTTTTTGATTGGTTTTTTTTTTTTTTTTAGTTGTATGAGCTGTTTGTATATTTTGAAAATTAAGGCCTTGTCAGTCACCTTGTTTGCAAATATTTTCTCCCATTCCATAAGTTCTCTTTTCATTTTGTTTATGGTTTCCTTTGCTGTGCAAAAGCTTGTAAGTTTGATTGGGTCCCATTTGTTATTTTTGCTTTTATTTCTATTGCTTTGGGAGACTGACCTGAGAAAACATTGGTATGATTTATGTCAGAGAATGTTTTGCCTATATTATCTTCTAGGAGTTTTATGGTGTCATGTCTTATAATTAAGTCCATAGAGCTTTTATTGATTATAAGAAGTCTCCTTGTGTATTATAGATATAAATTAGCTACAAAAAGGATTTTCTTGGATTTTGAGTTAAATGAAAGTGAGTTATCTAAAACTCTCCCACCCCCATCATTCCCTAAATTTTCCCCACATGTGTAATGTAGCCTGTGTAGATAATATGGAATATTTTTACAATAAGAATCTTCAGTTTCATAAAACTCACAGTTCTATATGAAGGCTCTGACCAGGGAATGACAAAATTAGGGATAAAGCTACAGGCAAATGCAAGCTTGACAACTGGGGTCTAGTATAGGCCACATGTGAAGTATTTGGAAATCACTGATCAAATGCAGTCGAAGGAATGTTCCCAATCTTTGGGAAGTAAAAAAGATTAACTAGATGTAGATTTTTTACTTATAAAAGTCATACATGCTTTTGGTAAAAAATTAAAAATACACAGAAGAACTTCCCACACCACAATCCCACTTCCAGAGTTGACTACTCTTAGCAAATGTCTTGTGTATCCTTCAGAAAGTTTCTATGTATACAGAAAAATATAGAATATCTCTTAAAATACCCTCCCCACTCCACCTCCCACACAGGATAATGCTGAATGTCACGTTCTACATCTTGCTCTGTCAATTAACATGAAATCTTAGACCTCTTTTTACATCACTATATATGTCTGTTACTCTTTATTATACACAGTAGTATGCTTTGTACATATGCCATAATTTATTTTACTAGTTGCTTTTGATGCTCACTTGGTTGTTTCCAGGGTTTTGTTCTAAGAAAAAAATGCTGCAGTGTGCATTTTGTATTTATATTTATGTGGATTGTTCAAAATATTTGTGGATAAAATTTCAGAAGTAAATTCTTTCAGTAGAAGGAATGTGCATTGAAAATTTTGGTAGATATTGGCAAGAACCAATTTATTTCCTTACCAGTAGTGTATAAAAATATACCGGCCGAGGGCTTCCCTGGTGGCGCAGTCGTTGAGAGTCCGCCTGCCGATGCAGGGGAGACGGATTCGTGCCCCGGTCCAGGAGGATCCCGCGTGCCGTGGAGCGGCTGGGCCCGTGATCCGTGGCCACTGAGCGTGCAAGTCCGGAGCCTGTGTTCTGCAGTGGGAGAGGCCACAGCAGTGAGAGGCCCGCGTACCGCAAAAAAAAAAACAAAAAACAAAAAAACAAATATATATATATATATATATATATACACATATTATATATATATAATATATATAAAATAAATAAATATTTTTATTAGTTTCTGCTTTATAACAAAGTGAATCAGTCATACATATACATCTGTTCCCACATCCCTTCCCTCCTGCGTCTCCCTCCCTCCCACCCTCCCCATCCCACCCCTCCAGGCGGTCACAAAGCACCGAGCCGATCTCCCTGTGCTATGCGGCTGCTTCCCACTATCTATCTACCTTACGTTTGGTACTGTATATATGTCCATGCCTCTCTTTCACTTTGTCACAGCTTACCCTTCCCCCTCCCCATATCCTCAAGTCCATTCTCAAGTAGGTCTGTGTCTTTATTCCTGTTTTACCCCTAGGTTCTTCATGACATTTTTTTGTCTTAAATTCCATATATATGTGTTAGCATACGGTATTTGTCTTTCTCTTTCTGACTTACTTCACTCTGTATGACAGACTCTAGGTCTATCCACCTCATTACAAATAGCTCAGTTTCGTTTCTTTTTATGGCTGAGTAATATTCCATTGTATATATGTGCCACATCTTCTTTATCCATTCATCCAATGATGAACACTTAGGTTGTTTCCATCTCCGGGCTATTGTGAATAGAGCTGCAATGAACATTTTGGTACATGTCTCTTTTTGAATTATGGTTTTCTCAGGGTATATGCCTAGTAGTGGGATTGCTGGGTCATATGGTAGTTCTATTTTTAGTTTTTTAAGGAACCTCCATACTGTTCTCCATAGTGGCTGTACCAATTCACATTCCCACCAGCAGTGCAAGAGTGTTCCCTTTTCTCCACACCCTCTCCAGCATTTATTGTTTCTAGATTTCTTGATGATGGCCATTCTGACTGGTGTGAGATGATATCTCATTGTAGTTTTGATTTGCATTTCTCTAATGATTAATGATGTTGAGCATTCTTTCATGTGTTTGTTGGCAGTCTGTATATCTTCTTTGGAGAAATGCCTATTTAAGTCTTCTGCCCATTTTTGGATTGGGTTGTTTGTTTTTTTGCTATTGAGCTGCATGAGCTGCTTATAAATTTTGGAGATTAATCCTTTGTCAGTTGCTTCATTTGCAAATATTTTCTCCCATTCTGAGGGTTGTCTTTTGGTCTTATTTATGGTTTCCTTTGCTGTGCAAAAGCTTTGAAGTTTCATTAGGTCCCATTTGTTTATCTTTGTTTTTATTTCCATTTCTCTAGGAGGTGGGTCCAAAAGGATCTTGCTGTGATTTATGTCATAGAGTGTTCTGCCTATGTTTTCCTCTAAGAGTTTGATAGTTTCTGCCCTTACATTTAGGTCTTTAATCCATTTTGAGCTTATTTTTGTGTATGGTGTCAGGGAATGATCTAATCTCATACTTATACATGTCCCTGTCCAGTTTTCCCAGCACCACTTATTGAAGAGGCTGTCCTTTCTCCACTGTACATTCCTGCCTCCTTTATCAAAGATAAGGTGACCATATGTGCGTGGGTTTATCTCTGGGCTTTCTATCCTGTTCCATTGATCTATCTTTCTGTTTTTGTGCCAGTACCACACTGTCTTGATTACTGTAGCTTTGTAGTATAGTCTGAAGTCAGGGAGCCTGATTCCTCCAGCTCCGTGTTTCCTTCTCAAGATTGCTTTGGCTATTCGGGGTCTTTTGTTTTTCCAAACAAATTTTGAAATTTTTTGTTCTAGTTCTGTGAAAAATGCCAGTGGCAGTTTGATAGGGATTATACTGAATCTGTAGATTGCTTTGGGTAGTAGAGTCATTTTCACAATATTGATTCTTCCTATCCAGGAGCATGGTATATCTCTCCATCTGTTTGTATCATCTTTAATTTCTTTCATCAGTGTCTTATAATTTTCTGCATACAGGTCTTTTGTCTCCTTAGGTAGGTTTATTCCTAGGTATTGTATTCTTTTTGTTGCAATGGTAAATGGGAGTGTTTTCTTGATTTCACTTTCAGATTTTTCATCATTAGTGTACAGGAATGCCAGAGATTTCTGTGCATTAATTTTGTATCCTGCTACTTTACCAGATTCATTGATTAGCTCTAGTAATTTTCTGGTAGCATCTTTAGGATTCTCTATGTATAGTATCATGTCATCTGCAAAGAGTGACAGCTTTACTTCTTCTTTTCCAATTTGGATTCCTTTTATTTCCTTTTCTTCTCTGATTGCTGTGGCTAAAACTTCCAGAACTAAGTTGAATAAGAGTGGTGAGAGTGGGCAGCCTTGTCTTGTTCCTGATCTTAGTGGAAATGGTTTCAGTTTTTCACCATTGAGGACGATGTTGGCTGTGGGTTTGTCATATATGGCCTTTATTATGTTGAGGAAAGTTCCCTGTATGCCTACTTTCTGCAGGGTTTTTATCATAAATGGGTGTTGAATTTTGTCGAAAGCTTTCTCTGCATCTATTGAGATAAATAAAATTTTTATATGTTATATATATATATATACCGGCCGAGATGCATGACCTGAATCTAATCATGAGGAAACATCGGACAAAACAAATCAAGGAACATTCTTAAAACAAAACAAAACACTTGGCTTATAATCTTTAAATATTCAAGGTCTTGTTAAAATAAAAATTAAAAAAAGGAAATACAAAAGCAAAATTTTAATAATAAATGAGGTTGATAGGTATGAAAAAAATTCTTTCAGTCTTTTACTGAGAAGTATGATGTTGGTTGTGGGCTTGTCAGGTAGGGCCTTTGTTGTGTTGAGGTATGTTCACTCTACTCACTTTTTTGAGCATTCGTGAATGGATGTTGAATTTTGTCAAATGCTTTTTGTGCATCTATTGAGATGATCATATTATTTTTATCTTTCATTTTGTTCATTTGGTATGTTGTATTGATTGATTTGTGGATGTTGATCCATTCTTGGGTGCCTGGAATAAATCCTACTCGTTCATAGTGAAAAACTAACTAAATAAATAAAGTGTCAAGGTCTTGAAAGTCAAAGAAAGACTGAGGCATCATTCCAGACTGATAGAAACTAAAGAGTCATGACAAATAAATGCAGCACATGGTTCCAGACTGGATGTTCTTCCTATAAATGCTTATTGGAAAAATTGGTGAAAGTTGAAAGGATTAGATGGTAGTGATGTGTTAATGTTAATTTCCTGGTTTTGATAGTTGTTTGGGAGGTTTTATAGGTTAATTATCTAGTTTGTAGGAAATATGCACTAAGATTTATTTAGTGATGATGGGGGTGATGGGCATCACTTTGTCAATTTCTAAAATGGTTCAGAAAAATAGTTATTTTACTACATTTGCAACTTTTCTATAGATGTGAGAGTGTTCAAAATAAAAATCTGAAAAACTATACAAAAGATAAAATTTACAGGGTAATTTAAAATGTATATTTCATTAAAAATTTGCTCACCTAATAGATCAGATTTATGCAGTTTCAAACTAGAGTGCTATACTAGGCTTTTAGAAGCCAAGTTATATGGGGGAATAATTCAAAAATGACTAGGGGGCTTCCCTGGTAGCACAGTGGTTAAGAATCTGCCTGCCAATGCAGGGGACACGGCTTCCATCCCTGGTCTAGGAAGATCCCACATTGCCGTGGAGCAATGAAGCCTGTGCACCACAACTACTGAGCCTGCATGCCACAACTACTGAAGCCTGTGCGCCTAGAGCCCATGCTTCGCCACAAGAGAAGCCACTGCAATGAGAAGCCCGCACACCGCAAGGAAGAGTAGCCCCTGCTCGCAGCAACTGGAGAGAGCCTGTGCACAGCAACGGAGACCCAATGCAGCCATAAATAAATAAATAAATAAATAAATAAATAAATAAATAAATAAATAAATAAATAAATAAATAAATGTTAAAAAAATAAATTTAGTAAAGAAAAAAACTGAAAAATTAGAATTATTTCCAAAAACAGCATTAGTAGACAATAATTCTATAAAATTTCCATTTTTGAGTTGTAGCTCTTTCATAGTTTTCCTTAGGAGATTGTTTCTAATATTTCAATCATTCTTAATATTTGGAACATTCTGTTATTCATTTATCTGGCTCTAATTTACCTCTGTTTTTCTTGATTTAATTCCATTTAATCATGTTGAATTATTTCTCCCATTTCCTTTTAAAAGTTATTTTGTATTCTCCATTTCTTACATACTCCTTAATTATTTCTTGTGTGAATCTGCCTTCATGCCTATATCATATGTGCCCGCATTAGTAAAATGTTAGTGCTACTTGATATTATCTTGAAATGTCTCAGTATCTTCCTTGGTTAGTAAAGCCTTATGCATGTGTAAGATTAGTTATTGCAATAATAATTATTTATAAGACCTAATGTGATTTGGTTATTTTTATCATGAATGTAAATAATAATGTACCTTAATTTACATGTGATTTAATGTGACTCTTTTGTTTGATAAAATATAATCTCTGTAAGTAATTAATTATTGCTCACATTCTTCACCGATGGCCATTCATTAAAATTTTTTCAAAATAATTCTGACAGCTTTACATTTCATATATTATTGAGTAATCTGTATAATGAACTTGTTTATTTGGAGAAGACAGCATGATTTCATAGTTTCATGGAAAATATTATGATGAGATCTAGCAGCAATAAAAATATGGTAACAAATATTATTAACAGTTGTTATATCTGGGTTATGGGAAGTTCTGTTTTTCTCCTTTTGCTTACCTAGTTTTAAAAATTTATTTATAATAACCACATATTGCTTTGTTTAAAAAAAATAACATTTAAAACACAGTTTATTTTTCAAAAGAGCTCAGAGATCCATGAAAAGAGAGATAAAGAAGGGAGTGCAGAATATAACATTGTAGTTCACGGTTTGCAATTCTTTTCCTTCACTCGTTCTTAAGGGAGATGAACAAAACTAATCCTTATGTTCTTCACTCTAGGAATGCATTATTTAAGCAGGTGAACATATTTAATTTTTCAGTATTTATGACCTTCTATATGAAAAGGAAATGTGAACGCTGGAGACTTTCTACTTGCAAATACTCTTTTTGGTTTTTCCTAACCACAAGAATATGCACTCTGAAATGAATACACTAAGCATCTGCATTAATTTGCTAGGGCTGCCATAATGTATATGAAAACTGAGTGGTTTAAACAACAAATTTATTTTCTCACAATTCTGGGGGCTAGAAGTCTGAGATCAAGGTGTTGGGGGAGTTGGTGCCCTCTGAGCGCTGACTTCTCCATATGTCTTCACGTAGTCTTCCCTCTGTTGGTGTCCACGTCCAAATTTCCTCTTCTTATAAGGTCACTCGTCATATTGGATTAGGACCCACCCTAATGATCTCACTTTAACTAATTACCTCTGTAGAGATCCTATCTTGATATGCAGTCACATTCTGAGATACTGGGCGTTAGGACTTCAGCATTTGAATATTTGGAGGGGCGCAATTTAGTCCATAAGAGCATCTGCAAAACATGCCTGTTGATTCAGATGCTCTTTAGTTCCATAACCACACATGGCTCATATATAGTGATATTTAGCTGCTTTTGAGTTAGGGACTATTCAGAATGAAAAGTAGGGGCTTTTACCCGGAGCAATGCATATATATAGTGAATTTCACATCAAGGAGTTTACAGACATGCCCCGGACCCTGCCTCCTCACCCTGTCTGTGGACCCCTAAGGTCTAGATCCCCTGGTCCTGATGCTATTAAAACCACAATGTCAGGGAATTCACTGATCAAATCCCTCAGACTGGTTGTTTGTAAGTCACAAAACTTAGCAAGGTTAGCTAGTAGTAAATGACAATTTTAGATCTTTCACCTAAATGTTTATAGTCCATTGGCTATGAAATTGACAATTCAAGGAATTGAAAGTAGCTCTGTAAAAGGCATCCTCACCCTAGCAAAATCAAACTCCAAGTGCATGCCAGCAACTCTCCTGAATGACTGGAGCAGTTCTCTTGGTTTCCAAAGATGTCTTTTGATGCCAGATTTTAAGCACACATAAATGGTGAGGGATGCCAGGCCTGCTCTCAGGCAGTCCCTGGGTTTGGGCCTCTTAAGAATGACATGAGGCCACACCTGGCTACATCTGGAGCTCCCTTGGAGGTGTAGTCTGGCTTTGGCTAATCAGTGGATAAGAGGATCATAGGCTAATAAGGTTGATTTCCATCCGAGACCTTCTTCCATCTAAATCCTGAAATCCTTTGGGGCTCGAGGCTCAAAAGGAACTCAATATTACTTGAGGCTGAGTCAGATTTCAAGGGCTGGGCCTCTAACCAGTCCCTCAGAGTGAGCAGGATTAGATACCTTTAACATTGTTTTTGCTTGTAAATAAAGACAAGGGAAAAATCTGAGCCAGTATTTATAGAAAAGAGCTCGAGATGGGCCCTATACCAACCGTATGGAGCTTTCCATAGACTGTATGGACTTGAATGAATGTTTAGACCTGGTGCAGAAAAAATTTTGATGACCCTGTTTTTTTCTAGTACATTATATAAATGTGTCCACCTGAAACCAGTTACTGGTTTTTGTGTTGTTGGCAGAGCACTTTGGCAGGGTTTACGAATCAGGAAAAAATTGATATTTGGGTTCAGTTTGTTTCAGGGTTCTGAAACATTATGTGGTTCTTTCCAGCTTTTGTCTTACAGTTCATTTAGATTTGATTTAAGTCCATTGTCAAAATGAAACTTAAAATGCTTATTCAATAATACAGTGAAACTGGACATCTCATAATTCCACATTATATAGCTACATCAAAATTCTGTACATAGCCAAAAAATATAGTGAAGGGAAAAAGCTTGCTAATCTATGAGAAATTCTTTAATTAAATTATAAATTTTTAATGTATCTTTTGTTTTGTGTGAGTGTATTTTATTTTCTTTGTCCTTTTTTAATTGAGGTATAGTTGATTTACAATATGGATTAGTTTCAGGTGTACAACAAAGTGATTCAAAATTTTTATAGATTATACTCCATTTAAAGTTATTAAAATATATTAGCTGTATTTCCTGTGCTATACAGTATGTCCTTGTGGCTTATTTATTTTATACATAGTAGTTTGTACCTCTTAATCCCCTACCCTGTCTTGCCTCTGCCCTCTTCCCTCTCCTCACTGGTAACCACTAGTTTGTTCTCTGTGAGTCTGTTTCTGTTTTGTTATATTCATTTATTTGTTCTGTTTTTTAGATTCCACATATAAGTTATATCATACAGTATTTGTCTTTCTCTGTCTGACTTATTTCATTAAGCATGATACCCTCCAGGCCCACCCATGCTGTTGCAAATGGCAAAATTATTATTATTATTATCATTATTTAAAAAATTTTTTCTTGGCTGCATTGTGTCTTTGTTGCTGCACGTGGGCTTTCTTTAGTTGAGGTGAGCGGGGGCTACTCTTTGTTGTGGTATGTGGGCTTTTCATTGCAGTGGCTTCTCTTATGGCGGAGCACAGGCTCTAGGCTCGCGGGCTTCAGTAGTTGTGGCATGAAGGCTCAGTAGTTGTGGCTTGCGGGCTCTAGAGCACAGGCTCAGTAGTTGTGGTGCACGGGCTTAGTTGCTCTGCAGCAATTGGGATCTTCCCAGACCAGGGCTCGAATCCGTGTCCCCTGCATGGCAGGTGGATTCTTAACCACTGCGCCACCAGGGAAGCCCCAAATTATAATTTTTTATGGCTGAGTAGTATTCTGGGGTGTGTGTGTGTGTGTGTGTGTGTGTACCACATATTCTTTATCCATTCATCTGTTAATGGACACTTAGGTTGCTTCCATATGTTGGCAATTGTAAATAATGCTGCTATGAACATTGGGGTACATGTATCTTTTCGAATTAGTGGTTTCGTTTTTTCTGGATATATACCCAGGAGTGAAATTGCTTGGTCATATGGTAACTCTATTTTTAGTTTTTTGAGGAACCTCCATAATGTTTTGCAGAGTGGCTGCGCCAATTTACATTATCATCAACAGTGTCTGAGGGTTTTCTCCACATCCTCACCAGCATTTGTTATTTTTGTTCTTTGTGCTGATAGCCCTTCTAACAGTTCTGAGGTGATATCTCATTGTGGTTTTGATTTGCATCTCTAATAATTAGCGATGCTGAGCATCTTTTCATGTGTCTGTTGGCCATTTGTATGTCTTCTTTGGAAAAACGTCTATTCAAGTCTTCTGCCCATTATTAAATCAGGTTTTTTTTTTATATTGAGCTGTACGAGCTGTTTATATATTTTGAATATTAACTCCTTATCAGTCTTATCATTTGCAAATATTTTATCCCAGTCAGTAGGCTGTCTTTTTAAATATCTTCTTCCTTCCTTCCTCCCTCCTTCTCTCCTTCCCTCCCTCCCTCCCTTCCTTCCTTCCTTTTTCTTTCTTCTTGAGGGATCTTAGCTCCTGCACCAGCAACTGAACCCGTGCCCTCGGCAGTGAAAGTGTGGAGCCCTAACCACTGGATCTCCAGGGAATCCCATTTCATTTTTGAAAATTTAAGTATAGTTAAATTACAATGTGGTGTTAGTTTCAAATGTATAGTTATACATATATATGTATTCTTTTTCAGATTCTTTTCCATTATAGGTTATTACAAGATATTGGGTATATTTCCATGTGCTATGCAGTAACTCCTTGCTGTTTACCTATTTTATATATAGTAGTATGTATATGTTAATCTGAAACTTCCAATTTATCTCTCCCCACCCCCTCACTATCCCCTTTGGTACAGTAGGTTTTCTTTTTGTTTTGCTGATGGTTTCCTTTGCCATGCAAAACGTTTTAAGTTTAATTAGGTCCCATTTATTTATTTTTGCTTTTATTTCCTTTGCCTTAGGAAACGTATCCAAAATATATTGCTACGATTTATGTCAGAGAATGTTTTGCCTATATTTTCCTCTAGGACTTTTTTTTTTTTTTTTTTTTTTGTGGTACGCGGGCCTCTAACTGTTGTGGCCTCTCCCGTTGCGGAGCACAGGCTCGGGACACGCAGGCTCAGCGGCCATGGCTCATGGGCCCAGCCGCTCCGTGGCATGTGGGATCTTCCCGGACCGGAGCACGAACCCGTGTCCCCTGCATTGGCAGGCGGACTCTCAACCACTGCACCACCAGGGAAGCCCTTCCTCTAGGAGTTTTATGATTTCCTGTCTTACATTTAGGTCTTTAATCCATTTTGAATTTATTTTTTGTATATGGTATGAGATAATGTTTTGGTTTCACTCTTTTACATGTAGCTGTCCAGTTTTCCCAGCACCATTTATTGAAGAGACTGTCTTTTCTCCATTGTGTATTCTTACTTCTTTATCATAGATTAATTGACCATAAGTACATGGGTTTATTTCTGGGCCCTCTATTATGTTCTATTGATCTATGGATCTGTTTTTTTGCCAGTACTATACTGTTTTGATTACTATAGTGTTGTAGTATAGCCTGAAATCAGGTAGCATGATTCCTCCAGCTCTGTTCTTCTTTCTCAAGATTGTTTTGGCTATTCAGGATCTTTTATGTTTCCATACAAATTTTAAAATTATTTGTTCTAGTTCTGTGAAAAATGCCCTTGGTATTTTGATAGGGCTTGCATTGAATATGTAGATGGCTTTGGGTAATATGGACATTTTAACATTATTAATTCTTCCAATCCATGAACACAGTACATCTTTCCATTAGTTTGTGTCATCTTCAGTGTCTTTCATCAGTGTCTTACAGTTTTCCGAGTACAGGTTTTTTGCCTCCTTAGTTAGATTTATTCCTAGGTTTTTTATTCTTTTCTATGTGACTGTAAATGGGATTGTTTCCTTAATTTCTCTTTCTGATAGTTCATTGTTAGTGCACAGAATTGCAACAGATTCCTCTGTATTAATTTTGTATGCTGCAACTTTACAGAATTCATTGATAAGCTCTAGTGCCTTTTTGGTGGTGTCTTGAGGATTTTCAATGTGTAGTATCATGTCAATGACAGTTTTATTTCTTCCTTTCCAATTTGGATTACTTTTATTTCTTCCTTTCCAATTTGGATTTCTTTTATTTCTTTTTCTTGTCTGATTGCTGCAGCTAGGGCTTGCAATTCTATGTTGAATAAAAGTGGTGAGAACGGACATCCTTGTCTTGTTCCTGATCTTAAAAGAAATGCTTTTGGCTTTTCACTGTTGAGTATGATGTTTGCTGTGGGCCTATATATAGCCTTTATTATGTTGAGGTATGTTACCTCTATACCCACTTTGTGGAGAGTTTTTTTTATCTTAAATGGACGTTGAATTTTATCAAAAGCTTTTTCTGCATATATTCAAATAATCATATAATTTTTATTCTCCAATTTGTTAATGTGGTGTATCACATTCATTTGGGGATATTGAACCATCTTTTCATCCCTGGGATGAATCCCATTTGATCATGGTGTATGATCCTTTTAAGGTACTGTTAAATTTGCTTTGCCAATATTTTGTTGAGGAATTTTGCATCTATGTTCATCAGTGATATTGACCTGTAATTGTCCTTTTTGCCATATCTTTATCTGGTTTTGGCATCAGGGTAATAGTGGCCTTGTAGAATGAATTTGGAAGCATACTTTCCTCTGCAACTTTTTGGAATAGTTTGAGAACAATAGATGTTAACTCTTCTCTAAATATTTGGTTGAATTTACCTGCAGTCTCCCTCTCTCTCATATATATGTATATATTTGTATATACATATATATATATATATAGACACATATATACACACGAATATTTTAAGTTGCTGGCCTCTTAATTTTAAGTGCATTTTAACAACCCTGCATTTTCACTTCCCTTCCCCAATGAATACAGTTTCTGACATCGTATTTTACATCTTTCTGTTTTGCATATCCCTTAACTACCTATTGTAGATACAGATAATTTTACTACTTTTGTCTTTCAACCTTCCTACTAGCTTTATATGTGGTTGATTTAGTACCTTTCCTGTATATCTGCCTTTACCGATTAGCTTTTTCCTGTTTTAATTTTCATGTTTCTAGTTGTAGCCTTTTTTTTCCAGTTAGAGATGTCCCTTTAACATTTCTCTTAAAGCTAGTTTGGTGGTGCTGAACTCTTTAGCTCTTACCTGTCTGTAAAGCTTTTGATCTCTCTATCAAATCTGAATGAAAGCCTTGCCAGGTAGAGTATTCTTGGTTATAGGCTTTTCCCTTTTATCACTTTAAATATATCATGCCACTCCCTTCTGGCTTTCAGAGTTTTTGTTGAAAAGTCAGCTGATAACATTATGGAAGTTCCTTTGTACATAACTTGCTTTTCCCTTGCTGCTCTTAATATTCTCTCTTTATCTTTAATTTTGTCATTTTAATTACAATGCATCTCAGTGTGGTCCTCTTTGGGTTGATACTGTTTGGGACTTTCTGTCCCAAACTGGACCTGGACGTCTATTTCCTTTCTCAGGTTAGGGGAGTTTTCAGCTATTCTATCTTCAAATATGTTCTCTGTTCTTTTCTCTTTCTCTTCTCCTTCTGGGACCCCTATAATGCAAATGTTAGTATGCTTGATGTTGTCCCAGATGTTTATTAAACTGTCATTTCTTTTTTCTCTTTTTCTGTTCAGCTTTGGTGATTTCTACTACTGTCTTTCAGCTCACTGATCTGTTCTTCCGTATCATTTATTCTACTGTTGATACCTTCTAGTGTATTTTTCAGTTCATTTATTATATTCTCCATCTCTTTTTGGTTATTTTTTATATTTTCTAACTCTTTGCTAAAAACTTATAACTTCTCACTTTGTTCATTCTCCTGAGTCCTTATTTTTACCATCATTACCTTGAATTTTTCACAGGTAGTTTGCTTATCTCCACTTCACTTAGTTCTTCTTCTGGGGTGTTATCTTGTTCCTTCATTTGGAGCATATTCCTCTGTTGCCTCATTTTGCCTAA
Organism: Hyperoodon ampullatus; assembly: GCF_949752795.1. Classification (NCBI taxonomy): domain Eukaryota; kingdom Metazoa; phylum Chordata; class Mammalia; order Artiodactyla; family Ziphiidae; genus Hyperoodon; species Hyperoodon ampullatus. Next base: position 46,132,360 of record NC_136914.1, on the reverse strand, counting down.
TTTGCTATTTTTATTTCTATGTATCTGGTAGGTTGGTTATGTTTTCTGACCTTGAAGAAGTGACCTTTTGTAGGAGATGTCCTATGCATCCCAGCAGTGCACTCCCCTCTGTTCACCCTAAGCTATATGCTTAGGGGTGCCCCATGTGGGCTATGTGGGTCCTTCTGTTGTGGCGGGCTGACTACTGTGGATGATCTGGTAGGTGTGAATGGCCCCTCTTCTGGTAGGTTGTCAGACCCTGCTCATGCAGAGGCTGCCAGCTGCTGGCTGATGGGGCTGGGTCTTGAGGTGGCGAGCTGTGGAACCCTGGGGTGTCCCAGGGTTGGTGCTGGCTCACTGGTAGGCAGAACTAGTTCTGAGGTGGGTGATTGTGGGGCTGGGGTTCTTGGATCTAGTGTTGGCATCTGCTGGTGAGTGGAGCCATTTCCTGACATGGCTGGCTGCTGGTTTTGGGGTGTCCCAAAGCTGGTGCTTGCCTGCTGGTGAGTGGGGCTAGATCCCAGGGCAGCTGGTTGAGGAGCCCAAGGTATCTCAGAGCTGGTGTTGGCCTGCTGGTGGGTGGGGCCAGGGCCTGGGGGGTCTTGGTACTGATTTTGACTTGCTAGTGTGCAGTACTGAGGTCTGGGGGTTCTCAGGCCCAGTGTTTCCTCCCTGGTGTGTGGAGCTAGGTCCTAGGGTCTCTGGGTGCAGGGCCTTGAGGGTCCTGAAGCTGATGTCAGCCTCCTAGTGGGTGGGGCTGGATCCCAAGGCTGCTGGTTGAGGGTCCCAAGGTGTCCCAGTGCTGGGATTGGCCTGCTGGTGGGCAGGGCTTGGGCCCATTGTATCCCAGGGCTGGTGACAGCCTGCTGGTGGGTGGGCTTGGTCCTGCCACCACAGGCTGTGGGGTTGTGGTGGTCCAAAGGCCGGTGTCCACTCACTGGTGGGCAAGGCTGGAGCCTAGTGGGTCCTGTGGCTGGTGCCTGCCCACTGGTGGGTGGACTGGGTCCCAGTGTCTCTGGCTGCAAGGCTCTGGGGATTCCAGGTCTAGCACCTGTGCGCTTGTGTGTGGGGCTGGGTCCTGGGCCCTCTGGTGAACAGGAGCATGTCCAGAGGGGTCTGTGGGCTCAAGGGGTTTTAAGGTAGTCTGCTTGCTGGTCGTTGGGGGCTGTGTCACTGCCTGGCTAGTTGCTTGGCCTGAGGTGTCCCAGTACTGGTGCCTACAGGCTATTGGGCCAGGGCAGGGCTGGGTCCCGGGGCTAATAAGCTAGAGGGAGGATTCCACAATGGCACTTGCCAGCACCAGTAGAATGGTAGAATGAGCTTCCCAAATGACTGCTACCAGTGTCTATGTCACCAGGGTGAGCTGAAGTTACCTACTGCCTCTCTGGGAGGCTCTTCAAGATTAGCAAGTTGATCTGACCCAGGCTCCTTGCAAATGACTGCTTCTGCCCTGAGTCCCACAGCATGTGAGATTTTGTGTCTTTTAAGAGTGAAGTCTCTATTTCCCACAGCCCTCTGAGACTCCTGAAAGTAAGCCTTGCTGGCTTTCAAAGCCAAATGCTCTGGGGGCTTGTCTTCCTGGTTCAGGGACCCTGGGCTGGGGACCCTGACATGGAGCTCATACCCCTTGCTCCTTGGGGAGAACCTCTGCAGTCATAATTATTCTCTCATTTGTGGGTTGCCCACCCCGGGGGCATGGGACTTGACTCTGCCCCTTCTACTGGTCTTGTTGTATCTTTAGTTGTAGAAGATAGTTTTTGGTAGATTCTAGTCTTTCTCATCAGTACTTGCTTTGCCTCTTCCAGATTCTGATGGCTCCTTGTGTTCCTTGGCTTGTGGCAGCATCACTCCAATCTCTGTCTTCATTTTCACCTGGTCTTTCCTGTGTCTATTTGTCCTTTTATTTATTTGAAAAATTATGCAGTGTTAAACCTCTGTTGTTGCAATTATGCTTTTATTGGAAATTAACTGCAATACTAAAAACTATTAACAAATCTAATTTTACTCAAAGCAGATTGCTTAGTAATGTATGAAATAAATGCATGTAATTCAGTAAAAAACTTGTTTAAAGAAAGAAGTTTAGAGATCCTATACTTTGATACATTAAAGCAGTATCTGTACTAATATTTTAATTTCCTTTCCAAAATCTGAAAACCCTTTTGATATTCCAGTTGGTTTTATGTCACTTAATCAACCTTTTATTGTCTGTGCTATTTAGGTAAAGAAAATCATGAATACACAAAACTAATTATTTATTTTTTTTATCAACAACACTCTCCAGAAAATGTTTATGGGTTAAATGGTAAATGAAATAAATGCTCAAAACAAATATTCAAAAGTTATTTAAATTGCTTATAAACAATGATCAGTTTTTAATCTTAGTAATGGCAGTAGTATTGATATTTACAGTTTTGGATACAGATGTCAAGAGTTCCTTAGAAGTGATTTTTTAAAAAAACCCAACTCAGATTTTATTCAGATTTCATCAGCTTTTCCACTAATGCCTTTTTTCTCTTCCAGGAGCCAATACAAGATACCACATTTTCTTTAGAATGCATTTTCTTTGATCAAGTAATTTCTATTATTCCCCTATTTTATAATAATTGCTGACTAGTAGAAATCCTGACCATTCTTATGTGTGTGTATGTGTGTTTATGTATTTTTTCCCCCTCTTCTTTGGGAGAATAGCAAAAATAATCCTATGGGATTTGGAGTCAAATTGGCCTGAGTTTTAATCCTAATTTTTCCACTTAATTTTGGGGTGTTGGTCAAGTCATCTAAACTTCAGCTTCATCTGTAATATAGAAATAATAATGACAGTAATACCTATCTCACTGAGTTGTAAGGACTAAATGTGACTATACAATGAACTGTAGTAATGACTGTCAGTATTATTGTTACTTACCATCTATTGACAATACTAAAGAATAGAGAATTATCTAGAGAGCAGATGGTCAAAAATGATTTTTAAAAATGGGAGAGGAGGAATGACATAGAAAAGCCACAACTTGAAAAACCAACTCAAAAATAAGCAGCAATTGATTGTTGAGTAAAATTAAGAAGCTTTTCTATTTCTTGCCAACATGTTTACATGAAAATGTGTAACATGGGGCCAGTTTTGTTACTTGGCATGTTTCTGGCCATTTGTAAGAAAACGTTCAGCAGCAGTTGCTCTGGGAGTCTTAATGGATGGATGACATTTATGAATATGGTGATTTTCAGATGGAGAAACTGAGGCACCACATGGTTAATTGTTTTTCCACATCCATGAAACATCCAATTTGAAATGATAGTTCCTGAATATCTTCTGCCTTCCAGCTCTGCGCTGCAGAAAGGAATTGCCAATGGATAAGATGATAAAAATGGGGCGCTTCCTCTCAGGGAGGCCAGTTAAAAAGCCGTGCTTTTGTGTCTGGTACAGATGGCCAACTGGTAGTGCGTACCAGGGCTTCCCTCCCCTGCAGCCACCCACCCTCAAGTGACAGCTTTTTGCATTTCCTTTTCTAATTAAACCACCGACGGAGAATGCCAGTTATATGCTTGCATGACACCTCGGAATATTAAGTAGCTTTTGTAATTAATTATTTTTGAAAGGCTTGATCCTCCATAATTAAAAGAAACTTTGAGAATTTATAATAGATTAGCACGATATATGGACTAAAAACACCATGAGCAACAACTTGGCAGTAAAGGAACAATTTTGCATCCAATATAGTGTCTCTGTTGATTCATCCTGTATTGTCTGAATGCTCCCAATACTAACATCACGATGTGGTTCCTTCTTTTTCTTTTTTTTTTCTATATTCTGTGCACCCAAGTGGGACCAATTGTTTCTGCACAGGGTAAGATATAAAAATGTAGATAACTTAAATAACTTACTGCCCAACAAGGCAGTCTGTGTCATACACGAGAATATACCGCAAGTAGCTGCCTGCCTCATATTGCCCTCTGGGTTATGACTGGGATGCCATTTAGTACATTTTGCATCTTTTTGTGCTGGCGGTGACATTGAGGCCAGATAGTGGATTCTGAAAAGATCTTGAAATCAAAGGCATGGAAAGGGCGCCTTTGATCAGGTGCTCGTGTTCTCCGACGGTGAGCTTGTGGGTTGGAGCAGAGTTGGCCCACACCAGAGGACAATCCAGTATGCTACTACTGTCTAGATGCAGGGTCTGCTCTTTTGCCCTTGAGCAGTTGGGCAGCTGGAGAAGCAGGAGACTTGCTGCTGGGAGACAGTCTGTCTCTGGGCCTGGTGTTGTGTGATTTTGCTTTTTTGGTGGAGGCTTTGTAATCTTAGTCTGTACGGTCTAGATTGTTGACAGCCAAAACTTGATGGTACAGGTGTTTAGCCAGAAGCAAGTGGGGGAAGGGAAGATGGAGTTAGGAGAGGAAAATGGGAAAAGGGGTCGTACTCACATTTATATTTAAAGGATACTTCCCGCCCTTTCCTTTCACTGGGCTTCATTCTCCTCCCTTCTTCCTTCTTTCCCTATCCTTGTCTTTCCCCTTGCCCACTTGTCCTGATTTTGCGTTTTTGTTTTAGTGGTTGGCACCAGTATTGTTTTGCTTAGATATCAACTTTGAGAATAGCAGGATCATGCCTCAGCATCATAGAATTTTAGATCTGGAAGGCATCTGGGGAGTTCTGGACCAGCCATGGAAAGTCTTGAATCTTAAAGATTCTGGGAAGATTCCAGGATTCCTTCCAGAGGTTTGACTTTTTGTTAGATGAACCCAGGAGTGCTACCTGGCTGAGAAGCTTAGATGTAATGGTAATGGCTCTGAAGATAGGTATCATCATAATGATTAACATGCATTGACTGATGCACACTCTGTAAACTTTGTCTTTTGACAGTTTAATTTTTTAACAGGTAATACATCACAATGCAAAATTACGAGATATTTAGTAAAAATTTTCCCTCTCCCTCCACTCAGTTACCACCTCCCACAGAAATAAATAATAACTGTTATCCATTTGTTGTGTCTCCTCTCTGAGATGTTATGCATAAATAAGAAAATATAAATATAAACATATATAGTTCCCCCATGTTTCACGGCCAAGTAGGAACACATTATACGTTGTTCTTTGCTTCATGTGTTGTCTTTACTTAATCCTCACAGCAGTCCTATGTGGAATGAGCTGTTATTACCCTATTTTACAGTTAGAATTAAGCTCTAGCTGAGTAACTTGCTCAGGGCAACATAGCAGTGTGGAGGAGCTGGGATAACCCCGACTTTCTAACTTGATCAGCTGTGATCTCCATCACTAGGCTGTCCTGCCTCGCTGGGGCTGGTATGGACTCCCCAGGGCTCCTACTGATTTACACAAAGTCCCTGGGGGCTCAGTGCAGTACTGGCTCCTAACCACCAACTCTAGCCAGCAATGAGGGAATGTGGCAAAATTTAGCTCTGAATCAGTTGGCATTTCTTTTCTTTCTTTCTTTCTTTTTTTCATGAAGTAATGATTTTTAAAAATTGTGGTCAAATACGTATAACATAAAATTGACCATCTTAATCATTTCTAGGTGTACAGTTTAGTGGTATTAAGTACATTTACATGATTGTGAAACCAATCTCCAGAATTCTTTTCATCTTCCTGGCAACCTCTGTTCTACTTTCTGTGTCTATGAGTTTGACTACTCTAGGGACCTCATATAAGTGGGATGGTACTGTATTTATCTTTTTGTGATAGGCTTGTTTCACTTAGCATAATGTCTTCAAGCTTCATTCATGTTGTGTGACATGTGTCAGAACTGCTTTTGCTTTTAAGGCAGAATAACATTCCATTGTATGTATATACAACATTTTGTTTATTCATCCACCCATTGGTGGGCACTTGAATTTCTTCCCCCTTTTGGCTGTGGTGAATAATGCTGATATGAATAGAGGTGTACTAGTATCTGTTTGTGTTTCTACTGTCAATTCTTTTGGATACATACCCCAAAATGGAATTGCTGGATCATATGGTAGTTTTATTTTTAAATTTTTGCAGAATTGCCATACTGTTTTCCATAGTGCCTACACCATTTTACATTCAACAGTGCACAAGGGCTCAATTTTGCCACATCCTCACCAACATTTGTTATTTTCTTCTTCTTCTTTCTTTCTTTCTTTCTTTTTTTTTTTTTTTTTTTTTTTGCTAGTAATCATCCTAATGGCTGTGAGGTAGCTGTTCTTTTATAACACATTTCTTAATTCTTGTATTGGGCCCACCTGTCAAAGAATTCAGAATTCTAACTTCAGTCTCTCTTGCAGGCAGAGAGAGGCCTATGGATGAACCACCAGCCCGGAAGCCAGGTGAGACTAGTGGTTCAGCTCAGTATACCTGGCCAGACCCCTCCACGCACCTGGGTCCTTGGTGACCTCACTCTGTGCTTCGGTGTGGCTGCATCTTCTTGCTGGTTATTCCTCAGCAGAAAAATTTTCTTGACCTTTGCCAAAAAGACATGATGGGCTCCCAGAAGGCAGAGGAACCTTTCCCATCTCAAATGTAACTCGCACTCTTTATCCATCCTTCCCAGGTGGTTGTTCACTTTGTTAAAGTAGGAGGTTTTTAAAACCTAGTAACATTTTCATTCAATAAGCCAGGTCATTGTTAGGTGTCCATCTTTCATTGTATGTTGTCCTTTGTTTTATCCTCCCTGGGAAGAAGATGGGAATGTTTCCCACAGTGTAATATGCAGGATACATCATGTCTCATGTGGACTCCTCAGGCAAGTGACTCAGTCTGACACTTTAGGTGAGCCATTTTTTTCCCAACTCCCAGCCCTGGGTTCTCTGAAGGTGTTTCTTGGGAATCATTAAGTGGCTTTAATAACTCAGGATCCAAGTGTGGCCTCAGAGCAGTACCAGAGTGAGGTATTTGTCTGTGTTCCCAGCTGCGCCCCCCGCATCTAATCCAAGGCTTAGCTGCCACTAGAGAGGAGGTGGAGCGCCTTCCTTTGTGGTGTAATCCATTCTTAACCTATCTTCTGTACGTCCCTGAATATAGCCATTTTAAAAAGTGGTACTTTTGGTAAATACAAAAGTTAATACATGTTTAAATCAGAAAACTTGGAAAAGGAAGAAAAACACATTACTATAAATATTGTACTGCATAGGATCATAACATAGGTACTGTTTTTTTGTTTGTTTGTTTGTTTGTTTTTTGGCGGTACGTGGGCCTGTCACTGCTGTGGCCTCTCCCGTTGTGGAGCACAGGCTCCGGACACGCAGGCTCAGCGGCCATGGCTCACGGGCCTAGCCGCTCCGCGGCATGTGGGATCCTCCCGGACCGGGGCACGATCCCATGTCCCTTGCATCCGCAGGCGGACTCTCAACCACTGCGCCACCAGGGAAGCCCCATAGGTACTGTTTTATAGCCTGCTTGTTCGCTTAAAAGATAGTGTGATCTTCCTACACTAACACATATCCCTTTACCATATGAGTTTTAGTGATAATCCTCATGGCATAATATGGATATTCTATACTTTATTTTAAAAGCCCTTTATTGTTGGAAATGTAGACAACATCCTCTTTTGACTATTAGAAACTTTCATGAACATCTTGATACATATGAGTATTATACTATTTTTAAATGCTATTTTTGGAAATATGTCTAGAAAGGTCTATTTTATTACAGGTCAGCCTGACTGCTCAGGAAAGTGGGTTGACAGTGTAGGGACAAATGTTGATAAAAGGGAGTGGAAAGAGAATGCCTTCTCTTGGAGTTTTAGGACAACGAGTGTCCAGGCACTGACACCAACTCCAGAGAACTCAGGACACAAACAGCATCACTATTGGTTTGCCAATTTCATTTGACACCCAGAGTTCTAAGACATTCAGGATGCTCTGTTTTACTCCCTCTCTGCTGTTCATGGTCCTGATTAGTGGAATCTATGGAAATATCTCTCTAACAGATCAAGCCAATAGCCACACCCTCAAAATGTAGATCTATGCCTTCTTTTGATTGTTTTGTGAGACATTAGATGATCATAGCAGTGTATTTCCTGAAGTGGCCTATATTTCCCCAGGACATTTTTTAGTTCTTGTTGCACGGACAAAGAGCATTATATCATTTTTATTCTCATTGTTATTCTGGGTGTATCCTCTCTCTTGGTGATTTACTGCAGACAATCCTGGCTTTTTTGCTCCAACACATTCTTGGAGACTGTGTCCTCAAGCAGATTTAAAAAAATCACATTTTCTGATGAGAATAACACCACAGTTGAAAACCTGCATGTTCTTACCAATTAACTTAGAATCAAATAAATCATAAGTATGGCAAATAATATGACATTAAAACAGAGAAACATCTTTCTATAATTTTTCTAAATCTTCCTTAGAGCTATCAGAGACATTCAAAATGCTTCCACTAATTCAGGTCATATAAAGTGAGCATAAGTGTATGGCACGTACTGTTTATTCAAAGGGACAGAAATATATAGAGAAAGTATAAATACTGTAAGAACACAATTCCACAGCATGATAAAGTTAGCCCACGTCTAGATCTTTAGGGCTAAGAAACTTGAGAAGGGTCTATCTTGGCTTGTTTGTCGGATAAGGAAAGTGGGTCCCACCACCTCAAGTGACCTGCTGAAGGTCACCATGCTGACGTTAATTCAACATGTAATTAATGACAATTTTGCCTCCTTTCTGAGATGTAAGTAGATCGTGTAGTGTGCTTATCAGAATCTCCCTTCAGGACTGAAGCCCTTATTACCCCAACTCCTAGGAATATTGGCAGTGGACAGCTCCCAGCTGTTTCTCTCCTGGGACTTGCCCTGGGCTGCAGAAACCCTCTTTGCCCAAGGGCAGCTCTCATGTGATGAATGCGCTGCCTGGTTGATGCAGAGGTATAAAGGCCTGGCGCCTGCCCCTCCCTCCCAGCCCCAGCTGAGAGGTTCGGGGTTCTGAAGGGCCCCTAGGATCAGCTGAAGCCTAGGCTGTGCACTGTGGCCCAGTTTCTCCCTCTGCCAATGCTGCTTCCTTCCCTTCCCTCCAGGTATTGATCCTGAGGGCACTTTCTTATAAATACCCTGCATGCAAACTCCATTTCAGAGTTTGCTTCTCAGGGAACTTAACTGTGATGTTAAACAAACCTTTGGGGGATATTTTGGATCACTGAGTCTTTCAAAAAAATGTGTACCATGAAGTTTGAACTGATGTCTTATTTTTAATATTCTCTTTGTAAATTTTCTTAGAGAGTAAGCAGAGGTATTCAAAGTGGCTGTGTTAACTCAGGTTGGACTATATGTATACTAATATATTGTGTTAATAATTGTATATAACATGTATTGTATACTAATGCACACATATTTCTGATAATATTGCAGCATCTCAATAAGAACTTTAATTTGGAAAAGATGTATCTTTTTTTATTGAAGTATAGTTGATCTACAATGTTAGTGTTAGTTTCAGCTGTACAGCAAAGTGATTCAGTTATATATATATATATATTTTTTTTTTCAGATTATTTTCTATTATAGGTTATTACAAGATGCTGAATGTAGTTCCCTGTGCTATCCATAATTCTTGCTGCTTATCTATTTTATGTATAGTAATTTGTGTTTGTTAATCCCGTACTCCTAATTTATCCTTCCCCACTCCCTTTTCCCTTTGGAAACCATAAGTTTTTTTCTATGTCTGTGAATCTGTTTCTGTTTCGTATATAGATTCATATGTATTATTTTTTAGATTCCATATATAAGTGACATATAATATTTGTCTTTCTCTGTCTGACTTACTTCACTAAGTATAATATTCTCTAGGTCTATCCATGTTACTGCAAATGGCATTATTTCATTCTTTTATATGGCTAATATTCCATTGTATATATATACCACATCTTCTTAAGCCAGTTGTCTCTTTTTTTACATTTAATTAAATTAATTAATTTATTTTCTAACATCTTTATTGGAGTATAATTGCTTTATGATGGTGTGTTAGTTTCTGCCTTATAACAAAGTGAACCGCTATACATATACATATATCCTCATATATCCCACCCCTATCCCACTCCTCTAGGTGGTCACAAAGCACTGAGCTGATCTCCCTGTGCTATGTGGCTGCTTCCCACTAGCTATCTATTTTACATCTGGTAGTGTATATATGTCCATGCCACTCTCTCACTTCGTCCCAGCTTACCCTATCCCCTCCCCGTGTCCTCAAGTCCCTTCTCTAAATCTGCGTCTTTATTCCTGTCCTGCCCTAGGTTCTTCAGAACCTTTTATTTTAGATTCCATATATATGTTTTAGCATATGGTATTTGTTTTTCTCTTTCTGACTTACTTCACTCTGTATGACAGACTCTAGGTCCATCCACCTCACTACAAATAACTCAATTTCATTTCTTTTTATGGCTGAGTAATATTCCATTGTCTACATGTGCCACATCTTCTTTATCCATTCCTCTGTCGATGGGCACTTAGGTTGCTTCCACGACCTGGCTATTGTAAATAGAGCTGCAATGAACATTGGGATTCATGACTCTTTTTGAATTACGGTTTTCTCAGGGTATATGCCCAGTAGTGGGATTGCTGGGTCATATGGTAGTTCTATTTTTAGTTTTTTAAGGAACCTCCATACTGTTCTCCATAGTGGCTGTATCAATTTACATTCCCAACAACAGTGTAGGAGGGTTCCCTTTTCTCTACACCCTCTCCAGCATTTATTGTTTGTAGATTTTTTTGATGATGGCCATTCTGACTGGTGTGAGGTGGTACTTTATGGTAGTTTTGATTTGCATTTCTCTAATAACTAGTGATGTTGAGCATCTTTTCATGTGCCTGTTGGCCATCTGTATGTCTTCTTTGGAGAAAGGTCTATTTAGATCTTCTGCCCATTTTTTGATTGGGTTGTTTGTTTTTTCGATATTGAGTTGTATGAGCTGTTTGTATATTTTGGAGATTAATCCCTGTTGGTCACATCGTTTGCAGCTATTCGCCAAGTTTTGTGTTTGAGAAAAAGGGAGGGATGATTGCTGGGAATAAAGAGATGAAAGATAATTATGAGATGATTTTATGGAAATTAAATCTGAGTATTAAAAAAATATAAAAAATAAAATGGTGTAACAAATATCCATATATCTATTACACAGAATTAATATGTTAATAAATTGTCATATTTGATCTTTTAAAATATGAAATAAAAAGGTATAGACAGAGCACTTAGGATTTTCTCTTAACAATAAGGCAGAGTCATCCTGCCTGTTCTCAGTGCTTGGCTGAATCACTAGACACACAGCAGCCCATCTTTGACACCAAAAACATCAAAAGGGTAAATGTGGACAGGACAGCATTGAATGAGCAGGGTGATGAAATAAGTGTTGAAAGTAAAACACATCTTCCCTGTATGTGGACATTTTCCGTAATGGAGTCAGGAAGATACAAATTGAAATCTAGACAGTGCAACTGCAGAGAACAAACCCTTGGGGAAAACACCTCTTTTTATAATACAGCCAGTAGCATTTAAAAACTCTTCTGAGTCTGCGGACGTTGAATGGCTTGTGTAAAGGGGTTTGGAATTCATGATGAATTCATAATTAACTCATCATTTCCCAAACGGGTTTTTCCTCCTCATTTCCTGTTTCAGTAAACTTACTGGCGAATCACATGAGTCAGAGACCTGGAAACCTCCCTAGAATTGTCCTTATCTGACACACCCAATTGCTTTAGCCTTCTAAAGAATCGTTCAGATCCATTCCTTCCTCTTTTTTAAAAAACTCTTTTATTTATTTATTTATTTAGGCAGGCTGCTCGGGTCTTAGTTGCAGCATGTGGGATCTTCGTTGTGGCATGCAGGATCTTTAGTTGTAGCACGTGGGATCTTTTAGTTGGAGCATGCAGGCTTCTTAGTTGCAACCTGCATGCGGGATCTAGTTCCCCCACCAGGGATTGAACCTCGGCCCCCTGCATTGGGAGCATGGAGTCTTACCCCCCTGGACCACCAGGGAAGTCCCCATCCCTTCCTCTTTATGCTTGCTTCTCCAGTCCTTATTGGAATCTCATCAGTTCTGAGTTGGGCTGTTACGGAAGTCTCCTAACTGGTCTTGATACCTTTAACCTTGTTTCCCCTACAATCTGCCTCACCCCACCTCAGAAGCAAGATTCACACCACCACAAGTGAAGTCTTCCTAAATTACAAATCTGGTGTATCATTCTTAAAAAGGAAAAATTCTTAGCAGTTCCCCACTGCTCAAGCTCTCCACATCCTGACCTCTGGCCTTCAGCTTCATGCAGCACCCCGCTGGGCTTCATACTTCAGGGTCCAGTGATGCTCAACGGGTTGGATACACCCACACCAAGTATTTCACACTTCCATGCCTTTGGTCCCACCTCTTCCTTTTCTTGAACTAAATCAGTCCTTGCTTCTACTCCTTCAGTTGGCAAACTCCCGCTCATACTTCGAGACTCGACCTTAGTGTCTTCTCCTTGAGAAAAATCTTCTACAGTTTCTTCCAGCAGGGCTGAATATCTGTTTTTATGTCTGCCCCTTATACTCTGGTATAAACTCCCAATCCTTTAAACTCTGCATCCCAGCATGAAACACAGTACCCACACTTAATATATGCTTCTAAGTGTTTGTTGAGTGCCAGCTCAGTGCAGATGGGAAAGAGGTTGAATTCAGAACACCAGGTGGGTGACCAGACCTAGCAGTATGTGGACTACGGGTTGCTGGATAGAGCATCAGGGGGATGAGCTGGGGCACCTCTAGCATAGGTGTGTCACCTGCAGTGGTCTCCTCTCTAAGAATGAGGCAGAAGTCTGGGCACCAAGTATGTTTTTAGTCTTTGCCGAATCTCTATGAGCCTCTTGGGCTCACATAGGCTAAATCACTGGAGTTGGGAGAGATAGGGGGAACTTCATGTCATTGGATGAGTGGAAGGGAAAGGTGGAGGTGGTGGATGGAACAAGAGGCTGCTGAACACTTCAGGAGTGCACAAGAACAGTAGCACATTTTGCATGGAAGGGACCAATGTGGAGCCATTTTCTTCCTCCTTCTCTTCATCTTCTTCCTCTTCCTTTCCCACTCTTCTCTTCCCTTCACTTTCCTTTTCATTTCTCTTTTTTCATCTTCCTCTGCCTCTTTCCTTTAGTTTTGGCAACATATTATGTTTTATGTCCCAAATAACAATTTACTAGTAGTGGTATAGGGAAAAAAGGTAGAGAAAAATCTGTAGAAGTGCAAAATAAATTTGGGCTTAAAGGAGGGTTGAAATTAAAGAGATGACAGGTAAAGTGGTTCTTTCATTAAGTTGTGCATCACAAGCTTTAAAATCAATTGTAAATCAAGCACTTGCATTATGTGAGGCATATTGCCTTGGTGCATAAATCTAGTCACATTATTGCTGCTAAAATAGAGTACAAGTCCAAGATGCTGGGTTATGAACCCAAATAGGAAAATACATAGTGTTAGGTGATATGGCATAATGCTTAATCTCCCTCTTATGCATGATTGACACAATCATGCATAAGATATTGAGTTTCTTTGGTCATTTGTGGATCAGAATTTTCATAAAAAATTTATGACTTCTCGCGAATAGTTTGTGAAGCTAAAGACTAATACTAAACTTCAGGGCATTTGCATCATAGGTAAAGCCACCAGCGCTAGAATTAAACCACAGCAGAATTTTCATGCTGTTGAATTTATGGTGTTTTTGCTTGAAGGAGTTGTTTTCTGTATTTAGTTTAAAATATATCCACAGGCCAGGGCATCATTTCAGCCTCTTTACTAATGGTTTCTCACAACATGGGCCTTTGACTTGCATTAGAAAAACCTGGGTGCGTGCTTTGGTCCAGATTCTTGCACCTCCCCACTCAGATCTACAAGATCAGAATACCAGAAAGGGGGTGCTGGGGTTCTGCCGTTTGCTTTAAAGCCACCAGGGCCTATTTTCTGCAGCATGCCCAAATAGAGCCTGCTGATTGTATGTTATGAAAGTGATGCTTAGTGTCCAACTAGCATGGACTGAAGTGATGAAACATCATTTCAGCTCTAAATCAGGTTGGCTGGAAGATGTGGTTTGTTGTCAGAAATTATTGGAGTCAGAATTGTAGATAATATCATTTGTGTCACACAGGTGACAAATCTGGTGACCTAGTGATGGGCAAGGGCTCCTGGGTGGCTATGGGAAACCCTTCCCTACTGAGATGACAAAGCAGTGGCTTGAACAGTTTCCATGACCCTGGAAGGGTCCCTGCCAGAGGGTCTTAACCACAATAGTATTTGGCTGCCTGACTCATGCATGGGAGGTTTTTCCCAGAGTGTAATCCTGACCTTGAACAAAACCACACAGGGAAGCAGTCTGTTTTGTAGGCTGTGAATTGTATCCAAGCCACAGCCAAATTTATCTGCTGCTCTGTGCATCTCCTGAGCCTTCAGCTAGCCAGCCCTTCTGCCACTGCAGGGAACCAGGTCTGCAGTAAAGCTTCAGGACCAGATGCATGAACAGCTGGCCTGCCATATCTTAATGCATTGAACAGAAAGTCATATCATGATCCCTCTTCATGGCATTCAACCCATTTGATGGTATCCTAGAAGTATTTAAACATATTTTCATTCTCTGATCCACTCCCTCTTCTGATAACCAAGAACATCACTATATCTTTCTGCCCCTATCAATGTAATTCCTAATAAAGTATGTCATTGAAAATGCACCCCCTATTTGATTTATTAGAAGCATTGCTGTCTGTGATATACTCACATGATGTCTTCGAAAAGGATATTGGATTTGTTCCAAGAAATTGTCAGGTTACTCTAGCATTGGGGAGTGTGTGAACATTCAGAACTAATTCTAAAAGTGGTTGTTTCCCTATTGTACACCCCACCAGATTCATCGTTGGATCGCTTGTTTGGGCTCTGGGTGTTCCTGTCTGGCTACAAAGTAGCACATTTGCGGTGCCCTCGAGGACTTGAACATGCCGCCATTCCGACCTCACAGAACCCAGCAGCTCTGCCCCTGCACCTGTCTAGGTTAGAACCTTCCTGCAGACTCAAGATTGTCATGCTTGTTCACACACTTTTGTAGGCTCCAGCAGGGCTGCCCATGCTTAGCTGGGAGGGAGGATAAAGTAAGGCAGAGAGCAAAGGACCTCTAATCAGGGCCTCTGATAGTCTTGCCCATTTGTTCCTGGCTTCTTGCTTTTATCTCTGACCTTCCAGACTCTGGCCCTCATCTGTCTTGAGCTGTGGTACCTACCAGTGCCTCCCAGCTTTAGCTGACCTCTCTGGGACGCACCCCTTGTAAGACTGATTCTTTCAGCCTCATTCACTTGCCCTGAAACTCTTACTGATAGTATCTGTCAGATCCCCACCTGGCAAAGCAGGCCTCTAGTACTCACCCCTCTTGGCTGTCTGGATCCTGTTTCCAATGGAACCTAGAACTTATCCACACCTTGACTTAAGCTCTATATAGGTGGGCATTATGTTGATTTTCTCTTTATTTCCTGTAGCAGTTACTCAATTAATGCTGGCCAAATGTTGAATGAGGCTGTGTAAAGACTTTCACATATTAAAAAGTGAGTATAAATTATAGGATTGGCAACCTAGAAGGAAAATTATTTGAATAAAGAACACGAAAGCTGTGATTCTCTTTCTTCTGTTCACAGTAATTCCTGTGGTCCCCTCTGTTATCAAGAGATATTTCCCATATTTGTTTCAACTCTTAGGAATAACAGGTAAAAATTGATTTGCTGTTCCAAGATACTGACCTGATAGGATTTCCTCCCTGTAATATGAACTGTTCATAGAAGAAGGGCAAACAACCTCTCCAAATCAGGGACTTAAACTGAACAGTTCTGGAGCCTAAAATTTACAAAAGGCCACTGTAATTACTACTCCTGACTCTGAAACAAATACTTTTTTTATCCTCCATCCCTCCCCCTGCTTAAACTCACATGTCATATGAGCCAACTTTTCCACCAGAAATTCTTGATACATGGTGTTGAACCAGAATAGAGTCAATAAATACATATTTTTTTCTCAATTCTTACTTGCTGTAAAATAGTAAGAAAAGTCACTTATGATCTTACTGTCTTACTTAAATCAACTGCTTGCCTCTATGTTTCCTCAAACTGGAATATTAAAGTCTTGTCTGAATTAAAGCCCAGGCTGAACCAGCATGGTGCCAATTCATCTTCCTATTTATTTATTTTTTAATCTCTGACTTGGCTTGCCTTCTTGATGGTCATTGCAGCTTGTCAAATGAACTCCTGGGGCTGATATCACTATGAAAAATTTGCATAGACTGTTCTCTTAGAAAATTTTATTTTTCCTAAATAGTAGGAACTAGATAAACACACAGATCCTTAAGACAAAGCCAAACTCTGGATAGGAACATATGTTTTTACACAGAATTTAAAAGAACAGGATGTATCGCAAGATG
Organism: Hyperoodon ampullatus; assembly: GCF_949752795.1. Lineage (NCBI taxonomy): Eukaryota > Metazoa > Chordata > Mammalia > Artiodactyla > Ziphiidae > Hyperoodon > Hyperoodon ampullatus. Next base: position 46,116,018 of record NC_136914.1, on the reverse strand, counting down.
GGAAGAGCCCAGTGAACTCTTAAATTGGTCTCTGCTGTGTGTTCATGAGGAGGAAAGATGGTTGGAAAAGGGATTCTCATATCTGACCTAAGGACAGCTCTAAGGGGCCAGCATCGCAGTAGGGATTAGCACTGGTACAGAGCTGTAGGTTTGCCCATGTTTCCTTCGCTGAGTCTCTCAGCAATCTTGTGATATAGTTGGATAGGCAAGATGGTTCACTAACCTTGTCTTCTAAATAAGAAATTGATGCTCAGAATGTTGCTAAGTCTCACTCAGCAAATAAGTGGCAGAGTTGAAAATCAAACCTAGATCATTTGACCATAATTTTTCTTCCTTTCCACACACCAACTCCTGGAATAGTGACTGCTATATGTTCTCCTAGAGCAAAGAGCAGGCCAACCAGTCTCCTTTGCCATGGATTGCCTGAAGACTGGGGTTGGTATGAGATATTTGCTTTTCATCCAATTTTGTTTTGGGTTTCTTCTCTGAATATTTTTTCGAGATGATTTCCCTAGCATAATGTTGCTTATTAGGTCCAAATTCCTGAATAAACATTGGAACTTTACCTTCCTGGAATTAATTCAAATAAAATAATATCTTTGATATAAACATAAGTCAAGCTACAATAAAGAGAAATTTGAAACATGTTCAAGGGTTTGGATTTCATTCTTTGGCTGCTTTAGACCTGGGATGTTGGGTTTAAATAAATAAATAAAAATAAATAAATCATAAATCATAAATCATAAATCATACTGTTCCTGACAGGAAGTAGAATGGAAGCCTCATGGAACTGCCGAAATATATGGTTTTCCTTTAAATTCCTCATTAATTATGACTTGTGCTTCTTTTCTGTGGGAGGAAGAGACATTAAAGCAGAATTATTCTATAGCTAATTCTTGATTATACTTGTTCACAAACCATTACCTGCAATTATGAATTCCAAAAGGCTTTGAAAATCCTATTTTTTTCCCCATAATTTTGGTGCAGACTTATTTGGTGGAAATACAAGGTCTAAACTGAAATGAGACTATTTCTGGTCTTTATCCCATTTAATGTGGATATTTATGTATTTTGCTGCAGAAATATTAATACAAGGTGCCACCAAGATCCTGTTTAGTGTATTACCTCAAATATGGTTGCACAATAACATCTGCAAAATTCTGAATTCTGAAATGCATTTAGCCCAAGGGGTTCAGAGAAGGCACTGCAAACCTCTTTTCAAGAAGAGAAGGGAGATGTGTGACTAATACAGAGTAATGGAGAAACACAAGCAGTCGGCTGCAGGACCTTTCACCCACATTGATGCCCTCCCTGAGAGAAGATTACACATCTCCATCCTGTTGAACTCATGCACGCTCATGTGATTGATTTTCTCTGGAAAATAAAATGTGAGCAGAAGAGAAGAGATGAGTCATTTCCAGGCAGAGCTTTAAGAGCCAACGTGTAGCTCTGCATTCTTTTTCTTCTTCTGCCATGAGCTCAGCAGTGCTGCACATGAAGGCTGGGATCCATCAGCTTGGTTGCCCAGTGAAGCCTGGCACGGAGCTGTGGCTGATCAGCACTGGAGATGTAATGTGAATGAGAAAGAAACCTTTGTTGCTGAAGCCTCTGCAGTATCACCTAGTCTATCTTCACTGACGCATGCAAAATCAGTGCCCTCTGGGATGGAGCCATCCATTAATGTAACATCTGTGGGCACTGACACAATGAGCAACAAACAGTGTCCTCTAGGGGTTTGCAGTCCAGCTAAACAGATAAATAGTTAAGAAGTCAGGTCTGGCCTGCCACAATGCTATACCCCAGCATTGGTTTCCATATCTAGGCCCAAGGTCAGATGCCTCCTGACTTCACCTATCCAAACACATGCTTCGATACTAATGCACATTTTTCTTTCTTTATTGAATTTAACAAATTACATAAGTAATTCCTGCTTATTATAATAAATTAAACAGCACAAAAGTATATAAAGAAAAAGTTTATTCTTTCTTTCTCTCTCTCCTTCCAGTGGTATGTATCCTTCTACAGCTTTTTATGTTCTAGGCAAATACATATAGATACATAGGGTCATTTTTTAATATTATCCTACCGTGAATATTACCCTGCCAAGGACATCTGTGCAATTCATTTGTTAGCCTTAACTAGACGATTAATTCTTTTAATCATTAATAATTTCTTTTACTGAGTGCTTACTATGTCCAAATCACTCTTGAAAATACTTTATTTAATGCCTTTGTGAACTCTGTGAGGTAGGTACTGTTATTATCTGCTTTTGCCATTTGAGAAAACTGAGGCCTAGATAAACTGAGTAATTTGTGAGACTCACACAGATCAGGAAGTGGTGGAGTGAGAAACCCAGGCAGTCTGACTTTACACTCCACACTTTTAACCTGCAAGTTTTATCACTTTTATAATTGCATAATAGTCCATGAATGAATGGACTATAATTTATTCAAGCATTTCACTGTTGATGGAGATTGAGGTGATCTCCTGTTTTCCTCTTTTTATCTTGCTACTGCCAACCCTGTTGAAATAAACAACACTGAAATACATACGGATACTCTTTTTTTCTGTTGAAAGAGCCCCACGTTAATTTCTTCCTGTGCCTCATTTGGGGGAACACTACCAACTCTGGCAGTCTCAGTCCTGGTTAGGCAGTGGGTCCTGGTTATCACAATTCATATTCCAATGGCCAGTTAGGAATTTTCGTTTCACCGGGTCCTCTGAACCCTCCACATATCTCTCTAGTACAGGGCAGAGTGGAGAGGCCTGTTTAAGTCAATGCAGCTTACATTTAGAAACGGGAGGAAGTGAACTGTAAAGGATTATCTTCTCCTAGATGTGTCAGATGCAATCACACAGCATAGATTTATGAAGCGGAGTGAAATATTTGTTTTGATTGCTCACTGATTAAGAATACAGAATCTTGACAGACATCTAGGGCAACTACACTTACTTTAAGAATCTGGGTCAGGGGTGCCCAGCTTCTTCTAATTCAGCAGTCTCATTTCATTAAAGGACTATGCAAAGAAACCTCAGTTTGGGTCTGTACGATTGGTTGCTTCATCTTTGGTATTTCACATTGCAGGAGTCCCAGCAGTCGCCAACGTTATTGTCTGTCAATTTGTAATGTCTTCTTCATAGTTGTTCAGTATAGAGTTTGGAAAAGTATCTGAGTATCTTATGAAAAATGAACGTACCATATGAAAAGTGGACATATAATTTAATACTAAAATAATTTATGAAGATATTTGAGGTAAGGTGTTAGACCAAACCCCACATGTTGAAGATGCTTAAAAGTGGGGTTTTGCAAAAACCTGAAAATTATTTAAAAGGAAATGGTTAAAAATCTCAAGAGGTATGTTTTAAATATTTAATCTAGAAGCTCTGCAGGGTAGGTATTTATCAACAGATTGCTATGGTGTGCTACAACATGAAAATTGGACAGTAAAACACATTTGGTTATTGTAAGTTAAATTATCCAGTGAAATGCAGAGGGGAAAATCATAGCATAAATTGGGAGATCTTGTGTTTGTGGCTGGATAGTACTTTTGTATTTTTGTGTGAGGTGGTGGGTAGGGATAGATAAGCATGTGATCTCCTTAAAATTTTTCTCTTTAGTTCAATGTAAGCTTTAGGGTAACCAGTTGTTACTCTATACAGTCTATGTTTGAAAGAAATGTATTCAAGACCTTAAAAATTAATGATTACATATGTAAGAACTTCTGCTTTCAAAAGCAAAACATCGCATCATCTCTGTCCTGAAGTGTTAGTCTGTCTGTTTCTTGCGTCAACAGCCGTCTCCATTTCTGTTTACTTAGGAGCATTTAAATCAAAAGCCTCACCCTTAAGCATACAGGATGCAGGCCTCAATCCATTCTTTACTCGGTTCATGCAAGGGTGGGAAATGTGACAGATATTTTAACCAACCCACATTATATTTAATACCACTGTTTTCACCAGCGAGAGCCTGTTTCTACACCCACGGTGCGAAGATGCTGCTGATTTCACCAAAGGGAGCTCAATTTCTGAAATTCTTGATACTCATTAGCAAAAGCACAGGTGAGGACCAAGAAATGAATGCCCAAAGTGCAAGTAGCAGCAGTCACTCTGGTGTGTGGGCTTTTACCCCATGAACGTGGGTTCCTGATAGGACATATGGCTGTCCCTTGAGTAAAGCTGAAACCAGCTAACACATTATTGGGTCCCATGGTCTATGCTGAAGATTTTAAAGTGAATTGTGGACATTTATCTGTGATGGACCTACACAAGCCCTTGAACTCAGCTGCTCTCCATCTTATTTCTTTCTATGTTCATTCAGATTTGCCTTTGGCCACATATTATTTTCATTTCTAGCTCAGCTCCTGCCCCAGATTCATGCATGATGACACTTCCCTCTTTATACATAAGTATATTAAAAAGTATGCTTACTGTTTTGAGTGATCATTTAGGTTACTTTTTTTTACTACTGCCATTGTGCCAAATGCAATAAGTTTTCACCTGAACGATTTAAAGCTCTGCCAAAAGAGGAAAAAAATTGACAACTTTCCCTTTGGTGTGAAATGAGTGCCTTCCACCTTAGTCTTCTGGAGCTCTGCTTCCTTTCACCTGTAAAGTGAGGAATTTGGACCAGAATAGCTACTCTTTCCCTGTGAGCTCTGATAATCTGAGATGTCTGTCCTAGCAGTTACACCTTAGGCTCAGGCTGCAGCAGCCTGTGAGGCAAATCCATGGAGGGCTTACTGCCTTGGGTGTGGGTCTTTCCCCTTGTGGTGGTGAAATAGAAGACTCCAGACATCACTATTTGATAATCCAGCTGGCTACGTCCCTGTCATGACTAATGGTTGAGTTTGGTGATGGTGCTAAGACTCTGCCATAGGTGAGGCATCCTTTAGACCAAGAAGTACATCAAAAGGGGAATCTGTGGGATTCAACTGTCTGCCGTCAGTTTTGATGCAGTCATTGATCAAATAAACATGAAGAGCATAGCACGTCTTCCCATCTTTGCCTTTAAACTGAGTTCTGGTCCCTCAGCAGGTTGCATAATTTTTTCCAAGGCAGCAAAGACCCTTTGCCTCTGAATATCCAGTGTTGTCTTTGAAGGAATAATGGGCTGGAGTTGATGCCTGTGTTTAACTTCAATTTAAATATTATTTTATAATAGGTTTTTGTTTCAATGTCCATTTAGTCTTTTTTTTTAAACATCTTTATTGGAGTATAATTGCCTTACATTGTTGTGTTAGTTTCTGCTGTATAACAAAGTGAATCAGCTATACATATACATATGTTCCCATATCTCTTCCCTCTTGCGTCTCCCTCCCACCCTCCCTATCCCATCCCTCTTTGGTCACAAAGCACCGAGCTGATCTCCCTGTGCTATGTGGCTGCTTCCCACTAGCTATCTATTTTACATTTGGTAGTGTATATATGTCAGTGCTACTCTCTTACTTTGTCCCAGCCTACCCTTCCCCCTCCCTGTGTCCTCAGGTCCATTCTCTACGTCTGCATCTTTATTCCTGTCCTGCCCCTAGGTTCGTCAGAACCATTTTTTTTTTCTTAGATTCCATATATATGTGTTAGCATATGGTATTTGTTTTCTCTTTCTGACTTACTTCACTCTGTATGACAGACTCTAGGTCCATCCACCTCACTACAAATAACTCAATTTCATTTCTTTTTATGGCTGAGTAATATTCCATTGTCTATATGTACCACATCTTCTTTCTCCATTCATCTGTCGATGGACACTTAGGTTGCTTCCATGTCCTGGCTGTTGTAAATAGAGCTGCAATGAACTCAATGCCCATTTAGTCCTTAATGGTAGAGTTATTCGTCCTCACAGAGAAATTAAATAGACTGAAACTTGAAAAGGAATTTATAGATATCAGTATTTATTCAACATATGTTGCCTGTTGACTGAATTCAAGGAATGTGCAGCTTCCGTGGCTGATATTCTATGAAAGCCCTCCTTCATTTGTTCGTTTGTGGTTGTATTCTACCTGTTGTTTTTCTCCCTGTTCTCTCATCTTCAGTTGTCATGCTTTTGCCCATCTTCAAAAGGGGGCAGCTTAGCTCATGATCCTACTATCCCCAGGAAAATATGGGCAAAGAGGATTGGCAGAAACTGCTGCTTTTTCAGCTCAGTTTTTTCCCTGGATACTTTAGTTCAAATCTTCGCTTTTTCTTTAAGTCATCAAGCTATCAGGTCAAGCAAAGAAAAAACCAACCACACTTACAGTCATATTTTGGTTACTCTTAATCAGAAAGTAAAAATTTAAGGATATAATATTATTTTTTAATAGTCTTATTAAGTGTAATTTTTTATGTTTTAAGCCAAGCTCTATCTCTCTCTACCTTCCACCCTCATCTTTTGGAATAATAAACCTTTCTTTGCCTCTTCTTGCTGACCCTGAAGAAATCTCATGACACCATGATCCTCACTCAAATTCATGTTTGGTCAATCTATTTCTTTTTTTTAGGTACACTCTTCCACTTTGTTCTGTGCCTGGGTGGTTGGACAACTTCACCAGACTACCTCACTCTCTGGTTCCACGTTGGTTTGGCCAATGGGAGTGTTGGCAGGGATTAGAGCGAGAGAGGAGACAGAGGCCTGTGTGTTCATCACCCCTCCCCTCTCTTTGTAGCGACCAACACATTGGCTCATTCTGGACTCCCTTATATTTTCTGTAAAATGTCTCTCCCCACACAGCCTCTTTGTTTTCAAATTCCAGCAGCCACCTTGCCCCTTCAGGCTTATGGGTGTTAACAGGGGCCACTGATACCAACTCTTCATTGTCTCTTGAGGTTCCCTACACCCTGCACACCCATTGTAGACAGGCCCCATATTAAACTTTCCTCATGGTATTAATTTGGAATGTGCCATCTGTTTCTTGCTGGAGCCCCAACGGATAGAATAATTCAATGAGTGCTTATATTACTGGGAGGTAGTATGGCATAATGGTTGTCTTCCATCTGGCACCCGATGGATCTAGGCTTGAACACATCCTCATCACTTGCTTACTCAGAGTGGAGATGATTTAACCACTCTGAGTCTTAGCTTTCTCTAATTTAAAGTGGGGCTAGTATTACCTACTTCACAGAATTGTTACAAGAATATGTATGAATACTCAAAAATGTTAACTATTATATATAATTATATACAATAACATTAGAGAAATATAGAATACTATATATTATAACATAAAGTATTGTATAATAGCATATAATAATATTGTATTGTCTATAATAACAGTATATATAATGTTTTAGTTTCCCCTCAATGTATACTGAATCACTTACTTACTGGTAATGCCTGAGCAATTACAAAGCAGTCATTTTTGGTTCCTCTCCACCTCGTGCTGATCTTTGTGTTTCAAGTTCCGTAGACCTCCTCTTCCCTTGTGCCCCACAAATTCCTGTTTATCTTTTTTTTTTTTTTTTTTTTTTTTTGCGGTACGCGGGCCTCTCACTGTTGCGGCCTCTCCCGTTGCGGGGCACAGGCTCCAGACACGCAGGCCCAGTGGCCATGGCTCACGGGCCTAGCCGCTCCGGGGCATGTGGGATCCTCCCGGACCGAGGCACGAACCCGTGTCCCCTGCATCAGCAGGCGGACTCTCAACCACTGCGCCACCAGGGAAGCCCCCTGCTTATCTTAATGGTACTTTGCTTCCCACAGGTGGTCCTGGCTTCTCTGGTAATCTTCCCTCAAGTCTGTGGAATTTACACATGACTCTTCTTCAAAGGGTGAGTGCTAGACACAGGGGTCCCTGGTGAAGTGAAAGTTTTTTGCTTATGCTAAGCGTTGGCTGCTTTTCTGCACAGGTGCTAGGCATCAATGGGTAATCCCATTGCTTTACAGCAGAGCTGTTTTTCATTTCTACCTTCTTTAAACAATATCTCTAAACTGTTCTGAGAGTACTGGCTAAGCCCAGAGAAGTGTTGCAAGGATTAGCTAATTGATTATTTTAAATGCTTTGAAACTGGCAGAGAGTTTAGTGAGAAGGATAGGCTAAATAATTTTTGCAGGCTTGATGGGAGTACAAAGTGTACCAAACGCCCTTCCAATTTGCTTTGGTATGTAGTAGAACTTGCTTATTGTATAACATGTCCCATTAAAATGAGTTATATATGTTACTGCATTTAAAACATGACTTGGGGAAATGCTTTAAGATAAAGAGAGGTGTTTGGAAGATATACAAAGCTTTTGTCGAATGGAGTTGCAGGTACTGAAACCACTTGGGTCTTTCTGACTCAAGGGAAGTCTTATGAAGCACGTTTCATAACATTTGTTTTCTCAGGGCCTGCTGTGTGTCGGGGTTGCATTGGTCATCATGGTTCCCAGCCTCCAAGGCTTGTAGACTAGAAGAGGAGACAGATATACAGACAGTGGAAACCCTTTGACAGTATGTCAGAGAGGCTAAGATGGATGAATATACAAGGTACAGAGTGACGAAATCAGGGGTAATTATCTGAACCTGGGGGAAATCAGGGATGATTCATAAAGGAAGAGAGGCTTCAGTTGGTTTTTAAGGGTAAGAGAAGTCTGTCGCATAATAAAGGGGTGAAGGACATTTCAGACAGAGGGAAGAGCATATGAAAAGTCTCTCCTTCTCTCTCTCTCTCCCTGTTCCATTCAAACATCTTTAAGAGTCTCTACTTCCTCTATATCTAGCTCTATCTTATTCTTTGCACATAGTAGATATTCAATTAATACTTATAAATGGATAGAATGAGTGGTAGGATTATAGGTAGTGATTTCAATTTTATTCATTAGGTTTTTCTTTATTTTCTAAATTTTCTGTAACAAACTTGTCTTTATTTTGTAATCGGAATTTTCTAAAATATTCAGGGAATGGTTATCAGAGTCCATGGCTACCTTGGAGTTGGAGATGAATGTAGTCAAAGAGGTCAGTGAACTCTGGGCCGTGGGGACAGTTGTTCATGTGGTGAGGCAAAGGCTTGAGACTGTGGGAGGCATCACTGGAAATGAAGCTGGAATGATAGTTTAGGAACTTTGGACTTTATGTGGTAGACCATGAGAAACCACTGAGCTGATTAGTCAGGAGGTCTGTGTTAAGGATTCTCTGGCAATACTGTAGAGCATGAACAACTGGCTGCAGGAGAGGATGGAGGGGAAGGACCAATTGTGACACCTTTATAATCCAGGTGGAGAAGTGCTGAAAGTTCTCATGTTTGGGTAGTTGGAGAGAAGATAATGAGTTTGATTTTAGACAGGATACATTTGTAGTGTCTGTGGGACAGTCTGTAGGAAGGCTGGTGGGGAGGAACCAGCTCCTAAAACATGACTGACATCAGAGACCTTGGAGAACTGGAGGTGAGGGGGCTCTGGAAACCCCATGAGGCAGTGAGGACCATGGACAGCATGGCCACAAAGGCAAGAGAAAAACAAAAGAAAATGGTGCCGTCGAAATCACGAGAGAAGAAAAGGGAGAGGTGACTCAGAAATGACCAAATTATCTAGTCAGGAAGTATATTATTTTTCTTTCTCCAGACATTCCTCTTCCTCCCTGCCTTCAGGTTTCTGCTCAAAAGACGTCTCTTCAGAGATGCTTTCCCAGACCACCTACGTAAAGCAGCACCATTCATCACTCCATGCCACCTTCCCTGAGCACTGTTTCGAAATGTAGGCTTTATTATTATTCAGGTATAGTGAGGATCAGGAGGTGATTGCCATTGGAAAGGTATAATAGTTTGTTATTCGCAGTTTCTGAGGAGGGTACATGCCATGCTATGCAGGGCCACATGGGGGAAGCACCAGGGCCAGTCAGGAGGCAGAGGGAGGGTAGAAACATAGGCTAGAGATTAACCGTCGTTTCGGTGGGAAGGAACAGGTGAGTCAGGAGGCAGGATAAGCAGATTTAGGATTGGCTAGTTTGAATAATTTTGGTGGGCCCTTGGGCATAAGGGCTATGCCTTGTTGTCTGGTACCTGCCCCTGGGTGATTAGTGACCTGAGTGAAGTGGTTGGGGTATGGGCTTGGATTGGTTGGTTTGCATATGAAAGACTTGCTGGAAAGGTGAGTTGTTTACTATCTCTAGGAACTGGCTAGCCCTTGGAGGGGTGATGAAAACATCAGAATAAAAGGCACGCTTAATAGGAGCACCACTTGACATTATACTGCATGTTTATTTGTTTGCAAAGCAGTGCCAGGGCTGAGACTATGGTGCAGTGAACGAGGCATTCACCTTGGGCACAAAGTGTAAGGGGGTGGGTGCCAAAGAACTCAGTAATCAAGTTCAAGAGTATGTTAATTAAAAAAAATCAAAATGAACACAAAAATATACATGCTGAACAAAATACCGAAATTGTAAATAAAGACAGGATCAGTCACGGTCTGTGCTGAAACAAAAGGAAGAATCAGTAATATGGATCCTGTCTTTTTGATTTTTAAAACTGTTACATTAAAATTATCCAGCCTTAAAAAGGAAGGCAATTCTGACACATGCAACAACATGGATGAACCTTGAGGCTAAGTCACAAAAAGACAGATAACTTTATGATTCCACTTACATGAAATACTTAGAGCAGTCAAAATCATAGAGACAGAAAGTAGAATGGTGGCTGCCAGGGGCTGGGGGAGAGCGGATTGGGGAGTTAGTGTTTAATGGGTACAGAGCTTTATTTGGGCAGTTGAAAAGTGTTCTGGAGATGGTGGTGATGCTGGTGATGGTTGTACGACATTATGAACGTTATTTGATGCCACTGAACTTAACCACGTTTAAGTGTGTGTACACTTAAACGTGGTTAAGATGGCAGATTTTATGTTATGTGTATTTTACCATGGTAAAATAAATGTGAAAAAACACTATTGCATTAAAATAGTGCTTATCTTGATTACTTGTTGGCACCCCTCTACGTGTTGCACTGGCCCACCCTCATCTTGAGCCTGGGGAGCACTGTGGGAGGAGCTGGGTGTGGGGAGGAAGGTGTTGGGGGATCAGGCGCTGAGGCTTGGCTGTCCTCCTTCAGAGGAAGTGAGCCTTTTCCACTTCTCATTGTTTGGAACCATTTAATTTGAAGGAGAAGAGGAACTGTATCAGTTAAGAATGTGTTTGGCTGCAAATAACAGACTACTATGGCTTAAGCAAATAATGGCTTATTTTTCTCACACTCCAAAATATCTGGAGGTGATCACTGCTGGGGTTGGTTCCGTGACACGGTGGTTGGAGCTAATGTCTCTCAGTTTGTTTGTTTTGGGGGGAAGGGGCAGCACCATATGCACCTGTCCTTTCCACCAAAGAAGCTCAAACCTTTTTGGAAACACACCTCCTAATAACTTCTTCTTAAGCTTCATTGTTTAGTCCTGAGTCGGATGGTATCCTGTCCCCCAGCTGCAAAGGAGGCTGAGAAAGCACGGTACAGGGTTGTCAAGACTGACCAGGACCGATCCTGATCCACTGCCTATGTCTGGGCAGAGTGCCCTTTGCACAAGATTGGAGCTGTTAGCGAGGAAGCAAGAAGGGAGGGAACTCTCCAGCGGTCTAGTGGTTAGGACTCCGCGCTCTCACTGCCGAGGGCCCGGGCTCAATCCCTGGTAGGGGAACTAAGATCCCACAAGCCACGTGCCGTGCTACCAAAAGAACCCAACAACAGCAACAAGAAAAAGCCAAAAACCAAACAAACAAAAAAAGGAAGCAAGAAGGGAAATGGACATTGTGAAGGTAATTAACCTTGTCTACTACAGGGTCCTTGAGTATTGACTTCTTTCCATAGAAACAATGGTACTGGTACCTTGGCATATTTATATATTTTTCCTCTTGCAAGCGGAGTAAGCATTTTCTTCACTGTACCGTGTGGCATCTAGCAAATTGGTTTTTATGGGCTTAAAACCCTGAACTATTTAAGGGTAGCCCTATGGTACTGCTGTGGGACGGGTCCACCTCTCTAGCCTTGAGAAGTGATTAACATGGAAAGCATGAAAAACATGGCCCATTTTCTTTTTAGATGACTTAGAATTGGCTTAGTGTCTAATCATTTACTCCCGCCAGGCCTTCTGTCTCATGTCCTGACCTCATCGTTGGAGACAGATGACTTTCCTGCACTGGCGAGCCGGGGAAGTGGATCATTACATTTTTCTTTTTAACTACACACTGAATAAGCAACCTGCTATTTATTGATATGGAAAACTTTCTATCTAGGATTTAAGATCCAGTTGAATAGGATGGAGATGTCTGAGGTTCATTAAAAAAAAAAAGATTATACAGATTCCATGGTCTAGATGTCCCAAGGTCAAACTCATATCCAGCTACTTCCCAAATATTTTTATGTGGAAGAAATAAAAACTGGAAGAAAAAAAGAGATGGGCAAAACATCCTGAAGAAGTAACTTGTCAGCTGAGATGCGGGCAGGGAGAGCAAAACCCGAACCCCGGGTGGCTATGGCAGGAGGAGTCCACGCTGATGATGGACAAGCGCCATGGGCCTCCACATCAGTGCTGATTTGCCACGTGCCTCTTCACCCTTTTTTCCTCTGCTTCTCTGAGTCATAGTGAATTCAGAACCTCCATTCCTGGCTCCCATGTTTACCTTTGCTGGTAAGTTTGCAGGGGAGGCTCTTCATTTTATGCACATAGAGCACAGTTGTAAGTTGTACCATGTTTTACTACCAATCCTTGAAGTTAGGCGGGTCCTAAAGAAGGAACTGAGTCTAGAACTTCTTGCCTTCTTCTCCTTTGAAAGATCCCCCCAGAAATGGATGATGTCTCCATACAAAGAGACTTTGGCAAGGCTTTTTCTAACTACATTCATTGCAAACTACATTTAAAAGCCCTGATAAATATATAATTGCACATGGTAGTTTTCTAGGCAATGTACCAAGAAAGAGTTCCAGACCTGTCTTCTGGATACTTAAAATCTAAGAAGTATAAAGTGTAGAATAATTGATGGGAGTGACTGTTCTAGTTCTTGTCTACAATGCACAGACATTGTTATTATTAATTGCTGATATTTTCAAGAGTGAGAAATGGAACAACTATCTCACCAGTTCTGCAGTGACAGTCTCAGAATGCCTTGCTTCTCTCTCAGAACCTTTCCTTTGCTTGCACTGACCCTCAATTTAAGAAATCAACCAATCCAAAGATGCACCTACTTTTGATATCCTAACTAAGAACTCTAAGACCAACCTATATGCTGTAAAAAAATGAACATTCACTTTCCCTAATGAAACACTATTTCAGAATTTGTGTGGTGCTGTCTTTTGCTTCAGTAATTCAATAAAACTCAAAATAATACTTAAAAATAAAACTCAACATTAAAGTTTACTTACATTCTCATAAGGGCTTTCCCATGTAGATAAAATAAATGCATCTTTTGAGGGCCTGGAGGAAGGTTGTGGGTGAGAGTGAAGTTCACATGCAGTCTGGATCTGCTGACCAGACTTTTGAATGTCCGGGTCTTTTCTGATCACAGCACCTACTTCTCCAGGTTTTCTCTGGCATCCCCAGGGGAGCTTCTTCCAGAATCATTTCAGTATATTTTAATAATTCTTGGCATAAATATCTGTTGGATAATCAAAGGGCTGAGCATCAAGGTTCTCTGAGCTTACAGAGGACCCAACATTTCTGAAGACCATCTCTGGAGATATTCAAGACTCCGCAGATTTGTGAACACCTCTGTAACATATTATTCACCCACAAAATAGGTATTCTTTCCACTGGCTGGAGCAGTCACTGAAATAGTTTCAGGATACCCCTCCCCCCATTTTCATATACTGCATATTGTGGACTCTTTCAAGTCCTAGATCCAAGTTCATTGCTAAATTTAACATTCTATCCTTTAATGTATCCAAAATTCCCCTGGAAACTCATTCCAATTCCTCTAAGGTATCCCCAGGGAATTTCAAATTATGCTCCAAGTGGTAGGTATCTTTCATTCGTCTTGCAGCATTTACTCTGATGCTACAAGATGGTACCTTGTCCATCCTCTGTCAGCTATGCTGGCCACTGTGGCAGTGTTCCTTTTGCTGCTTGTCCTGAGAGTGGCTCCTATGTGGCTGCTGTCCACTGAAGGCACTGCCAAAGCTAGTGCCTGTGTTGCTGATGCCAGTCAATACCTATTCCCAGGATGCCCGGATGCCAATGCCCGATAGTGGGGCCCCGCAATCTGTACCAGGGGTGCTGGTTCCCAGGCCACAGAGCTGCCTGTGCCCACACCGAGTGCCTTGTCTCAGAGATTATCATTGTTTTTCTTCTCACCAGCCACCCTTCCTTCCTTAACTAAGCTGAAGTACAAAATAACTCAAGATAGAAGAAGAGTCAGAAACCTTTGTAGAATAACAATATACAAGAGAAATGTTAGGAAGAGGTCAGTTTTGGCAATGTGAAAGGTCTGGTAGTCTTTATAATTGTTGGTATATTATAATTGTAATATACCAAACTTGGGGAGTTTATTGTTTCTTCAGTTTGAAGGAGTAATTGTATTCTATACTGTGGCTAAACTCTAAAGCCAGGATGTAAAAAAAAAAGGAAAGTAGACAAAGTATTCTTGAAATCCCCTTCAATTGCTCATAGACTAAGTATCCATGGCCATATTTACATGCCACAATGAAGAGTGACAGCCCATCTTTTGATGAATCTAACACAGATGGTTTTTCCACTGTCATTGAAACAAACCATTGTTTCTTTGTCTGCTAAACATACTTGACTTGGGTATAGGAGCCATGTTGTATCAGAAATGCAGATCTTGGGCTTCCCTGGTGGCGCAGTGGTTGAGAGTCTGCCTGCCGATGCAGGAGACACGGGTTCGTGCCCCGATCCGGGAAGATCCCACATGCCGCGGAGCGGCCGGGCCCGTGAGCCATGGCCGCTGAGCCTGCGCGTCCAGAGCCTGTGCTCCGCAACCGGAGAGGCCACAACAGTGAAAGGCCCGCGTACCGCAAAAAAAAAAAAAAAAAAAAAAAGAAATGCTAGGTATCACAGTATTGTGGAATCCAGTAAGATATTTTAATGCCTATGGGAGGCATTAAAAACCAAAGCCAACTAAGGGAAAAATGTTATGTATCCACTCTTTTCACAGCATAAGATTAATAAATTAACATTTACTGAAGACGTATGCAGTCAGGCACTGTTTTAAGCACTTACATGTATTAACTCATTTAATTCTTACAACAATCCCAGAAAGTGTTTGTTATTATATCCAGTTTTTGGAAAAGTAAGACTAAAGCACAAGGAGGTCAAGTGACTTGCACAGTTAAAAAGCGGCAGAGCTGGAATCTGAACTCAGGCAGTCTGGCTCTAGTGCTCTTGCTCTCAACTGCTTTGCTCTATACTTTTAACCATGACTGCACTATTTAAATGACTTTTTCTCTCCTTCTTTTCACTTTGGATGGAGTGGAATTTACCAATTTAGTGTTTTTAATGATGTGACTCCGTTGTGCTTTCTTGCTGTAGCAAAAATTCAAAGTATACTGAAAGGCATAAAATATACAAAGGGATGATGTCCCATGTTCTCATCCTTAGATAGAACAAATGTTAATGGCTTGTGAATTTTCCCCCAGGATTTCTTTTACGCACACACTCGCACACATATTTTGTTTTTGTTTGACTGTACTTTACTCAATTTCCTCTTTCACTCATCAGCGTCATAAGACCTCTTTCTGTCAGAATACAGAACTTTACCTCTTCCTTTTATTTTTCATTTTATTTTATTTTTTAAAATTAATTTATTTGGCTGCGTCGGGTCTTAGTTGCGGCACGCGGGGTTTTTCGTTGCGGTGCCTGGGCTCTCTAGTTGTGGCGCACAGGCTCTAGAGTGCATGGGCTCAGTAGTTGTGGCATGCAGGCTTAGTTGCCCCATGGCACGTGGGATCTTAGTTCGAACCCACGTCCCCTGCATTGGAAGACAGATTCTTAACCACTGGACTGCCAGGGAAGTCCCACCACCTCTTCCTTTTAAATAGCTGTTTTAGTAAGTACATATTATTCCACTGCATGAATAAACCATAATTTACCTTTGCATATTCCCTTACTGATGGATAGTCAGGTTTAAAGTTTTTTTTTCCCAAGTTTTTACTGTTATAAACTCATGGCAAACATGCTCATTTGTTCTCCTAGTATTTTGCAGATTTATTTTTTAGTTTTTAATCTTTAATCCACATGGAATTTATTTTGTGCTGGAGGTGAGGTGGGGATTACAGTGATTTCTTGACTTTCCTCATTCAAATGATTCCTCACCTGAAGAGATTCAGTCTCCAGGCACCTGAGTAAACACATTGCATCTGGTATAGAAATACACTGAAAATTGTAATAAGGAGAATCTCTATGGTGGAAAATAGTAGGCAGTGTGTATTGGGGAGAGGAAGCAGAAACAGCAGGCTCCACCAATATGGATTAGAGGTGAGAGCTAGGCTTTCAGGTTGGAATGCTGCATTTTAATTAGCAATATTATTCCCAAATGTTTAGCTCCAACAGTGTGGGGATTAGAGACCCCTGCTTGCTTATCATAATTCAGAACCTGCACATCAGAGTGTCTAATTAGATCTTCTCACTTTTGAAAGGTCAGCCAATAAAATTGTCATGTTGTGTCATTCAAGGTCTAGAAGTTACTCTGCTATAAGCTTGATGGGTTTTTTTTAAAAGTTAAAAATTGCCTGTTCATATCTAGTGTCTGTAAGTGAGCTTTGCTGGCCTAAGATTCTGGCAGGCCATCATGCAAAGGATCTCTGAAATCTTTCTGCCACTTAGAACAATTCGTGTCCTTTGTATTTTTTTCTTTATCACTTTGGACACTGCTAGAGAGAGCCTCTGTATCTTAAGCCGTTTCATAGATTTTCCTACTCACAAGGAAAACAGCATTCAATTCAGTCTTTGTTTTGGGTCTTGGGCTCTGTAATTGAATATTACTTTCAGTTAATTTCCATGGGAAAAAAATCCCTAAATAATCTGTGTTCTTCTGGAAATATTATCATCATAGAGAAATGAATGGAGCTAGATTTTCTCAATTTTAATTACTTGGTTATAAGCTAAGGAAGTTAGGGAGCCGTCTTAATTCTTTTAAGCCACTAGGACCTTTTTCTTTTTAATTTTAATTTCATATTGGAGTATAGCTGATTAACAATGTTGTGTTAGTTTCGGGTGTACAGTAAAGTGATTCAGCTATACATATACATGTATCTATTCTTTTTCTAATTCTTTTCCCATTTAGGCTATTACAGAATATTGAGCAGAGTTCCCTGTGCTCTCCAGTAGGTCGTTGTTGCTTATCTATTTTAAATTTAAAATAGAAGCCACTAGGATGTTAATTAGAATTCTGTATGAGGTGACAAGTTCAGGGGAAGGAACCATGAATTATGGACAGCCTTTCCTTATGACAGTTGCTGGTGTCTCGCTTGGCTTACTCTGCCCCAGTAGAGGGGCTGCCTCCTGGGGTTCATCAGACCTCACACCAGCTATCTCCCTGCTCAGAGCTGTGGGGCTTTAAGCCTAAGGATCTGAGAGTAGGAGGAGGGGGGGAAAATGATCATTACTCCTATTTCAGTTACATTAAAGATGAAATTGGCTTTTGTGGGCATATGAAGGAAATCTTATCGCTACTAATAATGATATTTTCCAAAGTGTGGTTGCCTCAGAATCAACTGGGTGTTTCATCAAAATGCTGCTTGTTGGAGTCCTTCCCAGAATCGGAATCTCTGGTGGTAGAGCTCTGGAATCTATTTTTAACAAGCCTCCTATGCTATTCATTTGTGCATTAAAGTTTGAGAACATTTGATTTATAACATCACTTCTATGGGAAAAATGGACTCTTGCTTCCAGCCAGTCGGCTTCAAAGTGTACCTTTGGAATTTAGTGTGTGGCTACGTTGGGGCTTGCCTGTCTGTGAAATCAACGGTCTGGATAACAGTCACATTTTAAAGGTGTAAAGCTAACAACTGGTGAACAGATTATGGCTCTGGGTATTCAGGTTAATTGAGTTCTAAGGTATGGAGCTGAGGAATTAAGGCACACAGTGGATATTCAGATAGGAGGTAAAGCTGCAAAAATAGTTTAAACATCTGTACTCAGATGTCAGCTGATTACTCTGACACTTGAGCTTCAGATGAGATGGCTTAAACCCTTTTCTACATCCCTTGGAATGTCCAGTACTCTTTCCAAGATTTCTGCAAATCCTGGAGGACTTACTTTCCCAGGATTACTTCTGGGGGATCCTTTCTTTTCTACTCTGCATCTTATGATGGTCCTTTATCTCTGTCCGGTATAGAAGGCCCCTTCTTTTTGATTCCTCCAGCAACAAAGAGTTGCTTCATTAATCAGAATCTTCACAGAGGATGGAGGAATCACTCTGCCACAGGGCAGGAGTCACTCTGCCACATCACATATCACAGATTATGACTTAACAGTCGTGCATTAAACATCCTTGTCCTTTTTTTTTTTAATACAGCAGGTTTTTATTAGTTATCTATTTTATACATATTAGTGTATACATGTCAATCCCAATCTCCCAATTCATCCCACCACCACCCCACCACCACTTTCCCCCCTTGGTGTCCATACATTTGTTCTCTATATCTGTGTCTCTATTTCTGCCTTGCAAACTGGTTCATCTGTACCATTTTTCTAGATTCCACATATATGCGTTAATATACGATTTTGTTTTTCTCTTCTGACTCACTTCACTCTGTATGACCATCTCTAGGTCCATCCATGGCTCTACAAATGACCAAATGACCCAATTTTGTTCCTTTTTATGGCTGAGTAATATTCCATTGTATATATGTACCACATCTTCTTTATCCATTTGTCTGTCGATGGGCATTTAGGTTGCTTCCATGTCCTGGCTATTGTAAATAGAGCTGCAATGAACATTCTGATACATGACTCTTTTTGAATTATGGTTTTCTCAGAGTATATGCCCAGTAGTGGGATTGCTGGGTCACATGGTAGTTCTATCTTTAGTTTTTTAAGGACCCTCCATACTGTTCTCCATAGTGGCTGTACCAATTTACATTCCCACCAACAGTGAAAGAGGGTTCCCTTTTCTCCACACTCTCTGCAGCATTTGTTTGAACATCTTTGTCCTTGAAGGTATTTTTAGCCACACACTCACAGGGGTGTGTCTCACTGGCCCAGCCACGTCACGTCTTTTCTGGCCTCTCTCCATCTTGCTGGCTCCTCTGTGTCCTTTGCCTTGGCTACCTTTCCCGGCTTGCGCTCCCAACTCCAAATTCTTCTCACTCTTTTATTCAGAAAACGTCAACCCTCTCATGCCCCTCACACCCAAACTCATCCCCAGTACAACCTTTGCATATCCAACACCAACCAAGGTGCTTGACTGAGCAAAACGACCATCCAGTCTTTTCTTTAACAGAATCCATCCTCCTTAGAGCAGAGTTTGGGGATTAAACAGAATTTTCCTAAGATCTATTATGTATTTCTTCTGTGGAAAAATTAATTCTGTCTAGGTTCTCCTGAATGCTCAAGAGCTGAGAAAGAAATTTTTCTCTCTACATCATTAAAGAATCCTTTTTGTTGGGAGAATCTCATCTGGAAAAAGTTAAGCAGGATTTTTATAAGGTTTTAACAGGCAGGTGCACATCAGTGCACTTCCCTTAGTTAAGCTCATCAGTCTTTACAGTGCTTCTGCTAACATGTTTAGGACTAGAGCATCTCTATTTGTAGCCAAATAAATGCAAGCAGAATTATCTCCCACTTGCCAGCAAAAAGAGTGCGACTGACCCCAGGTGAGTGACATCTGCAAGGCCACTCAGGGTATTCTGTGTCATAAATCATATCTTGAGAATAAAGCAACAGAGTTAAATTGTTTTCAGAAGGGTTTGCTTTCTTGCTCTCTTATCTTTTGTATATCTGAGAGCTTTCTGCTTTGCTTGAAATGGAAAGTCATTTCCCAGGCGAGAGATCATTTTATTTAGTGCTCTTATTTTCTTGGTAAGTATTCTGAATTTTTTCCTATTAATTTCTATATTTATGCACAGTGGTTCTCAATTGGTGAGAAAATTATGATCTCATAATATCTTTTCCTTGTACTTGCTGAATGATTAGCCTCATTTGCTGTGTGAGTTCCACTTCACGGCTGTGAAATGATGACTCTCCTTGACTCTGGCTAAGCATGTCGGCTTGATGGCTTTGACCTTTTCCACAAAAACAAGGGAGATGGAAAGATGTGACATGTGTGTAAATTGTCACTCAAGTGGGGTTATTTTGGCTAACAGCTCGGAATACATGCTTTGCTAAACTCCCAGAAGGCACCAGTGGAATGTTTTGTTTGGGGTTTTCTAAGACATTTGACAGTCTTTTTATTTTTAAGCAATGAGAACAAATCCTGATTGGTCATTAAATACAAATAATAAATTTACATCCTGAATCACAAGCTGTGTGAATAAATGCATTACAGATTCCCAGGAAAAACCCTGTTCTCAAGTGGTGCAGTTAAGTTGGCTTCATCTGCACTGTGATGGATATTACTTCCACTGCACTTAATTGGGATAACTGACAAATTTAGATTCAGAACATTTCAGTGACTCCAAGGGATGTATAAATATCTCACCAAATCCATTTAAATGCTATTCTGGATTTGGTCAGGGGTCTCACTGTAGTAATTTGCAGGTGTGACCGATATTAACTTATAAATTTTCCATGACTGGTCCTTTGTTGATTTCAGGCTTCCCCCCTGTTTGGTAATGATGGCTCAGCAAGCATATTTTACCTTCCTTCTCTGCAGGCCCTTTATTGCTTCGAGATGTGCCTGTGTGTATGTGTGTGTGTGCATGTGTGTGTGTGTGTGTGCGTGTGTGTGTGTGGGCACACACACGTTTTTAATAGTAATGCATGAGGCAGTATTTCCCACTAGAGCATATTCATATGAGCTTGTGGAGCTGTTTCTTACTCGACATATTTCTCTCCATTTGTCTGTGCTTTTAGTTAAGGGGACCCAAACGATGTTTGACTGGATAAAGAATGACAAAACAATAACAATAGTGTAGAAGTATACACATGCTCTAGCGATCTGTACATATCACACTTGGCTAATGATCCTATGGTATGATTTTTAGTAATCACCAATAGAGTGGGTTTGAAGGTCAGCATGATAACCCTAACGTGTTGCTGTAATGGAGCCGATAAATTTACATATGGATGGAAATGATTAATTTTTAAAATTCTTTTTCTTTCTCATGACTGAAAATGAGATTCTCATTCCCTGACATTAGAGCATAATATTTCTATTATTTGCTCTTTTTTCTATCACTAGAATTTTAAACTAGTGTATATGGTTGAATTTAGTTTTTGACTTATTTCAGAGACTTGGAAAGATGAACTGTTACAAATTTGTAAGATTATTTAAGGCAGAACTGCTTGACTTGTGTTATTAGTAATCATTGTCCTCAGCTAGTATCTCTCTGTTTAAATGAAGATCTTTAGGGTATTTCTTAATACTTCAGTCAGATTCGAACCAGTTTTTTCATGAGTTCATTCAAAATATATTTATTTATAACCAACTTAATTTTTTCAGTTTTATTGATGTATTATTAACAAGTAAAAATTATACACACTTAGGTTGTGCAATATTTTTAAATGGTGTACAATGTAATTTAATATACATATATTTTGTGAAATGATTACCACAATCAAGTTAATGAACACGTCTATCACCCCACTTACTTACCATTTTTTTAAAAAAGATTTGAGCCATTTTGGTAGTAAAACAAATTATCAGTAGAAGAGGTATTTGTATGGCCCTGTATGTATGGATATATCTTTTGTTAACAATGAAGAAGACAGATATTTCTAACATTTACTATCATTGAGGAGGCTTAAGATGAGCATAAAATCTATCTTAACGAGATGAGCCCTAAGATAAGGATAAAATTTCTAATAATAATGATAATGGCCATTATGTAGCAACAGTGGTTAATATTGAGAACTTATATGACAGTCAATGTTCTAAGTGTTTTATGTGTGTATGAACTCATTTAGTGTTCGTAAGAATCCTATGAGGCAGATATTTATTATCCCAATTTTAAAAACAAGAAACCAAAGGACAGAGAGGTAAATTAACTTATCTGAGGTCACACAGCCAGGAAGCCACAGAACTGAGGTTTGGACTTTTGTAGAATTGCCAGATTCAGGGGAAACACACACACACACACACACACTCACCAACACAAAACGCCATCAATACTTGCCTCCTTTTTGCAATATATGGGACATACTTAAACTAAAAAGTTATTCATTATTTATATGAAATTCAAATTTGAATGAATGCCCTGTATTTTATCTGGCAAATCTAAACCTAAATCGTCTAGCTTTAGAGCCTGTGTTTTTAACCTTTATGCTAAGTCTGCCTAAAACCCAAGCTTAACTGATCAGTGTTGACTTGCACGTCTCAGGTCAATTTCTTTTTGTTTTTTTTTCCACATCTTTATTGGAGTATAATTGCTTTACAGTGGTGTGTTAGTTTCTGCATTATAACAAAGTGAATCAACTATACATATACATATATCCCCATATCTCCTCCCTCTTGGGTCTCCCTCCCACCCTCCCTATCCAACCACTCTAGGTGGTCACAAAGCACAAGCTTATCTCCCTGTGCTATGTGGCTGCTTCCCACTAGCTATCTATTTTACATTTGGTAGTGTATATATGTCAACACCACTCACTCACTGTGTCCCAGCTTACCCTTCCCCCTCCCCGTGTCCTCAAGTCCCTTCTCTACGTATGCATCTTTATTCCTGTCCTGCCCCTAGGTTCTTCAGAAACTTTTTTTTTTTTTAGATTCCATATATATATGTTAGCATACGGTATTTGTCTTTCTCTTTCTGATTTACTTCATTCTCTATGACAGACTCTAGGTCCATCCACCTCACTACAAATAACTCAATGTCGTTTCTTTTTATGACTGAGTAGTATTCCATTGTATACATGTGCCGCATCTTCTTTATCCATTCATTTGTCAGTGGACACTTAGGTTGCTTCCATGACCTGGCTACTGTAAATAGAGCTGCAAAGCACATTGGGGTGCATGTGTCTTTTTGAGTTATGGATTTCTCAAGGTATATGCCCAGTAGTGGGATTGCTGGGTTGTATGGTAGTTCTATTTTTAGTTTTTTAAGGAACCTCCATACTACTCTCCATAGTGGCTATATCAATTTACATTCCCACCAACTGTACAAGAGGGTTCCTTTTTCTCCACACCCTCTCCAGCATTTACTGTTTGTAGAGTTTTTAATGATGGCCATTCTGACCAGTGTGAGGTGATACCTCACTGTAGTTTTGATGTGTATTTCCTAATGATTAGTGATGTTGAGCATTTTTTCATGTGTTTGTTGGCAATCTGTATATCTTCTTTGGAGAAATGTCTATTTAGGTCTTCTGCCCATTTTTCGATTGGGTTGTTTGTTTTCTTGATATTGAGATGCATGAGCTACTTGTAAATTTTGGAGATTAATCCTTTGTCAGTTGCTTCATTTGCAAATATTTTCTCCCATTCTGAGGGTTATCTTTTCGTCTTGTTTATGGTTTCCTTTGCTATGCAAAAGCTTTGAAGTTTCATTAGGTCCCATTTGTTTATTTTTGATTTTATTTCCATTTCTCTAGGAGGTGCGTCAGAAAGGATCTTGCTGTGATTTATGTCATAGAGTGTTTTGCCTATGTTTTCCTCTAAGAGTTTTATAGTGTCTGGCCTTACATTTAGGTCTTTAAACCATTTTGAGTTTATTTTTGTGTATGGTGCTAGGGAGTGTTCTAATATCATTCTTTTACATGTCCCTGTCCAGTTTTCCCAGCACCACTTATTGAAGAGGCTGCCTTTTCTCCATTGTGTATTCTTGCCTCCTTTATCAAAAATAAGGTGACCATATGGGCATGGGTTTATCTCTGGGCTTTCGAACCTATTCCATTGATCTATATTTCTGTTTTTCTGCCAGTACCATACTGTCTTGATTACTGTAGCTTTGTAGTATAGTCTGAAGTCTGGGAGCCTGATTCCTCCAGCTCCGTTTTTATTTCTCAAGATTGCTTTGGCTATTCAGGGTCTTTTGTGTTTCTATACAAATTGTTTTTTGTTCTAGTTTTTTGTTCTAGTTCGGTGAAAAATGCCATTGGTAGATTGATAGGGGTTGCATTGAATCTGTAGATTGCTTTGGGTCTTATGGTCATTTTCACAATGTTGATTCTTCCAGTCCAAGAAAATGGTATATCTCTCCATCTGTTTGTATCATCTTTAATTTCTTTCATCATTGTCTTATAGTTTTCTGAATACAGGTCTTTTGTCTCCTTAGGTAGGTTTATTCCTAGGTATTTTATTCTTTTTGTTGCAGTGGTAAATGGGAGTGTTTTCTCTTTCAAATTTTTCATCATTAGTGTATAGGGATACAAGAGATTTCTGCACATTAATTTTGCATCCTGCTACTTTACCAAATTCATTGATTAGCTCTAGTAGTTTTCTGGTAGCATCTTTAGGATTCTCTCTATATAGTATCATGTTATCTGCAAACAATGACAGTTTTACTTCTTCTTTTCCAATTTGGATTCCCTTTATTTCTTTTTCTTCTCTGATTGCTGTGGCTAAAACTTCCAAAACTATTTTGAATAATAGTGGCGAGAGTGAACAACCTTGTCTTGTACCTGGTCTTAGAGGAAATGGTTCCAGTTTTTCACCATTGAGAATGATGTTGGCTGTGGGTTTGTCATATATGGTCTTTATTATGTTGAGGTAAGTTACCTCTATGCCTACGTTCTGGAGGGTTTTTATCATATGTGGGTGTTGAATTTTGTCGAAAGCTTTCTCTGCATGTATTGAGATGATCGTATGGTTTTTCTCCTTCAATTTGTTAATATTGTTTATCACATTGATTGATTTGCATATATTGAAGAATCCTTGCATTCCTGGGATAAACCCCATTTGATCATGGTGTATGATCCTTCTAAAGTGCTGTTGGGTTCTGTTTGCTAGTATTTTGTCGAGGAGTTTTGCATCTATGTTCATCAGTGATATTGGCCTGTAGTTTTCTTTTTTTGTGGCATCTTTGTCTGGTTTTGGTATCAGGGTGATGGTGGCCTCATAGAGTGAGTTTGTGAGTGTTCCTCCCTCTGCTATATTTTGGAAGAGTTTGAGAAGTATGGGTGTTAGCTCTTTTCTAAATGTTTGATAGAATTCGCCTGTGAAGCCATCTGGTCCTGGGCTTTTGTTTGTTGGAAGATTTTTAATCACAGTCTCAATTTTAGTGCTTGTGACTGGTCTGTTTTTATTTTCTATTTCTTCCTGGTTCAGTCTTGGAGGGTTGTGCCTTTCTTAGAATGTGTCCATTTCTTCCAGGTTGTCCATTTTATTGGCATATAGTTGCTTGTAGTAATCTTTCATGATCCTTTGTGTTCCTGCAGTGTTACTTCTCCATTTTCTTTTCTAATTCTATTGATTTGAGTCTTCTCCCTTTTTTTCTTGATGAGTCTGGGTAATGGTTTGTCAATTTCGTTTATCTTCTCAAAGAACCAGCTTTTACTTTTATTGATCTTTGCTATCGCTTCCTCCATTTCTTTTTCACTTATTTCTGATCTGATGTTTATGATTTGTTTCCTTCTGCTAACTTTGGGTTTTTTTGTTCTTTTTTCTCTAACTTCTTTAGGTGTAAAGTTAGTTTGTCTATTTGAGATGTTTCTTGTTTCTTGAGGTAAGATTGTATTGCTATAAACTTCCCTCTTAGAACTGCTTTTGCTGCATCCCATAGGTTTTGGGTCGTCGTGCCTCCATTGTCATTTGTTTCTAGGTATTTTTTGATTTCTTCTTTGATTTCTTCAGTGATCTCTTGGTTATTTAGTTATGTATTGTTTAACCTCCATGTGTTTATATTTTTTACAGATTTTTTCCTGTAATTGATATCTAGTCTATAGTGCTGTGGTTGGAAAAGATACTTGATACAATTTCAGTTTTCTTAAATTTACCAAGGGTTGATTTGTGACCCAAGATATGATCTATCCTGGAGAATGTTCCATGAGCACTTGAGAAGAAAGTGTATTGTGTTTTTTTGGATGGAATGTCCTAAAAATATCAATTAAGTCCTTCTTGTTTAATGTACCATTTAAAGCTTGTGTTTCCTTATTTATTATCATTTTGGATGATCTGTGCATTGGTGAAAGCAGGTGTTAAAGTCCCCTACTATGATTGTGTGACTGTCAATTTCCCCTTTTATGGCTTCTAGCATTTGCCTTATGTACTGAGGTGCTCCTATGTTGGGTGCATAAATATTTACAATTGTTATATCTTCTTCTTGGATTGATCCCTTGATCATTATGTAGTGTCCTTGTTTGTCTCTTGCAATAGTCTTTATTTTGAAGTCTATTTTGTCTGATATGAGAATTGCTACTCCACCTTTCTTTTGATTTCCATTTGCATGGAATATCTTTTTCCATCCCCTCACTTTCAGTCTGTATGTGTCCCTAAGTCTGAAGTGGGTCTCTTGTAGACAGCATGTATATGGGTCTTGTTTTTGTATCCATTCAGCCAGTCTATGTCTTTTCCTGGGAGCATTTAATCCACTTACTTTTAAGGTAATTATCTATATGTATGTTCTTATTACCATTTTCTTAATTGTCTTGGGTTTGTAATTGTAGGTCTTTTCCTTCTTTCGTGTTTCCTGCCTAGAGAAGTTCCTTTCGCATTTGTTGTAAAGCTGGTTTGATGGTGCTGTGTTCTCTTAGCTTTTGCTTGTCTGTAAAGGTTTTAATTTCTCTGTTGAATCTGAATTAGATCCTTGCTGGGTAGAGTAATGTTGGTAGTGAGTTTTTCCACTTCATCACTTTAAATATGTCTTTCCACTCTCTTCCATCTTGCAGAGTTTCTGCTGAAAGATCAGCTGTTGACCTTATGGGGTTTCCCTTGTTTGTAATTTGTTGCTTTCCCCATGCTGCTTTTAATTTTTTTCTTTGTATTTAATTTTTGATAGTTGGTTAATATGTGTCTTGGCATGTTTCTCCTTTGATTTATCCTGTGTGGGAATCTCTGCACTTCCTGGACTTGATTGACTATTTCCTTTCCCATATTAGGGAAGTTTTCAACTACAATCTGTTCAAATATTTTCTCAGTCCCTTTCTTTTCCTCTTCTTCTTCTGGGACTCCTATAATTCGAATGTTGGTGCATTTCATGTTGTCCCAGAGATCTGTGAGACTGTCCTCAATTCTTTTTATTCTTTTTTCTTTATTCTGCTCTGTGGTAGTTATTTCCACTATTTTATCTTCCAGGTCACTTATCCGTTCTTCTGCCTCAGTTATTCTACTATTGATTCCTTCTAGAGAATTTTTAATTTCATTTATTGTGTTGTTCATCATTGTTTGTTTGCTCTTTAGTTCTTCTAAGTCCTTGTTAAACGTTTCTTTTATTTTCTCCAATCTATTTCCAAGATTTTGGATCATCTTTACTATCATTACTCTGAATTCTTTTTCAGGTAGACTGCCTATTTCTTCTTCATATTTTTGGTCTGGTAGGTTTGTACCTTGCTCCTTCATCTGCTCTGTGTTTCTTTGTCTTCTCATTTTGCTTACCTTACTGTGTTTGGGGTCTCCTTTGTGCAGGCTTCAGGTTTGTCATTCCTGTTGTTTTTGGTGTCTGCCCCCAGTGGCTATGGTTTGTTCAGTGGATTGTGTAGGCTTCCTGGTGGAGGGGACTGGTGCCTGTGTTCTGGTGGATAAGGCTGGATCTTGTCTTTCTGGTGGACAGGACCGTGTCCGGTGATGTGCTTTGGGATGGCTCTGACCTCATTATGATTTTAGGAAGCCTCTCGGCCAGTGGGTGGAGTTGTGTTCCTGTCTTGCTAGTTATCTGTCACAGCGTTTACAGCAGTGTAGCTTGCTGGGCCTTGAGTGGAGCTGGGTCTTAGCGTTGAGATGGAGATCTCTGGGAGAGCTTTCACCATTTGGTATTACATGAGGCCGGCAGGTCTCTGGTGGACCAATGTGCTGAACTCAGCTCCCCCACCTCAGAGGCACAGGTCTGACACCCGGCCAGAACACCAGGAGCCTGTCATCCACACAGCTCAGAATAAAAGAGAGAAAAAAAGAAGGAAAGAAAGAAAAATAAAATAAAATAAAGTTATTAAAATAAAAATTAATAAAATTATTAAAAATTAAAAAAATTACAAAGTGAGGGAAAGAAGAAAGAAGAGACAACCAAACCAAAAAACAAATCCACCAATGATAAGAAGTGCTAAAAACTATTCTACAAACAAACAAAGGGAAAAAACGGACAGACAGAATCCTAGGACAAATGGTAAAAGCAAAGCTATAGAGACAAAATCATACAAAGAAGCATACACGTACACACTCTCAAAAAGAGAAAAAGGAAAAAAAAGTATATATCTATATATAAAAAAAAGGAAGAGGACAACCAAATCAATAAACAAATCTACCAGTGATAATAAACTCTAAATACTAAACTAAGATAAACATAAAACCAGAAACAAATTAGATGCAGAAAGGAAACCCCACGTCTACATTTCCTCTGAAATCCACCATCTCAATTTTGGGATTTGTTGTGTATCCAGGTATTCCAGAGATGCAGGGTATATCAAGTTGATTGTGGAGATTTAATCCACTGCTCCTGAGGCTACTGGGAGAAATTTCCCTTTCTCTTCTTTGTTCACACAGCTCCCGGGGTCCAGCTTTGGATTTGGCCCCGCCTCTGTGTGTAGGTCGCCTGAGGCCTTCTGTTCTTTGCTCAGACAGGACGGGGTCAAAGCAGTGGCTGATTTGGGGGCTCTGGCTCACTCAGGCCGGGGGGGAGGGAAGGGTATGGAATGCAGGGTGAGCCTGCGGCAGCAGATGCTGGTGTGACGTTGCACTAGCCTGAGGTGCGCCGTGTGTTCTCCTGGGGAAGTTGTCCCTGGATCACGGGACCCTGGCAGTGGCAGGCTGCACAGGCTCCCAGGAGGGGAGGTGTGGCTAGTGACCTGTGCTTGCACACAGGCTTCTTGGTGGCTGCAGCAGCAGCCTTAGCATTTCATGCCCATCTCTGGTATCCACACTATTAGCCACGGCTCGTGCCCGTCTCTGGAGCTCGTTTAGGTGGGGCTCTGAATCCCCTCTCCTTGCTCACCCCCCAATTCCTTTTAAAATCTAGATTGTTCAAGAAGGTTATTCTTCCTAGAGGTATCACTGCTGTCTATGATAATTAGAATATATAAGTTGGCAAATATGTACTTTAAATTTATTCCATGTTCAGTGATGTGTCAAAGATTGGTGAGATGTGGTTTTGCCCCTAAAAGAGTTCACATCCCAGTAGATGACATGGTTATGTAAAAAACGAATTGTACTGCAATATAATAACAGCTTTGCTGAACTGTGAGCTGTTGGCTGTTCCTAGGAGGTTTGCAGAAAGCATCACAGAGTGGGGAATATTTGAACTGGGTCTTGCAAGATGAATAGGAGTTCATCAGGGAAAGAAAACAGTGGGTAGAAAGGAAACAATATGAGAAAAGGCAAGGATTTATAAAAGTGCATGGTGGAATCATTTTTAAAAAATGTAAGGTACATGTGCTCTACCTAGTAGTGGGTGATAGAATTGGAGAATGGGATGTGGATATGACTTGAAAGACTTCAATAGTATACTCCAAAGGACTCCAAGGACTTCAATAGTATACTCCAAAACCTTACCATAGACAATTAGGAGCCAGTGAAGATTTTTAAATAGAGAAGTGACATGATCAGATATGTGTTTAAAAAAATAACTCTAGTAGCAGAGAGGCAGATAGATTGGGGAGGAAAAGACTCTCCATTCATCCATGGGACCCATCATCCATGGGTCATTCATTTGGAAAAGACAACTGTGGCTTGGAGATGTGGGTGAGTCATGTAGATGGGTGGGTTTGCTCAGGAAAGTGTGCAGAACAAAGAGAGACGAGGGTATGATCACATGCTGGGGAACATTGAAATTTGATTTGGGAGCAGAATTAGAGAAGCCAGAAAAAGAGAATAAGAAAGGGCAGCAGAGTGTAAGGAGAAGCAGTAAAAAGCAATATTATGAAAACCAAGGCACAATGGGTAGATCAATGATGTCAAATAGTATGTGGGCAGAGACGATGCCATTGGAATTGACAATGGGCCATTTTAATTTATTTTAAAGGTTTCAGCTTTAATGGGCCTTTTTTTTTTTTTTTTTTTTTTTTTTGCGGTACGCGGGCCTCCCACTGTTGTGGCCTCTTCCGTTGCGGAGCACAGGCTCTGGACGCTCAGGCTCAGCGGCCATGGCTCACAGGCCCAGCTGCTCCGCGGCATGTGGGATCCTCCCAGACCGGGGCATGAACCTGCGTCCCCTGCATCTGCAGGCGGACTCTCAACCACTCTGCCACCAGGGAAGCCTGATGATGATAATTTTTGAATGTTCTGGATAAGAGGATCTGAACATGAATAGAATAAGCAATAGGAAGTCTGACCTAGGTAGAGAAGGTCAAGTAAAAATGGTCCGACTGCCATCTTAAATGCAGGTGGGCCTCAAAGGCATACAGTGTCCACACCTACACATGTTCTCCACGGCACTTCATTATACCCCACCTGGCAGAAAAGGAAGTAGAAGCTCTTTGAATCTCGGTCGCAGAGCTAAGAAAACTGGAACTATAATCCAAGTCTCCTAACTTTCACTTTTATGATAGATCGTCCCCATTTTCACTCTGGAATTCTACAACTCTAATGGGAAAATGTGCAAGCGAGTTGAGGGAGAATGAAACCAAAAAGCCTGGGTCCCTCTATAGTAAGTCTTTTAAAATTTTGTGACTTGCTGCTGGTGAGAAAGAGTTGATTTGGCAACAAAGCCACTATAAAGTTATATTCATCTGAGAACCATGTAGCTGGAATCCAACCCAGTCCTGTAATTAACAGGTACAGCAGCCTGCCTATCTGGAGCTCTGGAGCAGAGGATAGCTGTTGAATTCAGAGAAGGAAGGCTGATTTACATCTAGGGTCTCTCCCTAGCTGGTTTTCCTGATAGTTTTTGCCATCAACTCAGCTATATTTGAGTTTGATAAAGTGACTCTTACTACTTTAAATGCTTCAAATGGTTAAACCTTTATTTTTGACTTTTTTGGGGGGGAAATCTCCTGTAAATAAACAGAACTCCAAGACCCAAATGAATAATAGTGCCCAATTGTAAAATTTAACGCAGTGAAACTAACAGCAAAGCTGCTATCCAACTCAAGTAAATCAATAGCTTCCTAGTTGCATCTGTAGTCGAGAATCATTGTGGCAGTAGCAAGTTTACTGCTGCAGACTTGAACTGTGAAGAATTAATACCAGTGACATAGTATTCTATTAATGTTGCTGTGGTCGCCCAGCTGGAGTAGGGAAGGATGCTCTGGTGCACTTTTTATGGCTAATGTGAATTAGTAGGTAGTTGTGGGAATAAAGTTCTCTTCTTGATCTATGGCAGGAGAGAGCTGATCTGCAAGAGTTCATTTCAGGCTGTAATTAGTTTATTCATTAAGGTTGGGGAATTCAATGACACAGCTGCATGAGGTACCACGGAAAGCTACCTGAACATATGGCAGAAGGATAATGCAAATTTAGTTCCTGAAAGAAAAAGGCAAAATGGTACAGCTTTGTGCTTTTATTTTACATCCTGCAGTGATTTCCTGAAGGGGGGTGGTAAGCTGATTACACTCCAAGCCTTCTAATATACATTGATTTTAGATTGGGGGGGTATTTATTTTCCTTGAATGTTACATATAACACATATAAATGTATATAACTCACCCCAGTACACATCCCTAGACATCTAGATACATACACAAAAGACTGAATGCTGTTCTTTCATTTCTAGCAAGAAAGGTTAACACCTATCTCTATTTATAGTTTCTTTCTCCCCTTTTGTTTTTGTCATTAATTATTAATCTAACAAGGTATTAACTGATTAGAGGTGCATATACAGAGGTAAAATAAAACTATTGGTTACATCTGACTTCTGTAAGACTTATGGGTATTCATACATGTAAAATTCAACCTTGCTTGTGAAATGCAAGCACTTGGATAGCAGAGATTCTCTTAAATCTGTGTTTTATACTGTAAAGACTGATCTGACTTCAGATGTAGCCATAGTTATGTAAGATTTAGAATCCATATAGTACTTGACTTACAAAAAACGAGGGCTTTAATTCACGTAGG
This sequence comes from Hyperoodon ampullatus, assembly GCF_949752795.1. Taxonomy (NCBI): domain Eukaryota; kingdom Metazoa; phylum Chordata; class Mammalia; order Artiodactyla; family Ziphiidae; genus Hyperoodon; species Hyperoodon ampullatus. The sequence continues at coordinate 46,083,913 of NC_136914.1, read as the reverse complement.
TTATAGAAAGAATTAAATCTGCATTATTAGGAAGGAAGCCCAGTAGGTTGAAAAAATTTATTGGAGCAAAGCAAAACTCAATTTGAACCATTAACCAAGCTATTATTGTGACTCTCTTTATATTCTTCAGGTGTCACCAGTAAACATTCTCAGTGAAAATGTTATTGAAGTCAAAGCATTCAACCAGGGGAAAATAACAGGTGTGGAATTGTGACAGATCCTGCAATACTTCTGTTCTTGGCAATTGATTTACTCTATTTTAGTGCCAAAAGCTATTTATTGACTATGCCATGTGCTCACATGGTTTCTTCTTCTTGTAACTCTCAATCCAAATTGATGGCTAACACGGTTGAAACAAGATTCTTCTGCCCAAACCAAGATGTTAAATTAGGAAGGAAGGAAGGAATTTACAATGCACAATAAGATGTACTCGTGATTGTTCCTTGGGTTTCCGATTATAAGGAAGCTTTGAATCCTATTTTGTGGTTTTCTGTGTTGTATAAATTTTGTTAAAGTATGTGTGTGTGTGTGTGTGTGTGTGTGTGTTGCTTTCATAATAATTCAAAGCCTTTCAATTTAAGGAATGTAAATTTACTTCTGTGCAGAACCTAACATTTATGGTTGTGTCTCTGAGCGATGAGAGGTGGCTGTCAGGGGTGGACACTTGTGGGTAAATGGGCAGAAAGGGGCAACCACAGCTCTAGGTGGCAGGTTAGGGAGATTGTAGGGAATCAGAGTGAGGATGGGATCTGAAACTAACACGCCTGTCAGAGCAAACCTAGCAGCAAATTCAGCCAAGTAATGGGTTGAATTAAGTGAACTTATTAAGAATCAAGTGATCATTTAGGGAGATCAGCTCTGTGCTCTGTGTCCACCTAGAGGGGTGGGGTAGGGAGGGTGGGAGGGAGACACAGGGGCAAGGGGATATGGGGCTGTATGCATATGTATAGCTGATTCACTTTATTATACAGCAGAAACCAACACACCATTGTAAAGCAATTATACTCCAGTAAAGATGTTAAAAAAAAAAAAAAAGAGTCAAGTGACGATAAAAGTCAGGGAGTCAGGCCAGTAGCCTAATCCAGGATCTAGTCTGATGGTGGTCAATGAGAGCCGAAATGAAACGAATCAGAAGTCAGATGGCACAGATTCCAGATTCTCCTGGAGTCAGGAGGCCCTCCTAGATAAGGCAGCTTTCTACCTCATTCTCCAAAACTTTCATATCTTTAGATAAAATAATCCCCACGACAGGGAGAAACCTACTCAAATATATATAGGAAGAGGCAAGTGGAAGCACTTTGTTGGAATAGGGAGTACAGGGTTTGACCCCAATTGCATTTATAGTCCCTGGTGTTAACTGCATGAAGATATTACTGTAGAGAATAACAAGACGTTTCTCTGACAGTCAATGGACCATTCTGCAATTTTTATTTTTTGTCTGTTTAATTTTTTCATTGAGGTATAGTTGATTTACAATGTTGTGTTAGTTTCAGGTATACAGCAAAGTGATTCAGATATCTATATCTTTATCTATATAGATATACACACACACGTATATATATCTATTCTTTTTTAGATTCTTTTCCTATATAGGTTATTACAGCATATTGAGTAGAGTTCCCTGTGCTATACAATAGGTCCTTGTTGTTTATCTACTTTATATATAGTAGTGTGTATATGTTACTCCCAAATTCCTAATTTAACCCTCACGCCAACCTTTCTCCTTTGCTAACCATAAGAGAATAATAAGACATTTCTGTGATAGTCAATAGATGGTTCTGCAATTTTTAAAACAGTTTTTTCCTCCAGGAGTAGGGGAGAAGCCGCAGAGTTCTGTGTCTCCAGGGATCACATTAATTTAGCTGGGTTGTGTTGTGGGTTTAGTGTCTGGATTGTTCTGTCCTTCACATTGAGGATGGTGAAAGCTGTTCCTCCCCAGAAAATGTGTCTGCTAAGGAGTATCTATTAACTGATTCCTAATTACTCAATCCTCTACTGGTGTTTTGTGTCTGAAGAAGAAATAAAAGTTACAATCCCTGCCTTTGGGAATTTTATAGCCCTTTTGTGGAGGCAAGATACAATCGTGCATTCATTTTTACATTCATTCACTCACTATGCTAGAGGCCATGTCTGTAACAATAAATATGGTAGATACATCCTTGTCTTCAGGGAGATAATAATCAAATGGCTTAAGTGCTGCAAAACTTCTATTCTACTTGCCTGCTCCAAATGCCCTACCTTTTTTGCTTGTCACTTTTTATTTTGAAGATGCGGAATAGAAAAAACTTAAATAAGGCTTTGTAGTGTTAAAGCTTTGTTAATTTTACAAGATGGTTTCAGCACATTTACTAGTGTCTGGTGAAGAATTGTGATAATTACAATTCAGCTATACTAATTAAAACAAGTGAAAAAAGTCTTTAATGTTCTTCTCCTCACAATTTTTAATTTCCTTTTTGCGTACTCCTGACTTTGCAGAATTCTGTAATACTCACTGGGGTTTTTACTGTCATTAGGGCAATTTATGAAGTTATACAACTCAGGAAACCTGAAGAAATTCTATACAGTAACAGTACTATTTGAATAAATTTAGGTTCCTTTGGGTCAACTTCTCAAAATCAATGAATTTAAACTGATAGGTGTTCTGGAAGTCAAACTTTCATAAGAAATTCTGACCAATGTTTATTATTTTAATATGCTAAGGTTAAAACTGAGTCCCCATGTGCTTTCCCAAGTCTGCTCAGGAATTAAAAGCTGTATCTGTGATATGAAATCAACTAAATAAAAACTGCACAGAAAATAGACAGAAGGAAATTATACAAAATACTAATACGGGTTCTCTCTGGGCACCGAGATCATGAGATTTTTGTTTACTTGTTTACATTTTTTCTATATTGCTAAATCTCAGATTTAGCATATGTGAGATTTAGAAAACTACAATAACAGCAAGTGCTAAGTGCTTTTTTTTTTTTTTTTTTTTTTTTTTTTTTTTTTTTTTTGCGGTACGTGGGCCTCTCACTGTTGTGGCCTCTCCCGCTGCGGAACACAGGCTCCGGACGCGCAGGCTCAGCGGCCATGGCTCACGGGCCCAGCCGCTCCACGGCATGTGGGATCCTCCCAGACCGGGGCATGAACCCATGTCCCCTGCATCAGCAGGCGGACTCCCAACCACTGCGCCACCAGGGAAGCCCAGTGCTAAGTGCTTTTAATGGTTGAGATTTCTGCCATAGATGGGACTCTTTTTTCAAAGGCAGGTCTCAACCTTCTTTCAAACAACACATTCACATTTACAGTGGAGGCATCCTTTGGTTTATTTTGTTTCATGAATTGGTGTTTTATTTATTTCTTTCTTTAGAAAGAAATTTGCTAATAACATTTATTTCTTTAGAACATTAACTCATCAGGTCCTTTCTGAATTAGTTTGATAATTTTATATTGCCATTGGACAATGGAGTGCTCAACTTTGTGTTTTTAATTTAGTCTACCCTTGAAAATGTAGTGCTGCCTTGTATTTAGTATAACATCAATAATAATAATAATAATAAATAATGCTCTTACAAAGTGCTGAATCATATAAATGGGGGAGTTTTGAGGGAAATCAGATTCCCCCCTGTCAATATAATTCCCAATCCCACTCCCCACTTACCATGGAGGAACTTGGTAAACGGTTCCAAATGAAATGAGAGAAAGAGTTTGGCCCTGGCTTCATGAGTATGGGATGAAGTTTCAGGTCATGAGTCATGTACCTAATAAGGATATGGGCTTTTGAATCTAAGAGCTGGTTTCAGCTTCTAGTTCTTTCACTAGGTAGCTGTGTGACCTTTGATAAATTATTTAACCTCTCTGAGCTTCCTAATTTGTGAAATGTAGAAGGTAATTTCTACCTTTCAAGGTTGTTTTGAGTAGGTAATATGCACAAAATGTTTACCATTGTGCTTGGTACAAGTGGCTATTGTTGGAACAGGAGAAAGATGCCTATGGGTGGAAAAGTCCTCATGTAAGTTAATATTCCTGACTACCTGATTTAGCAAAATCAACCTTTCTCAAGAACAATTGTCAACTCTGACAGAATGTTATGAACTTTTGTAATACAGGGTGTATTACAAAGCACTATTGGGGTGTTGAGTCTTGTTAATGTCACTGAGTGGTCCGCCAAGCATGGAATCAGTACCGTTGCCCACACAACAATTAACTTCACCCCTCATTAGTAATGTGCCTGCAGACATTATTTCTTTTTGCTCTATCTTATCTCACTAGGATGCCATCCAAGATAACACTTAAATAAAAATCCAGTTGTTATGTCTTGCTGTTAGCTGAACAAGTATAAGGTAAACACTAATAAGGTTAAATGTATTATGCTAACCTCCATTGAATGAGTGACAAGAAGGCCAAGAAGAACTCCATCTAAGCTGAGGAACAGCTAATTTTGAGTGACAAAATGGAACCTTCTAAACTTGGACCTGAGTTTAATTAGGGGTGTTGGGCATTCTTACCTGAAATCACAAGAGAAAAACTAAAGTTGTTCCTTCATTTGGGGTCTGTTTATTACCTGTAATTATTCTCCCTGTTCAAAATTACAATTGAGGATTATTTATATTTTTCTCTTCCTCCTTTTCCTTTTTCATTCTCATCAAGAATTATTTACTGAGCATCTATTATGGTCAAAATACTAAGCTAAATTTTGAGAGAGCCAAAAGCGCAACAGAATTGCTCCTCTCCATACCTGTTTGGGCAGTTTAGTTACATAGGGGAGAGAATAGCCATAGTAGAAGGTAGTTTTTGATGATGAATGCCAGATGAATTTCTATATAAAATGTTCTGAGTTAGCAGTTTAGTAAAAGAGTTTGAGCCTGTAGTTCCCTCTAACTGGTGAAAACACTTTATCTTCAATTTTCCCAAATCACAGCTGCTGCCTTGATCTACATTTTTTTTACAGGCATTAAATTTTTTTTTTTTTTGCAGTATGAGGGCCTCTCACTGTTGTGGCCTCTCCCGTTGCAGACCACAGGCTCCGGACACGCAGGCTCAGCGGCCATGGCTCATGGCTCATGCCACTCTGCGGCATGTGGGATCTTCCTGGACCGGGGCACGAACCCGTGTCCCCTGCATCGGCAGGCGGACTCTCAACCATTGCACCACCAGGGAAGCCCTACAGGCATTAAAATTTTAAGGTGTCATCTGGAATTTGAGAGCCATGCTCCATTAACACTAATGAGTGACTTTTGGTTAAATCTTCATGGATCAGGCTGAACATCTCCCTGTAGGTATTGGTTCACATTTCATTTTGGTGGGCATCACACCAGCCTGCACTAAAATTGTTTGCTTCATTTAACTGGTAAGGGTGTCCAACAAATCTATGATTTATGGTTTGGAAAGTATCCAGCTTAGTCCAGGTTGTTACTGAAAATTTCCTGGTTTCTTAGTAGTTATAGCTTCACGTTCAGGTCAAATACAATTGTAAATTTCCAAGCCCTCCTCATTTCCTGTACGACTTAGTTCAAAATACTTTATATATGGGCTGATATGACTTTAAAATGACTGTTCTAACAATAATGGAATCATATAAATTTACTTCTGAAAGCTAGAGGTTTAAGTTAAACATCCATGACAACTGAGTTGCCAGACTGTATATTTTTGTCATTGTAATGATTTGTAAAATAATCTTCAGATTCACAGGCATGTGGGTGGGCAATTTTTTAAGTTCTTTCAGGAAAAACCCAAGGGACCTCCAAAAAAATCATTATTTCCATTTCCTACATAACTCTGAATAGTGTTTATATGAATTGCATCTACTTTGATTGCAAACTTAATGTCAGGAAACATTGTTGAGATGTGTCATTCAAGGTTAATAAGAAGGTGTTCGGTTATATGATTTAGTCATGAGCCACAGCTTGAGGCCTCAGCCTCCCACCGCTAATGAATTTTCCTCTAAAGCTCCAAGATTTTGAAACTTTGAAGGGCTGGGGGTCGAGGGTGGGTCTTTGTACCTGTGTGTCTGCCCTTTTGTTTGGGGAACTGGTCCTCACCAGCATTTTCTTAACAAGTCAAGTCCCTATTGCAGTGTGACTGTTAGATTAGGAGCCATTAATAATTGGCAATTTGTAGCTGTCATAATGATATTGGAGACTTTCCAGATGGCTTTTCCCTTTCTCTCTAGAAGGACTAAGACTTATGTTTATTCCCTTTGATGGGGCTTTAATCAAGCAGACATTGGTCATGACCCTTGACCCATAGTAGTGACAAGACTCTGTCGGCTCATCTTTGGTCTGGGGATAGGCCTGTGTCTTGTGTTCCCTAGGACAGACTCACCTGCTTATCAGAGCTTTGGCTTTCTGATAAAAAGACAAGGGTAGGAATCGGGTATATTAGAATGGAGGGGTTGGAAGTATTGGGGTGTTGCAAGTATACCTTTGAAGGGAAAAAAATAGAAAGAAATGTCCAAGTGAATTTTTGAAATAACTAAACTGGTTGTGAAGGGAACAGGATGTAGGAAGCTGAGGGCATTCTCTTTCCTTTGGGCCTGTCTCTGTACTACTCGCAGGCTAGGCACTTAATATAAGTTTAGATTAGGAACAAAATGAGAGTTTCTGCTATTAACTTTAATAGCTAATAATTTTCTCATGTCCAACTTTGTTCCCCTTCTTTTTCCATTACACTTCCCACCCAACCTTAAGAGAAAGAGAAAAAAATGGAATTTTCTGTAGAGTTTTATAGTTAATGTTACCTGAGCAGCATTATGCTTCAGAATAGGGATAGTGGTAGGTGGGAAATATCTTTCCTGGGGAAGTGATGAAGGTTCCAGTGTCAAGCTTCTTTCTGTCTCACAGTTTTCGTACCTGGGTTGCCCTTTGACTAAGATCCTTGTCTTTGCCTTCACTGAGATCTCTGCTTAGAGAGTCCCTCCTTGCCTGCTCTCCCTGACCTGCTCCATCTGAGCTAGAGTCTCCCTCCCTGGCCCACAGTCTCCTCAGCCTCTTCACAGTGCTTTCTGCTCCATGGCACTCATTGCTCTCTGGGAAACTGCCTTTCCCACCAGAAAGTAAGCTCCCTGAGGGTAGGCACTGTGTCTTACTGCTGTATGCTCAGGGTCTAGTACCTGGTAGAGGTTCAAAAAATATTTATCGAATTAACGTATTCATTGCTCACCTTAGGCTCTGTGTGTAGAATCTGAGTCTCTATAAAAATGCTGCTCTGCTCTGCCTGCTGCGTTATCTTAGATGTGCTATTCCGAGATGTGCGGTTTTTCACATTTTGAAATCAGGATACATATTAAAAATACAGATTTAATTAGGTGATGGTTATCACCCATCAAATCTGCAACTAAATCAATATACACCTTATAATTAAATGTGCCTTAGAATCAAGGACATTGTGGTAGACAGAATGCCCTCCCTATCAAAGGTGTCCATGTTCTAATTCCTGGGACTTGTGAATATGTCACCTTACATGATTAGAGGGACTTTGCAGATGTGACTCAGTTAAGGATTTTAAGATAGAGAGATTATCCTGGGTTTTTCAGTTTGGCCCAATGTAATCACAAGGGTCTTTATAAGAGGGAGGTAGAATGGTCAGAGTCAGAGGAAGATTTTGTGATGCAAGCAGAAGTGGAGTGATGCAGGACCACAGGCCAAGGAAGGCAGCCTCTAGAAGCTGGAAAGACAAGGAAATGGATTCTCCCCTAGAGCCTTCAGAAGGATTGTAGCTCTGCCAACCATTTTAGACTTCCACCTCCAGAACTATAAGATAACAGATCTGTACTGTTTTAAGCCACTAAACTTGTGGTGATTTGTTATAGCAGCCATAGGAAACTAATACAGGCATGTTATTACAGGCAATAACATGTATTACATTTAATCTTTCCAACAAGGAGGGGTGAGAATTGGTAGATATATGTCCAGCGCCTCTGCCCCTCAGTGGGAATGTTCTGAGGCATGTTTCATGCAATCTCCCAGAGGATCCCCTTCAAGATTGAGCCCTAATTGCTCACAGCACTCATTAGTGACCCTCTTATTGACTTGCCTTGCTACCTTGTCTTCAAGCTTCCTGGATTACTTCCCAGATAAGCCTTTTGCACCCTAATCCTCACCTCAGGTTCTGCTTTTGGATGAACTCAAACTGGGATGCCACCCTAAGCTCAGAGCCTTGGCCCCAAGCATCTGGACCCTGTCTTCTCCTCTCTCTTCATCCCTGCTTCCCTCTCTCACCCACCAAATCCCACCACACCAGCCATTATTCAGAATCTAATCTGTTCCAAATTCCTGCTTCCCATAGGTTGTTTGCACTTCTTCCTCCTGCCTGAATACTTCTGAGTTGTGTTCGTCCTTTAGGTTCCCAATCAAATGTCATTTCCTCATGGAGGTTTCCTGGCCCTCCAGACTATGAATGTTTTTCCTGACCCTCCTGCACTTTTCTTTCATGGCACTTACAAATTAAATGAGTTAATTATCTTATGGGAGGACGATTAGCTGTTTCTTTGTGGGTCTTGCAAAGGACTTGAACACACTAGTATCACATGATATGGGTGTCAGGTAAGATTTATGGGAAACTCAGAGGCAGAAGGGACAGCATGGTGCATATGCCCCCATCCTCTCAGCTGCTAGCTGAGATGCGTGCTGGGCTAGGCACAGCTGGACAAATCATGGGAAGTGCTCCAAGAGAAGGCCCCTGCTGTGTACCATTGTCCATATTTATAAGGTAAGTGGGAGGAGACAGGGGACAGCTAGTGAACGTGTGATAGTGGAAGCTTCCTGGCCAGAGAGATGGCCTTATTGTACCAGAGTTTAGCTGGAAGTATCATCCTAATTTTTTTTTATTTCTTTCTTTCTTTTTTCTTTCATTGAAGTACAGTTGATTTACAATGTTGTGTTAGTTTCAGGTTACAGCAAAGTGATTCAGTTATATATATATAGGTAGTATATGTATATATATTTTATCTATTCTTTTTCAGATTCTTTTCCCTTATAGGTTATGATAAAAATTGAGTATCATTCCCTGTGCTATATAGTAAGTCCTTATTGCTTATCTATTTTAGATATAGCAGTGTATGTTAATCCCACACTCCTAATTTTACCTTAATTTTTAAGTGGAGAGTCCCATCAGTTGAAAAAAAAGTTGAGTTCACACTTCCAATATATGTATATTTATTTATGTTTGTACGTGTTTTCACTGTTAAGCTAAATGTCAAATAGTAGAGAAGCTGAATTTCTTTATTGAGATAAGCATAAACAAAATAAAGATAAAATATACAAAAATTGAAAGAAATTTTAAAAATAGAAAATTGTAAAATTTCTTTGCATGTTCTAATAGATCATTTTATGTGTGTCCTGAGTGCAAACACCACGAAGTGGAGATTATTGCTCCAGAGCAGTGCTTTTCTGAGGAGCAGATCCCCTGGGCACTGGTTAACATTCAGACTCTGATTCAGCAGGCCTGGGTGGGGCCTGGGATTCTGCATTTCTAACCAGCTCCCAGGTGATGCCAATGGAATTGTTTTGTGAACCACACTTTGAGTAGCCAAGTTAAAGCCTCTTGCTGTCCAAAATATTCATAAGCCACTGAGATTTAGATGCTCAGATTAAACAGTGATATGGCATCTTCTGTTATTCTGGAATGATTTTCTCACTCTCATGTTTTGGTATTTCCAGGTGGAATCCGTGGAATGTGTGTGACCTTCACCACATTGTTGAATGACTGTCCATCAGAAAAAACAGAAAGTGAAGGACCACTGGGCAAGGTAAAAGTTTGTTGACTCTCCATTTCTCTTGGCCTTTAAGATCTAATTATCTATTCTTATTCCTCTGAAGGGATTGCAGAAACACAATGAGCCCCATATGGGAGCAGGCTCTATGCTGGGTGCTTTCCATGTGCCATTTCATTTCAGATCTGGCTCTAATGGCAGAAACCAGTCTGAATACAAAGAGATCTGCTGTGTGTGCTTGTGTGTGTGTGTGTGTGTGTGTGTGTGTGTGTGTGTATCTGCACGAGTGTATGAGAGATTGAAAGAGAGAGAGAGAGAAGGGGGGAGGGCTCGGCTTTCTCTTCTGACCCTCTGTCTGATCTGTTGTGAGTGCTGGACCAAACCGTTCAAACTCCCTGTGCTCAGGGATGCAGTGAGGATTCCCCAGTTAGTGACAGAATCTGAGTGATTTGTAGGCATTTGTGTACTGATTGTCTTGCCCCCTAGGCATGAATTGTGTTGTATCAGGAGGGCAAGAGGGTTCCAAATAGATTTAATATTCCTTGTATGAGCTTCAACCATCTGCCCGCCAGCTCTCAGTGTGAACATAATATATGTTTCCAGAATCAAACACAAAGAATCTGGTTTTTTTTTTCCATTTTTCAAAGGCTTTTAGTTTAGTTCAATTGTCTTTTCTTTGTCTTTTGGGGTAGGTCACTAGGGTCATCCTCTCTGCAATTGTATTTACTTTCATTTTGTTTTCTGATTCCTCTGGCATAGTTAAATAAATGGGTTTCCCTTTCCCAATTTCCATGTACCCACTACAGAACTGTATCCTTGAAATTGGTGCATATCTATGAAATCTTGTGATGCACTATGAGGTAGTTGGGATTGAACTGCAGGCGTTCCCAATGGGTACAGATTAGACCCTGGACGTCTGAAAATTCTTCCCAGGCTAAATCTAAATGCTGTCCTCCTGAGTGATGAAACTTTAACTTTTTCCCTTCTTTCAAGGGAAATCTTGTGACTGTTGATGGGACTGTCCTAGTAGCTGTAGCTCATTGAAGGACTAAAGTTATTTGGGTGTTGAGTGTCTTTGTCCTGGAACCCTTGGTCAGTTAAGGTAATTGACATATGGGGATCTTAAGCCCTGAAAGAGATGAAAAGAAGTTAAAAGCCAATCAAACAGAGCTCTTAACTTAAAATTTTACTTAACTTAGAGAAATTTGGCAGGAGATCTGGGAAGCTCTTTATGTGAACGTTGGGTGGGAACACAATTAGAGCTCTCCTAGCATTACTCAGCAAGCAGGTGTTAGGCACGGAATGACTAGTGGAAAGTGAACTTGTAATATTCTCTTGTAAAGGCCTCAGGGCATAGGGGTCAAAATTCTTCAGTTTTGCTCATTTTTGTTTAATCAGCAAAATTTGCATTGTTTTGCATTAGACAGTGTATATTTAAAAACTGCTTCCTCTTTAAATGCATTTCACATTCAATTCTTCCTACAGGGGAAGGCTAAAAGAGCCCCATCCCTTGCTGCTCTTCTAGTCTATGATGATGGAGTGTAAGGGAAGGATGTGGGCTCTGGAGTACTGCCTGCGTGCCTGGCCAGCCTCCATGTCTTTCTAGCTACGTGACCTTGGGAAGGAAATAAACATCTTCGTGCTGTATTTTCCTCAGTTGTAAAGTGGGGGTTATGTTAGTGTCACTCAGAGGAGTTGATGAAATGATCAAATATAATAATGCATAATAATATCTGTAAAGCGCTTAGCACAGTGCCTTCCACATAGCACCATGTTGGGTATTGTTACTGTCATTACCATAGAGATGAAGGCTGGAGAAAATTGGGAGTGTGGATTCCCCAACATGACTTGTGCTGTTTGGCTGTGGAAGATGTTGTCTGAGACACCCCTCTGCCTGTGGAGAATTGAGAGATCAGGGCTGACAGGGGAAGGAACAAATAGAAATAGTTTTTTTTTTTTTTTAAAAAAAAGCTTTGGTTTAAATATGTGGCTCATGGAAATGTGTAGTTGGATGGGAACCATCCTTTCCTTCCTTTCAGGTTGGTGCAGGCTTAGCCTTGCCCTCTTCTCCTTTCAACCTCCAGGTGTTTAGATTTGGTCTGAATTTGAGTCATTTTTGTTTTGGTTGTGAGACTGATGGAGCCCTAGGGGTGACCTTGTCCAGAACTCTTTAATCTCACTTCGTGTCTAATGCAGAGCAGATCTGAGCCTCTATGGATAGTTAGAAGTGAACCAGCCTTTAGGGGAATGGTGTGATTTTGGCCAGAGCCAAGAGCCTGTCCATTCACTGTCCCAGCTGTCTTTCATGTGGACTTTTTAAGGACATCGGCCACACCAATTAGGATGGACCAGTCAAAGGAGAGATTTGAAGCAATGAAATACCAACAAAAATGGTGTTTGCCTCAAGCCTCTTCTCCCCCTCACCCCCTATCTCTTGGATCTTTAGCTCTCTGGCTCCTATAGGATCTCTTCTCAACTGTTCAGGTCTATCCCTGCAGCAGCTCTCCTCTTTAGTGCTGGCTCCCTCTCTCTGCTCCATTGTTTGTGCCTTCTGTGGCCACCATTGCTCACGAGGTGGTGCCATGGCCCTGGCCTTGATGTTTCTTTGCCTGGTCTTAGCTACATTCCTGCCTGCTGCTGCCCATTGGTGCACTTGGCTCCAAGGATTTCATATCGATGCCCCACTTCCGTCCCAAGTGCACTTTGGCTCTCCACCCTTGAGCCGTGTTTACGCAGGGTGTGGCATAGCCTTGATGCCACTGTGGGTTTTGTTGTCATTATGCAGTATTAGTCCCCTCATTGTCATTGAGGGGACTCCCACCATTACCATGATGAACCAGGCCCTTTCCCACAAGTATAATGACACTTACATTAAGCCCCAAACTGGGGAAGGTGTAACTTATTCTCTTAGTCTCTTATCACACCTGTAATACTGCAGCTTTTCCATTTATTGATTCAGTGTCTCCAGACTGCACCTCTCTTGTGAGTCAAATGTAAGTTGCCTCCAGGGTTGGGTTAGAAGGAATGACTTAACCCCTTAGAGAGCCCAACTTCCTTTTGTGCTGACTGTCAGCCAATTATATTGGCCTAAACCGTGAATCTTTCCCATATTAGAATATGTCTGCTTCGCAGATAGCCAGAGCAGGGCTGGGAGGATCAGGTGTATCGCTTTGCTCATTAAAGAGCCTCTGGCCATCAGCTTCAAATATCTTGCAAAGATTCTTGCAGGGAGCCCCATTATAGCTTTTCAAATAAATAAACCATGGCAGTTCCCTGTACCAGGACTGAAAGCCCAAATTCCTGCCTCAAAGGAGTAAGCTTGGCCATGATGTGGGAGTGGTACCTAAAGGACAAGATACTGGGTCCTTCTCCATCTCCCTCCTCCCCTCTTTCTCTCTCCCTCTCCCTCCATTCCTCTCCCTCTCTCCCTCCCCTTTCTCATTTTTTTTTCTTTTGTTTTGCACCTAGCTCAAAGAAAAGGTTTTTTTGGGGCAAAATCAGCCCTGCCATGATTTAGTGAAGATGTGCAGGGGCGCTGAGGAAGTAACTCAGTGGAAATAGCGTAGGTTAACAGGAGGTTTAGACTCTGGGCCCCACTACTGCTAATATACTAGCTGTGTAAACTTGGGCAAAAACCTTAATCTCTCTGTGCCTCTTATTCTGTCAAGTGGGGTTGGGGGAGGAGGAAGTGGTAGATTGGACAAAATTCTTAAAAACATACTTTTTTTGATGGAAATGGGCTTTTAGCAACTAGTGATGGAAAAGGCCTAGTCTGCACTAAACTTTCCTACCCACCTTCTCGGTAAGGCAGAACGGGGGCCCAGACAGAAGCTACATGCTTGCCTGTTGTACCAAGAAAGAAGTGAGGCAGATATTAAGTTTAAATCAATAGTATTACTTGAGCGCAGAAAATGGAACTATTTTCCCCCAAACTGTTTTGATTGCTGCCAGTAGCTGCTATTTGGTATGAAATCCATTCAGATCCTCAAAAGTCAAAGGAACATACAGCGCATGAAAAGATGTTGTAATTGGCACCATTGTAACTCTATACGGTGTGTGATCTTAGCTGGGAGGAAGGGAGGGTTGTCAGATAACTTGTAATCTAATTTTCTTTGTTGTAAAATAGAATGTTACCATTGTATTCTTGTGGAATTATAATTATATCATCTCAGCCAAATAGAGCGCCTTTCTCATGAGGTGCTTAAAGAGCTCAATAGGCATCCAGTCAGCCTTGTAAACATAGTAAAACCTGGCTCGCTTGCATTTCTGTCAACTGAAATTTCCTATCAGCCAGCGTGTCCCCTCATCCTTCCTACCGGGATAAATGATTTTATGCTGGTGAACCTGACGCCCCAAGAGACACTGAAGTACCTTCTGAATCATCAAAGAATTATGAAACCTTCAGTAGAGTTTCGGTGTTAATTGCAACTTATGACAGCCTAAGTTTTTGAAAAGTGGTAATTCAAGTGTTGCATAGCTGGTAATTAGTTGGAATAGTTGATTAATCAGACTGCTCTATTTTCTGACCATACTGAAGTACAGTATTTACAGTAACTGCAACACCAGCTCTCCCTGAGAGCCACGAAGGAGGCAGGGTTTGAAAGTAGTATTCTTTATTTTATCTTTATTATTTTTTTATTGAGGTATAATTGACATACAATATTATATTAGTTTCAGGTGTACAAAATAATGATTCGATATTTATATATTGTGAAATGATCACCACAATAAGTCTAGTTAACATCTGTCATCAAACAGTTATAGAATACTTTTTCTTGTGATAAGAAATTTTAAGATTTACTCTTAGCAACTTTCAAATATGCAACACAGTATTATTAACTGTAGTTGCCATGCTGTACATTACATTCTCATGACTTATTTACTTTATAGCTGGGAGTTTGTACCTTTTGACCCTCTTCACCCATTTCAGCCCCCACCCCACCCCCAATCCCTGTCTCTGGCAACCACCAGTCTGGTCTCTGTATCTATGAACTTGTTTTTTTTTAAGATTCCACATACAAATGAGATCATATGGTATTTGTTTTTCTCTATCGGACTTATTTCACTTAGCATAATGTTCTCAAGGTCCATCCATGTTGTCACAAATGGCATGATTTTATTCTTTTTTATAGCTAAATAATATTCCATTATAGATACACACACATATATAAGATATTTTCTTTATCCATTCATCTGTTGATGGAGACAATAGTATTCTCTAGACTCGGCAGGCATGCATTATTACTCATTCTGGGCAAATGGTCATTTCCAGAACTTATTCTTGAACTTCTACATTAACTTCTAAGAGAAAATAGGAAAATTATAAAAATAGATTATATTTGCTTCTTATGGCTTTGCGATCCCTAGGGTCATTGCTGATAACTAGACTGTTAGCTCTAACAGTAAAGGTGAGTATCTCTAAAACTGAATTTTGTATATTTAGTAGAGCCTCTTTACAGAGATTCCTTAAGGGGAATATCAGTGCAGTAGATTTCATTGCATTAATTGGTCCATTCTAAATGTGTTACTAAAGGGATAGCACCTTAAATCAATTAAGATTAACTTGATAACTTTTTTTAAATCCCCAAGTTCTTAATGATGGGATCTTAAAACAAAAGTATTAGAATTGGTGTTGTGCTCAGGTTCACTGCAAAGAATAGAAAAATTCAGGAATATGTAAGAAGAAAATAAAAAATAATCCATTATTCTATCACCCAGAGAGAACTATGATTGCCTTTTGGTATGTTT
Source organism: Hyperoodon ampullatus (assembly GCF_949752795.1). Lineage (NCBI taxonomy): Eukaryota > Metazoa > Chordata > Mammalia > Artiodactyla > Ziphiidae > Hyperoodon > Hyperoodon ampullatus. Next base: position 46,068,471 of record NC_136914.1, on the reverse strand, counting down.
CCTTCCATTTTCTTCCTATGTATACATGTAAACATTTTACAAAGTTAGCATATACTACATGTACTGTATGCTGTCCCCCACCAACATTATGTAAGGGACATTTTCTAGGTCAGTAAATATTCTTTAAAAACATATTTAATGCTGACCATTTTTATGAATCATAATTTATCAATCCAATCTCCTGTGTTAGACTTCAGGTGGTTTACAAATTTTGGCTTTATAATGCTTCAACAAGTATCTTTCCTCATTCGTTTGCCCATCCATCTATTTATTCAATCAATTTTTACTGAGTACTATGTACCAGGCTCTGGGTCAGTAGTTGAGGATATATCATTAATCATAATCCTCCTAATACAGGTAGTTAACATTTATTACCATTACTAACTATGGACCAGGAGCATTATTAGTACTAGTATATTAATTATATGAATATGTATTAGTATCATAATCATTCTAATTAGTTAGTATAATAGTATTAACTAATTAAATCCTTATGAGGTAGGTATTATTATCATCCCTAGTTTCCAGATAAGGAAACAGAGGCTTACATAATTGAAGTGACTTGTTCAAAAATCACTCAGTTGGTACTTGGGAGAGCCAGAATTCAAACCCAGGCTGCCTGACTCCAGTCCTTCTCTTTTAACCACAGTGGCTACTATGTCAGTAAAAAAGATATTCCCCTGCCCCTATGGACATGAAACAATTTTAAATGTAATACTCTTTGAGTTATTTTTATTATCTGACTTTTTGATTTGATTCTCTGAGTATTTTCTTAGGATAAAGTCTAGAAATAGAAATGCTGAGTCAAAGATTATGAATAATCCTAGTGAATAATACTGCGGTTAAGGTCCTAAATGGGGGAGGACCAAAGATGACAAGATTATGTATCTATCTATTAACTATGTATCTATCTATCTATCTATCCATGCATCCATGCATCCATCCTGGCTCTCTGTTGTTGCTCTACCAGCAAGGTAGACAGCAGGAAATAGGTGTAGTAATGATTCAGGCCTGGGGAGGCCCCCGAGAAGGTCTGAGCAATGCTCTTCCTATCAAGGCAGAGTCAGTGAGTGGCTGCCCTTCAGAAATGTTTCTCTTGACACTAGAAGATGCAAGATGGCAGAGGAGAGGCAGCATGGAGAGGAAGAGCTCATCAAAGAAATGAGTCTAGATCACAAGTGAATGTACAGCCCCTTAGAATGAATATCATCACAAGAAAATGCCTCTACTCACTAAAAATCATGAGTTCAGTTAAAGGCTTTCTTATTTCAATTAGTATTTAGTATAGCCTTCCTTGCACCTGAACCAGAAATTACTCACATAGGGCAAGTGACTATCTGTAAACATTCTTTCTGTTTCTTAAATTCCATACTTCTTCTTAAGTTCCACTCCCCCAAATGGACATTACCTGTTCTTTGCCAGCTTTCTGTGATGTAGTGTCATGTAATAGCAAAAACACAGACTTGATTGGCAGCTGAACTAGGCTTAATTCCTGGCTCTGCCGCTAACCTGCTGTGTGGTGTTGGACAATCTTTTTAATTCTCAATTTCTTCCTTTTAAAATAATACAGAGTTGTAACGGCAATCAAATGAAGTGCCATGAGCAGAAAAAAATAACAGCTAACCTGTATTGAGTTCTTATTATAAGTATCACAAAATAAGACACTCTTCTGTTTAAAATACATACATGTACTTATTCCTCAAAATAATCACATGGTAAGCTGGATAGCTCTATGGCTTTCACCCCTGGTGTTCCTTCTGTGATTATGTTACATTATGTGGCAAAAGGGACTTTGAAGATGTGATTAAGGGACTAATCAATTGACCTTAAGATAGGAAGATTACGTAGGTGGGCCTGGATATTATAATCATGTAATCACATGAGCCTCTTTAAAGCAAAAAGTTTTCTCTGGCTGTTGGCAAGAAAAGAAGTCAGAGAGATTTGAAGCATGAGACAGACTCAAGGCAATTGTTGCTTAGAAGATGGAAGAGGTCACTTGAGAAGGAGTCTGGGCAACCTCTCCAAGCGGAGGGTGGGCGCCCTGCTGACGACTAACAAGGAAACAAGGGACCTCAGACCTATAGCTGCAAGGAACTGGATTCTGTCAATGACTTGTGTTTGAAAGTGGATTCTTCTCAGAGCCTCCAGATGAGAGCCCAGCTGGCTCTATCTTGGTTTCGGCCTTGTGAGATCCTAAGCAGAGAACCTCCCCAAACTTCTAACCCACAGAACTGCGAGATAATAAATGGGTGTTGTTTTAGGATGCTAAGTTGTGACAGCAATAGAAAAAGAATACAGACCGCACGCAGTAGCTACCTTTATTCTTATGCTCGTTTTGCAGATGAGGAAACTGGAGCACAGAGAAGTAAAGTCACTTGCCTGAAGTCTCACAGCTGTTAAATATCAGGAGTGGGATTTAAATTGAGGTAGTCTGTCCCCACAGCCCACAGCCTAACACGGCGACACAGTGCCTGAGACATTTGTAGGTACTCATTGTGTGTTAGTTTTCTTTTTCTTTTTAGTGTAGCTTAGAGGGCACCTAGCTGCCACAATTCTCGAGTTTGCTGCTGGTGGGGCATCTGGTGCTTCGGCAGTGGGCTTGGGATAAAGATAGTATACTTGGAGCATTAGTCTTCCTCGTGGGAGTAGGTCTTTTTATATTATAACAAACCTGAATATTTCATAGGCTAGAATGCAAAAGATAAAACCAGAGATGTCAAAGAAACTTTGTTTTTGATGATCTCTGTACTATGAAAAATACTTGACTGAAAAAAGTTTGAGAAGCACTGAGCTGATATATTCAAACTAATTTACACCTTTCCTTCTTATTTTATTCCCTAAATTCACAGTGGGTTTGCTGTACCAGCTAGAATTCTGGAAAGAAAATCGGGAAATCTGGACCCAGTTATTCATCACCATCCATCCAACCAGCCATCCTCTATTCATGGAGTCAGACAATAATTTGTAGAGTGCGCCTATATGCCTGGAGTGTCTCTAAGACAATATGACTTGATGAAGTAATACAAACTCTTCTAGTTCTGCCTCTTGCATTTAAAACTAGGTGATATGACAAAACTTTCTCTGTCTATTACTAATCGAATGCTTTTACAGTTCTTGTATGTACTGCTCTCCGGATCTGACAGGGTAGGGTAATGTTTCTCAAAGTCCAGCCTGGGTACCACCTGCAGCAGAATCTCCTGGGTGCTTAATAAAAAAAAAAGCAGATCCTGAGGTTTCCCCAAATCTTCTGAATCAGAAACACTGGGAGTTGGGGACCAGGACTTCTGGTTTTAAACAGGCTCTCTGGGTTATTCTCATGCACACTTGAAGTTTGAGATGTACAGCTATATGGATGCAAAATAAATGCCTAACATAGGTCCTGTATCCTAAAAATATCTCCCTTATTAAAAGACAAGCGTTATAGGTTTGGAGAGAAAAACAGGGCCATACCTTTCTGTATCAGCCTCCTGGCCAGGCTCATTCGTCCCCTACCCCACCCCCATCCCAGCCAAGGCTGTGATTCTGGAGCATATCTGGCCCAGACCCTGTGCCGACAAAGTCACCTTTCCTCTTCTGGGGCTTACCTGTGCCTGGCTTGTTCATTAAGAGGGGTCAAAGTGGACGTGAGCTGGAGGTCCCCCTCCCAGGCTTCAGGAGGCTTTTCCCTCTCCCTGAGGCAGGGTGGGGCTGGCGCAGGCCGCCGGGGGACCCCTGCGGGCAGCTCGCGCCTTGCAGCCGTAACCCGCCGGGTCAGCCGCGACCTGAGACAGCCTTTTCCACCTCCTCCGGCGCGGAGAGGAGAAACTGGGGAAGTGGGGCACCCCGGCCGGCCCCGTAAGCAGACGCTCCCCGGTCCTCGCCTCCCGCTTTCCGGCGGAGCGTCAGGCCTCGGCGAGCGCTGTGGCTGGAGCGGCGGTGCCCGGGGCCGGGCCGCCAGTGCCCGCGCCTCGGCGCTCTGCCATCCGGTGCCCTTGCCCGCGCGCGACGCCAGTCCTGCGGCGCGTTGGCCCTCCCGTCACCCCCTCGGCGGGGCCCTTCCCTTTGCTCTGGTGACAGTGACATTCAGCGGGAAAGGCTAGCGCAGACGGCAGCGCCCCGCTCCCGCGGCGCGGGAGGCTGGAGCGGCGGACCCGGCCGCGCGCGCTCGCACCCCGCACTCCGGGCGGCGGCGGCAGGGCAGCAGGCGAGCTCGCTCCCGCCGCGCCCCCGCCCGGCTCGGCTGCCGGCAGCCCCCAGCCCCGGGGCGCGCTGGCCGGCCGGCTGCGGGCGAGACCTCGGCGCCTGGGCTCTCGCGCAGGGAAAGGACGGATCCGGCGCCTCGGGAGAGCCCCTGCCTCACTGCTCGTATATGGCAAAGTTTCTCGCCAAGCTCCTGGGCTGCACGTTGCCGAGCAAGGGCGCCTCTCCCATGTGTGAGGTAGGTGGAGGGTGTGTCCCCGCAGCGACGGCAGTCGGGGGCGGCGGGCGAGCCCTGACCGGGGGCCCTGGACTGTCTCACTTGCCTGGTTTCCACCTGCAGGTCTGGGGTGGGGCGGGGAGGATGGCCAGGGGGAGGCCGGAAACCCGGGAGCCTGAAATCTAGCTCCTCTGGACCTCCGTCAATCTTTTTTTTTTTCCTTCCCTAGTTGACAGGCGAACACGTTTTCTGTCAATCGAGTTTTGCGAGGTGCTCTTTACCTAAAAGGCCAGGAATGTCTGAAAATGAGCGGGATCCCGCAGTCCCTCTTTGCTGCCTACTTTGTTTCTTCCTTTTTCCTTGTCGTCTGAAAAACAACAACAACAACAACAACAAAACAAAAGCAAAACAAACCAAAACAAACCCAGTACGTGCAATCTTCAGGTCAGAAGGCTTCCGCCTTGCCGCCTCCTCTAGTCCCCTCCCCCAGGCGCCAGCACACTGCAAACTCCACTGAACTTAACTCATTTCTTCCTTCGGGAGTGAGATCCATTGGGGACGAGAAGGGTTAAAATGGGATTTACCAAATCAGGTGAACATCGCAGTTCTGAAGGCAGGTACATCTAACTGCTCACCTGTCTGAGGTGGCAGTGATGCTGCTGTAAGCATCTCTGCAAGGAGTCCTTTATGGGAAGGTTGCCTTGCTTCTCCTGCTGGGGCCAGTGGTGGCATAAACTGTTTTATAGGAAACCTATAGCGGCCGCTCAGTAGGGACCGGCGTCACACTGTGCACAGCCCCTCGCCTACCCCCCTCCTCCGCCCCCCCCCCACCTCTACAGCGGGAACAGTGTGTGTCCTTTGTCTCTGTCTACTCCTGCCCTCCTCCAACAGGCTGCCTGACAACTAGGCCTGGGCCAGGAGGGGAAGTTGGCTGCGACCTGCGTGGCTCTCCTCACTCAGTCCGAGGCCCCGACAACTTTCCCTGCCAGCCTCAGGCTGCTTGGGAGCTGCTGCAGCCCTCTGGCCTCAGTTTCCTGACTGACCAGAGAGAAGCAGAATTTGGTCTCTTCTCTCGCGATGCAGGAGCTCGTCCTTCAACAAGCCAACTCTTCCAGATTCAACCTCTTAGTCTCTTCCCTGGCTGCTCTTGACTCTATGCTCGCCTCTGGCAGCTGTAGGTATTCTTACCTTCTGAGGTCCTTTGGTAACCTTCCTTTGACTTTGGAGCTCAGGTTGTTCAACCCAGAATCTCTGCTGTGTGACAAGACAGTTTTGAAACAGGGAGGTCCCAATAGTAGGTGATGAAGAGGAGCTGGGAAAATAAGAGCAGACTGGGAGAAACCAGACTGAAATACTTGGGTACTCGGTAGCCCGAAATCTCAAAAGTAATGAAGAGCCCGGAAAAGTAAAGTTTTCCAGGCCTATAGCTAAAATTAACTGTCTCCTTCGGCATGTGGCATCTCTGCCCACTTGCTTCCCTGTGACATAAATGTTAGGCAGCATTTGGGGCTCGTTCTGGAAACTGGACGTACTCCTTTAAAATTGCTTTTCTCTTTGGTTTTCTCTTCACTTGTATTTGGATTTTCGTTCCGAACTTACCAGAACCCATGCCAAGCGGTTTCAGTTCTATGTGCTGCCTTTGGCTATATATTCCTGCTTGTTTTATGCTCCAGCCAATAGATGCCCCATCTTGATTTCTTAGAATAATTGACTCCCAATCATGGCTGAGAGGAGGGGGCCTCAAAAACTTGTCAGAGACCTATTTAGACAGTTAAGAAAATGAGTGGCTGTTTTGTCTTTGAAGAGCTCTAGGGAGAGGGAATTCCCTCAGTCCTTGGTAACTCCTTGTTTCTTGCTTTGTGTTATTTTCTAACCATCTAGAGGCAGGAGCTACTGTGGCATCTGCTCTCTGCTTTCCACAGGTGATTGATGCAGTGCTGGCTGAATTAACCCCAAACACTTCACCCCGGTATCACTTTTGATCAGTGCTGCTGGAGGAGATAAGTGATCATCCCTTTCCTACCTGTGGCGGAAAATCTGTGCCCCCAAAGAGATGAGTAAGTAAGGAATGTGTTTCAAGGATGCTTTCTTCTCAGGCAACAACCCCTTCAGCACACTCTTAGTCATAAATGAAGAGGCAGTTGTTGAGAGCTCTTGACAGCTGGGAGGGAGAGAAATGTGTAAGAAAGAGATTCTTAAGCCTTTCTAAATGTTCCTTTTCTAAAAGTGAAAGTATGAGAAAATTTTAGGGAGCTTTTAACTTCCACCGAATGCTCTGATCCTAACTTTGGAGGTTACTTTTAGTTTCAAGGAGATCAAGAGCAGAGGTGGATGTTTTCATGATGCATGGCCTTTGGTTTCATTTTGGTTAGGAGGTGGCCAGAGTGCAGTTTCTTCCTACACAGGCCAAGTAGGTTTGCACAGAGGAGATTTTGCCTGAAAGAGTACTGAGTCCCGACAGGACCTCCGGTGTGTTTGCAGTTGTCTGACAAGGGAGAATGGGTGACAGGCTATGGAGAACATGGGAGCAAAAAGTCACTGTGGTTGAAAAACAATGCCAGTGCATATCCTGCTGTGTCATCTTCAGAGGCTAAGGACAGATGGTGTGCATTTGAAACACAGAGTGTCTCCATGATCATTTTGTTAACCTTTTTATTAGTATTTAAGTTTACAAGCCAAGTCTTTGAGAAACAATTTTAAAATTTCAAGAAAAAAGCAAAGGATGATAAGTTTACCCCCAGCCACAGCAGCATCCTGAGCACTGGGCTAGATGTTTGGAATAATGTTCGCACTGCACCAAGACAGAGGTCCCACAGAAAGAGTGGGCTTGCTGTGTATTCTGACGTCTAGAAAGGTAGGACATGCTAAGCACACGAGTAGGTGGTTTCAGACCCAACAGGTCCTACTTATATGTGTCCTGTATGCTTGGATGGATGGATGTCTGGCCCCGGCATCCATTCCTTCCCCTTTAAGTTCTGACATATTATGAACCTGCCCCCCACCTCCAGCCTCAGTGTTGCTTTGCTTTGTGCCTCAGGACTAGTCAGTGATGGGGTCTGGTTCCAGGACAGGAAGTGGCAGGAGAATCAAATAGTCAGAGGTGATGGCTTTCTCTCCTCCCAGAGCACTCTTCCCTCAGTCTGCAAATGTGCATCTTTAATCCTGCCATCCTACACCATCTAACCTCGTGGGGCACCTTTCAGGAGCCACATCCGTTGGGCAGAACACATCTGGCTCCACAGAAAAGGTCTGTCAGTTCCATGCCACTGTCATGGATGTGGTCTCTAGAATTGTCACACCTCATGTACATTCTACTTATTTCCACATTCTGTTTTCTGTCTCCAACAGTATTGCTGCCTAACTGTAACTATAGTTTTATTTACATTTTTATGTAATACATAATAACTATCATTTATTGCCTACTCTGGGCCAGGCATTGTTCTAAGGGCATAATATACATGATATCAGCTCTCCTCTCAATAGCTTCACAGTTTAGGTGTTAACAGCCACGTTTTACATTTGAGAAAATTAAGGTTTAGAGAGTTTACGTAATTTGCTGAAGGTCACTCTAGTAATATGTGCTAGAGTGAGGATCTCAAGGTTCCCCTCCCTCCTTCAGCTATAGTTACTCAGTACTTAGTTTTCTTGCTTTGTTTTATTTTTTGTTTTCTACCTCGGCTTCATTTCTAGATATACTGTTTCTCTTTAGAAGTAGGAAAGGCAAACCCTCATTCCTCCACATTCTTTCTTTCATTCTTTCACTCCCATTATGTTACCATTGGGATGGCATGAGTACCTTACTCCTGGAAATGTTCAATCCAAGGCTGATTGAACTCAGAAGAATTGTTAAGGGAAAGATTCAAGTTCAATCGCTGTGACGCTTTACAGATAGCATCCATTTATGGAGCATTTCCTGCATGTTGTCCTGTCTTATTCGCCTATAATATTATGAGGGAAGTCGTGTTGTCTCCCCTGTTTCAGAAGTGAGGAAGCCAAATCTCAGAGGCATTACATGAATTGTCCAAGGTCACTTACCTACTGAGGGTCTAATCTGGGAGGTAAATCCTGGATTCTGATTCCACATGCTTTGCCAGCCAGCTGTACTGGTTTACCTAATCTTTTCCTGGCCTCTGATCTCTGTCTCATCCACTTTGTCTTTTGGACTATTGCCAAAGTCATCTTCCTTAATAGCCCAACTCAGCACAGTGCCCATTTGTATCCCCCAAATTCTTTGATGGATCACCACTGCAAGCAGATTAGTCATGGTATGCAATTCCCCTCGATAGTGTGTTCCTACCTAATTTCCTTGTTCAGTCATACCTTCTTCCTATTATCTTTCTACTCTTCCAACAACTTTAGTCTATTCCCGTCTCTTAACCATATCCTCTCACCCCCAAGCTGTTCCTCTGCCTGTAATATTCTTCCCTTAATATCCACCTATTGATGTTTCCCGTTTCTTCAAGGTCCAGCTCAAATCTCACTCCAGATCCACCTCCTGGGCAACATCTAGCCCTCTACACGGGCCCACTGAATGTTATTTGTGCTTGTTTCTCTGTGAGACCTTGGACAACTTTCTCTTGTAACTTCTTCCAGTTTTCTGTCCTCAGTGGGGCTAACAGCAGTGCTGAATGCAGGGCGGTGAGGGTCAAATGAGTTAATGCCTGCAAAGTACTTAGAATAGTGCTCAATACATGGTGATTGCTGAGGTTCTTGCCTCTTCAGCCTTTAGAACTAAGTACTTTTTCCTTCCACAGCACCTAGCAGAGGATTTTGCACACAGCTTTGCATCAAATAAATGTCTGATGGGTTGAATTGATCTTTTAACCTTGAAGGTTCATGATTTTCTTTGCCCTTAAATTATTCGTTGATTATCTGAAGTTCAGATTTAACCAGCATCCTGGGTTTTTATTTGCTAAATCTGGCAACCCTGTCTAGAGTCCAATCCTATTCAATTGTGGAAGTCTTTTCCCCATCATTCCCTCTTTTTTTTTTTTTTTTTTTGCAGTATGCGGGCCTCTCACTGCTGTGGCCTCTCCCGTTGCGGAGCACAGGCTCCGGACGCGCAGGCTCAGCGGCCATGGCTCACGGGCCCAGCCGCTTCGTGGCATGTGGGATCTTCCCGGACCAGGGCACGAACCCGTGTCCCCTACATCGGCAGGCGGACTCTCAACCACTGCGCCACCAGGGAAGCCCTCCATCATTCCCTCTTTAAAGCCCGTTCTGTGTCAGAGATCCTGTCCCAGGCCAACAGTACCACCTATCTGGAATTCCACCTGGGCAACTGTCTGTCCCCACTGCCTCCCTAGCATGGAAATGTTGGAGTGAGGAAGCTTTCTACTGCAAGTGCCAGGGCTGTGACTGAGAGAGGTGTATTACTGGCATTCTGTTTATTCATTCTTCATGTGTCCACTGGGTCATTCAATCATTCGTTCATTTAACAAATGTTAAAATGCCTGCTTTGTGCTGGATGCCCCGTGGAAGCCTTGCTAATAAACACTCAAACTGTTTTGACTGTGACCCACAGTCAGAAGTATATTTTACATAGCAATCCTGAATGCACATAGCTATTTATACCTGTAACACTGAAGTTAAATTTCAAGAATAATACTTTTCCTTATGACGGGGATGTACTCTGATCTTCACAATTTTGTTCTTTCCTTTCCATTACCTTTATTACATTCTATTAAGAATTAAACTGGGAAAGACTCACTGAATCGATTTCGTGAGTTGTGACTCAGAGTTTGAAAAGCACTGCTATGGAGGATGGTAAGATTCTATTTTTATAGAACAATTAGTATTACTTCATTATCCCAGTACTATACTTACACCTCATTACACTGTACATTAGGGGATTTTTGTGGCCTATCTTGGGAAGCCAGTCACCATGCATAACATTATTTTTGGGGAGAAAATGTTTTCTGAGTTTCAAACAATTAACTTACTGAATGACTTTTGATGAATATCCTGCCTCTAAATTTGGTGAAAGGTTTGGTATGTTACCTGATCATATTTTATGACATGGTTTTTTATTTTGAACACTGTACTCAAATTTTAATTTATTTCTCTCTTTGCATCCACTAACAACAAATGTGCTCCACTGGTTGGATTGACTCCCCAGGCTACATTTTATGGATCTTTCTAGTTATATATTTTAATTGAGTCCATCCCTTCTCTCTTGAAGGAAGTTGTACTTTGAAGCAGTTTTTTTCCACCCTAATTTGCCTGGTGAAGATCTTGATTTCATCCATTACAATGAGCTCCTTTGTCCGTTTAAATGAATGTTGCACACTCTCATCCACTTGGTCATTTGGATCGCTTCAAGCATCTAAAGGAAGAACCATGTGGTCTGGCTGTTTTGAAGGCCAATAGCTTGGATGAGTGTGGCTATAGCTTCAGTGATTGGAGGTTGGTAGATGATCATAAAGGAGAAGTTTATTTTGAGAATAATAGCTCCTGTTGCCACAGCTGTGATTTCTGCGAGGGTCATTTGAATTTTAAGCTAATGGATACTGAGTTTGTCCTGTAAATTCACCATTCAGTTGGTTTGAGGGCCAATTGGATGGCTGTACCACATCTGAGCCATTGTATACACACAGACAACTCTACTTACCTTTTGTGTTAGCTGCTTTTAAACTCTGCATGTGGTCCTAAATGCAAGCATTTCATTTATAGGAATATTTGGTCCCATTATGATTACATCTGTCTAATGGCTTCTTGCTGAGAAACCGTTACATGATTTTTTTCCTTTTTGTATTTTGATAAGGAAAGGCTGGTGTTTCACATCTGTTAAATTACCAGTGCTGGTTGCATGTCATAGGGAGCATGGATAGGAGCTTAACTCTTTGATTTACTTCCTTTTGCTTAGGTCTTTTCAATTTGTCATGATGTTCTTATATATTATGTATTTCTACTTTCTGAATCTTTGATAAGATACAATAGGTCTAGTAGTGATGTTTATATTAGGGAAGTTCTACCTACTTAGATTTGCTTATTGAAGTGGTCAATAAATAAAAGCATAACTTTAATTTGAATTTTGTGATGAGTAAGGACTGTGCTTCCCACCCTTGGAGAGTCTTAAATGTGTTCTAGGCCTATTTCTCCAACTATCTATAATATATTAACAGTATTCTAATGTCCCTTTCAAACCTCTACATTTTCAAACCAAAATGGAGGGCTTATCATCCTCCCTGCTGCCCACCTGAAACCCACTTTTCCTTTCCAATCCCGTCATCAGCCAAAAGCACCCCACGTCTTCTTCTTACTCAGCGTAGCACTTTGGTGTCACCTTGCTTATTCTCTTTTCTTTTTCTTTCGTGAACAATGTCAGTGACTCCTGCAGATTTTGTCTTAGATTTGTACCTTTCTTCTTATCCCTACTGGTCATCAGCCACTGATCTGACATTTATTGAGTATATGCTGTGACCAAGGACTAGTGGGGTCTGTAGGGGATTTTTAAAAAAAATATATATTTATTTATTTCACTGCTCTGGGTCTTAGTTGTGGCATGCGGGATCTTTGTTGCCACGTGCAAGATCTTTTTAGTTGAGGCATGCGGGATCTTTTAGTTGCGGCATGTGGGCTTAGTTGCGGCATGTGGGATCTAGTTCCCTGACCAGGGATCAAACCCAGTCCCCCTGCATTGGGAGCGTGGAGTCTTAACCACTGGACCACCAGGGAAGTCCCTGTAGGGGATTTCAAGATAAGCCACTAATTGGTTTGCTCCCCTGAAGTCTCCCTCGTCTCCACTTTTCCTGAATATGCAGCTGGTATACCAGGGTGCCTTTTCATTGTCTCTTTCCTACAGAAGAGTCTACATGACCTTCTACTTCCAAAGGCTCAAGTCTCTAAATTCCGCCTAGGTTATTTGTAAGGTATTCAGTTAAGTGTCTCACTCTGCCTACCCAACTTTACTTCCTGCCATTGATTTCCTTCAGGGATCCTCACATGTCAAATACAAATTCTTGCCCTGTGCCTTTGTTTATGCTCTTTGTCTATCCTGCAATATGACGACCTATCCTCATTCTTTCCATTCTTCCTACCTAAACACTATTAATTTTCAGAGCCATAGTAAAGACCCAGTCCTTCATGGAGGCTTAACCAAATAAAACAAAGAGGCTAAGCGTACACAGGCTGGCAAATCAAATACTTGACTTCCAATCCTGGCTCCCCTGCTTCTTAAGTATGTGACCTTTTAAAAAAATTTTTTTATTGAAATATAGTTGATTTACAATGTTGAGTTAGTTTCAGGTGTACAGCAGAGTGATTCAGTGATTCCGTGACACATATAAAAGAATATATATATTCTTTTTAGATTGTTTTCCATTATAGGGTATTACAAGATATTGAGTGTATTTCCTTGTGCGGTACAGTTGGTCCTTGTTGGTTATCTATTTTATATATAGTGGTCTGTATATTTTAATCCCAAACTCCTAATGTATCCCTCCCGCTCTTTCCCCTTTGATAACCATTAGTTTGTTTCTATGTGAGTCTATTTCTGTTTTGTAAATAAGTTCATTTGTGTCATTTTTTTAGATTCCACATATAAGCGATATTATATAATATTTATCTTTGTCTGACATACTTCACTTAGTATGATCATCTCTAGGCCCAGCCATGTTGCTGCAAATGGCATTGTTTCATTCTTTTTTATGGATGAGTAATATTCCATTGTGTATGTGAACTTAATTAAGTAAATTACTTCCTTGTGTCTCATTTTTATTTTCCATAAAATTAAAATAATAATAGTACCTATCTTATTGAGTTGTTATGAGGATTAAATAAGATAATTCAAGTAAAATACTTAGCATAGTATCTGGCATGCAGTAATTGACACATAGTAAATAATAACAATAATAATAATAGTTATTATAACGTATATTCTCACCTTGATCCCCATACCATGAGTATTCCCTCTTCTTTGACTATCTTACAACACATCTTATGCTTTTCTGAATTCTCCACAGTGCTGAGCACAACATAGGTGCTCAATCAATGCTTAGCAATTTTGAAAACATGCCACATGCTGTTTTATCAAAATCTAGGAACCAGTTTATTTCTGGATATGTTTAATTGTATTTCATGGAAATGTGACAGCCATTGTCCTTTAGTGACTTTGTCCCCCAATCTATGGGATGTGTGTTGATGCTAACTTAGGCTGCAGTTGTATGAATGATGATCATGTAGTTTTACATGCAACTTTGGCAGAAGCAGTACTTGAAAAATGTGCCAATTGTGAATGCCATTTAAATGAAATTCAACCATAGATTGCAATGTAATTAAACACAGGGTAATTTTAAGTTTTCAATTGGTTTGCAAAACATGTATCCTCAAAATAGGTCAAGTGAAGCAAAACCATGTCATAAGTCAATATTTTATTCATCAGACTTTTATGTTCCATGCTGTTGGTGGATAATTCTGACTTAAAGTCAGGTTAGATTATTCCAAATTTAATGTGCTCCAAAGGACACTTACCCAGTGGGCTTCCTCATCATATTTCCAGTGGGAAAGAGGGAGTAATGACGCCCTGCTTCCCTGGAAAACTCTGTTGGATGGCTGAAAGCATGGGAATTTACTTTCATGGAGATTATTTGAATTTGGTTGAAAGTCAAGTGAGGGTACCTACAGAGAGGCACATGGGGCTGAAAACTAAAGAGTGGCAGCATTATGAATTGCAAAGAACCTGCACCCGGAGTCTTAAGATCTGGATTCCAAGGCTGGCTCATCTCCTCACTGGCTGAGTGCAACTGGAGGAAATCTCCTTACCTCTCTGACTGTCAGTTTTCATAGCTCTAAAATGCAAGTATCAATATTCGATTTGCTTTATTCACAGAAATGATGTGAGGCTCTAGTGTGGTAATAGATGTGAAAGTCCTTTATGAAATGTCAAGCATTATACAAATGTGAATTGCCATCATCACTGGTACTGTAACAAAGAGGATGGAAACATAAGGTGTATACTTGGCATGCCGGACATGCAGGAACCTGCTGGCAAGTGGACTGTTGGGGATGGCAAGAATGGTAAAGAATAGAAATGCTTCTGTTTGAAAGGTCGAGAAAGAAATATGAAGCAGTCATAATTTACAACTAGAGATTTAACCCTTGTGCACTAGCCCCTGGAATCTCTTTGTATCCAGAGATTTACTTCGGGAATCATGCACTTTTTGAGAAGTAAACTTGAACTAGGTTTATGAATGAAATTCTATCAACATAGGGGGAAGAACGTAGATATCAGTGACAGAAGGCAAATTGCAAGGAGCGACTGTTGGACCAGACTCAGAAAGAGGGTCTGAGAGTATAGGACTACAGATGGAAGAAACATAGTGACTGCTGTTTGAACTCGCCCCCTATTCCTTTTGTCCCCTGAGTCTAGCTACCCTGTGCCAGAAAAAAAGCCTGACATACGATGACCTAAGCAGCCTTGCTGTTGGGGCAATTCAGAGAGCAGAATTCAGAGGAGGGAGACTTTTCAATGCAAGGGGAGCACTGATAGTCTGGCAGAGGGACAGTGAGTAGTTTGTGGCAGGAGCAGTACAGGCAACCTGGAGCCAGCACGGTCCAATGGCTGCCTGGACTGGTTTGAGAGCTCACATGATGTAATTTCTCCCAGAGGACACCTACCGATATCAAAGGATGAAGGGATCCTTGCAAGAGAATCTGACGTGCTCAGGGTGGGGGTGGGGTTACGTGGCTAGCAAAATTTGGGTATAAGTGATAAGGTGACTTCATTTGTAACCACATTTGGGTGCATAAAACTGGCCCCAATAATCTTGTCAATTTCCTTCTTTCCTATTCCATTCCTGAATCAGGGTAGGCTTTTTGTGAAATCGAACCCCCCAAGCCATTTTTTTTTTTTTTTGGCCCAACAAGCTTATTCTTGATGTTTATTTTAACCAAATTTCATATGTGCTAACATGTATGGTGTGTCTGTTAAGAGAAAGTGGGGTGGTGTGGGAGAGCTCAGATGCACATACAGAGCCACACACAGACAGACACAGACAGATTTATTTGCTCCTGGAATGGCCAAGATGATTAAAAAACATCATGATCAGTGGTTAAAATGAATCCAGAAATGTCTCTGATTTTATTTACCAGCTTTGCTCTAAAACCTTAAATGTGCTTATGTACGTGAGGCCAAGCTCATGGGACACTTCTCAGGGGTTAACAAACTGAACTTCCTCTCCTTTTGAGTTTCTTTTTGCCTCCTTCCTCTCCTCAGGCTTAGGGAAGTCCTTTCTGAGAATCTGTGACATAGCTGTGTGCAATTTTCATTTTTTCCATCTCACTCTGCAAATAGAAACTGATTTCATTTTTGCTCATGTATAAAGAAATAGTGCATCTGATTTCACAGGCCAGAAATAAGTGATTGGAAAGCATCCAGCCAGGCCCTAGGGAAGCCCCTAAAATTATCCTCTACCTTATGGTCTGTCCAGATTGCTCATATGTGTGGCTGGGGAAGATGGGGGCAGGGAAGAGGGATTTGGGAAATAGAATTTTCTTGTGCCCAGATGCTATGAGTGAGTCAGATGGCTGAGTGAGTACCCCGATGCCTACTGTGATTTTTAGGAGTCCATTTGATCAGTGCCAGGTTTGGATGTCCAAGCAGCTGGGTGGAACCTCTGGGGTTCCTAGCTAAGGCAGCTCCTGCTCTCTGCACATGTGTGGACTTCCCCTATGTGTGAATACTTCCTGCATAAATAGAGAGACTTCTCTTGGCTTATCTTGAGTTACATCTTTGATTTGGAATTGCTGCGGGTTAGAATGACTAAGAAATATTCCCTCACTTAGCAGAGTTGATGGATCATAGACAATAATAACAGTTCTTTAGAATTCACCAAAACAGGAGGACCTTCAAGATGGTGGAGGAGTAAGACGCGGAGATCACCTTCCTCCCCACAAATACATCAGAAATACATCTACACATGGAACAGCTCCTACAGAACACCTACTGAATGCTGGCAGAAGACCTCAGACCTCCCAAAAGGCAAGAAACTCCCCACGTACCTGGGTAGGGCAAAAGAAAAAAACAGAGACAAAAGAATAGGGAAGGGACCTGCACCAGTGGGAGGGAGCTGTGAAGGAGGAAAGGTTTCTACACGCTAGGAAGCCCCTTCGCGGGCGGAGACTGCAGGTGGCGGAGGGGGGAGCTTCGGAGTAGCGGAGGAGAGCGCAGCAACAGGGGTGCGGAGGGCAAGGCGGAGAGATTTCTGCACAGAGGATCAGTGCCGACCAGCACTCACCAGCCCGAGAGGCTTCTCTGCTCACCCGCCGGGGTGGGCGGGGCTGGGAGCTGAGGCTCGGGCTTTGGTCGGAGCGCAGGGAGAGGACTGGGGTTGGCGGCGTGAACACAGCCTGAAGGGGGCTAGTGCTCCACGGCTAGCCGGGAGGGAGTCCGGGAAAAAGTCTGGAGCTGCTGAAAAGACAAGAGACCATTGTTTCGGGGTGCGGGAGGAGAGGGGATTCAGAGCACCGCCTACACGAGCTCCAGAGACGCGCGCGAGCTGTGGCTATCAGCGCAGACCGCAGAGACGGGCATGAGACGCTAAGGCTGCTGCTGCCGCCACCAAGAAGCCTGTGTGCGAGCACAGGTCACTATCCCCACCTCCCCTCCTGGGAGCGTGTGCAGCCCGCCACTGCCAGGGTCCTGTGATCCAGGGGCAACTTCCCCGGGAGAACGCACGGCGCACCTCAGGCTGCTGCAACGTCACGCTGGCCTCTGCCGCCGCAGGCTCGCCGCGCATCCTTACCCCTCCCTCCCCACGGCCTGAGTGAGCCAGAGTCCCCGAAGCAGCTGCTCCTTTAACCCCATCCTGTCTGAGCGAAGAAGAGACGTCCTCAGGCGACCTACACGTAGAGGCGGGTCCAAATCCAAAGCTGAACCCCGGGAGCTGTGCGAACAAAGAAGAGAAAGGGAAATTTCTCCCAGCAGCCTCAGGAGCAGTGGATTAAATCTCCACAGTCACCTTGATGTACCTTGCCTCTGTGGAATACCTGAATAGGCAAGGAATCATCCGAAATTGAGGAGGTGGGCTTTGGGAGCAAATGTAGACTTGGGGTTTGCTGTATGTGACTGACTACTTTCTGATTTTTATGATTATCTTAGTATAGTTTTTAGCGCTTATTATCATTGGTGGATTTGTTTATTGGTTTCGTTGCTCTTTTCCTTTTTTTTCTTTTAATTTTTTTCTTTTAATAATATATTTAAAATTTTTTTATTTTAATAACTTTTATTTTACTTACTTTTATTTTTTCTTTCTTTTTTTTCTCCCTTTTCTTCTGAGCCATGTGGCTGACAGGGACTTGGTGCTCTTACCAGGTGTCAGGCCTGAGCCTCTGAGGTGGGAGAGTGGAGTTCAGGATACTGGTCCACCAGAGACCTCCTGGCCCCACATAATATTAACTGGCGAGAGCTCTCCCAGAGATCTTCATCTCAACGATAAGACCCAGCTCCATTGAACGACCAGCAACCTGCAGAGCTGGACACCCTAGGCCAAACAAATAGCAACACAGGAACACAACCCCACCCATTAGCAGAGAGGCTGCCTAAAATCATAATAAGTCCACAGACACCCCCAAACACACCACCGGACACAGTCCTGCCACCAGAAAGACAAGATCCAGCATCATCCACCAGAACACAGGCACTAGTCCCCTCCACCAGGAAGCCTACACAACCCACTGAACCAACCTTAACCACTGGGGGCAGACACCAAAAACAATGGGAACTACAAACATGCAGCCTGCACAAAGGAGACCACAAACACAGTAAGTTAAGCAAAATGAGAAGACAGAGAAATATGTAGCAGATGAAGGAGCAAAGTAAAAACCCACCAGACCAAACAAATGAAGAGGAAATAAGCAGTCTACCTGAAGAAGAATTCAGAGTAATGATAGTAAAGACGATCCAAAATCTTGGAAATAGAATGGAGAACATACAAGAAACATTTAACAAGGACCTAGAAGAACTAAAGAGCAAACAAACAATGATGAACAAAATAAATAAAATTAAAAATTCTCGGGGCTTCCCTGGTGGTGCAGTGGTTGAGAGTCCGCCTGCCGATGCAGGGGACGTGGGTTCGTGCCCCGGTCTGGGAAGATCCCACATGCCGCGGAGCAGCTGGGCCGGTGAGCCAAGGCTGCTGGGCCTGCGCGTCTGGAGCCTGTGCTCTGCAACAGGAGAGGCCACAACAGTGAGAGGCCTGCATACCACAAAAAAAAAAAAAAAAAAAAAAAATCTCTAGAAGGAATCAATAGCAGAATGACTGAGGCAGAAGAACGGATAAGTGACCTGGAAGATAAAATAGTGGAAATAACTACCACAGAGCAGAATAAAGAAAAAAGAATTAAAAGAATTGAGGACAATCTCAGAGACTTCTGGGACAACATTAAATGCACGAACATTCGAATTATAGAGGTCCCAGAAGAAGAAGAGAAAAAAAAGGGACTGAGAAAACATTTGAAGAGATTATGGTTGAAAACTTCCCTAATATGGGTAAGGAAATAGTCAGTCAAGTCCAGGAAGTGCACAGAGTCCCACAGAGGATAAATCCAAGGAGAAACACGGCAAGGCACATATTAATCAAACTATCAAAAGTTAAATACAAAGAAGAAATATTAAAAGCAGCAAGGGAAAAACAACAATTAACATACAAGGGAATCCTGATAAGGTTAACAGCTGATCTTTCAGCAGAAACTCTGCAAGCCAGAAGGGAGTGGCAGGACATATTTAAATTGATGAAAGGGAAAAACCTACAACCAAGATTACTCTACCCAGCGAGGATCTCATTCAGATTCAACGGGAAATGAAAACGTTTACAGACAAGCAAAAGCTAAGAGAATTCAGCACCACCAAGCCAGCTCTACAACAAATGCTAAAGGAACTTCTCTAGGCAGGAAACACAAGAGAAGGAAAAGACCTACAATAACAACCCAAAACAATTATAAAATGGTAATAGGAACATACATCTCGATAACTACCTTAAATGTAAATGGATTAAATGCTCCAACCAAAAGACATAGACTGGCTGAATGGATACAAAAACAAAACCCATATATATGCTGCCTACAAGAGACCCACTTCAGACCTAGGGACACATACAGGCGGAAAGTGAGGGGATGGAAAAAGATATTCCATACAAATGGAAATCAAAAGAAAGCTGGAGTAGCAATTCTCATATCAAACAAAATAGATTTTAAAACAAAGACTGTTACAAGAGACAAAGAAGGACACTACATAGTGATCAAGGGGTCAATCCAAGAAGAAGATATAGCAATTATAAATATATATGCACCCAACTTAGGAGCACCTCAATACATAGGCAAGTGCTAACAGCCATAAAAGGGGAAATCGGTAGTCACACAGTCATAGTAGGGGACTTTAACACCCCACTTTCACCAATGGACAGATCATCCAAAATGAAAATAAATAAGGAAAAACAAGCTTTAAATGATACAATCAACAAGATGGACTTAATTGATATTTATAGAACATTCCATCCAAAAACAACAAAATACACTTTCTTCTCAAGTGCTCATGGAGCATTCTCCAGGATAGATCATATCTTGGGTCACAAATAAAGCCTTGTTAATTTAAGAAAATTGAAGTCATATCAAGTATCTTTTCTGACCACAACTCTATGAGAGTAGATATCAGTTACAGGAAAAAATCTGTAAAAAATGCAAACACATGGAGGCTAAACAATACACTACTAAATAACCAAGAGATCATTGAAGAAATCAAAAAATACCGAGAAAAAATGCCAATGAAAACATGACCCCAAACCTATGGGATGCAGCAAAAGCAGTTCTAAGAGGGAAGTTCATAGCAATACATTCCTACCTCAAGAAGGAAGCAACATCTCAAGTAAACAACCTTAACTTACACCTAAAGCAATTAGAGAAAGAAGAACAAAAAACTCCCAAAGTTAGCAGAAGGAAGGAAATCATAAAGATCAGATCAGAAATAAATGAAAAAGAAATGAAGAAACTATAACAAAGATCAATAAAACTAAAAGCTGGTTCTTTGAGAAGATAAATGAAATTGACAAAACATTACCAGATTCATCAAGAAAAAAAGGGAGAAGACTCAAATCAATAGAATTAGAAATGAAAAAGGAGAAGTAACAACTGACACTGCAGAAATACAAAGGATCATGAGAGATTACTACAAGCAACTATATGCCAATAAAATGGACAAACTGGGAGAAATGGACAAATCCTTAGGAAAGCACAACATTCCAAGACTGGACCAGGAAGAAATAGAAAATATGAACAGACCAATCACAAGCACTGAAATTGAGACTGTGATTAAAAATGTTCCAACAAACAAAAGTCCAGGACCAGATGGCTTCACAGGTGAATTCTATCAAGCATTAAGAGAAGAGCTAACACGTATCCTTCTCAAACTCTTCCAAAATATAGCAGAGGGAGGAACACTCCCAAACTCATTCTACGAGGCCACCATCACCTTGATACCACAACGAGGCAAGGATGTCACAAAGAAAGAAAACTACAGGCCAATATCACTGATGAACATAGATGCAAAAATCCTCAACAAAATACTAGCAAACAGAATCCAACAGCACATTAAAAGGATCATACACCATGATCAAGTGGGGTTTATCCAAGCAATGCAAGGATTCTTCAATATATGCAAATCAATCAATGTGACACACCATATTAACAAACTGAAGGAGAAAAACCATATGATCATCTCAATAGATGCAGAAAAAGCTTCCCACAAAATTTAACACCCATTTATGATAAAAACCCTCCAGAAAGTAGGCATAGAGGGAATTTACCTCAACATAATAAAGGCCATATATGACAAACTCACAGCCAACATCGTTCTCAATGGTGAAAAACTGAAACCATTTCCCCTAAGATCAGGCACAAAGCAAGGTTGTCCACTTCTATTATTCAACATAGTTTTGGAAGTTTTAACCACGGCAATCAGAGAAGAAAAAGAAATAAAAGGAATCCAAATTGGAAAATAAGAAGTAAAACTGTCACTATTTGCAGATGACATGATACTATACACAGAGAATCCTAAAGATGCTACCGGAAAACTACTAGAGCTAATCAATGAATTTGGTAAAGTAGCAGGATACAAAGTTAATGCACAGAAATCTCTTGCATTTCTATACACTAATGATGAAAAATCTGATAGTGAAATTATGGAAACACTCCCATTCCCCATTTCAACAAAAAGAATAAAATACTGAAGAATAACCCTACCTAAGGAGACAAAAGACCTGTATGCAGAAAATTATAAGACACTGATGAAAGAAATTAAAGATGATACAAACAGATGGAGAGATATGCCATGTTCTTGGATTAGAAGAATGAATATTGTGAAAGTGACTATACTACCCAAAGCAATATACAGATTCAATGCAATCCCTATCAAACTACCAATGGCATTTTTTATGGAGCTAGAACAAAAAATTTTAAAATTTGTATGGAGACACAAAAGACCCCGAACAGCAGAAGCAATCTTGAGAAAGAAAAATGGAGCTGGAGGAATGAGGCTCCCTGTCTTCAGACTATACTACAAAGCTACAGTAGTCAAGACAGTATGATACTGGCACAAAAACAGAAATATAGATCAATGGAACAGGATAGAAAGCCCAGAGATAAACCCATGCACACATGGTCACCTTATCTTTAATAAAGGATGCAAGAATATACAATGCAGAAAGCAGAGCCTCTTCAATAAGTGGTGCTAGGAAAACTGGACAGCTACATGTAAATGAGTGAAATTAGAACACTCCCTAACACCATACACACACACACACAAACTCAAAATGGATTAGAGACCTAAATGTAAGGCCAGACACTATCAAACTCTTAGAGGAAAACATAGGTAGAACACTCCACAACATAAATCCAAGCAAGATCCTTTTTGACCCACTTCCTAGAGAAATGGAAAAATAAAAATAAAGAAATGGGACCTAATGAAACTTAAAAGCTTTTGCATATCACAGGAAAACACGCACAAGACGAAAAGACAACCCTCAGAATAGGAGAAAATATTTGCAAATGAAGCAACTGACAAAGGATTAATCTCCAAAATATACAAGCAGCACATGCTGCTCAATATCAAAAAAATGAACAACTCAATCCAAAAATGGGCAGAAGACCTAAATCGACATTTCTCCAAAGAAGATATACACATTGTCAGCAAAGACATGAAAGGATGCTCAACATCACTAATCATCAGAGAAATGCAAATCAAAACTACAATGAGATATCATCTCACACTGGTCAGAATGGCCATCATCAAAAAATCTACAAACAAACAAACAAACAAAAATCTACAAATAATAAATGCTGGAGAGGGTGTGGAGGAAAGGGAACCCTCTTGCACTGTTGGTGGGAATGTAAAATGATACGGCCATTATGGAGAACAGTATGGAGGTTCCTCAAAAAATTAAAAATAGAACTACCATACGACCCAGCAATCCCACTACTGGGCATATACCCTGAGAAAACCATAATTCAAAAAGAATCATGTACCACAATGTTCATTGCAGCTCTATTTACAATAGCAAGGACATGGAAGCAACCTGTGTCGATTGACAGATGAATGGATAAAGAAGATGTGGCACATATATACAATGGAATATTACTCAGCCATAAAAAGAAATGAAATTGAGTTATTTGTAGCGAGGTGGATGGACCTAGAGACTGTCATACAGAGAGAAGTCAGAAAGAGAAAAACAAATACCATATTCTAACACATATATATGGAAACCAAAAAAAAAAAAAATTGGTTCTGATGAACGTAGGGGCAGGAAGGAATAAAGACGCAGACATAGAACATGGACTTGAGGACATGGGGAGGGGGAGGGTAAGCTGGGATGAAGTGAGTGAGTGGCATTGAGATATATACAGTACCAAATGTAAAATAGAAAGCTAGTTGGAAGCAGCCGCATAGCACAGGGAGATCAGCTCGGTGCTTTTTGTCCACCTAGAGGGGTGGGATACAGAGGGTGGGAGGGAGACGCAAAAGGGAGGAGATACGGGGATGTATATATATATGTATAGCTGATTCACTTTGTTATACAACAGAAACACACCATTGTAAAGCAATTATACTCCAATAAAGACCTTAAAAAATAGAATAAAGATTATCTGAATGTTAAATACATGTCAGTAATTGGAAGGGATCCAGCCCATTTCGTGCGATCACTAGACAGTAGTTTGTACTCATGACACCATTAAGAAAGATTCAGGCAAAGACAGGACTAGTGTAACTCTATGAGAATCTAGCCTTCTTAGAGGAAGGAGTATTGTGTTAGATCTATTTCCCTTTGCATGTTTAGTTCTTGATCTTTCTCCACTGTGTACTCCAGGAAATCAACCTGTATGAAATACAACCACAGAGTTCTCTTGGCCTCAACATCTAATTGAGTTTGGCCAGTGGGGAGCATTGGTTAGAAATTAGAGGGAGTGGACATTGTGAGGGCAAGATGTTTATTAACCTGACTCTCCATTTGCAAGGTCACCTTGAGCCGGTTGTGTCCCTGTACCTAAGATCAGAGCTACTGTAAGATGGTCCTCTCCACATAGCCTGTCTGTCTCTAGCTTCCTGCAACTATCCCTTTTCTTGCTACTTTAAGGGGGATAACTGGGTATTGTACCATGCCTTGTGGTTTTTCTTACACCCTTCTTGCATCTCTGTAAAATTTTACTTAACTCTCCTTAAATTACCCAATTTGAGTATGTCATCTGTTTCCTACAAGAACCCTGAATGATAGAGGAACAATAGCAACTTCCTCTTGAAAGGTCAAAGTGATGGTCTGAATTACTCGTTTGTAAAAAATTCTGCCAATTCTTAAAAATGGTCTGTAGCTTTCTACATATTCAGGTAAAAGTGGGTGAATTCACAAGAATGACATATAAAGCTGTTGCTTGTGTTGGTTGTGACTGTAGTTATATGGAATGTCATTTGGGTCGAATGAGATGTTATTAGAGCTTCAGTAAATGCCAGAGTCTTAAAAGAGTAGAGCCTTTAGAGATGGAGTGGGAAGCTGAATGCATTGCATCACAACTTCTCAACTTGCAGGTGAGAAATCTGAAGTGACAAGAGGTTAGATGAGTTGCCCAAGATTAGCTGATTAGTATGTGGCAAAGCTGGGTCTTGAACCATCCTTTGTGACTCAAAGGCTAGTGGTTATTTTACTGCTCCAAGTTGTGGAAAACAGTTAAATTTAGTTTCCATTAAGCAGAATACATGGGTTTGACTTTGGTCAGCTTGTAATGAATTAGAAGTGTACTTGAGCATAGTGTTGTGGGTTTTGATTTGTTTTTAAACAGGAAATTAAGTGCAAGTGAAGAATTTCAGTTTGCAATAATTCATCTGTCATATCCGTTCAGCTAAATAGAACAATGTTATGAAGATGTTAATACTGTTTTAGAATTGGTCTATTCATAAGGGAATTCTTTTGCTGTATGGTACTTTTAGTTTCAGAAACTATAATTTGTACTTGTGTTGAGTGATGGATTATAAAAACGCTCAGAAAACAATCCTAATCTCTGCATGTAGTTCATTATTAAAAGAGTTTGGGGGGAACTGGTCTCTCATACGCTGTCATACAATAGAAAAATGTTTGATTTTCTATTGTGTATGTGGTGTGTGTACCCTGAGAATTGGTGTAGTTGTTATATGGAAGGTATCAATGTTTCTGCCCTTAAGTTAACAGCTTAATGCTGTTACATGGGATAGAGATTATGTCCCAACTGGAAAACAAACAGGATAAAATATCCTGCATCAGTCTACTGTTAGGAAGACCTGCAAGATAACCCCTACAATTAAAGTGTAAGCCCCTGATGTCAAGGGTGAAAACATATTTCTTTCATAGTCTCTTCTACCTCTTTTCATAGTGGACAGGGAAAATGATAATTACTTAGTTAATATTTGGTAAATAAATAAATGAAATCATGATAGATGTTTTTGTATTATTTCAGGAATAAGAAAGGGAGTTCAGTCTAGTCTGTTGTTTTATCCAGTTCATAATTGCTAGGCTAGATGGCTTACACAGTGGGAGTATTACTTTGCTATACATTGTGTGTGAGTATGGTGATGGTTTGGTTTTTTTTTTTTTCTATTTAAGTTTGCATATAGAAAAATTGGATTGTTAATTCAATATTATCTTTTCAAAAAATTAAAGGATGAAACTGTTTAGGTAAACAAATCAATAACAGGTTGATTTAAATAAATTTTACTATGAAACATCATCAATTTTCTTATATATAAAACCTTGAAAATTAATAAATATAAGCGGTTTGTTGGCTTCAGTTTTTGGGCTTTGATCCATAAAAACAGTGACTCACATCAACTAGATGTGTTATTTTTCCTTGTACCTTTGTAATGTGCTGGTATGGTCTTTGCTTTAATTCTGCTTTTTTGGATAATTCTGCACATAACCATATTACATGCATAGTTTAGAATTTTGAGCTACCAGTTTTGCCGCATGTGATGCAAGTATATGTCATTCCCTTTAAAACATCATAAATGGGTCCTTTTTAAAAAAAAATGGTTGGCTTAATTATCTTTTGAATGGTGGAGGCTTCAGAGAAACAGATCTGTTGAAAAGATGACAGTCATCTGTACGCTTATCCATATGTAAAAATTGTATTTTGATAATGACATTTCCTCCAAAAAGAAAGTTAAATAGAAATTAGCGCCATAGTTGTCTGGGGTGAGTATTCAATGTTACCTTATTGCTCATCCTATCAAATTACTTCTCTTCCTCATTTGACCCCAAGGTAGAGGAATGTAAATCTGGCAGGTTGCAGGCCTCAGATCGGGCCATATCTGTGAGTTGGGGGAGTTTCCGTATGCATATCTATCTCTTCTTCCTTCTTCCTTTCTTCTTTCAAAAATAGTAAGAACTTCCACTCGTGAAAATGCACAGTTAACTCTCCCCCTTTTCCCTCTTTTTCTGTCTTTCTCTTTTGTATAGTGAGAGTAGAAAGCTGTTCCTTAGAAGAGGTACAGCAGGCTTTCTTGCTATCTCCAAATTCACTCTCTTCATTCCACACTGCAACAAATGTGGAGTTACTGTCCTAGCAAGAAGCTCAATATTAGACAGTGAGAAGAACCGTGTTCATTTCTTCACTGTTAGATTCCCATCACATGGCAGTATTTCCTAGTGTAGACTTGTAGAATTAATAAACAAATGAATAAATTCATAAAACCACACCATACCTTTTTCACAGACCTTCCTCTTTCCCCATCACCAAGGAATCTTGAAAAATATTAGACTCTATGAATGTACATACTTAAAGATATAAGATAGTTTTTTGATGAACTCCTTTCTCCTTTCACTTTGGCCTTGAAAGCTGAAAGATTTGACTTTCTTTTAACCTGACTTCATTTGCTTTTAAATATTGAGGTGGATAGAAAGCAGTGTTAGAATGTGATTTTGCCATCTTTGGGGAAGGCACTGGACCCTAAAATAATTTAGGATGACTTTGATGGTAAATTCTAAGACATGTTATGATAACAACTTTAACACTTTAAGTTGATTAACAATATTTGTATGTGTCTGACATTTTTAGTTGATACAGTTGAAACTGTTCATTATTTTCAAGTTACCAATATTCAGTTGAAGAGCATAAAATTTAATGTACTTTTAATTCACTTTTTTATTAATTTTTGTGTGTATATTTACATCTTTTGAGGCATTTCCTGTATAAATCTTCAATTACTATTCATTGGAACACTTCATAGATACAGAGATTTTCTTCACAAATTGTTTGTGTTATATTCCAAGATGCTCATAATTTTGAAAGGTGGTTACAAAAAATGAAAATGGAAAAATTGTCTTATTATCATAAGTACCACATTAACTTAAAGTAGTAAAACTGTGAACTTTTGCTACAATGGCTTCTAAAACAACACTTGGTTTTTCTGCTTGAGTCAGTGTCCTTTTCCTCCTTGTTGTGACTGTCCATGGTGCTGAAAGCCTGCTGTCTTAGACATAGTCATAAAATTATGGCAACATGAGAAATTTCCAGACTAATGCCCCCATTTTCAATGCAGAATTATAGAGAGGCAAACTCACTTACCTAATCTGTTATCGTTTGTAATGGCTGATCAGGACAAGAATCCATGTGTTTTTTTCTACTATGCCTGGTTGGCAAACTTGGCTTCAAACCTAGAGGACCCCAGTAGTGTTAAATGCACAAAACTCTAGGGTTCAGTTTGAAAAAGCAGTTTCTTAATTATGAATCTTCATTAACCCTTTGGACACAGGAAATTATATGGAGATTTTTTTTTTCCTTGTTGGGGTGCAGTGATGAGATTTCATCAGCTTGTAACAACTCTATTGGTGAGGGCTATAAATCCTTCTGGAAAAAGAAATTTTAAAAAACTTTGAATCATTTCTCACATTTGAGTATTTTGAAAGCCTTCTTAAAATTCTGAGTGACTTTGGAGTACTTTCCAAATATGAACAACTACCTCATTATCTTAGGACTAACTATTTAAGTTCAGTGTCCACTCATGGTTTTGAAAAAATATTTGTGAAAGGTAGCAAGGTACAGAAGAATAAATCCTGAGGCTTCTAGGTAAAAATTCTGAGATAAAATATTAGCCACCCTTATAAATGATGCTTAGAAGAATTTTATCTGGTAAAGGTTTTACTTCCCTTCCTAATAGTTTGAGATGCTACTTAGTTTGTTCTTGCACATTGGATTGCTAATTTTATTTTTCTCTTTATTTTTATCTTGGTTATTTGGAAACATTTGAAATCGGTTTTGGTACCTTCTTTGAAAAATTAATAAGATTACTTGTATTTTATTTAGAATATGGGGAAATTTTTAGAGCAATTCAGACATTTTGTCTCCCAAATGTATCTATAGGGAAAATAGCAAAAATATCCCTTAAGTTAAACCTATGTATTTATTGTATTATGCAAGTGCATACGATTTACTCTGTTTTTTTCGTTTTTTTTTTTTGGTTGTAATATTCTTTTTCAAAAAATTGAAGTAGGGAATTCCCTGGTGGTTTAGTGGTTAGAACTCAGTGCTTTCACTGGTGAGGGCCCGAGTTCAATCCCTGGTTGGGGAACTAAAATCCCACAAGCCACACGGCATGGCAAAAAAAAAAAAAAAAAATTGGGAGTATAGTTGATGTACAATATTATATGTTACAGGTGTACAATATAGTGATTCACAATTTTTAAAGGTTATACTCCATTTATAGTTATTATAAAATAGTGGTTATATTTCCTGTGTTGTACAGTATACCCTTGTAGCTTATTTTATACATAATAGTTTGGACCTCTTAATCCCCTACCCCTATATTCCCCCTCCCACCTCCCCTCTCCTCACTGGTAAGTCTGCTTACTGGAAATGGCAAAAGCAAACAAAAATCAGTTGTTCACATAATGTAATTTTATTGCTGAACTCTCTACTGTGTTCCATTGACTTATTTGTGTACCTTTGTGCAAACACCAAGCTATCTTGAATACAGTAGCTTTATGATAATTTTTAAAATCAGATCCTCTCACTTGGCTGTTTTTTTTAAACTTATTTTATTTTATTCATTTATTTAATTTTTGGCTGCATTGGGTCTTCGTTGCTGCACATGGGTTTTCTCTAGTTGCTGAGATCGGGGACTACTCTTTGTTGCGGTGCGCGGGCTTCTCATTGCGGTGGCTTCTCTTGTTGCGGAGCACGGGCTTTAGGTGCATGGGCTCCAGTAGTTGTGGCTCGCGGGCTTCAGTAGTTGTGGCTCGCGGGCTCTAAAGCGCAGGCTCAGTAGTTGTGGTGCATGGACTTTGTTGCTCTGCGGCACGTGAGATCTTCCTGGACCAGGGCTTGAACCCATGTCCCCTGCATTGGCAGGCAGATTCTTAACCACTGCGCCACTAGGGAAGCCCGTGGGTACTCTTTCTCAAAGTTGTTTTGCCTGTTCTAGGTTCCTTGAATTGCCATATGAATTTTAGAATCAACTTAATTTTTACAAAATAGCATCCTGGGATTTTGGCGGGATCTATAGATCAATTTGGGGATAATTTATCTCACAACAGTATTGTATATTCTGACCTATAAGCATGATGTATCTCTCCATTCATTTAGGTCTTTTAACATTTTTGTCAGCAACGTTTTATAGTTTTCCGTGTATAGGTTTTACATCTTTTGCATCTTTGCATTGTATATCTTTTGTCAGATTTATCCCTAAGTATTTTTTATTTTTAATGTTGTAAATTGCATTGTTTTTTGAATTTTAATTTCTGATTACTCACTGATTGTATATAAAAATACAATTGATTTTTGTATATTGATCTTTGATCCTGCAGAATTGCAAACCTCACTTCTTAGTTCTAGTTGCTTTTCTGTAGATTCCGTTATATTTTCTACATAGGCAATCATATTGACATATTTTTCTTTTATTACTTTAAAGATGTTGCTCCATGTCTTTTTCTGTACCCTGTTGCCCATGAGAAATCTGCTGTCATCCTTATATTTGCTCTTGTGTATATAATATGTCTGTTTCCCTGACTGTTTTAAAGTTTTTTCTTTTTAATCACTGCTTTGAGTAATTTTATTATGATGTGCTTTGGTGTCGTTTTCTCATGTTTCTTGAGGTAAGTGAGCTTCTTGGTTCTGTGGGTTAATTTCAATTAAATTTGTAAAATTTCATCAATTATTCATTAAAAAATTTTCACCCCCATCTCCTCTTCTTTGGGACTCCAGAACAAGCATATTAGACCTCTCGAAGTTGTCCCACAGCTCACTGAGTCTCCATTCATTTTTAAAATTCTTTTTTTCTCTCTGTGTTTCATTTTGGAAAGTTTCTATTAATATGCCTTCAAGTTAATATTTTCTTCTACAACATCTAACCTGACATTAATCCCTTCCAGTGTATTTCTCTTTTTAGACATTGTAGTTTTCATCTCTAGAAGTTGATTTGGATTCTTTTTTTTAAATATCTTCCCTGTCTCTATTAAGTTTTTGAAAATATGAAATATAGTTGTTACAACTCTTATAATGTCCTTGTCTGTTAATTCTAACATTTGTATCAGTTCTGGGTCAGTTTTAATTGATTGATTTTTTTTCCTCGTTAAGATTTATATTTTCCTGCTTCTTTGCATGCTTGTTAATTTTTACTTGGATGCCAGGCATTTTGTATTCCTGTAAGTATTTTTGTGCTTTATTTTGGAATGCAGTTATTTGGAAACAGTTTATTCTTACCTGGTCTTATTTTAAAGTTTGTTCAGCTCACCTAGAACTGTGTTAGTCTAGGGTAATTATTCCCCACTTCTGAGGCAACACTCTTGAGTACCCTACCCAGTGACTGATGCAGTGTGATGTTTCCCTGTCTGCCTTGAGGGAAGAGGCACTATTCTCAGACTTAGGTGAACTCTAGGTATGGTTCTTTCTAATCCTTTCCGGCGATTCTTTCCCCAGCCTCAGACGATTTCCTCACATTTATGTGCAAATCAGTACCTTGCTCAATTTTTAGAGATTCTATACAGATCTCTGGAGTTCTCTCTCTGTGAAAGTCTCTTTATTGGTTTTCTGTTGTGTACATTCTAGCTGCTTTGGTCTTCCCAGGCTCTCACTCAGTCTTTTCAACCCAGGGAGTCAGCTGATTTCCCTTGCTGGATCCCCTCTCCTTGGGCTGCAGCCTGGAAATTCTCTCAAGGCAGTATACTGGCACAAATGTAGGTCTCTTCTTATTTGTTTCTTATCTCTCAAGGATCACTGTTCTTCGTTGACTGCTGTCCAGTGTCAGGAAAATCATTGTTTGATATATTTTGTTTGGTTTTTTGGTGGTTTCAGGTAGAAGGGTAAATCTGGTCTCTCTTACTTCAAATACTCTTATTATTACTGGGGGATAATTATATGCTAAACCATGTGCTAGATACAAGAAGTATAACTGTAGGTATTAAGTAGAAATAGAAGTAATGTCCAGAGTGATAGGAGAAAGATACATGAAAGAAGAGAATGAACTCATATTTGAAGGTTAAGTAGGATTTGGATATATACAGTGGAAGTATCATATCCCTTTAGTCAGAAGTAGTTCTCTTATTGCAAAAGAACTATGGAGACATGAATGAGCAAAACTTTTGCTGTGGACTATTTTAAGGAACCAGTCTAGGGACTTCCCTAGCAGTCCAGTGGTTAAGACTGCACTTCCACTGCAGGGTGCATGGGCCAAATCCCTGGCCAGGGAACTAAGATCCCATATGCCACACACACACACAAAGGAAACAGTGTATATGTTTACTTCAAGGAATTCTTTTTGCTTATCCATGTCTTTTCAATGGAAACTGTTAAGAGATACAGTGAAATGTAAATTTTAGCCATTTGGGAATATGTTATTTGTTAATACCAGGTTTTAATTTTTCAACAGCAAGTTATTTTACAATATGAGTTTTTATTGCAAATGATAAACAAATGTTAAATAAATGGGTTTTGGAATCAAGCAGATCTGTATTTGAACTGGCTTTGTCATTTATTAGCTGTGTTTCCTTCGACTAGTCACTTTTCTTAGTTTCAGTTTCCTCATCTTTAAAATGGGAATAATGAAGGTTGTTTTCACGATTAAGTGAGGTCATTCCTGTAAAGTACTTGGAACAGAGCCTGGAACAGATTGAATTCTCCATAAATGTTGGTTGCCCTTATATGTTATACCATGAAGGTGGAATGGCAGTTGCATTAAAATATTTTGTGGTATTTAGTTTTCTGACATAAAACTATCCATTTGTTTTTCTCATAGACGCTTACAGCCAAAAAAAAACTATATTCAAGTGTAATATTCTTCTATTCATTTCTTTTTCTTTTTTTTTTTTTTTTGTGGTATGTGGGCCTCTCACTGTTGTGGCCTCTCCCACTGCGGAGCACAGGCTCCGGACGCGCAGGCTCAGCGGCCATGGCTCACGGGCCCAGCCGCTCCGCGGCATGTGGGATCCTCCTGGACCGGGGCACGAATCCGTGTCCCCTGCATCGGCAGGCGGACTCCCAACCACTGCGCCACCAGGGAAGACCTTCTATTCATTTCTTAAGCTTCATTTTACTTAGTATTCTTAGTCTTTGCCCACATGATAACAAACATCTGGATAAAAAATGAAAAAGTATTAGATTTGGATGACTGGCTTCATCTTAATGGTCATGGATTGACCAGATGACCTTACCTGAATTAACTGTATTTATGTCTGTTTCCCACCTCAACTTTTTATCTGATCTTTTCTTTTTTCGTCTCTGTTATCCCTGTCCTGCTGAAGTTGGCATCTCCTCCCTGCAGTTTATCCTTTATGGGTTTCGTTCTGGAAGGGAGCTGTGTCTGATTAGTTTCGAGGCTTTGTAGGAACCAAGCTCCCCCAGCCCCTCAGTTCTCCCGTTACTGAGAACCTATCGCACTACAAATGGAAATATACTGAGTTCATCTGAGTTTCAGCCACTGAGTTCACATCGGCCCACTGTGTTTTCCAGTGAGCACTTTTTGGCCATTTTTGGGTTTTCCTGTTCTCAGATCCATCAAATACTTTTGCTTCTTTCTCTTTCCTCCTACATGGCAGGGAATACCACACAGGTCTTGTGGCTGCTGGTGGTTTATCCCAATCTGCTCATATATTCAGGTTCCTGGGGAAATCTTATCACTTAATTGTCACTATTTGATGTAAATATTGTTCATAAGTTTTTGGGTTTGGTATCCTAGTTGCTCTGTCTGTTTTTATGGGGGGATTTGGGGAGATTTAAAAACTATATTGTGGCTGCTGTCTTATTCCCAGAATCCCTCCCTGATCAGAATGTTTTTCACATTTATCTCTCCGTTTGAGACGTAGCCAACAGTTTTCTGGAAGCTCTGACTCAAAGGTTAATGAAATGGAAACTAGACTGTGATAAAAGAAACTAGCCTAGCTGGAGGTGGCTGGCTAGTGGGATTATTTTAATGCAACCATTTAATTTTTCTGGATGTGTCTTTCTGTGGCTTAGGAATACATTACTTCCTCATTATTTAATTTGCAAACATGGTGACAGTGTATATATCATTTTCATGCATTTTAAATATGCCAAGAGTCAATTTCTGCTCTCCTGCCCTATAAACATGAGAATTACTAACAAATTTCTGATACAGCACCATTAGTTTAAAATTCAGGTATTGCTTTTATTCCCTATCACCAGAATTGTAAAAGGATTTTTACAGTTTTTACCACTTTGAGCACTTTTTTTTTAAGTCTTCTTGTTGAACTGGGGTTGCTTTCTTTTCTCTTGCTGACCTCTTGTTTTTCTTGGTCTTAAAGATCGTTCAGGTTGGAAATGTAGGAGGTAAAAAGCTTTTTAGGGTTTTCATTGGCTTCAAACCTAGAGCGTGTCAATTAAACCAATCCAATTACTTTTGGAATTTTTCCTTTTTTTTTTTTTTGAGGAAATTAATCACTGTAGAAATAAACATGTCATCTGGTCATTTGAAACCTTATAGATTTTTGTTCAAGTTTAAAATTGATTAAAAGTAGTGCTGGTAGTGGTGTGGGGTGAGTGAGAAAGGAAGGGAGCAGAATTAATTATCTCCCGAAATCTATCACACTCCAAGGGCATTTTCTGTAGCATCATTATTATGAGTGTATTGTTAGACCTCACCATGGAAGGCAAGTGTATTAGCAATTTTACCTGATTCACAGGAGAAGAAAATAGGAATCTGAAAAATTCTTAAAAGTCCAGGAAGATATAATTAATTACCAAACGTCTTCCTTGTGTTCTATGCTCTGCCACAGAAATAGCTGAACTTTTATTAGTAGTAATCATTAATGACTTATACTCTCTCTTACAATAACAATTTTCACTTAATTTTCAGAGGGATTCAAAAAGCTCTCATTTTGGAAGCCATAGAAATTACTACTGACCACACACATTTTTGTGCACCAGTGAACTTTGAGGTACTTGGATGATTTATAGCAAGGAGAGGTTTTCTCTTTATCTGATTTCACTGCTTTGCTCCCAGTACAGCCCATGTGCTCCTCTCTTGAGTCTTGCTGTGTGCGGTACCCAGTTCATGACTGTTTAATTCCCAGTTCACCACCCTTGCCAAGCTATTGTCCGCTGCCTGAAAATCCTCCTAACATCAGCTTTGTTAATAAGAGTTAATCTCTCCATTCTTATCTAGTTCAAAACTCAATTCCTACAGGAAGTCTTCTATTAAATGCTATTTATTCCCCTGAAGTACCATTGGGGCAACATCCCTTCAGCACATGTATTTTTGATTTGAATAATAATGCTTCTCACTGCATTTAATATAGCTTTTAGTCCAAACTGAGCTCTTAATATATGATTATTAGCCAAGCAACCTATTACCTTTCCTTGTAGCAAAACCAGTAAGTAAGCCTCATGTATCAAAAGTCTGTATTTATTGTTCTGAGTGTTTGAGGGTAAAACAAATGTTCAATAAAAACAAAAGTTGGATGAGTTTAGATGAATTGGGTTTTATACTAGAATTTGGTTATTCTAGTGTATTATAGTTATTTTGCATGCCAACATTTAAGTACAACATATAGTAATAACTCTACATATGCTTTTCGATGATAAAAATAGCTGCTATGTATTACTATGTACCAGACATTCTGTTTAGGAACCTGGATTATCTTGTCTTATCCTTCCCATACTTGGAGGTATGTTTATTATTATAATCATTTTACATGCAGGTGGTGATGTTGGTGCTTAAAGAAGCTAGGTAACCTGCCCAAGATCACCCAGGTACTAAATGGCAGAGATGTGGTTTTATTACAATCAATCTGCATCTAGAACTTATGTTTTTAACCACTCCATTCAAATCTTAATGCCAAGAAAAAGAACACCATGGTGAATCATCTTTTTTTCTGTCCATTTTATAATACCCAGGCAGATTAAAATAGTCCAGAGCAGTGTTTTATGAAAACTTTTTCCAGACAATGTGAATCAGAGACACTATACTGTAGGCCAATTCACTGACTAAGCATGATGTAATCTAAGTGCAGCCTAAGTTTTTTCTCCCACTATCCTGGATGTATTCAGAGGTCCACTTTACATTGAATCTTGCTTTAGGAGGTCTTCTTGGGCAGGACCTAAAATGGTGAAAGGCCTGCTCTCTCTCCCGTGTGGCCCACCTGTTCTAAAGGAAACACACATGCATCTCTTGCGCCTATAAATTCTGAGAGTACAGACAGATCGTAGCCCCAAGCCAACTAGATTCTGTGGCTTCAGGGCACTTTGACTTTTTCAGAGGTAAGTGGAGCCATCTGTGTTTCAATGACCAGGAATACATTGCAAGTTCTGGGAGGGATCTCATGAGAGCCCCCTGTCTCTTTTCATACCCTGACTCTATTTTACTTCCTTATACAGATGAGGCATTCAATGTCATGGAACTGGTTTGAAATTTTTCTTTTGTAAATTCTGTGCATAGAAAGGGTAGGTGAGTAGGTGTGTTTTTCACTCACTTGGTATCTATTGTATTGGTGCTTATGCAGAATACCTTCATTTTGTCCCTCCAGACCTTCTCTCCATCCCTATCCATCCTCTTGTGTGGCCCAAGACACTGACCTATTTGGACTTCACCAGTGGACTCCCTTGCCTTCTGGCTTTATGTGGAGTTTGGTCAACAGGGAGTCTGGGGAGAAGCCAGGGAGAAGCCAGGAAGAAGGGAGGAGAGTGAGGTTGGGTTCGTAATTCCCTGGCTCCCTTCCTACTGGGTTCTCTTGGGCTGCCAGCATCCCTCAACCAAGGCTTTTTTGTCAAGCAGCCCTCTCCTCTCCTCTGATTTTGGTAACAACTCTCTTCCCTTGTGTTTTTGGGTCTAGGGATGTTGGCAGTTACCATGGTGTTACTAGACCAGGGGCACTGCATCATCCTTTGTGGTTTCCCTATAATCTGCCCACATCTTTTGTGAATACTCCCTTTATTGAACTTTCTTCATGTTACCCGGCTTCAGTGTGCTGTCTGCTTCCTGCTGGGATCCTATTTGATATGACACCTTAGTTGAAACTGACATAGAGATGCTGCCATTTTCTTTTTCTTTTTTTTTTTTTTGCGGTACACGGGCCTCTCACTGTTGTGGCCTCTCCTGTTGTGGAGCACAGGCTCCGGACGCGCAGGCTCAGTGGTCATGGCTCATGGGCCCAGCCGCTCCACGGCATGTGGGATCCTCCCAGACCGGGGCACGAAGCCACGTCCCCTGCATCGGCAGGCAGACTCTCAACCACTGTGCCACCAGGGAAGCCCGATGCTGCCATTTTTAACATCCTGTTATATGCATTAAAAATATAGATTCCTTAGGCCCCCATTAGACCTACTGAATCACAATCTGTGGTCGTGGCACTTGGGATTCTGCATTATATTTAAAGATTTATTTTTATTTATTTATGTATTTTGGCTGCACCGGGTCTTAGTTGCGGCTCACGGGATCTTTGTTGCGGCATGTGGACTCTTAGTTGTGGCATGCATGCAGGATCTAGTTCCCTGACCAGGGATCGAACCGGGGGCCCCTGCATTGGGAGTGCCAAGTCTTACCCAGTGGACCACCAGGGAAGTCCCTGGGATTCTGCATTTTTAACAAGCGTCTCAGATGATTCTAATACTCTAAAGAGTCAGAGTTAATAGAACTCTAACAGCAATTCAGGAACTAGGAATCAAATTTTGAGTGAGGCCCAACCTACAGGGATTGAACTATTTTGCCAGCCTAGAAGGCTCACGGAGTTCAAATTGGTAAAGTGCTTTGAGAGTCAGTAATTGAACAATACTGTGTTCATACTATTCATGTAGCATTTATGTTTTCTTTTATTTTCTCTAAATTGGGCTGAATTCTTTTAGGTGGATTAATTGATAATTTTGACTGCTGCACATAGCTCCTATGCATGGTTATTTCTTATACTTTTCTTGTATAGACATGGCTTACCAGTATCAGTTCGAGTTAATTGTTGGACTAATACATAGATCTAATACCACTTGCTAATACTTCAGTTTAATAAGCAATGTTTGAAATAACATTGTTCTGCTACATGTTTCCAGAACATGCTTCCAGAACAACATTTCTTAAAAGGGAGATTTTTGGAATTAATTTTAATAAGGATGTGGCAGGCATAATATGGCCCACCAAAAGTGTCTATGTCCTAATCTCTGGAACCTGTGAATGTGTTAGGTTACATGGCAAAGAGGAATTGTGGTTGTAGATGAAATTAAAGTTGCTAATCAGATGACCTTGAGATGTTGAGATTATCCTGGAATATCTAGGTGGCTTCACTGTAATCACAAGTGTCCTTAACAGTGGAAGGGGGAAGTAAAAGTTGGCACACTGTGATCTGAGAAGGACTAGATCTGTTGGCTTTGTAGATGGAAAGGGGCCATGAGCCGAGGGATGAACTCCCTCTAGAAGCTGGAAAAGACAAGGAAATGTGTTCTAAAGCTTCTGGGAAGGAACACAACCCTGCTGACAACTTGATTTAGCCCAGTGAGACCGTGTTGGACTTCTAACCTACAGATATGTAAGATAATAAATTTATATTATTTTAAGCCACCAAGTTGCTGGTAATTTGTTACAGCCACAATAGAAAGCTGATACACAAGGTTAAAAGAAATGAGGGGAGGGAGATTTCAAATAATAAATCAATACTTTAACTGGGGTCATTTACCCTGCAAACCTTGAAGTAAGCAAAGGCTGTAATTGTCATGTCTGAATGTTTGAAAATTTAATTCATTCCTTAGGAGCTTTGGTGGGTGCCGTGGGGACTTTTTGATATTGTAATTATGGGGT
Source organism: Hyperoodon ampullatus (assembly GCF_949752795.1). Taxonomy (NCBI): domain Eukaryota; kingdom Metazoa; phylum Chordata; class Mammalia; order Artiodactyla; family Ziphiidae; genus Hyperoodon; species Hyperoodon ampullatus. Next base: position 46,030,339 of record NC_136914.1, on the reverse strand, counting down.
TGGTACAGGAGCTCATTATACACAGAGAGTGAGAACTGGGAATGTGCGGCACGCTCTTGGACCCATTCTAAGCCACATCTTGACTGCCCAGAATGTAGATGACCTTCAGTGAGTGGCAGGCCAGCCCTCTGAGACATGATATCTCCATAAAGGCCCTGTTCCTTTGTGTCTCTGGGAACTTGTCAGCCCATCGCTGTGCTGTTATGGAGGCTAGACGAGGAGCAGGAGTACCTATCTGATTATTTTGCTTATCTTTTCCATTTTCTATAGTATTTTTTGTTTTTCTCATTATCTCCCAATTCTCATATTAAAATCTTTGCATTTGCTATCATATTTTTAATTCCCAAGAACTAACTTTTAATTTCTGGATGATGACAAGGCTTCACTGAGCCCCCTTCTTGACTATGCCTCTCCATGGCCTGCCAGCCCAGTTTTAGCAAGAATCCTGCTAAGCTAGTTTAATGAGACTCCCCCCGCCCCCCACCTTGGTATCCAATCAAATTCCTCATCCCCCAACCTTTGATACCTAACATATTTCTTCTTAGTGATTTCCTATCTGCTGACTCCCTCATCCTGCCTATGGGCTCTAAATCCCCAGCTGTCCCTATTGTATTTGGAGTTGAGTTCAATCTCTCTTCCCTACTGCAAATGGTCTTGATCCCTGTTGCAATAATCCTGAATAAAGTCTTCCTCGCCTGTTTAACTATCCAGTGCAATTTCTCTTTGACAATGTTTCTTTCATATAGACTCTTTCCCTTATTTCTTTCAGTTCAGTATCTTCTCTTATCAATCAGAGAACATTAGTGATGGGCTTAAAAATTTTTTTTTTCTTTTCTCTGCATTTTAAAAAATACAAACTTAGGTTTATTTGAAAAAAAAGTTTTTTTTTTTCTGTTTTTCATATTTAAGAAGTGGGCACTAAAGTTCTTATTGGAAGTTCTGTGTGTGATTTGTCAACTGAAAGGCTTTAGTGTAGGATGATTAGACTAGGCCATTTCAATTGCCTCTGCCTCTTCCTGCAATCCCCCATCAATGCCTGTGGCTCCACTCTCTGGAGCTGACAAGTTTTTCCAGAGAGAAATTTCCCAAACTCCTGCCTGTTGGAAAAGAAATAAAAGCCTAGCTATGTGAGTCCTGGATGCAAGCGTGGGTAAGAAACTGGGAATCTTACCTTTCAATATGTGGCTTTTATATGATCATCCTATCTTTAGTGTGATATCCCTTATTCTCTGTGTCCCTGGAGTCCTCTAGCCCATAATCCCTTCCATTCTCCATCTCCAGAGAGTGAATCTAGAGTCCTCTGTAGTTTGGGGAGGATATCTAGAGCAGTCTTGTGCAGACTCCCAATCAATCTTCCTGTTTTTAACCCTGTTCAATTTCCTACTCTTTTGGAGGGATATTAGTAGTCTTCTGAGTTTTTTAATCATTCTGAGGAAATAATTGGTTGGCTTTTGGTTTCTTTCAGTGCTGCTTTAGGATTAAATTTTCTCAGGTCTGCTAAGTCAGGATCACTTGTCAATCTGCTCTCCATCCTCCAATATTTTGTTTCTGTCTTCTCCTAACTTTTCTTTGTCTTCCCTAAAAATGGAGTATCAGAAAGTGTTCAATGCATCATGTTTAACTGGAAGTAAATGTACATTTTAGAAAAGTTTCAAGATATTAGCTAATTATCTTTTACTTTCCTCTCAGTCAATAAGAAATTCAATTTACCTTAACATCCCAGTTCCTCCCAACAAACACAGAATTAATAAATGGCGATGGAATGATTGATTTATTATATAAATAGACACACTGTATTTCCTTGACACTTTGTAAAGGATGTAAAGAAGTACCATATTAAATAAATCCAATCGAAGGCAAATAATTCACAATAGAGTATAAATTACATACATTTACACTGCCTCATCCAGCATATTGCATTAGAGCCGAGGATTATCTCAGTAATCACCTAACAATAGGGGTCCATATTGATTTTAACTGCTAATTATGTCAGGGGTATGCCCCCGAGTTAGAATTTTAAATCTCATTCTGTTTAATCTGAACGCACTTTCTGAACTCTGAGTTGTAATTTAAGCAGAAAAGATTACAAACACTGGCAAAACAACAGATCTGAGCAGCTTATCCCACAAGAACTGATTAAGACCTTTTTCATCATCTTTTATGATGGCAGAGTCTGGGCTTGTATTTTGGACCAAGGAGTCACAAACTGGGATACTTAAGGCCAACCCAAATGGAGTAAAGCACCCAGCAAACTTAGAATTAATAAATGATGATAGAACTATTCAGCCATTAAGATTGTATATTTCCCTTGTTTGTCAAGGGCATTTGAGTATAATTTAAGGAGTAAAGTAAAGAAGAATCAAGAGTAAACATGGAGGAATAGAGTGAGTTCCTATTTGGTAAAATCCAGGACTCATTTTTCTCTGGAATAATGCCTCAAATCCCTGCCTTCGTTTTAAAGGATATAGAAGAAAACACTGATGGCAGCATTTTCTCAAAGCCAAGAATGATTCTTGGATCAATCTTATCATGTTCTTCATTTACATAAATTAAATTTGATAGTGGCTGAGATTTTTAAGAAATATTTTAGGTCATTATTGATCAGCTCAGCCACCCAAAGGACCCTGTTTAAAATAGGGTCCTGAAACACCATATGAATGTTTCATTTCCTTGGATGTTTAGATCCAAAACAGGGCTTAAAATATCTTGTTGGTAGATAGATATGAATTTTTGGCTGTTAAGGAGATGTAGAAGATTAGTTGAATTAACTCCTGCTTCACTCCATTCTGAACATGTCATAATGTTCCAGAACATTTCCAAATTTTAAAAAATGCTTCTTATTGAAAACAGAGTTCAATAAGTTGATTCCAGGCAGTGAGGAGAATCTTTTATGTGTAAAATAAGACTTACATTCAGATACTCTTTCAACAAGCCAAATAGTTTTCCATACAAGGAAATGTATACTAGGTATGTTCATGCTGTGTCTTTAGTTTCAATACAATGAAACAGACTTAAAAATTTTTTTGAATTACATTTGTCAAATATCCAGTTAAACTATTGCACTGTCAATATTTCAATCTGCAAGTATGTATCAATTAAATGTCTTAACATGCCCTGGGTTACATAAAAACATGTTTTCTTGTTTAATTTTATGAAAACATCTACCACAGTGCCTGTCGTATGATAGATGCCTATTAAACATTTTCTGGACTTCCATACCTGTTAAATTTGTTGACTACCCACTGAAAAATAAAAGCTCTTCAGAAATAAATTATTAAGCAAGACTTAGGCCTTTTAGGCAAGTGAAGATGAAGAAATGTTCAAATCATAATCTTAAAGCAAATACGTTATCTATCACTTACCCTTAGGTGTAATTGATATTTAGTTAGTATTGGATGTAAAATATCAATTATACCAGTTGGTGTATAGCCATAGTTCTGAGTACCTACCCCTCTCTCTGCCCTCTGCATCCTGGACCTTCCTACAATCCAGCAATTAAAGAATTACAGCCTGGCACAGTAGGGGGTTTTCATGGAGTCCATTCTGACTGACAGATGTCTGGGATATACTGAGGTTAAGTATCTTGACTATCACCCTCTTCATTTACCAGGTGATATTTGCTTAGGGAATGCAAATAAATTTCAATAGTAGCTGGATACAGATTTTATTAACATGCAAATTAGTTTTTTGGGGGACTGGGGGGAATAGAATTAGCATTTCCCAAGCTCTTTTTTCACTGAAATATTGTTAGCTTACTTGAAAAATGCTGGATTGAGCAGTTACACCTATTCTTTGGTATAGGACTTTTCAGAGCCTTTAATATTTGAGTTTACATTTTAAATCTCTAGGATTTAAGGATTACTTGACTATGAAACCCTTTTTTTCCCCATGGGACACCAATTAATGTCAATTGATATAATGTGTATTAAAACTCTAAATATTTAGGGTAGCCCTTGTTGCTTCTCATATATATATATATATATATATATATATATATATATATATATATATATGTATATATAAATTAGCATTATTCACTCTGTTTTTTTGGTTGTTTTTAATTTATTTTTTTACTTTATTAATTTTTGACTGCATTGGGTCTTCATTGCTGTGCACAGGCTTTCTTTAGTTGCGGTGAGCGTAGGCTACTCTTTGTTGCTGTGCGTGGGCTTCTCAGTGCGGTGGCTTCTCTTGTTGCAGAGCACAGGCTCTAGGTACACGGGCTTCAGTAGTTGTGGCTCATGGGCTCTAGAGTGCAGGCTCAGTAGTTGCAGTGCATGGGCTTAGTTGCTCTGCAGCATAAGGGATCTTCCTGGACCAGGGCTCGAACCCGTGTCCCCTGCACTGGCAGGTGGATTCTTAACCACTGTGCCACCAGGGAAGCCCAACTCTTTTTGAATTATCAATTTTATGGCAAGGCAGAAGAAAAGTTAACATTGATTAAGGCAAAGAAAAGTTAGAGTTGACTATTGTAGTCAGGGAAGGCTAGGTCAAGCTGTGGGAACACCCAATCCCCAAATCCTAGTTGGTTTAACACACAACAGTGGCTCATGCAAAGGCTGCTGTGGTTCGAGACACTGTCCTTCAAGTAGTGACCCAGTGATGTGGCTGCTTTTTTCTTACATTGGGGAGCTGATGGAATGTTTGATGAGACTTCCTGTCTCTGCTGAAACTGTAGAGCAAAAATCAGTATTATGTAGTTTAGTATGTTGATTGTCCTTCATTTTAATTTTGGTAAATACATACATAACAAGCTATGTGTTTTTACCTTCCTCCAAAAGCGCTTTTCCCATTCTGCAAGTTAGCCATGGGAAAGTATGAACTGGCTTTGCTTAGCTCATTCTTAGAGTGTCTATTCTTTTTACCATTACATGTTCAGGTTTTTAAATATTCAATTGATGCTGTAGACACACAGAGTTGAGAGTCTGGTTATTAGATTTCTTGCTTTTTGGCATCTTGCTTACATATCAGTATTGTTCCTTTCAGTGTTACTTAGTCTTTGTGAATGGTTAGTTTATGTGTAGATACTTAAACAAGAACTCTACATTTTTTTTCTAAACATCACAAGTGCTTTCTCTTACCATGATTATTTTCTTTTTTGCATGAATCTCAATACCTTTATTCTGAATCACAAATTCCTGGGTGACTAAAATTCCTAGAGTTAAAATTAAATTGGGAAGGGGCTGACTACCAGAAAATAAACACCTGCTTTATTAATACAATAGCAACAGAAAGGGTTTCCAATTTTTAGAAGAAAAATAACATGAACCAGCACCACCTGGTGGGTGTTACAAGATGAAATGCCCACATTTATTGTTCTGAGAGCCCACTACCACCCTGCAGATGTTTCATCAAGGACAACTGCCATCAGAGCTGCTGCAAGAACGTGATTCTCACTGTAGCTAGCTTCACAGTCAGCTCCTCAAACAGAAGACTGAAATGATATATCATTCCTGTTTTAGAGGCTTTTGGTGTACAGAACTTCTCGATGTGGATAACACAGTCTTGCTTCTTGAATTTAAGGAACGCCATGAACCAATCTATCAAGTTTTCTGTGAAACAGTCTGCCAGAGTGCTCTGGGAAGAATCTTTTTTTTCCATTCCTACCATGTCTTGGTGAGAAGAGAGGAAAGGGTGGAAAGGCGCCAGTGTACTAATAGGCAATTCGGGTGATGCTCTGTGTTCCACTTCCTTTCTGTAGGCATTTCTTTTGGCAGCTGCAGCAGCTTGACTGGGGGAGGAAGAGGCAGCCCACCAATCACCTCCTCTTTAAGCCCTATTTTTTGCATTCATAGAAGAGATCTGTCTTAGAGCTCACACAACTGACAATCTTTGGGCAGCCATCTCTGTCTTTCTCCTGGATGGTGCACTCCTTACAAAAATAGGCATCTGAAACTCCGGGGCCTCCACGGATCACACAGCGTCCCTGGTAATAGCCATAGTTACATTCATCACACATGTGCACCAGGGTGCAGGGACACACATAGGAATCACAGATCACACACTTGCCATCACATCTTTCACACAGTCTTCCAATGGCAACACCAGCCTGCTTGCGGCAAAAGATCAAGTCTGGGTGATGTTTAGCCATAGCTCCCTCTATGCCACCCCATGATTATTTTCTAAAAGACACTTGCCAAGTGAGAAATCTTCCCTGATTTTGTCACAGCTGACAGTCTCTGTTGAAGAAAGATTCTCGTCTTTGTTATCAAGGGAATGGTGCAAAGGTTATGAACACCGATAGCACTTCATAAGAGCAGCTGAACTTGGTATCTTGTGATGCCTAGTCTAAATCCATGGTTACTAATTTTTCAGTTTTGTGAGTAGCACATTCACTCACAGTTCTTCACATGTTAATAAAGCCTCCAGTATTACCTCCTGCCTCTCCCTGCGTGTGAACACTTTACTGGAAGGAAAGGAGCTAACCTTAAGCTGGTGTAGACCAAGTTCCTGGCTGGGGCCCCTATAACAAGACAGATTAACAAGAAAAAAGCATACAAATGTATTTAATATAACTTTTACATGACACAAGAGTCTTAATAAGGAAACAAAGACTTGAAGAAGCGATTAAACCAGAGTGTTTTCATGCTAGGTTTGATGAAGAGTGGAGAGTCGTGGAAAAATGTGATAGGATAACAGAGTATGAGCTAAGGGTAGTACACGGGAAAAGAGCAAGGCCTGTTCAGATTCCTTTCAGCATCCTTCTACCTTGGAAATAAGGGTGTTTCTTTCCTCCCTGAACAGGGAGGGCCCCTCTCCCATAAGGGTTTTGTGACCTACTTCAGGGGAAGTTCAGAAAGTCCTTCCTGCATGTGACATTTCTTAAATTTTTTTCAGTTTATGCCAAGGTGCCATATCTTGGGGTAGGTTATCCTGAACACCATCAATGTTGTGAGTAAACATCCAGGAAACTCATTAGCTTCAACTGTACTTGATACTTTCCTTCTTGGGTTTCCTTACTCATCCTTCAGAAGTTCTCCCAGCAGGTATGGCCTTCTCTAATTTAAGAAATTCATAATGAATAAGTAGCAGATACAGTAAACCACAAATGGCAATATTTTCTCCTAGTCTTGTGAATTCAACGCTTTGAGAACATAATTTTCCCTACAAAAAAGTTGGAGATGGGGTTTAGAGTCTTTAGCCTCTTGTATCTTTAAAATTAAAGATTAAAAAAAATTTAAATTAAATTAAAAAGCAATATATTTTCATTGTAAAAATATTAGAAATGACAGATAAAGAGAATAAGGAAAAAATCCATCCTTAACTGCCACCACTCTCCTACACAAAAATAATTACTATCATCATATCTGTGTATACTTTTATGACCTTTTCTCTATAGGTATAAATATACCTATATAAATAATTTCTCAAGGTTGCAGTAATAGTATAGACACAATTTCATGTTTTCTTTTGCTTTTACATTTTATAAACTCTTTTCCATGTTTTTTACATAATCTTCATAGTTATTATTTTAGTGGCTAACACCATTATTTGAAATTGAGTTATTGTTAGAAGAAATGGATTCTTTGAGAAACATGTCCCCTTCTATCCTTTTAGTTTGAGCAGGGTTCTGGAATATATAGGACATTTTCCTCTCCGCCCTGGGCATGTGCTCACCCATTTCCTTATTCCCCTTTAACTTAATACTAGACATATTTTTTCAATCAGGCATATGAATAATATTAGAAATTTATTTGGAAAGAAATAATAAAGGAAAGAAGTATTCTCCGAGGAGGATCTTTTTGCATAGGGTTGAAGACAGGGTTTTTCATTTTATCTGCCATTGGCTTCCAAATGAAAACAGAAAGAATGGCAGCTGTATTTTAACTACAGGATTGCGCATATATGGGTGTCTGAGGAACTATATGAAATAGCTTAGAAAATGATCATCAGTGCCTTGCACAGATTCATCACAACGTGTGTACTTATTTAAGCATATTCTTGGGTACTGTGCCTTCACATGGCCTGATTTGTAATATATGCCACTTTTTCCCCTGAGTTTGCATATCAGAGACGATGCCTTTTTTTTCTCCCAGTACTGCTGCTTCTGCCTCTACCTGGGATTATGCAGATTCTGGTTTAAACCTCTTTATTCTTTTCTGCAAGTGCACAGCATGATGGGCTTCATTTCTGAGAGTAAATGATAATGGATTTCAGCTTTCACCAGTGACATTTGGAAACTACAAGTTTTTAATAATATGTGTGCCACACAGTGAAAATGGTCACCCTGTTCCAAGGATGTGAAAATGTAAATAAAATAGCAGTGCTGTAAATATGTAGAGGCTAAATCTTAAAATGAAGTTGGGGGTCCTAATTATTTTAATGGAACCAATTTTATGATTTTTCAAGTGGGATGTAAAGGACAATCTTATCTATAGTGGGTACTTCGGATAATCAAGGGAAAGCTCTTAGAAAGGGTTTAATTTATTCTGTCAGATATTCAAGGCTATAAAACATTTCAACAAATCAAAGCCATCATTTGAGAAATAATAAAGATTAAAAGCCAACATCAGACACCACAAACTTGGGTCCTTCCTGCCCTTTAATCTGAATACCAGTTTTATATTAAATAAAGCGTGCTTATCATCGATTAGCATTTATTTCTGTCTCACTGGGTATACAGTGCTTTTTGATGGTCTGGATGTAAAGGGACCCAATTTCTTGTCTAAAACAACTGAGTGTCTATCTTTTGTTGATAAACACAGTGTGTGAAGGTCGTAAAGAGAGAGTTTTGATAAATTTGTCAGACCTGGGCTTCATGGCTGCATCTGCAGAGGGACGAGGGTCAAGGGTATCTGAAAAGAGCAGGGGTATTTCTCTAAAGAGCAATGACCTTGAGAGATAAGATCACTGAAACCTCAAATCCCAGTTTTGGATCTTGAGGTGAAGTAACCTTTGCCTCATTCCTGAATTTCCATTTTCCTTATTCCCATTCAGTGCTAGCAGAGAGTGGGAATCAGTTTCCTACCTTTACGAAAACCCAATTTATTGGGCTTCTCACTCCCACGTTACCTCTTCTGTAAGAGAAAGAGGAGGATTTTCTGCTCCAAATGCCTGGGGAGGACCCTTCCTCATTTCCTATTCCTGAATCATCTGGGCCTTTGCACTTGAGTATTGACTGGTGACAGTGACACCTCCACCTTGGTGTAATATGTCTTTCAAGTGAGAAGCCTTTCCTGGTCAATACTGAACCAATTTGCTCTGGCAGTCTAATTGAATGCCTCCTTCAGACAAATGGGTCACTGGGGGAAAGGGTAAAACCTTGATATGCAGATCTCAGTCGAAGCCCCAGAGAAGGCCGTTTTAAAAAATATATATTCCTCTTGAGAAACAGCCTATGTAATGAAAACAGTGCTCGTTATTTGCACAGCAAAATGAACATAAATCAATGTGTTTACATCTTCCTTTTTGTTGGACTACTATCTTACTTTAACTTGATCCCTGGAGATAGAGTGAGATGGACAGACAAACAGACAGAAACAGAGAGAAGAGAGAGACCAAAGCTCTAGCATGACCCCTAGGATGAGAAACTTCTTGCTTTAAAATTTGGAGTATGTTGGTCTCTTTTTTAGAGTTCACACCATTTCCATATAGCAAATTACATTGATGTTTAAATTGTTTGATATCCTTAATATTAATAAAATACAGCTTTTTCCTAAGATGATTGTGTTTTTTTCTCAGTGTTCCTTTGAGGGTTTATAAGAAGAAAGGGGCAGGTGAGTGCCCAGCATTGTGTTAGCTTGTGTCTAAAAACTGTCTTAGTCCTTACTCCAGCCCTATGAGAAGAGTAATCCCTGATTTACAGAGAAGGAAACTCACTCAGAGAGCTTGGTAACTTGCCCAAGGTCATTTAGTTACTTGTCAGTATGAACCAAACTCTGGTATCTCCAAGGCCAGTGTTTCTTTTCCCATAGTGTTGGATTTTGAATCACTTTAAAAAAATAATATCTTGGGGACCATTGTTATCTTATTCATCTTTTTACCTACCTGGTATGAAAATGTATACATATTTTGTATGTTAGTTTCCTGTTGCTGCTGTAACTAATTGTCTAAAACTTAGTGGCTTTAAATAAAACAAATTTATTATTTTTCAGTTCTGGAGGTCAGAGTCCAAAAATGGATCTTACTGGGCTAAAATCAAGGTGCTGACAGGCTTGCGATCCTATCTGGAGGCTGTAGGGGAGAAGCTGCTTTCTCACCGTTTCCAGCTTCTAGAAGCTGCCCTCACTTCTTGGCTCATGGCCCCTTCCTTCCTCTTCAAAGCCAGCAATGACCCGTTGAGTCTTTCTCACTTTGTATCAGTCTGACTACTGCTTTTGTCATTGCTGTATCAGTCTGACTTCTGCTTTTGTCATTGCTGTGATTACGTTGGGTCCAACCGGATAATCCAGGATAATCTTCACAGCTCAAGGTCAACTGACTAACAACCTTAATGCCATCAGCAACCTTAATTCCCCCTTGCTATGTAGCCTGACATAGTCATAGTCAGGGGAGTAGAACATGGACATCTTTGGGGGACCATTATTCTGCCCACCGTATGTTATGAAATCTTTTAACAGAATAACACAGTAGTGAGAGATTCAGGATTTGAAATCAGATTGCCTGAGTTCAAGTCCTAGCCTACTGCTTTCTCACTGTGTGGTCTGGGGCAAATCAATTACGTTCTCTGTGCCTTGGCATTCTCATCTATGAAATGGGAATACCAATTTGTGGTAGAGATTGAGATAATGTATACAGAATGTTCAACATTACTAGCACATGGCATACAGTAGATGTCCAATAATTCTTGGCCGTTATTGTTTATGAAACAGTACATGGGTACATGGTACATTGTGCTGTACAAAAGGTTTCACAGGTATTATTTTGTTAGATTTTCCACTGCTCTGGCACTTACTGCTTTTTTTTTTTTTAAACATCTTTATTTGAGTATAATTGCTTTACAATGGTGTGTTAGTTTCTGCTTTATAACAAAGTGAATCAGTTATACATATACATATGTTCCCATATCTCTTCCCTCTTGCATCTCCTTTCCTCCCACCCTCCTTATCCCACCCCTCTAGGTGGTCACAAAGCACCGAGCTGATCTCCCTGTGCTATGTGGCCGCTTCCCACTAGCTATCTATTTAACTTTTGGTAGTGTATATATGCCCATGCCACTCTCTCACTTTGTCACAGCTTACCCTTCCCCCTCCCCATATCCTCAAGCCCATTCTCTAGTAGGTCTGTGTCTTTATTCCCGTCTTACCCCAAGGTTCTTCATGACTTTTTTTCCCTTAGATTTCATATGTATGTGTTAGCATATGGTATTTCTTTTCTCTTTTTGACTTACTTCACTCTGTATGACAGACTATAGGTCCATCCACCTCAGTACAAATAACTCAATTTTGTTTCTTTTTATGGCTGAGTAATATTCCATTGTATATATGTGCCACATCTTCTTTGTCCATTCATCTGTTGATGGACACTTAGGTTGTTTCCATGTCCTGGCTATTGTAAATAGAGCTGCAATGAACATTTTGGTACATGACTCTTTTTGAATTTTGGTTTTCTCAGGGTATATGCCCAGTAGTGGGATTGCTGGGTCATATGATAGTTCTATTTTTAGTTTTTTAAGGAACCTCCATACTGTTCTCCATAGTGGCTGTATCAATCTACATTCCCACCAGCAGTGCAAGAGTGTTCCCTTTTCTCCACACCCTCTCCAGCATTTATTGTTTCTAGATTTTTTTTTTTCTTTTTTTTGCGGTACGTGGGCCTCTCACTGCTGTGGCCTCTCCCGTTGTGGAGCACAGGCTGTGGATGCACAGGCCCAGCAGCCATGGCTCACAGGCCCAGCCACTCCGCAGCATGTGGGATCTTCCCGGACCGGGGCACGAACCCCTGTCCCCTGCATCGGCAGGTGGACTCTCAACCACTGCGCCACCAGGGAAGCCCCTGTTTCTAGATTTTTTGATGATGGCGATTCTGACCAGTGTGAGATGATATCTCATTGTAGTTTTGATTTGCATTTCTCTAATGATTAATGATGTTGAGCATTGTTTCATGTGTTTGTTGGCAATCTGTATATCTTCTTTGGAGAAATGTCTATTTAGGTCTTCTGCCCATTTTTCGATTGGGTTATTTGTTTTTTTTGATATTGAGCTGCATGAGCTGCTTGTAAATTTTGGAGGTTAATCCTTTGTCAGTTGCTTCATTTGCAAATATTTTCTCCCATTCGGAGGGTTGTCTTTTGGTCTTGTTTATGGTTTCCTTTACTGTGCAAAAGCTTTTAATTTTCATTAGGTCCCATTTGTTTATTTTTGTTTTTATTTCCATTTCTCTAGGAGGTGGGTCAAAAAGGCTTTTGCTGTGATTTACGTCATAGAGTGTTCTGCCTATGTTTTCCTCTAAGAGTTTGACAGTGTCTGGCCTTATATTTAGGTCTTTAATCCATTTTGAGTTTATTTTTGTGTATGGTGTTAGGGAGTGTTCTAAGTTCATACTTTTACATGTACCTGTCCACTTTTCCCAGCACCACTTATTGAAGAGGCTGTCTTTTCTCCACTGTATGTTCTTGCCTCCTTTATCAAAGATAAGGTGCCCATATGTGTGTGCGTTTATCTCTGGGCTTTCTTTCCTGTTCCATTGATCTATATTTCTGTTTTTGTGCCAGTATCATACTGTCTTGATTACTGTAGCTTTGTATTATAGTCTGAAGTCAGGGAGCCTGATTCCTCCAGCTCCGTTTTTCGTTCTCAAGATTGCTTTGGCTATTCGGGGTCTTTTGTGTTTCCATACAAATTGTGAAATTTTTTGTTCTAGTTCTGTGAAAAATGCCAGTGGTAGTTTGATAGGGATTGCATTAAATCTGTAGATTGCTTTGGATAGTAGAGTCATTTTCACAATGTTGATTCTTCTAATCCAGGAACATGGTATATCTCTCCATCTATTTGTATCATCTTTAATTTCTTTCATCAGTGTCTTATAATTTTCTGCATACAGGTCTTTTGTCTCCTTAGGTAGGTTTATTCCTAGGGCACTTACTGTTAATACATTTGTAGTTTATTGTGAAGTTATTTTTAATCCAAGTTGAACTTGTAAAAAAATGGCTTAAAATTAAAGGGAATTTAGGGGGAAATCCACTTTTTAAAACTTCATTTTAGTTTTTTAATACTTCTAAGTCTTTACCTACACACATTCTACAGTTATTTATGAGCTTCTAGAAAGTAGAGACAGTGTTTTTGTTCATTCTCTAGGCACTGGCTTGAACATAATTAGCATGTAATGAATGCAGATAAATGCCTGAAGGAATCCAAAGAGGTTGAAATGGCCAGAGGTGAGGGCATAGGCTGGGAAGTGCTGAGGCTTTTGCATTCTCTCACTTTTTTTGCTGCATTGAAAGTCCCCCTAGTGGGTCCCTTGACCTTGATGTGTTTAAACTTTTCAACTCATTGAGGACATAGCAACTTACTAAGAGCTGCCTTGATCAAATAATTGAATTTGCCTTTAGCCATGTGCAGGTAACAGAAAACTGGTCTCAAATTGACTAAAACAATGAGGCATTTATCAGCTCATGTAACTGAGAACTCACAGAGGTAGGTCAGGCTTCAGGTCAGGCTGGAGCCAGTGGTTCATAGAGTCCATCATTTTGTCGCTTCCTTCCTCTTCTCTGTTTTCATTATGCCTTGTGTGGTTTGCCACAAGATGGCTGCTAGCAGCTTCTGGTGGCTCTATGCTTCCTTGCTTATGTCCTGCAGGGGTAGACAGCACAACTTTCAGTAGCAGTCACAAGAGAGCAAAGAACTATGTTTCTTAGAAGCCTCCAAGAAGGAGTTCTCCATATCTCATTGGCTGGGGTGGAATCTCACCTTCTTGTGACATCCCTGAAACAATCACAGTGGCCAAGGTAGAGCAATGTGTTGATCAGTTTATACCAATTAGAAGTCACCAAGAACCACGTGTGTGTGTGTGTGTGTGTGTGTGTGTGTGTGTGTGTTCAGCTTTTTCCTAAAAAGTTGCCAGATGAAATATAGGACAGAAAAAGTACTCAAGCTGCATGGGGGAGAGGAGGATTCTGAGCAGCCAAACCCAGCAAAAATGGAAACAGCTCAGCACATCTGAGGGTGTAAAAGAAGAAATTTTTCTCCTAGGTAGTGAAACCTGGCTGAGTTGGGGTCCTAGTCTCTTATACCATTATAAGCAGGTCTCTTGAGTCATCCTTCTTGCTCATCATCTTGTTGATTTATGGAGCATTTCCTAAAGCTTTTGAGTTTTCCTGTTAGAGTGTAAGTGCTTCATTATTCATTTGCAAGGATTTATCCGACAACTGCTCATGAGAGCTGCTCTTCTAAGCACTGGGGAATTCAGAAGTGAACAAAACATAGCCCCAAACTTTAAGGATCTTACCACCAATAGGAGAATAGAGCCCCTAAGCTTCAGGATCCTTGGTTAGTTTCAAGGGTAAAACCTTGTTAGAGTCTCAGTCTGACTATAATTGGGTCAAGAAAGCTACTTGTACAGGAGCATGAAGAACCCACTCACTTATCTCAAAGGGAGCAATTTAGGGAAGGACTCAAGTATTGTGGATGAAAGGTGGACAGTCAGTAACAGAGACAGATGCTGTTTAAACCTCTCATACTAAAGTCATAAACATAGGGTGGCTGGGAGCAGGACGGGGTGATTGAGACTGGTATGCAGAGAGAGGTGGAAGCCTGAAATGCATTCCATGGGGGCCTGGTGTGAACTGAATTGAAAGTAGTTTGAAACCATGCAGTTACATCACAGTTCATGACCTCTATTGGGAGGTCCTAGAGAGGAATCTAGGATCGAATCTGTCAATTAAAATCCTATTTTCTCTCCAAGAAGTAAGCCCTCTGGGTCATCCTGTGAGCTTCCACTGATGATGCACTTCACATTTTAACTGCTTTCTCTCTAAGTAACTACCTCCCTACGGTGGAAGATGTGGATCCCTTGGTGCATACAAAACTTACTTTAAGCAATGAATCGACTTCCTACAGATCAGTTCAGGAAAGCCCACAGGGCAGGGTCTAGCTGGGGGCAAGGCCTAGGGTTTAATCAGGTTGCTTAGACTGTATCCACTCAAGTGGTTGCCATTTTTTTCTCAATTTTGTAATGTTTGAGTGCTAGAAGAACAGAGGAAGCCTAAATATATTGAAACACATTTATTAAATTTAACACATTACATTCAAAGAAAAATAAGATGACCCACACGAATGGTATTTTTAGTAGTTATTATACATATGACAGTTAGTCATAGTGGAATTTTTTGCCAGTTATTCTAATTAGTATTATTTTGACATAGCCAGACCAGTTTTGGGTGTTCTCTTTGCTTTGTTAGTTTTCCAATATCCATAAATAGCATTAATGTTTCTTGGGATTATTGAAGGGAGCCCATTAAATAAAACCCTTTGTCCTGCCTGAGTGCTAAGAAAAGTAAGAATTAAGACAACAGAGTAAAATAGATGAGAGCTCATCTTTAGTTACTCATAAAGGCTCAGTTGGAGGATATATTTAATCCTACTTTCCCACCTGGTCATGGGCTGTGCTGAACCATGGCCGACTCTCTGTGGGTGGGGCAGGGATGGAGGAGAAGGGATGTCAGGGCATGACTTGGGGCTGCCCTGGAGGAACACAAAGGAAGCAAGAGGTATAAAGGAAGAGCTGAACTGAACATGTCCAGTTTATTCCTTCAAATTTATCAATCAGATAGGTTACTCTCAGAGAGGTCATGGGTGTTACACTGAATGAATTCCCTTCATCAGGAGTAGAGAAGAAGTATTCCCTTTAACTTTGTAAACAGTTTTTCTAGATGCTTTGTACAGTTTAATCCTCTCTTTATATACTGACTCAACCATACTGTCATCCAAAGACAAGATCTTGGATTTAAAACAGCCATAGTATTTCCTTTATCCTCTATCATCCTTTCTTCTACCCCATTCCTCCTCCTCTTACACTAAATCTGGCCCCGGAGCTCAGGCTTCTGGGGGTCCTCTTCTATATTTATTTAAATTATGTATATTAAATCCCATATTTAATCCCATTCAGGAGGTTCATAGCTTGTCATGTGCCAGTCATTTTATATACGTTATCCCATATAATCCACAACAAACCTGGGGAACAGGATTTATTCTCATTTCTAGATGCAGAAACTATCTCTCAGAGAGGGTAATTCATCCAAGGTTAAAGAGATAGTAAGTAGTGAAAACAGGATTCATGTCCCTTCACTCCAGAGTCTGAGTCCCTTCACTCCAAAGCCAAGCACTTTGTTCTAGTCTTGACAGTAGTGAAGAATGGGCGTGAGTCTGAGATGAAATGCATCTGCATGAAATGAACAAGGTCACATGGGTCTTTGGTAGAGGTGGGTACAGGAAAGAGCATAGTTGGACATGGAGCTCTCTGAAAAGGTGGAGGGAAGGTGAGAGAAAAGTAATTTGCATTTTTAATATAGGCATCTGTCCTCCTAACCCTACTCTACGTGGAGAGAAGTTAGAAGCTGGGCAGGCTACAGAGTTAACTTTTCTAACTTCCCTGTATGCCGTAGGACTTGGACTTGGGAAAGTCTTGATTTGGCTTTGGGTGGCAGCCCTGGGGCTGTGATGTTCAGGTGTGTCAACAGTTGAGTTCAGTAGTTTTTTGACCTACTTTTCTTAGACAGGGATCTGTTTTCCACTGGTGGCCTTCAAAGGCCTCTTCTCTCCTAGGACACCTCTTCCCTACCCTCCTCCCTTTCCTCAGGCCAGGAAGCTGGTGGGAGAGGAGTGTGTTTCAGCAGTGCTAAGAACTCTTATGGTCCACGGTTAATAGGGCTTCTCTGTTGCTGATGGAGGAGAGGGAAAAGAAAGTGTGTATTCTATTTTCCTTTCTTGGGGAGTGGATAGCTGTGCCCTTGCATGACTGTTTTTGAGGACCTATGGTTTCCTGACCATCTTTGTCTCTGGAACAGAATGTTTTCCTTTACTTTCTTCTGGGTTGATAATGCCATAAGCCTTGTCTTACTTTTTTCTCTGGGAGTGCTGTGTGTGCCACACCGCCCCTGTCACCACTAAACTAAATATTAAGACAATCAGTCATTCAGATCCCATCTGCCTATAGCAGTGCACTAGGAATAGTCACCAGGTTGACTGTAGCATGTGAACAGAATTTGCTTTTTTGATTCAACAGAAACTTTCAGGTGTTATAGCTCAGGGATAATGTGCTGGTATATTTATAATAACTAGTTTTCTTCTTTCCCACTTATGTGGATACCTGATTAGAATAATAAACATCTCACCCAGAATTATGGGCAAGATCCTAAGCTTGTAGTGTGACAATGACTAAATACTTGGCTGAGACTTATGAAATCCAGTGGTAATTTACTGGTCTGTTATATGCTATGGGCCTGAGTTACATCATGAAATTCTTAATTACAGAGGGGTAGAAAAAGGAGATTTTAGAATATTATTGACAGTGTTTCTGAAATACTTGGGATTTCCCAAAGCAGGATCTTATTGCTTGATCTCTGGTCCATTTGTACTTCTATGGTCCATTGGCCTTTGTAGATTTATTCATTTTTCCTGTTTATACTAAAAAGTAAAATAAATAAAATAAAGCACTAAAAATCCATTTTCTTCATTTCCACACTACCCAAAGAGACTACACAGTAAGTACTCTAGGAAACTTATCTTGATTTAAAATTCTATCAGTAAACGTGAGAAAGAAAAAGAAAACCAGTTTTGATTGATTTCTTTCATTCTGCATCCATCTCCTTTACAAACAAACTGGAAACTCTGACAGGATTCTATTCCACTGATTTTTTTTCTTGATGAGGGAGTCCATCAGTCATTTCTTTAAAATTGTATCTTTGAGATATCTGTGTTGTTCATGAAGTACTTACGAGTTTTGTCCTTGAACTGATTCCCAAGCAGGAACTCACTCACAGACTTCAGTAGAAGTATGTAACCCACATGTCCTTGAGTTTGGCAGGACCACTGAAAAAGTGTTCACATGTTATGTACAATATATATTTTATAAGGCACCTTAGTGCCATTTCATAGATTGAAATGGGCAAGGTGATCCTGGTCAAGAGCATATAGATTGTTGCTAGCTGGGGCTGGAGATGTTTGGTATATGTTTAGCTTGAAGTTTCCCTATCACCAAATAATAGTTTGACTCAATTTTCTTTGTATACTTGCAAAGATGAGAAAAAGTTGGGGGGAAATTCTTTAACTTTCCAGACAGTCCCCTTGTCATCTTTCCTGTTAAGAATAGCTCATATTTCTTGAGAGCTAACTATGCGCTAGCCCTTGCACTAAATGCATGAGTACACTGGTAAATGTTAAACAATCAGCTCTCAATAATTTAAAAAAAAAAGTTCTACTTTGTAGCATCTGCCTGTTTCTGTGGTGTAAATACTCCCATGATGACCAGTGCCAGGCCATATGTGTGATGTCACTGAAGGGAGATTTGGGAAGAGATGCTGCCCAAAGGTTCTTGTGAGCTAAAAGGAGTCGAGTCCAGCACACCCCCAGCTAAATGTTTTACAAAATGTGCTAACTCTCACAACAAGTCTATGATTTGGGTACTGTAACAGCCTCGTTTCAAAGATGAGAACACTGAAGCCCTGAGAGGTGAATTAACTTACCCACATTACACAGCCTGCACGTAGGACAGCTAGGATGTGCACACAGCAACATGGCTCCAGAGCCTGTGCCCTTAACCACAGTGCTGTATCACCTGCAGTCTTTGTGGTGATTTCTCCTTCAGTTCAGGAAGTTCGTGGAAGTACTGTTTAGGAATATGAGGTGGCTGAGTGTGAAACCTATAAAGTAGAAAATATTTGTATCAATCTATACATTCATACCTGTGTGAGTTCATCTCTGTAAAATTACTTTAGGTAGTGGTTATGAGGGGCCATCATTTGGGGGCTAGTTAGTGCTCACCTGGGGAAAAGCCTCTAAAAGTAAGTAAAAACCATCTCAAGACAGAGCATATGAGTAGAAATGTCGAGGATGGGGAGACCCTGTGGATGGGTGGTGACGACAAGAAGTAAGGTTCTGTGAACAGAGACAGACAGCCCAGGCTCCTGGCTGTGAGTCAAATGCCACCAAACTGGAACAGCTTCATGGAGCACTTCTACCTGGATTTCCTAGAGGAATGCTTCTGCTTGTCGGCTCACCTGTCAGTGAGCTTCAGAGAGCAGCTTGGACTCAACATACCGTAAGTGAGTGTGTCTCCATTATTTGAGCCATGAACTCTAAGTAAAGCTAATATGCCCCCTTAGTAACCCCTCTTTGGTTCCTTGACGATGCAGTTTTCTTCTATGGGTGTAGTTATGTAAGAAGAATTTTTTTTTTTTTTTTTTAGAGGAGCCTGAAAGAAAACACTCTTTCTGTGCTCACAAGACTTCTCACACCAGATAGTTTTTTTTTCCCCCCTCCGCACCATGCAGTTCTCCAATTTTCAGCAGACACCAACTGGGTATCCTACAGTTTCACTCAATTTTGACACTAAACTGCCCGGAATTAGCTAAAGACAGGCTAAGGACTCAGTCCCACAAGACTGTCCCCCACTTTGGTTGCGACTAACTGGCTGTAAATTGGGGGCTCCCACAACCCCCTCCTCAGGTTTGATAGTTTGCTAGAGCAGCTCATGGAACTCAGGAAAGTGTTTTACTTATTATTACTGGCTTATTATTAAGGATACAGCTCATGAACAGCCAAATGGAATAGATGGTTGGGCAAGGTATGGGGTGGGTTTACATGGAGACTCTACAGCCCCCAGTTTGTTTTTTTTTGCGGTACGCGGGCCTCTCACTGCTGTGGCCTCTCCCGTTGCGGAGCACAGGCTCCAGACGCGCAGGCTCAGCGGCCATGGCTCACGGGCCCAGCCGCTCCGCGGCATGTGGGATCTTCCCGGACTGGGGCACGAACCCGTGTCCCCTGCATCGGCAGGCGGACTCTCAACCAGTGCGCCACCAGGGAAGCCCCCTCTACAGCCCCTTTGGATGCACCACCCTCCCTGCACCTGTATGTGTCCACAGACCTGGCAGCACTCCAGACTCCTGCCTTTAGAGTTTTTATGTAGGTGCATTATGTAGGCACGACTGATTAAATCATTGGCCATTGATGATTAACTCAGTCTTCAGTCTCTCCTCCCTGAAGGTTGGGGGCTGGAGCTGAAAATCCCAGCCCTCGAATCTCCTTGTTGGTTCCTGTTGGTTCCATCCTCCAAGAGTCACCTCATTAGCAGAATCTCAGGTACCGCTGAAAAGAGCTTGTTACGAATAACAAAATACACTCCTCTCAGCGCTATCACTCAGGACATTCCAAGGGTTTTCGGAGGTCTGTGCCAGGAATGGGAGATGAAGACCAAGCAGTGTTTCTTATTATATCACAACATCACAGAGCCTTTTCTCTGATTTAGGCAAAAGGGTCTGTAAAAAAGAAAATTCTTAACGATCATAATTACTGTTTTTGACATTCAAAGTCCATACAATCACGCTGGTAAAATCCAGATGTCCCTCAAGGGAAGTTGTTTCCTGGTCACCTCTGGCTTCTAGTTCTGTTTGTAAATCAGCCCCTCACTGTTTCACATGTGCTGTTCCACTATTGCCTGAACTCTAGTTTTCTTCCATTTTCTCGGTTTTCTGTTTCTCAATTTTTCTTTACTGGCTCAGCTACTCTTAAAAGTTCTCCTATTTCATTGTGTGGTTTTCTCTACCTACCACCTTCAAAGTCATCTCCAAGCCTCTCTCTGCAAACTAAAGACCGATTAGTATACTCTGAAAAGCTTGGGCCTTTCTTCCTTCTCTAGTCATCTTTAATAGAGAAGAAACAGTGCAGAACAGATCCTCACTGATATGAAATATCCACCCATGTATTCCCCCATCCCCTACCCTCCACTCCCCTGAGTAGAACTGGCTTGCTCACTTTGGTTCTGGTAACATTTAATTTGATTTTCCATTTTCACATGGAACAAATATAATTCTAGAATTTGCTCAAATGCAGTTTGGCTGTAGAATAAGTAGTCACGATATGGCAGATAAAATCATTGCTTAGTGTGATTGTCTAACTACACAATCTGTTCTGTCCCTCAGGGGCTCAGTCTCATTTGTGTTTTCTTATCTCAGTATTGGTTTTATACTTTAAATCAATCCATTAGCATAAAGGTAGGTTTGCTAGAATATAGATTATAGAATTGTCTGGCAAGAAGCAGTCTGTCCAGGTATGTTTGGCGGGTGGGTTCCTTTTGTGAACAGGCCGAAGCCAACTTGGATATGCTTTGGGGTAGATATCAGTAGCTCCTACTAGTTAGAAGGGCATGATGATTAGACACCTCTCCCCTCCAACACACACAGACTCTTGATGCCAGGTTATAATGAATTATACTGAATTCTTCCCTACATGAAGATGCTTATTAGCAAGCACAGTCGTACAGATTGTTCTGCAGGTAGATGAAGCTCCAGTTCTCTCCTTTTTGGTCACCTGAAAGGTTTACCTTTCTTACCTTTGGCAGGAAAGGTTTACCTGAGGCAAGTGTGGCACTACTGCAGTGTCAGGATTCAGTGAACTGTGGGGAAAGTAAAAGTCCTCTGACCCACTGGCTGGGCACAGGATATTTAGAGATTAGGCGGCAACTACAGGATTTATTATATTACCCTACTGTTTTCATGTGTATCTAGGTGAGTGTCCCAAATCATCTGTTCTGAATAATTCTAATTTCACCAATGGTAACCCATTTCTAGCATCTGTTTTGCTAATTAACAAGCCATTAATTTCACCAATGAAAACCCTTTTCAATACTTGTTAAGCCAGTTGTCAAAACCTCTGGTGTTGATCAGCGATAAGAATAGATGAAGGCTTGTAGAAGTTGACTCTGATTAAATGGTACCAGGCTGACTACCCCTGGAGTATGAATTTCTAATTAGGGTAACTGTAGTTAGATTGTAGTTTAAACTAACAGTGATACAATACCATGCTGTAAACAAGTAGGAGTTGTGAGGGGAATATCTCTTGTCCCAAGATGTTCAAGTATTTTGAATGTTCTTTCTAATCACTGGGCATCCTTACTCCTCCCTTCCAAAGAATGTCTCCTAGACTACAGAGAAAAGTGACAACTTTCCTTTCTCAGTGGTGCAAACAAAGAAGAGCAGAGTGCACTGTTGTAAATAACATGAATGGAGGCAGTCTGATTTGATAGAAATACATTTGCAGCCATTGTAATGGATGAAATTGTAGAACTTTATAAAGGGATAGGTATCTACTTTTCTGGCATGTAAACTTGGTCTCCTTAATGTAGTAAAAAAAAAATACTAGAAAAATGCAGAAAATAAATCCCCAGAAACCTCAATGTGGTTCCTTGTTTCTCATTTTTTTTTGTGGTAAATATTGCTCACAATTTGCAGACCAAATAAATGCATAGCAACTTGAAACTCTGACCACCATTAAGTCTGTTTTTTCTTGGTAATTTTGTGTGCCAGTTCAGACAAACTGATGGCTTGTCCCATTAAGGAGAAAAAGACAAATAAAGGGAATAGATGATAAACCTTCCTAACCAACCTGAAAAATAAAATATTCATGGAAACTAGGGTTCTTAATTAGCCAAGAGCCATGAAAAACAAGTTTATGAAAGACCACTTGAAAATTAGGATTGCAAACACATATGAATTTTTACATTGTTCAAGGTAGATAGCAAATTAATTTCCCTAGTTAGGATCTCTAGCAACTCAGTGATAAAAAACCTTATGTCAAGTTCTTTGGGAGGATTTGGATATGAGTTAATGATTTTGTTGATACTCGTGTCCTAGAGAACAGGGTTCAAATTATGATGTACGTTATTTTAAAGACAGATGTGAATGAATGGGTTACTATCAATCATGGTGGACTGCTTATTCTTGGAATAATTCTACACTTTGTAGATGCCACATCTTTGAATATATTTCCTCTAGCCTGTACTGTTTTATTCTTGCTCTCACCCTGACCTCTCCAATCTAAACTATATAATTTTTATCGTGCTAAGTTTAGGATTTCTTCGACAATAGGATAGTGAAGCCAGGGAGGAGACTTGGATTTGGATCTGTATCAATTCTGAGTCTTTGAAGTAGGGTCAGAGGGACAGATCCAACTGCAAGTGCTGGGAAGTAGGTAAGTGTGGTAAGTTAAACATGGTACTGAGTGAGGAGGGTAACAAAAAGATAATAGTCTGTGAAACAGGGTTAGGAAGGATACAGCCCTTGTACCACCAGCCCTACCCTTCCATGCCAAGAACAGCTATCACTAATTGATCATGACATCCTATTTTCTGGAACCTAGACAAGGCCTTGGACTTCTTTCCAACAAAGTATTCTAGGCACCCAGTACACTGGAATGAATCGATATTTGTGGTCTAATTGGCTGACCCATGTGGGGCATAAGAAACTACAGAGCAGGCAATATCTGAAACAGCAGACAAACAGGCCATAGGCATTGTTGGAGCAGGCTTCTGAACTAAGTGGCTTGGAATGCTAGTCCTTTGGAGAGTGACAAGCAAAAGCAAGGCATGGAGCCCTCCATTGTTAAGGGTCTGGGATGTGGGCAGGTAACCAATCTGGGAAACAGGGCAGGGTTCTTGAACTAGTGGAGCCAAGGGCTCAAGAAGAAAGAAAAGTCCTGTTATCAGGACCGGGGAGCAACACTGAAGCTGGTTGACTGCAAGGGGAGCTTGGCGCTATTCCCTGGAGTAATGGGAGAGAAAGGGGAGAGAGAAAAAACCCATCTTCATTGGGTGCCTGCTGTGTGCCAGGGACTGTTTGGTCCTTCACAGACTTGATCTGATTTCACAGGCAGCTTCCGTAATCCCTTCTGCTTAAGAGTAGATTTATTCCTGGGCTGGATCCAGGCCAAGCTGCAGAGCCTAGTGCCAGGCCAGAGCCGTCACTTGTCACCTACACTCATTACTTGTCTTTTGAAATCCCCAGCTGGATTTTAAGCATTTGAGGGAATGCTTCTCTGTATTCTCCTCGGTGTCCTACTTGCTTTAGGCACTCAGTAAATATTTGTTAACTGATTGCTGTATCCTGGTACATGCGACCTCTGCATTAGTAGAAACCTATTTCTGGGGATTGTGTCTCTGAGACCAAATCCTGATTGTCCTTGCACCACTATCTTATGAGGTCATTGAATGAGCAGGTAACAACAGGAAGAAGTGAAGTCCAGATCTAAATATGTCATAAGTGATTGGACAGAATCCACCCAATGGACGATCTCCACACTAACCTTCTATGTAAGGAAGTGTCTGGGCTGAAAACTACAAAAGTCATGAAAGGAAACAGTATAGAATTCTTACTACCTCTCTAAGCTGGGACTTCACAAGTCCCAGGATATGTCCTCCACACCCCCTCTTCAACTCAGTGTATCTTTTGTGTTGTCTGAAATTCCCATAGTGCTTACCTGCATCTTTGAGTCAAATCCACGAGAGTGTATGTTAAAATACAGTCATCGTCTGAAGATTTAAATTAAACCAGTCCTCTGTTTTGCAAAATCAAGATTTTATTACTCTTTCTGTAGGGGCTGTCAGGTGTGGCAAAATTATTTGAGAGGATACTTGTGTCTAAATTAAAAATAACCCTAAAAGACAGGCCCAATCACCATTTCTCAATCTGGACCATCTCCCATTAGATATCCATGGTGGGTACTGAGACATGCAGGTGAAATAACAGGGGCTTTGGGTAGTTTTACTTTGCCACTTACTTATTTGGGCAAGGTAATTAACCTCTCTGATTCTTGGTTTCTTTGTCTCTAAAATGAGGATAACAATGCCTGCATGCACAATTTTTATAAGGATTTAAGAGAATGATACAAACTGTGCATGTAGTGGATGTCCAATAAAATGTGGGTGTTATTACTAAACTTTTGATTGGTTTTTGGCAATTAGGAGATGAACCTCTTCTCATCTGTTTTGATTCTTTTCTGACTTTTCCTTTATCCAAAAACCAAATCAACAAACAAAATACAAAGTCATTGTGATACATTTTTTGTTCTCTTTATTAATTGGATATGGAAGTATTTGTCATTTATTCTTTTATCTCTCAGGCAACATGTACCATAATGTATGTGCAAGTGCAAACATTTACGTATATGCTTATAGTTAGAGCATTTTATACAAACCATTAGGGAATTCACAGTAGAAAGACAAGGGCAAGATGTGTCTTTGATCTACAGATGCTGCTGAAAGAAGCAAACGTGAATCCCAAAATGCAAATGTTGAGGATGTCTCCCTACCACACCCCCATCTCTGCCATGTTCTTCCTTTAAAATTACAGTTTTGAGTATTTGTTCTAGCTTTCAGCCATCTTTCAGTCCTAAGTGATCTTCTTATTTAGGAGCTGTCTCTCATCTCTCTTGGGCAACCATGACAAATCAGAGTGAGATGTACTAAGGCAATTCTAACCCAACAGCATCTGGGTACACCTTTTTCACTTAAAGAAGAATATAAACTCATGATAAAAGAGAGCCTGCTATGTTGTATGTATATGTGTGTGGCCCTAGTCACTATAGAACTGTTTAATATTCTGCAAAAATATTTTTACAAGCTTAGTTTCAGTTACTATAATCACGACAATAAATTTTCACGCCCTGGCACCTATTAAATTAGCAACCAAGTTCTTTTCTTGAGCTATTATTCAAATGGATTCAGTTTGCATTCAAATTAATCTCAAGATCATAGAAATTAACAATGGGAAAAGTACATTAAATCACCTAGTCTATTTCTTTGCTAGGGGAGAATTGATCTTTACATCATAATCTCTAGTGCTTTGTCCAGTCTGTTTTAAATGTCTTGAATAAGTATTATTCTGATTCTGGGTGGTCATCTCATCAAATTCCAGGGGAAATTCTTTTTCACAGCCTACTAGAATATATATGGATTTTCCGATGCTGTGCAATTTGCCAGTGTTCAGAGCCGCCAGGAATCAGGCAATGAATTTTTCAGAAGAGTATGTGTGTGCATGTGTGCAGGTACGTGTATGTGTGTGTGTGTGTGTGTGTGTGCGTGCGTGCGCATATTGAAGGGGGTTGGGTAGGCCATGTGAGGGGGAGAGAAAGACAAAAAGAGGACATCCTGAGGAGGATGGTACGTTTGATTATATTTGAGATTTGACAGTTGTTTGTTTTCATTTTGTAATATCCTGAGCGGCTTGGGGAATTCAAGGGAGAAGTTGATATAATCACAAAGCCAAGAGAGAGGCAATGTAATTTGAGTAGTAATTGTGAAGTCTTTATGAGGTCAAATATCTAGAAGCCAAATAAAAAAATCTTTACCTTTAGAGTATATTTTATTAATCTTACATAGGGATAGTTTAAGTTATAGGCTCTAAAGTAGAAAGAGTGTAGACATTCTAATGTTAGCTATTTTTCTGTCTTTATAATTCAGTTGCAGCATTACAGTTAGACAAACAGGAAGGTAGATAGGCAGACAGACAGACAGACAGATAGGTGGAATAAGTTTCTATATTCACCATCCAGCTCAAGAAACAGAACATTAGTACAATGATCGCTTTCTTTTTTTAAATTGAACTATAGTTGATTTATAGTGTTGTGTTAATTACTGCTGTACAGCAAAGTGATTCAGTTATACACATATATATATATATACATTCTTTTTTTATATTCTTTTCCATTATGGCTTATCATAGGATATTGAATATAGTTCTCTGTGCTATACAGTAGAACCTTGTTGTTCATCCATTCTATATATAAAAGGTTACATCTGCTAACCCCATCCTCCCACTGCATCCTTCCCCCAACCCCCTCCCCCTTGGCAACCACCAGTCTGTTCTCTATGTCTGTGATTCTGTTTCATAGATAGGTTCATACATGTCATATTTTAGATTCCACATATAAGTGATAGCATATGGTGCTTGTCTCTCTCTTTCTGACTTATTTCACTTAGTATGATAATCTCTAGGTCCATCCATGTTGCTGCAAATGGCATTATTTCCTTCTTTTTTATGACTGAGTAGTATTCCACAGTGAACACTTTCTTGATTGCTGTTGTATTGAACTCAAATGTTCTCTGTTTTCTTATTTACAAAATGAGATAAACAGAAGGCACGAATCAAATCAATTCATAAATGTTAGGGTGCAACAAAAATAAAACACATTTTATGATCTTATTAGAATATGTGTGTTATTCAAATTTAACAAGTGTAATAGGAGACAGGGAAGGAGTTGGTGCCCCAGAACTGACATGAAAAGCATAAGGCTCTCTTCTTTAAGAATCTCATGGAATCTAAGGATCAGAAAGCACTTTAGATTCATTCACCCTCTGTTGTGCTGCTTGAATTCCCACTTTATCATCCAGGACAAGTAGTTGTTCAACTCCTGCTTGAATATCTTCTGTGACAAAAAAATCATTAGTACTCAAGGCTTCAGTAATAATGGTTTGAAGGTTCTTATTTCCAGTGAGACCCAAATTCTGCCTGCTCAACACTTTTATCCATGAGTCTAACAGTTAAGGGCTGAACAGAACGAATATAATTGCTTATAAAAGCTCTTCAAACATTTGAACACAGTTGTCATTGCCCCTTCCTCAGCCCTCTAGGTGCCCCCAC
Source organism: Hyperoodon ampullatus (assembly GCF_949752795.1). Taxonomy (NCBI): domain Eukaryota; kingdom Metazoa; phylum Chordata; class Mammalia; order Artiodactyla; family Ziphiidae; genus Hyperoodon; species Hyperoodon ampullatus. The sequence continues at coordinate 46,002,774 of NC_136914.1, read as the reverse complement.
CCCCAGTTCATTAAGCGAATCCACTCTCTCCCAGACAAGGTCACTCCTTCTGCTTGGCTTGCACCTGTCTTAAGTGGTGGCTCCAGGCAAACCCATTCTTCACCGTCTTCCTGAAATACATTCCTTCAGTGCCTGAGACATAACAAGGGCTTAATATATAATTGCTAAATGGATAAGCTTAGTCTAGCCAATCATGAAGCATATTTATCTATATTGTAAACCTTAGTCTAGAAAAACTCATTTTCTTTAGTACCTCCCATATCATTCTCTTTCCAAGTCTCAGTCCTCAGAAAAGATGAAAATACAACCTTTGCTTCCAAATTCTTCAGTCTCTCAGTAACTTATCCATCCTTTCTGATAAGCCAAAAACACAGCAAGCATTATTTCAAGCCTTCCTGTCCTCCACCTACTCTTCGAAAAAAGGAGAACAGTTTGCATTGAACATATACAGAATTCCCTCAATGGCCAGCTAACATGTACTGGGTCTGAGCTGTGCCCACACTACAGAGCCCTCATATGACCTCTAGAGGACGTGACATAGATTTTACAGCAATGGCTGGTGTTACTCAGGTTGCTGCTGGTGTCAGGGAGGTCTTTGTGCAAAGCAGTAAAAGGGGCCCCACTGGTGCCTCAGAGAAAAGTCTCCACCCCAGTGTTCTGGCAGCCCCACTTCCTTCTCCATCAGGCACCTTGTGGGCTCAACTCTCAGACAAGCCAGTAAATCAGATGACTGAAGCTCTTGGAAACATTTGCTGGTTAAGGGGTGATGTTATGAAAAGAAACAGACCAAATGCTACTAATTACTTTAAGGGGAATGAACCACACGAATTCCTTTACATTTAGCCATGCCTGCAAACCCAGTCCACTTTGCTCAGATGTGTGCATTTTTACACAGAAAAGTGCTAACAGAGCCCTGAAGGATGGGGAAGGCTTGTAACCTGAAAGGGGACCTGCTCTGGGTCCTGATGCTGTTGAGCCCACTGACTACAGAATCACTGCTTTTTTTAAAAAAATAAATTTATTTATTCATTTATTTATTTTTGGCTGCGTTGGGTCTTCGTTGCTGCATGCGGGCTTTCTCTAGTTGTGGCGATCGGGGGCTACTCTTCACTGTGGTGCGCGGGCTTCTCATTGCGGTGGCTTCTCTTGTTGTGGAGCATGGGCTCTAGGCACACAGGCTTCAGTAGTTGTGGTGCGTGGGCTCAGTAGTTGTGGCACACGGGCTTAGTTGCTCTGCGGCATGTGGGATCTTCCCGGACCAGGGCTCGAACCCACGTCCCCTGCACTGGCAGGTGGATTCTTAACCACTGCGCCACCAGGGAAGTCCAGATCACTAGCTTTTGCTGTTCAGGTAAGTGTTGCTGCACAGACAGGATGTGGAGATGTAACTACCCCAGCAGGTTGCCTGCTGCTTGATGTTCCCGAGGCTCAAGCCCAGATATTTGTCTGGTGATGAAAGCTGAGCTCATAAGGAAGTGGAGAGTGCTGGGAGAAAGCACGAGCACATCCCCTGTAGGGAGGCCAAAGGTTAGATCAATCATGTCTTCCAGCCACTGCAGTGACTGGGGGGAATGAAATGTTAATTTATGCTCATCACCATCAGCAGCCTGGAAATGAGTTCTATAATCTGTCTGGTTCTCAGGCCCACGTAGCTGCCACTCTGTAACCTTTGGGCTCCAGTCAGGGGCAAACCCTTCCACTGCCATGGACATTATTGGGATTAGCAGACCAGACCCTCCTTCCTAACTTCCTTTTTGCCCCCCATGCTCCTCCACGAGTTCTTCCTACCTTTCCCCTGTACAAATCTGAGATGCCCTGGTAGCAGGAAAATAAGGAAAACTTCGCATCCACGTAGAACAGTTAGTGACTGACTGAAAATGCTTTTCTACAACCCACAGGGACACAATGATGTGTGTGAAAATGAAATAGGTTTATTTCATGTGGTTTTAAGAGGCCATTTGGGACAACAGAAAATAGCACCCAGCTTTGTAGCACTGGAAGGTTGAACTTGCAGTTTGTTTACAATTTTTTTCCCCAAGAAAAGCCTATAATCTGTTTTTTTGGGGGGAGGGGGTTGGAGAAGAGGTAATGGAATTATCAGCAAGAAAACCAGAATTCACCCCCTAGCAATATGAATAATTGGAAGTTCTTGAATGGAAATTGGCAAGGTTACAGATGACACAACATTTGTTGATGTAAAATGGGATGTCCCCAGAGGCATAGATAGCTTTAATTGTTCTTCTACGAGAGCTTTTATGAACCCGGGAATAAGCTGTTATTTTGTATTTGTAGTATCTTTGTGGCAGGTGCCCTGGATAGCAACAAACATTTATTTAATAAAGTTCTCTTTCTAGACAGAGCCAGAAGACTCACAGGGCTGTACTTTGCACTGAATTGTGAGTATAATACGCCAAAGCTAATTTCCATTTGCTTTTTGTTTGTGTTCTGTCACATACAGGGCACCCTGTACAGTTTAGCCATGTGCTTGACCTTGATGAAGTTCTCTGTTCAGTTCCTGATTTATTTCCTGATTTCTGCAAGTGTTTCTTCCTCGGAGGTGCTGGGAGGAAAGGTGACATGATCGGAGCTTTAGAGAGGCGGGTGGGAGGTGTTCTTGGCAGCGTGTGTGGGAAAGTCAGATTGAGCAGACTGAGTGAGGAAATCCTGCTGGGGGGGACCTCTTACGCTGATGGCTCTTGCTCCAAGAGCTTGGAAAAATGTTATGGCTTTGGGTCACGGAGGACAGGTTTGTGCCATTATTTCTAAGGCTCGTTGGCTCTTGCTGTCAACTTGCCATGGTTCAATGATTATTCCCCAAATCACAAAGAAACCCAATCTCAAGGGGTGATCTCTGCAGTGTGTCCAAATTCATATTCACTCATTTCTAAGCCTTCTACAGATCATGTCTCAGGAGAAATCATCTTTGAGCATACTGTATCCACTTCAATGTGCACTTGTCTTCTCCGTGCTCTGGTACAGCAGTGAAGACATTCCCGGACTGTGAGAAGTGCATCTGACTTCCATGGCTCCTCCGTGGGCACAGGCTTCAGTGAGGACTGGTCCATCTCTGAGGCCCAGACACCACACTTGTCGCTCTTACCCACTCTCTTTGCATTGGTCTTAAATCTCACATACTGGCTCTTTGATCTCACTGAGATGGCTATGCTCTGGATTTTCCTCCTGGACTTGTCAGCACTCTGATCTCCACTGCTTGCTCTTTCCAGGCTACATTTCATGGCTATCTCTTTCATTCAACATTCCAATTGGTGGAAGCGAGCTGTCCACCAACCTCACGTAGCTCAAAAGTAGAGGAACCAGCACTGGAAGGAAGGTAGGCACTCCTGGCTCCAGATCACATGGTGTATGCTTTTAACCACCGTGTGGTATTAGAGCACTAACTCATTCTCTGAAAATTGAAGAACAAACAAAAAATTTGTTAACTTGAGTCACAGGCACAATGTCTTCTTCATAAAAATATATTGTTTTTGAGAAATCTCTTTATGATCTAAAAGGCAAAGTAAAGATTGAGCATCTTTCTCAGGGTTCTGGCTGACCTGCCAAGCACTGGCAAGTCTGGCATCTGGAAGTCAGGATCCTTTGGCAGTAGGAGAAGCCTTAAGCTAGCAGGAATGGAAGGGGGAGAGAGAGCCCTGAGAGATGCATTCTTCTGTTTGGTAGGAAATATGATGAGAGATATAATGGATATATGTCCTCAAATTTATTTGCCTATTTTTTTCATATCTTTCCCCCTCAATCAAATTTCCCACTTTGCTTTTTAAGTAAATTTTAACAAATGCTTCATCACTTATTTACTGTAATTAGGGATGTGGCCTAATCTCCCTGTGCCCATTTCCCCCTCTGTAGTGATAAACTTACATCAGGAATAATGTGAGGAATAAATGAGTGTGTGCAAAGCTCTTAGCATAGTGCCTGATATATCCATTAAAAATGTTCAGTAAGTGTTAGCTATCATCATCATTATTCTTTTAAGAAGTCATGGTAAACTCTTATGACTGATACATTTCAACATGAGCCAACTTTGAAACATATAAGCTGATCATTTGGGTTAGAGATTTATTTCATTCTAATTAGAACATGTAAAAAAAAAGAATATTTATTGAGCCTCATTGTACATCAGGCCCTCTGCTGGGAGTTTACGTACCGATTACTGACTTGATCTTAGCTAGCATCAAGCCCATGAGTTACCTAAAGCAGAAACAAAGATTATTGCCATTTGATGTATGTGGAAACTGAGGCTAGAGAGAATAAGAGATTCCCAAAGTCATCCAGCTGATAAAAGGCAAATCAGGGCTCAAATCCATGTTTTCTGACTTAAAACCCAATGCTTTCTCCATAGTACCAGCCTGTCACTCTCCCCTGACCTGCATTTTTCCATCTCTGCTGATTACCATGCTTTCCCCAAATTCTGGCTTTGGCATAATGACAACCTCAGTTCCTTTGCTTGTTGTCTTCAGGATCTGCTTTCATTCTCCTTGCTTTACAAAGAGCTTTAATTCTTAAAAAAGTTGTTTTTTTTAACATGTAAAATTTCTTGTCTTGCAATTTCTCAAATCTATAAATTCACTGTCTATATCCTGTATCTCATTAAAGAATTGGATGATGGCTATGTTGAGTAATCTTTTGGGTTTATGCCGAGTACCTTGAAAAGGATCATTTGAAGATGAAGGTAAATTCAGAGCTGGTAGCTCTGCCATCTATGAGGAAGACTCAGAGTACCACAATGCCCACGTGTGTGTTTTAGGTAATGAATGAAAATTTGCCGAGTTGTTCAGGTGATTGTAGTGAAAGAGTACATGGGAGAATGTTTCTTTACAGAGTGAAACTTTAGTTTTGCAAAACTCAGTTTAGTTTCACTTTTGGCCTGGTTTTAATTTCACTCTTGCATTTCCTCTTCTCTGGGCATGGCTCCATCCACTGTGACTCCCAGTGTCTCAGTCTTTCTAACAGTCCACTTGCATGAATCCTGAAGAGCCCCAAACGGGTCCAGCAACAGTCAAGGCTGCTGCTGTGTGCTGCACAGTTGCACTGGTTGCAGAAATGCAGCAGCTTGAAGGGGACTCCATGTCAGCTGGGTCCTGAGAGGGATGGGGCTAACCCCCTCAAATCCCTTTGTCATAGGCTGATGTCAGAGAATTATTGAGTAATCTGGACAGTTTCTTGTCTGTTCCCGTGGGGAGAAAATGGTAAGGATCAGATACATGAGTGAGTCATTTGTATATTCATCCATTCATCAAAAATTTTCCAGGCCTCCTATGTGTTTCTCTTTAGAATGTAAGCTCCCAATACCCAGCACAGGGCCTTACATGATAATTTTCTCTTGATTCAATGAATGAATGAGTGGAGAAAAAACACTGTACTATGGCGCACGTAAGAGGGAGACTTAATTCCTCAGGGAAGACTCCAGGAGGAAGAGCTATGTAAGAGGAGACTTGAAGGCCGAGTAGGCATTAGTCATGAAGTAAAGAAATGTTTGTTTGAGGATCTGTATCCCCCAGAGTCCTCATCATCAGAGAGGACAGAAAGTGGCAAAGATGGACACAGCCAACCACGGAGAAACACTCCAGAATGAGAGGTGCTGGCAACACAATAATAGAGCTGGACATGGGAAAAGGGGTAGCTAGATCTATTTTTTATTTGTTGATTCGACAAATACCTATTAGCACTTGATATGAGTTGGGTATTCTTCTATGTGCTTTATAAATTCATCCTCATGGCAAAACTATTATTCCCATTTTACAGATGGGAAACCAAGGCCCAAAGAAGTTAAATAACTTACCCAAGGTCGTGTAGTAAGTGGTAGGTAGAGCCAGGATCCAAATCCAAGCAGCCCAGCTGCAGGGCCCGTTTTCTTAATCCCATCACCATGTTAACTCTTGTGGATGAGCAAAATAGATGATCAGAGACTTGGTCTTTCAAGGAAGGAAAGGCATAGTTATATCTGGACTCCTAGAGGCTACCTTTATACAGGGTAAGGAGGTTTCCTCTACCAAAACAGACAGATACTTTGTGATAATACAGTAACCTACTTCCTGTTGCATTTAAAGAGGAAAAGGCTCTTCTTAACATTTTCTGACTTTTGCTGTTGTTTGTGTGAAAAGGAGGAATAAGTAGAGAGAGAGACGAGACTGGCTATATAAATGGGGGAAATTCTAGCTCAGCGTTTTGAGTATTCAGCCAGACTCTTTGTTCATTCCCAGAAAGTGATTCCTGCCAAAGCTTGCCCCTGTGTGTCCAAATCTAGGTCTGGACTGTCACTTCTGCTCTACATTGCTTCAGGAACAATCAGAGTCTCCAAATGATTTTTTTTATTGTATCATGGTAAGAACACTTAACATGAGATCCACCCCTCTTAACAAATTTTTATGTGTACAGTACAGTATTGTTAATTGTAGGTGCATCATTGGACAACAAATTTCTAAAACTTATTCCTCTTGCATGACTGAAACTTTATACCCATTGCATAGCAACTCTCCATTTCTTCCTCCCCCAGCCCCTGGCAACCACTACCCAAATAATTTTATTTTATTTTTTATTTTATTCTAATTTTGGCCAAATAATTTTAAAGTGCCTGAAATGGTGGTGAGCAGAGTCGGGTTCAGAGATAATTTGAGGTTTCCTTCCCCCAAATTACCTAGACAAAAGCTTGATGGACATATTTGCAAAGTTCTAACAGATAGTTGTAATTATTACCCAGAAATAAAGAATTTGCCTATTTCTGACATTTCTAGAATGATACTAAAACAATTTCTATGTTTAAATTTTTAAAAATGACGGCCAATTTCTCTTATAAACTTTTCCCCATGGAGCTCTTCTGACGTGCTGCGTTTGCCAGTGAGTGTAATGCCTGTGACAGAGTCAGGAGGAATCGCTGAAAGGCCAACGTGGATAAGATTCGTGGTATGAGCCTGTTGAAGGAGCACTGGTGATTCAGATTTGCTGGATTGACAGAAATGACTTTTAGTGAAAACAGCATGTAGCTATTGTTTCCAATAGATTTTTCTTCTAACCTGTATTTAGTGAGTAGCCCCCACAGCCAATGGTCTACTGGTTTCTGAACCCAGGAGCTCAAGCTCATTTTTGTCTCCCTAAAAGCACTATCATTTCCAGAGGGCAGTGCGTGTTAGAAACCTGTTCCTGGGGCTGCTTTGTCAGGAGAGGGAGATACAGTAAGAGTCTGTCGGGAACAAACAAAGACATCATTGACAGTGGCGATTTATCTTGCTACCTGCAACATGCCCTTTGGTTTGATAGCTGCCTGGGTTGGCTGGGATTATTTATCTTGCACGCACACTGATATATGGAGGTGAGCTCCTGGCAGGTTTCCTTCTTTTCTTCCTTCCCTGCCTGGCCAGTCTCCTCCGTTCACTCTTCCATATCAGAGAGCTGTCAGCCAGCGTTGTCCTGGGCAATGAGAGGGGAGGGCAAGTGCCTCGAGATATCTTAGGAGAAATGATCTTCTTTGCAAGCAGGACTTGATCTAGTTTCTTTTTTTCTGTCGGTTCAGCCTTGGGAAATCAGAGATGCCTAGGAGAGTATCTGGCAGGTGTAAGGAATTTAGAACTGTGCTTCTCTCCAGCAGTGATCTCCTTTCAGCAGACCCTCCCTGTTCTTCTGCCTTTTCAAAGAATGGCTTCCTTCTGCTTCTCTGTGCTGCTTGGACTTATTTGCTAACATGTGACAGTTGCAGGAGAACCCCTGGCAGCAGCTCTCCTCCACGTGTGCCTTGGAAAATGCTACTCCCTCTGTTAAGACTATTGTCTCCCCCTTACTCCCGACTTCCCCTGGATAACTCCTGCTGGATATTACATATTCAGCTCAGGCATGACCTTTTCTCAGCATCGCTTGTCTGGTTTCCCATCTCAGACTGTGCCAAAACTTTTTCAGGGCAATGGGAAGGTGGAGAAAGTGTTATTGTTCAGGGTCCCTGAGCATCTTTCCCCACTCCCAACACAGGGATGCAGTACAGACAGGCAGACAGACAGACAGACAGACACACACACTTTTGCACTCTGCCCTCCAATAAGAATGGGGTCATAGCCTTGCTTTGGTCTACAAATCGTGAACCTAGGGTCTATAAATGTTATCAGGATGGCAAGAAATGGAAACTGTTCTCAAAAGACTTAAGCTGAGCAAAGTTTAATGAAGGGAATTTCCAGCAGTGTGGGTGAATTAAGGAACCAAGAAGGAGTAAAAAAACTCAGGGACTGGTGACAGGAAGAAGGGACAAGGCTCAGGAATAAAGCTATTGGAGCCTTGAGAGAGATGGAGCTGTGGCTGCAGAGAAGTTAAATCTCCCCTGGAAGCCTAGTGAGGCAGGGAAGGAGTAGGGGGAAATTCCTATATCCTCCGAGTTGGGGAAGGGCAGTAGTAAAGGAAGGCTGGGTGGTGAGTCCATAGAGGGTCCCACCTGTAGGGCACAGAGCAAGGCAGGGGAGAGTGGAGAGTGCAGGGCACACGGGGCAGGGCTGCAGGGGAGAGGTGGTCGTGGTGATGGGGAGTGGAAAATAGCCAGCAGATGAACATACCTTTTCTTCTATGAACCCCTTTGGCAATCGGGAATGCTAACAGATCCTTTTTCAAAATAATGTTTCTAAATGCAAAAAATAGAATACATAGCATTACAAAGGAAACCAATTATACTGAAATACAGTTATCAAAATACTAAAAATACAGAATTGTGATACAGTAATATATAAGGCTTGTTTATTAACACATGGACTACAAAATCTAGGGGCAGAACTAACAGTCACCAAGCTTTCTAAGTCACGAATAAGTGTGAATTATATTTCAAGATAACTGCAACAGCTGAAATGAATATGAAAATATCTGGTGTTTTAATTGGTGATAAAGTCTTAGGTACTTTTAATACTACTGTGCTTTATTGCCTGCCTTCATAGTTGAGGAAAATGCTAAATTTCAGGTGAGTAGAACTTAGCGATATAGATCACTATATATAAATATAAATTGTATTTATATAATATAATCAGTATATAATGTTTAGCCTAGTGCCTAGGTGTAAGCAGAACCTGTATCATTATCAGCATCCCAGAAGCCTCCCTCAGGTCGCCTTCCTGACACGCCACCTCCCCTAAGGATAACTACTATTCTGATTTCTAGCAACATAGAGTAGTTTTGCCTGTTTTGGTTCTTTTTATAAATAGAATAATATATCATTTACTTTTTTTTGTCTCTGGCTTCTTTCTCTCAACGTCATACTTGGGAGATTCATCCATATCATTCCATGTAGCTGTAGATTATTCATTCTCATTGCTGCATAGCATCCTATTGTGTGAATATACCATAATTTACCCATTCTGCTGTTAATGAGGATCTGGATGGTTTTGCATTCTCCGTCTTTTTCATTTTTGTCGTTCTGGTGGTTGTGTATTGGTAGCTCTTTGTGGTTTTTTTCCTGGTGACTAGATACATTTTTACCCAGGTATTGACCATTTGGATATCCTTGTTTATGAAGTGTCTGTGTAAGTCTTTTGTCTATTTTCCTAATGTCTATATTTAGACAAATTATTTACTCATTCTCAGTTTCCTCATTGTTAAATTAGGACATTAATAGAATCAATGCAAAGGGTTATCGTGACGATTAAGAGAGGTAGGCATGTAAAATGTTTAGCCTAGTGCCTAGCGCCTGGCCCACGGTAAGTGGTCAATAATTTGGAACAATTATTATTAGTTAATCACTAAAGCAGTGCACATTGTGGATACTCTATGCTTGCTGCATAATCGAATTTTAAAAATATCACTGTAGCAGCACTGTGAGTAGAATCTGCTAATCTTGGCTATAGCTGGGTGGGAAGCTCAGTGGCTAGGGGATGGGATTAAGGAGAATTTCTTATTTTTTATTCTCTTTGGTACCTTTTGAATTTTGTACTATGTGAATGAATTTTCTATTAAAACACATGAAACTAAAGTCCAAAACGAATAGCTGAAATAGAAATGGAACTAATCTAGAGTTCAGTTGAATCATGAGCTATGCTACTTGTGCTGCCATGTACACCCAGAATGTACATGGAGAATGGGCATGTTTAACTCTGGTGAAGAGGAAACCTTTTGAAGAAATAGATTTAGTTAGTAAGGTGTGATGTCCGTGTATTTCGTAAAAGCTATGATAAGGGAAGGAGGAGTAAATTATGACATAGGGTTAATGTTTGAGTGACCTTAATGAGATGGGATGTGAATTTAATTTTGGGAAACAAGAAAATATCAGGAGAGAGAAGTGGGATGGAATGCCTTAAGCATGTTCAGTCCAGCCTCTCAGGGTTCCAAGAAGTTTGAAAGGACATGTTTTGGTCCAGAGTTCTCGAGGGTGAAGGCACACATCTCTGTGTCTCTTGGAGCTTTGTTATGCATAAAAAGGCATTTGCCTTTCTTGGTGAATTTTATGTTGCACTTATCCAAGGTACGTCACTTTTGAGTGACCCAGAAGGAGAAGCAACAGAACTCTATTAGGGTGTGTTTCTAAATTATTATTACTGATGACAATACTGAAATTAACGTCCTAATTTGCAGAACGTTTTTCACAACATATCAAGTACCGTTAAATATGTGCTCTTATTTGCTTTTCATACTAACTCCTCAGAAAGATAGCTGTGGTTATCTCCATTTTACAGGTGGAAGAACTAAAGGAAATGAGGGAGCCAGGACTAAAAGCTAGATTAGTGCTGGAAAAAGTCCAAAGTACAATTCATAAGGTGACTGTTACGCCTGTGACAGTCACCTTGAGATGAGCTGTTTGAATGGAGAATGATGACTGGAGAATAATGAGAATAATGAATGGAGATGTTTGAAATGGAGAGTTCAGTGACTGCCACCACCCAGAGGGATGGTTGTGGGACCATGTCGTGTGGTGTGCCTCTGGGTTGTGTCCATTCTGAACTTTGATGATGTCCTAGGACAGTGACTTTGTACTAACATTCAATTTAGTGACTTTTAAAATGGCTCTGCTTTTCTGTTTAGATAGTATTTTTGTGTGTGATTATTCTTAAAATGCATCATTTTAATCACCACGCTTCCTGAATCTTCTTTTCCTTTTGGATTCCTTCAATTACACCATCTCCCCTTAAACGATAATCACTTTTCATTCTACCTGATTCCCCAGGCCAGTTACCTAGACTAATGGAATGATAGACCTGGGCAACAGATTCAAGATCACTTACGACAACCTCTTGAGAATTTTACAAATGAGGGAACTAAGACCCAGAGAGGCAAAGTGACTTGTCCCACATCACAAAGCTGGTTAGTGTGGAGGATAGAATGAAATAAGCAGGAGAGTAAGAGGGCAGAGTTGATTTTTCACAAGGAAGATTTTCTGTAGAAGTTGATTACGTTGAGTTTTCAGGGAGGCAAATGTTCTGGTAGTTCCATGGAAAGAGAAAGATTGCTTTCTGGACCAACAAGAATTTTACCCAATGGCTGCCAGGTAATAATGGCAGATGGTAGCCACAGGGTTATTGTAGGTATGGACTCATAAGGTCTTTAGTCACAGCACTCACTGATACACTGTCAGCTCAGCACTTTTATCCTGAACCAGTGCTGAAAATAGAAACTCCTTCTGACATGACAAAGATGAAGAAATTTTGCAGATATAATCTCAGATCAGTTGATTTTGAGTGAGTCAAAAGGAAGATTATCTGGGATGGACCTGACTTAATCGGGTGAGAGTTATTCAGAAGGGACTGAGATTCAAAGGGAAAGAGATTCTCCTGCTGGCTTTAAAGAAGTAATCCTGTATGTTGTGAGAGACTTACATGGCTAAGACCTGAGACAGCTCCTCTAGGGTGAGGTCAGCTGAGGGTGACCTCTGGCTGACAGCTAACAAGAAACCAGGCTCAGTCCTACAACCACAAGAAAGTGAATTCTGCTAACGACCTGAATGAGCTTGAAGAAGACCCCAGCTCCTGATAAGACCACAGCCCCAGCTGACACCTTGAGACCTGGTGAGACCCTGAGCAGAGGACCAAGTTAGGCTGTGTGTAGACTTCTAATGTACAGAAATTGTGAGATAATAAATTTTTGTTGTTTGAAAAAAAAGTACCACTTTCCTGGAATGTCCCCAAGTTCAGGAGTGTAAATTCAGGCAAGAACAGCCCCTTGGGGAATACCTTGTTTCCACTTGGGGTCAGGGCTGATGTGTTTCTTTATAGAATAACCTATTAATTATGCAGGCCAAGAACAGCAGATTTTCAGAGAGTTAGCTCATCATAATTTCATCAAAATTTCATAATTTCATTTTGCAGAGAAACAATTTTCTAGGCAGACAAATCAAACTTTGTTCGAAGCTTTACTTTAGGGAAGATCATTTACCTATTAGAGATTCGAAGTACATCTTCCCCTCTCGGATACAGCATTTCTTCATTTTAAGCGAACTCTTTGCTTTCCGATATATGAGGGAGCACACTTGTGTTTTTCTGCTCTGTTACTCTGTTTTCTAGACTACCTCTTAATTCTTACCTCTACTTACTAAACAGGAAATGCTAAACAGTATTAGTTTCTATTTGGTGCAAGGCATACTGGGGAGAGGAGGACTGAGATGTCTGAAACGGACTGGCCTTTTCCTTCCCTTTAGACAATGCCCCTTTGTTGAGTGGGCTCTCTCAGTCAACTGCATTTCTGGTCATGGCCCTGCTGCAAAGCCTCTCCTCCACGATACTGGGGCCCTCTCTGTTGTGAGGGGAGAAGGGGGTTGGCAATATTCTTGCTCAGGAAGAGCCACTTGATGGGACTTATTTGTGACATTTCTAGTACACAAATTTAGAAGCATAATTCTCAGTCATGGCTGAACACCTGTAAAGAAAAGATTGTTCTAATCATGTTCAGCTGTATCCTCCCGATTACCCTAGACGCTATGAATATTCAGCCCAAATCAAAACCAAAGACAAACTTCCTGCTTTGTGTGTCTCACAGAATGGGGCTTTGAGGAATCATGTCTGCGATCAAGGGAGCCCTAAGATATGGGGGCGCTGCATGCTTCCACATGCAGTGTCCAGGCTCCTTTGTGAGATGCAGGCGATGAGGGCAAAGGGATGAAATGAGAACATCACCTCTGAGGAAACATGCCAGATTAGTTCGAGTCCATTTGACAGTCAGAAATAAGTCTCTGGGGCTTCTCTGGTGGCGCAGTGGTTGAGAGTCCGCTTGCTGATGCAGGGGACACGGGTTCGTGCCCCGGTCCGGGAAGATCCCACATGCTGCAGAGCGCCTAGGCCCGTGAGCCGTAGCCGCTAAGCCTGTGCATCCGGAGCCTGTGCTCTGCAACGGGAGAGGCCACAACAGTGAGAGGCCCGCGTACCACAAAAAAAAAAAAAAAAAAAAAAAAAAGAAATAAGTCTCTGAGCGAGAATCCTTAACAGGACTCCACCCAGGAGATCAGGAAGAGCACTGGACTAGGCATCCTTTCTTTGCTGTTCTACCAACCAATTGTGTAACATTTGTCAATTTATAGAATCATTCCGAGCCTCAGTGTCCTCAGGTGTAAGCATGGGTATTTGTGTTAGCGGTCTTTGTCTGCAAGGAGCAGAAACTAGCTCTCACCAATTTAAGCAGAAGAAGACTATTTGGAAGGTGCTGGGCTGCTCACAGAACCTGTGGAGGCTTGAGACCCAGGCTGCAGAAGGGCAGGAAGCAGAGTGGGTCTGGGGTCTATAGAGCAGGAGCGTCTGCCATGGTAGGGACCACACTCAGCCTTGGTGGGCTCTTGGTTGGAGACTCTTGGCTGGAGGCATCCTTCTTTCCCATGTGAATATAGACAGTCCAGGGCTGGTACGGAGACTTCACAGTCATTGAGACTCCTCCTTGTCAAGTCCCTGGTTTTTGGTTTCTCACTTAGTGCGGAACTTTGGATTCATGATATGAATATGTAATTTAAAAGAAAAAAAGGTGGACTTTCCAATCTTTCTTTTCTGGAATAGTTTCTCTTCTGGAATATATACATTTGTTCAGCAAAATTTTGATTTGATTGAAGTTAACATAGTTTCTACCAACCTAAAGCTTAAAATGTTTAATGCAGCTCTAATTTTATTATTTAATGATATAAATAAGATGGAGAAGGCTCTAGGCTTGACAAACTTGACATTTAAATCTAACTTTGCAAAACAATCTAGTAGGCAAGAAAAGTATTTCCTAGGCTTCCTCAGTTCTGCCTGGATATGTTGTTATAATATGGTAATGAGCTTCCCTAGAAGGGGCAAAATTCATGACTGAAGTTGCTTTTTTTTTTTTTTTTTTTTTTTTGCGGTACGCGGGTCTCTCACTGTTGTGGTCTCTCCCGTTGTGGAGCACAGGTTCCGGACGCGCAGGCTCAGCGGCCATGGCTCACGGGCCCAGCTACTCCGCGGCATATGGGATCTTCCTGGACCGGGGCACGAACCCGTGTCCCCTGCATCGGCAGGTGGACTCTCAACCACTGCGCCACCAGGGAAGCCCTGTTTGCTAGTATTTTGTTCAGGATTTTTGCATCTATGTTCATCAGTGATATTGGTCTGTAATTTTTTTTGTTGTTGTTGTATCTTTGTCTGGTTTTGGTATCAGGGTGATGGTGGCATCGTAGAATGAGCTTGGGAGTGTTCCTTCCTCTGCAATTTTTGGAAGAGTTTGAGAAGAATGGGTGTTAGCTCTTCTCTAAATGATAGAATTCACTGTGAAGCCATCTGGTCCTGGACTTTGGTTTGTTGGAAGATTTTAATTACGGTTTCAATTTCATTACTTGTGATAGGTCTTTTATATTTTCTAATTCTTCCTGGTTCAGTCTTGGAAAATTGTACCTTTCCAAGCATTTGTCCATTTCTTTGTGGTTGTCCATTTTATTGGCATATAGTTGTTTGTAATATTTTCTTATAATCCTTTGTATTTCTGCAGTGTCAGTTGTGATTTCTCCTTTTTCATTTCTTATTTTATTGATTTGCGTCCTCTCCCTTTTTTTCTTGATGAGTCTGGCTAAGGGTTTATCAATTTTGTTTATCTCCTCAAAGAACCACCTTTTAGTTTTATTGATCTTTGCTACTGTTTTCTTTGTTTCTATTTCATTTATTTCTCCTCTGATCTTTATGATTTCTTTCCTTCTACTGACTTTGTGTTTTCTTTGTTCTTTCTCTAGTTGTTTTAATGGTAAGTTTAGATTGTTTATTTGAGATTTTTCTTGTTTCTTGAGGCGAGATTGAATTGCTATAAACTTCCCTCTTAGAACTGCTTTTGTTGCATCCCCTAGGTTTTGGGTCATTGTGTTTTCATTGTTATTTGTTTCTATGTATTTTTAAATTTTTTTCTTTGATTTCTTCAGTGATTTCTTGGTTATTTAGTAGTTCACTGTTTAGCCTCCATGAATTTGTGTTTTTTATAGTTTTTTTTCTGTAATTGATTTCCAATCTCATGGCGTTGTGGTCAGAAAAGATACTTGATATGATTTCAATTTTCATAAATTTTCCGAGGCTTGATTGGTGACCCAAGATGTGATCTATCCTGGAGAATGTTCCATGTGCACTTGAGAAGAAAGTGCATTCTGCCACTTTTGGGTGGAATGTTCTATAAATATCAATTATATCTATCTGCTCTATTGTGTCATTTAAAGCTTGTGTTTCCTTATTTATTTTCTGTTTGGATGATCTGTTTGGTGTAAGTGGGGTGTTGAAGTCCCCTACTATTATTGTGTTACTGTCAATTTCTCCTTTCATGGTTGTTAGCATTTGCCTTATGTATTGAGGTGCTCCTATGTTCGGTGCATAAATATTTACAATTGTTATATCTTCTTCTTGGATTCTTCTCCTTGGATCCTTTGATCATTATGTAGTGTCCCTCCTTATCTCTTTTAACAGTCTTTATTTTAATGTCTATTTTATGTGATATGAGTATTGTTACTCCAGCTTTCTTTTTATTTCCATTTGCATGGAATACCTTTTTCCATCCCTTTGCTTTCAGTCTGTATGTGTCCCTAGGTCTGTGGTGGGTCTCTTGTAGACAGCATATACATGGGTCTTCTTTTTGTATTCATTTAGCCAGTCTGTGTCTTTTGGTTGGGGCATTTAATCCATTTACATTCAAGGTTATTGTCAATACGTATGTTCCTATTACCATTTTCTTAATTGTTTTGGGTTTGTTTTTGTGGGTCTTTTTCTTCTCTTGTGTTTCCCACCTAGAGAAGTTTCTTTTACATTTGTTGTAAAGCTGGTTTGGTGGTGCTGAATTCTCTTAGCTTTTGCTTGTCTGAAAAGCTTTTGACTTCTCCATTGAGTCTGAATGAGATGCTTGCTGGGTAGAGTAATCTTGGTTGTAGGTTTCTGTCTTTCATCACTTTAAGTATATCCTGCCACTCCCTTCTGGCCTGCAGAGTTTCCACTGAAAAATCCACTGATAACATTATGGGGATTCCTTTGTACGTTATTTTTATTCCCCTTGCTGCTTTTAATATTTTTTCTTTGAATTTAATTTTTGGTAGTTTGATTAATATGTGTCTTGGTGTGTTTTTCCTAGGGTTTATCCTAGAGTATGAGACTCTCCGTGCTCCCTGAACTTGGGTGACTATTTCCTTTCCCATGTTAGGCAAGTTTTCCACTATAGTCTCTTCAAATATTTTCTCAGACCCTTTCTTTTTCTCTTCTTTTTCTGGGATCCCTATAATTCGAATGTTGTTGCATTTAGTGTTGTCCCAAGGGTCTCTGAGATTGTTTTCAATTCTTTTCATTCTTTTTTCTTTATTCTGCTCCTCGGCAGTTATTTCCACCATTTTGTCTTCCAGCTCACTTACCCGTTCTTCTGCCTCTGTTATTGATTCCTTCTAGTGTATTTTTCATTTCAGTTATTGTGTTATTCATCTCTGTTTGTTTGTTCTTTAGTTCTTCTAGACCCTTGTTAAACATTTCTTGTATTTTCTCAATCTGTGCTTCCATTCTGTTTCTGAGATTCTAGATCATCTTTACTATCATTACTCTGAATTCTTTTTCAGGTAGATTGCTTATTTCCTCTTCATGTTTTTGGTCTTGTAGGTTTTTACCTTGCTCCTTCATCTGTGATATAATATTTTGCTGTCTCATTTTTTTGTTTGTTTGTTTTATGAGTGGGATTGTGTTCCTGTTTTACTGGTTGTTTGGCCTGAGGCTTCCAACACTGGAGTTTGTAGGCTATTGGGTAGAGGTGGGTCTTGGTGCTGAGATGAGGAACTCTGTGAGACCTCACTCAGATGAATATTCCCTGGGGTCTGAGGTTCTCTATTAGGCCAGTGGTTTGGACTCGGAGCTTCCACTGCAGGAGCTTCTGCCCAACCCCAGGCTCGTGAGTCAACATCCCCAGAAGCTGCATGGGATGGCAAAAAAAAAAGAACAATAAAAGAGTAAAAAAGAAAATTAGACTAGGAAACTAACAGATATGTTAGAAAGAATTTAAAAATAAAAATATATATGAATCAACAACTGGAAGGTACATCAGTACCACAATAGTAAGAAAGAGGAGGAGGGCCTTTCTCACCTTCTTATATGGCCCACACTCTGTCTGTGGAGTGTGTTTTTCTCTAAATAAATCCACTTCTTACCTATCAAAAAACAAAAAACAAAAAACCCCATCAAAAACAAAAACAAAAAAAAAAGAAAAAGGAGGAGGGAAAAGATAAAAAACGGGGGGGAGGCCTTCACTGTGGAGAGCAGGGCCTAAGCAAGGGAGAGGTTTGGGCAGTGGGCAGGGCCAATGCTCAGGACCCACTGGGCTGGAAAAGGCCCTGAGGACTGTGGGGGGTGGGGCTTAGGCACAAGAAACAGAAGGGGCCCAGGCGTGCCCCCCACCCCTGGTCTCAGAGGGCAGGGCACCTCACCTGGGAGCCTAGCAGGCTTCCTGGGCTCGAGTGGGTGGGGCAAACATCCTCCTCTCCTCTTCTGCTCCTCCGGTCTGGGGTCTTGGAGGGCCCCTCCCGCCTGACTCACCTGATCTCCCTGGCCTCAGGGGTGCTGATCTTGTCTGGCCTCCACTTCTCCTCCCTGCTCGGCACCCCTGCATCCTACTGGTTCACTCTGGGGTTCCTCCCATCTCCTTGGGGATCAGAGTCACCCACCAGCAGCTGACAGTCGCCTTAGTCGTGGGGAGATGCTAACTCTGTGTCTTCCCACACCGCTGTCTTGCCAGTGAATTTCTTTTGAATGTTTTGGATGAAGTTTTCTTACCAGATGAAAGATTCTGTAAAGGAAAAGTCAAGGAAATAATGATAAGATGAAGTGATTTTGAAAACCGTGACTTCAACTTTAATATAGTCCAAATTTGACTTAAATAAAGAGGAGAAAAGAGAAGGGAAAATCAGGAAAACAGCAGATTGTAAGGGCTAAACATCTAGGAAATGGAAAGTAAGATTAATGAGACTGATTGGAACTGACTGACTCTATCAGCATAAAGCACAGAGAAGATGAAATTAGTTTTAGCACTTGTGGTTTTAATAGCATGGATTTGAAACTATGCATTGTCTGTGTATCTTAATGTTATAGAAAATTTAGTTCCTTGCATTCATGCATTGAAAGTCATTTTAATCATTTATAAGTATGATAATGTATCCATGAAGTTTGAGCCCGATAACCTTCAGTTAGTTTCATGGGTCATTATTTTCTGATGTGGAGATGGTGTGGCTCACTGGCTGTGTTTCCTCTTGGAACTTTGTTCCTGACGTTTGGTTATGCTATAATCAGCTCAAAAATGCAGGGCTTAATTTCTGTATATATAGTAAGTGTTGACAACATGTTTCATCATTGCCTTCACTTGTTTTCTCCTAGTAACTAAGGTTTATTTACCAGATTTATAGACCTGTGACTCTAAGATTGAAATTTGCCCAGGAAGCACATAAAGGATAAAAGTGCTAAAACAACAACAACAAATGAAGACAGTAGGGGTAAGACACACACACAGACATACATATACAATTTAAGATGCTTTGATTTTAAGATGTATCATTAAGGTATGTACTGCTAAGATTGAAAAAAAAATGCTGCACTATAATAATTATCTTATTATGTTATAATAATGTCACATTATTAGATTATAAGATACATTCCAATTTCAGAGATGTTAACATGTGAAAAAATGTGCATTTTAGAATTTTTGAAATACATTGTGTGTTTTCATGTACATATACATATCAGTGGATACATAAATAAATTAATATATATATATATTTATAGATACCCACTTAGATGTATAGGCAATATTAAAAGCTATATGTCTCTATATGTTGAAGACCAGACTCTGTCTAGAAGGCTACAGATACTCTATGCAGAATGTGCAGAAAAATGTGTTTCCTCTGAATAGGAGACCACTAGTGATATTTTTAGCTTATTTTAAATGTTGGGAATGATTGAAACAGAGTCCCACTGTAATGTTCCTACGGCTTAAACTATTTTAGGCTTCAAAAGTAAATATTCATTTTGACCTATGAGATTGAGGAGCTCTAGTTAACAAAGAAAATTATAACTCAAATAAAAGCTATTTGGTTATTCATATGAAATACATGCTCTGTAATATCTTTATGCTATCTTGGTTTTTCCAGACATTTTAGTACAAATCTGCCACTTTGTAAAATCATATTTGATCCAAGGTGTCACTGAAATTGACCCTGTTAATGAAACCAAATTGCCAAGGCTTTCACTGCCTGACCTTGGTTAAAATTGCAGGGCAAGTTCAGAATTGCTTCACACATACAGAGCTCCCCAAAGTTCAGTAATGATCTTTAGGGTATGTGGACTTTGTGACAAGTAGCAATGGACTTTATGTGAGAAACAATTAAAATAGCATCAATACCTACTAATATCTTGCACCAAGGGATCAGAATTGTGAAAAAGCTATGAATCCTAGGAGCATGATGGATATCATAGGCAAACCACAGTTGCCATGGAAAAGCTAATGATCATTATTTTTCACGGATGAAACTTTCACACTGCCAATAAAACCTTTCAAATGGTGGACATGTGTCCCCCAGGAAACATGTTTAGGCATTGTTAGAATCTGTTTTCTTTCTTTTCTCTCCCTAAAGTCCCTTTAATAGATTATTTAATGTTGAGCCTTGTTTTATTTCATGTTGCTTTCTGCTGATATCTTGTATTTGAATGAAGACTAGCTTATTTACTGCTAAAGCAGGAGATAGAAGAGGAACCTTAAGGGGCTACCAAGGTAGTAAGACTATAGAGGTCACTAACAATAAAACCTCATTTTTAAGGAGAGAAGGACCATGGGAATTTTGTAAAATATTATTATTATGCAAAGTAAAGGGTATTTTTGGTCTTGAAAAAAGAATCCACACTATTTGAATAACTATAGGATACGCAATGTACTTGTAATTAACAGGAATTGAGAGTTTCCTGTGAGCCATGCACTGGCAACAGTCTTGTAAGGCAGATACTCTTACTAGACTGGTTTTACAGATGCAGACATTGAAGCACAGAAGCATTAGATAACTTACCTAAGTGTGTCAGTTAAGGTTCTGGCAAGAAACACAGTCAAGCTGAGTAATTATAGGAGAGTTTAGTAAAAGGATTATTTACAAGAGTATTGGCAGGGTTTAGGGAAACCAACACAAAGTTAGCAACATCGGGGGTCATTTCTGCTCCTAGGATTGAGGGGATGGGGGAAGGAACAGCTCCTGGATCCAAAGCTATATAGAGAGGACTACCTGACAGGATCTGTGGATTTTGGGAGAGATTTTGCAGGAAGGGAGCTGGGGCAATAAATACCCAACCTTGCTCTCCTTCTGCCCTTGGATATCCTGCTGGTGCCTTCCATTGACTGAATCCCACTGGAGCCAGAGGGCAAAAGACCCCATTGATGCAGTCAGTCCCTATGGCTCAGGCTCCTGGAACACAGAGTAGGATGGAGTGTGGTCTAATTCCAGGACCGGTGCTTTTAACCACTGCCTCGTGGCACACGCTTTCAGTTCACCTTCAGAATGAATCTAGGATTTAAAAAATTCCATAGAAATGTCTTAGCCACCCCAAACATCATAAATTTGTTCTTTATTTTTCACGTAAAATTTTATTGAGCTTCCATTCTAGTATTACAAAGAACACTTTGTCCTTCTTTCCCTGGGTTGCATGAAGTTCAGGTTTATCTTTGGCTCTCAATGACTATGTGTTTTGTTACTTCTTCATCCCTTTGTGCAGTATTCTTTTATTTTTGGAAGCTCATTCCTAATAAGTATTTTAGTTGAGAAGAAATAAGTTCTTAAAGTGATCTATAAGCCAGGTAGATTTGGGAGTATTTTGTAGTGTCAAGTAAGTGTTTGTTTCTAAAAAAGACAAGAAATTGCCTTTAATGTATGTGTCAAAAAGCTAAATTGGGGCTTCCCTGGTGGCGCAGTGGTTGAGAGTCCGCCTGCCGATGCAGGGGACACGGGTCCGTGCCCCGGTGCGGGAAGATCCCACATGCCGCGGAGTGGCTGGGCCCGTGAGCCATGGCCGCTGAGCCTGCGCGTCCGGAGCCTGTGCTCTGCAACGGGAGAGGCCACAACAGTGAGAGGCCCGCGTACGGCAAAAAAAAAAAAAAAAAAAAAAAGAAAGAAAAAATCTAAATTGTCTGGAAAAAATAATCCAGATAAATGATTATCCATTTTTGTATTGTAGTTATTTCCATAGATACCTGATTCATAAGGATTATTTAGAAAGTTGTGTTTTCCACAGTCTATTTGAATTATATTTGGCAATGGTATAATAAACTTCTAATTTCTACTCAAATACTTCATGTTTTTCTTTAAAAAATTAATACAGATTAGTTTAATAAATTCAGCTTTCCATTTTTATATTCCCTTGCTACAAGATTCATTTTGGAAATATATTAGAGCTAATTAGTTACAATGATCTTGATTTTTATTTTTTTATTGTTGAAAAAAGTGTAATGAAGATTTTATATGTTTTATATGTTGATTAGTTACAATGATCTTGATTTTTATTTTTTTATTGTTGAAAAAAGTGTAATGAAGATTTTATATGTTAAAAAGGGGTGGTATTATGATGATGTTTTGACCAGAGCAAGCTATTCTTTGTAGGACGTGGGGAGCCCCTGGTTACCCAGCAGTCTACATCTGGTCTTGGGGTATATGGTAGTCACAGAACTTAACATGGCTTCTGGTGGCCCTGGTAGGCTGCCAGTTTGGTGAATATCCTGCTTAATATTAGTAATAACTAATATTTGTATACAACTTTAAAGCTTACAAGGTACTTTTACATGCATACAGTATTTGATCTAATCTTCAACCCTGTGAGGAAGTTAAGTTTTTATCATTAAAATACAAACAAGGAAACTCACTGTTCAGTTTTACAGCTAGTAGATGTTAAAGCCAGAATCCTAACAAGTTTTCTGACTCCTAAGTTTGGATCTCTTTCTGATTGTCTAACACTGACTCACGAAGTATCACCAACCCACCCAACTGATCATACAGACCTGAGTTTATAGCTTACCATAGTGAAGAATACCATCTCAACAGAGCCTTGGCCGTGTCTCCTTCAACCTTGCCATGGCTGGGTTTTTATTGAGAATTGGAACTGTGGTTTAAGGTGGGTCTTTCCGTGAGGGCACTTGATTACGATTGAGTAAGGATGGCAGTATAATAGTTTAGGACTGGTGAAAACAGCAAGGTGAGGGGGTCCAAGAGTGTTGATACTTACTGAAGAAGTGATGGTCTTTTGGGAGATTCTTGTGATGAACAATCAAGGTACTTGTAGCCGCAGCAAGTGTCCTCTGGGATAGTAAAGTAATGCTAATGAGGACAGTGGACTGGACAAGTCATGTTAAGTGTAGACAGCTGTGTGTGTGTGTGTGAAAGTAGGTAATTCCAAGACATTTCCGTGGCGTCCAAGTTGTGCATTGGAGGTACAGTTATTCCCACTTAATCTGTGGAAGATACGGTCCAGAAGCTGCGGTGAAAGCCTGAAACCATGAATAGTACCGAACCCTGTATTTTTTTTTTTTGCGGTACGTGGGCCTCTCACTGTTGTGGCCTCTCCCGTTGCGGAGCACAGGCTCCGGACGCTCAGGCCCAGCGGCCACGGCTCACGGGCCTAGCCGCTTCGCAGCATGTGGGATCTTCCCGGACCGGGGCATGAACCCGTGTCCCCTGAATCAGCAGGCGGACTCTCAACCACTGCGCCACCAGGGAAGCCCACCGAACCCTGTATTATACTATGTTTTTTCTTATAGATGCATACCTATGATAAAGTTTAATTTATAAATTAGGTACAGTCAGAGATTAACAACAATAACTAATAATAAAATAGAATGATTATAACAGTATACTGTAATAAAAGTGGTGTTAATGAGGTCTCTCTCAAAATACCTTTTCCATCTTAACTAACCACTTATCATGCACTGTGGTCTTAACTTTTACCCTTTGAGGTGCGACAGCAAAACTAGCATGAATTTCTTTTTTTTCACAATTTCACAGATAGAAGATTTGTTCTTACTGTAGATTTTAGCATACGATTTTTTTTCTTTCCTTATTAAGTTGAGAACTTTCACCTTTTCACTTAAAGGAAGTACTTTATGGCTTTTCTTTGGCACATCTAAATTGCCAGCATCAATACTCTTGCACGTCGGGGCCACTATTAAGTAAAATAAGGGTTGCTTGAACACAGGTACTGTGACAATTTATCTGATAACCCAGATGGCTACTAAGTGATTAAGGTGCAGGATATGCTGGACCAAGGGAGAAGTCATGTCCCAGGCAGGACGTGTGAGATTTCATCATGCTACTTAAAACTGCATGCAATTTAAAACTTAGAATTGTTTATTTCTGGAATTTTCCATTTAATATTTTCAGACTGTGGAAGACCTTGGGTAACTGAAACGGCAGATAAGGGGGGACCATTGTAGGTGGTTTAGGGTTCTTGTGTCCCCCTTGTGGCCTTTCTTCAGCCTGAACTGAAAGATAGGTCAATTATATCTGGGAGTGTGATCAATCTAGGTCTTCACCAGTGTTTGAGGTATCACATTTGCATATCAAGTATCTGGAGGTGGTTGTTTCTACCTCTATAAGTATCAAGTTTTCCCACTCTTTTTGCTCAATGATCACTTGTTAGGTCATGAGGCAGAGGCTGCAAAGCAACATTTAAGACCCTGGAGATAACACATCTGAACACTGTGACACAAATACTAAAAGAAGGCTTGTGGTCAGAGCTTGTAGTCTGCTTCTCAATCAGAAGTCCAGAGTGCCCAGATTAATCCAAGAGATTAGGTCCCATACCAAATGTGAAGAGCCCACAGAACCAGATATGGGGTTATTATCTCCATTACCAAATTTCCTTTGCTTCCTGGATCTTTTTTAGTGCTATTAAAGATCCAAGAGAAGTCTGTAAGGATGTAAGTACAAACTTCTTCCCCTGTAACAGCACATGTCCCCCTCAAAAGGCCAATATTATATCTCAGGTAGTCCTGTTCTGAACCACTGTCTGTCCAATTTATTGTCTACTCTTGGTCTCATTGTCTAACTTACTTGCGAGTCTCTGAACCATGGCATCTAGGATTCTTCTTACTTTCCTGGACTCTTGTAAATCACGATGTGAAGAGGTTTGAGAAAAGGAGAAGGCAATCAAGAATTTCCCTGAAAAGTTATGATTTTAGTTCTCATATTGGGGTTCAGTTTTTCTCCGAGTACAAACTTGATGGGTTAGAATGGACCCTGGGTGACATCAGGGACAATCCTGAAAGCAAGCATTAGTTTACTAAAGTAAGAAGTGCCTGTTCAGTTCCTGGGTAGTTGTCAGTAGCTTATCTTCCACAAATACAGGACCAGTCATTAGGGGCTACACAATGATCTACTTTTGGCCAAAATACTCCTATAGAGTTATGAAATAATATTGTAACATTTTGGTGCCACTCAGGTAGCGTTTAGCATCACACAATGAAAATTTGTTATATTGAGATCATTAGGTAGGTGTGAAGCAAAAAAAAGAGAAAAAAGTGTCATACTTGTAAAATCTGTGAAAGGGAGACAACTTCCAAATACACACCAACTTAATAAACCACAACTACCTGTCCTAGTATTGAATATTTCTCAGAAAATGAAGTAATTTTTTCCCTGAGAATTCACTTATGCTTTCAATTAATTTGGGACTTTTTGAAATATGTCAGGCATTGCATATGTTGCAAAAATAATTGTCCAAGACCTTCTTTTTCCTTTTTTATCATACTGGAAATAAGTAGCATAGCTAGTGAACCCTGCATGTAGTGCAGCCCCTTCTGCTGCCATTGTGACCCTGATACACACTCCTCTCCCAGCCCTCTTTGTGTTCCCATGGCTGCCCAAGTACTTCAGAATCCTGCAGTATACTTATGTGGGTCTGTGCTCTTGAAGCTGTATGTATTTTCAAATATGTGTTGATAATTATTTGGGAAAGGGAATTGACAACTGGGGAGGGAAAAAAGAGATCAAATGAAGAACACAGAAAGGTGGAAGATGTTTTCACAACGCAGCATTAAATCATGGAAAGAAACTGAGGTCTTGGGACAGTATTACTGTCTTTTAGGACATAGCCTATGTGAAGCAATCTAGTGAGCCACATTAGAGTATCTTGCTATATTTGATGTGTTCTTAAAGGAAAGTATCTTGGGCTGAGTTACAGCTAGAGAATTTGTGTATTCAAGAGTGGGCTGAAGAAATATGAAGGCACATGCAGATTACACCTTAGCTAACAATACTATTACCACCACCACTGCCTTAACAACTATCATCTCTTGTCTGCTTGCTCTATGCCAGGAAACGTGCTAAGGGCTCTATGGCATTTTCTCATTTAACCCTATAGCAACCTTATGAAGTGGCTATTATTAGTACTTTCATTTTACAGATGCAGAAATCAAGGCCTAGAAAGCTTAAGTAACATAGTCAAGAACATACAAGCAGAAATATGGTAGAGCTCATGTTTGAGGACAGGTCTCTCTGGCTTGGCAAAATGTATGAATAAAATCCAATTTGAGCATCCAAGCGATGGTATCTGGGAGCAGCCCCTATGAGATCTGAAAGTGAATCTCAATAACTTGGCATAGTTAGCAGGATCCCTAAACTCATAGCATGTCTGCAGTGGTGTCATAGAAGTACCAAGGGGGCTTTCTGGCAAAAGGGATGTTTTAGGTAAATAACTGGGGAGTTTATGTTTAGTGGCTAAAATTCCTCTGGGAGTCCTTTACAGAACTGATGTCTAAATGGGGTTGGATGAAGGACAGCTGTGACCCCAAAGCCAAATCAAAGTGTCTGAATCCAGAAAAAGTAGAATCATCTTTTACACCTTTGGAATAGACCAACAAGCAGAATTTGTAGGAAGTGGTGGACATACATCAGTCCTAAGAAATTGCCGTATAGGTGGGAGTGGAAGTCTGATACTGAGATTTATGATTGGAGAAATCCAAACTGAAGTTTTATTATAGAGTAGGTAGCAGAGGAATGGATATACTTCAGAACACCAGGAATTTATTCTACTTTTGGGGTCTCTGAGACCTTGTGAAATTTGTGGGGACTACTCTGATGTAGGAAAAGAACCCCTTGTGAAGAACACGAGATGCTTCTATTGGATACTTTCAGAATCTAGACTTCGTGTGTATTTCTTTCCATCATCTTGAGTGTTGGAAGAGGGAGCCACAGTAGTGAGAGCATGGAAGTACTGGCCATAGCATATTGTCCTCTATCCTTTTAAGAAAACATAGGTTTTGGGCTTCCCTGCTGGCGCAGTGGTTGAAAGTCTGCCTGCCGATGCAGGGGACACCGGTTCGTGCCCCGGTCCGGGAAGATCCCACGTGACATGGAGCGGCTGGGCCCGTGAGCCATGGCTGCTGAGCCGGCGCGTCCGGAGCCTGTGCTCTGCAACGGGAGAGGCCACAACAGTGAGAGGCCCACATACCGCAAAAAAAAAAAAAAAAAGAAAAAGAAAACATAGGTTTTATTATGTGGTACTCACATTAAATTCTCCAACTAATTAAACAGGAAACTTAGAAGATCAGTATCTACATTTCAAAGGATCCTGTGCTTTAAAGAAAAGATTTAGTCGGATTTTTTTTTACACAGAGTTATTCCTTGGGCATTCAAGTATACATTTACGTAGCATTAATTAATTCAAAGTGACTAAGGAGAAAAGGAACCTAAATGTGAAGCTTTAGGAGCTATTATCAATTGGAGATCAGTTATAAACAAAGATAAGTTTCTCTTAAGGCAAAACGTGCGTCCATAGGAAAACCAGATTTGATTTACAAAAATTCTATTCACATAGCTTATGAGGCATACTTGTGCTGGTTTTGTGTAATGCTGTTGCTGAGTACCTTTCTTTGTCTTGGTGTGTTTTTGTGGTTGATTCCACAAACTATTATAGGAAATAATAGGAAATCAGCTTTCAGTAACAGTACATTAAGGATCCCCTTCTTGGGTAAGGAGACTGCCCCTAAGATAGTCATAGATCTATCATCTGTTTTTATAATTTCAAGTCAGCACTCAGTACTGCCAGCCTATGGAGTAGAAAAATAATGGTGCCCTACCTATCTATAATCTATATTTATGGAATTTCTACATAGGATTCTCTACAGACGAGTTCAGTGTTGTGGTTGGAACTTTGTATTTCCTACATTTTAGTCATTTATAAATAATACAGAGACTGATAATTAGTCACATAAATAATACAGAGGCTATCCATGACCTTATTTCTTTTTATTACCGTTTTTCCTACTTAGACCATTATACTATACATTGGAAGGAGAAATGGAATTAGTCCCTACACTTTTGAACGCCCTTTGTTTATTGTCACAAGGGAAGACATAAAAAATAAAAACTGAAATAGCCTTAACCATTTAAAAAAACAAGTGAAATAACTAAACATTAAGGCAGCAGTCATTGATTTACCAGACATTATGTTCAAAAGGTAATCTGCCTGTTTGACTTCTCCCCTGAGATGCCTCACAAACATCTCAAAAGCAGCATATCCTAAATGGAACTCTATTTTCTCCTCCAAACCTATCCCCTTATCTCCAGTTTTCCGTTTCCAAAAATGACACACACATCCACCCATCTGTTCATGTAACTGTTTCTGATACACCTCAAATACAATCTATAAGCAAGTCCTGCTGATTCTGAAATGTCTTGACTCCATAAACTTGATCCATGGACATTGCCATTTTCTTAGTCTAAGACATTCTTATTGTTCACCTGTACTATTACCTTAGTGTACTAACTGGCCTCCCTTCTTCACTCTTGGCTGCTCCCATCAATTATCCACCCACAGAGAAGAATGATTTTCCAAAGATATTTATCAGCCCATTTTATTCCCCTGGCTATAATTCATTAATAGCTTCCCATTGTACTTGGACTAAAATCCAAAATCCTTTTAAGGGGCTACAAACTCTTACATGATATGGCTCTTCTCCTCAACCACTCACTTTCTAGTCTTCAGCCAACCCTGTCAAGTATCTTGAACACATCATGGGCTCTCTGCCTTAGGGCTCTGCTGCATCCCCGCATCACACACCCAGTGTACACGTGGCTCACTGCTTTCCATCCTGTAGGTCTTGGCTCAAGTGTCAGCTCTTCAGAGAGACATTGCCTTATAGTTTTCTCTTTCTTTCTCAGTTTCTTGTTGTTTCATTTATAGCACATAACATGTTTGTAATTTTTTTTGTCTGCTTGCTTATGTATTTCTCACTTCCCAACCAGTATGTAAATTTCACAAGAACAAAGTCTATTCCTCTTGAATAAGTTCCTTGCTTAGTGTCTTGCACACAGTAGGTAACCAGTAAATATTTGTTGAGTGAATCATCTTGGAATTCACTGTCCCACATAAATGTTATAAACCATAGCTCATTTCTCAGGCACCTCATAAAAGCCTATTTATTTCAAAGAAGTAATTTATCCATGGCTCTAGGATAAGCAGCTTGAGTTATGGGTTCTGAGAACTGGGGCTATGAAGTGAGGCTCAAGAAAAGGAGAAGGATAATTTGCTCTCATTTTCTTTCTTTTTCCTTGTGATGAAAATTTTTCATATTTGCTCTCTCAACAACTTTCAAATATACAATACATATTATTAACTCTAGTCACCATGCTGTACATTACATCTCCACAATGTACTAATTTTATAACTGGAGGTTTATACTTTTTAACCTCCTTCACCCATATCACCATCTCCCACCCCTGCCTCTGGCAATCACCCACCTGTTCTTTGTACCCCTGAGCTCATTTTCTTTTTTTGTTCTTGTCTTTTTTAGATTCCACATATAAGTGGGATCACACAGTATTTGTCCTTCTCTGTTTGACATTTTTCACTTAGCATAATACCTTCAAGATCCATTTATGTTGTCACAAATGGCAAGATTTTCTTCTTTTCTATGGTCGAATAATATTACATTATATATATAAAATGTAATATTACACACACACACACACACACACACACACACCACACCACACCTTTTTTATCCATTTACTTATCAATGGACATTTAGGTTGCTTCCATATCTTGGCTATTGTAAGTAATGCTGCAACGAACTTGGGTGTGTGTGTACCTTTTCGAGCTAGTTTTTTTTTTTTTTCTTTCTTCAGATATATATCTAGGAGTGGAATTACTGGATCATATGGTAGTTCTCTTTTTAGTTTTTGAGGGGCCTCCATACTGTTTTCCACAGTGGCTGCAGCAATTTACATTCCCACCAATGGTGTACAAGGGTTCCCTTTTCCCCACATCCTTGCCAGCAGTTATTTTCTCATCTCTTTGATGATATCCATTTTAACAGGTGTGAGGTGATAATTCATTGTGGTTTTGATTTGCATCTCCCTGGTGATTAGTGATATTGAGCACCTTTTCATGTACCCATTGGCCATTTGTATGTCTTCTTTGGAAAAATGTCTATTGCCCATTTTTAATTGGATTATTTGGGTTTTTTGTTACTGAGTTGTATGAGATCCTAATATATTTTGGATGATTTGCAAATATTTTCTTCCATCCAGTAGGTTGCCTTTTCATTTTATTGATGGTTTCTTTTGATGTGCAGAAGCTTTTTAGTTTGATGTAGTTCCAGTTGTTTATTTTTGTTTTTGTTGCCTTTGCTTTTGGTGTCAAATCCAAAAAATCATCACCAAGGCTGATATCAAGTAGGTTACTTTCTTCTAGGATTTATATGGTTTCAGGTCTTATGTTCAAATCTTTTATCCATTCTGAGTTAATTTTTTGTGTGTGGTATAAGATAGGGGTCCAATTTTATTTTCTTATATACAGATTTAGCTATAGCCAAATTATTAAACTGATAAAGTTTGTCTTCGGCAACTTTATAATTCCTTCCCTGCAGCCTTTTTATTTTATATTGACTGTTGTAAGGGACAGAGATCTATTCATGAAAGGCCAAGAAAAAGGTTATATAATGGGCAACCAAGGAAGGAACTAGATCTCAGAGAAAGAGGAACTGGGAAGCCATTGAGAAAAAGCTCAGTTTCTCTCTTTCTCTCTGTCTGTCTGTCTCTCTCTCTCTGTCTCTTGGGGCCCCAGCTATTCTCTGTCATATGTTCTATTCTCTGCTGTCTTGCTTACTCTGCTTACTTATAACTTGGGTTTTTAAAAAATCATTACAGCCAACACTTTCTAGGATCCTTTTATACTGTAACTCTTAAGCTTTAGTTCCAATTATGTACTAACTACTTCAGACTGCCTTCTGAGAGAGAGAGAGAGAGAGAGAGAGAGAGACAGAGACAGAGAGAGTGAAAGATCTTATTGGCCCTCTTCATCTTTCTGAGCCAGGCTATAGGCTGCTTTCTAGCTTATTTGTTGGCTTCCCATTGGGTTACTTGTCCATCCTTGGACCAATCGTCTGTGCCTGAGGTAAGGTGTGAGGCCATGTGATGCGAACATGGTCATGGAGGCAGCAGGTGTTGTGGGTTGTTCACACTCCCTTAGAAAGGAATATGCATGGGCAGGAAAGATCTACATCTCCAGTACCATGCCTCAATTCATAATGCCCTCTTTCCAACCTACCAGCTCCCTTACTCTGGCCTAAGCATCCATTCCAAGCCCTCAACCAACATGACCCATAAGTACCCACCCTTTTAACCCACCCTTTTCGTTCAGTTTTACTTTACCTAAATCGAGTGGTTATGATCCCTATGTGATAGGCACTGTACTAGTCACTTGAGATACAAAATTGAATAGAATATGGTCCTTACTTTCAAGGAGTTTGCAGTATGGATTAAGGGGATGGTCCAGTATACCATCAACTATTTTTTAGTGTGTTCAATGGTATTACAGATTGGTATAACTAAAGTGTGTTTTCAGAGTCCAGTGGTGAAGGTTAATAATTCTACAGGAGGAGAAAGAGAGAGCAGGATAAGACTTCACAGAAGACCTGACATTGCAAATGGGTTTTGAAAGATGAGCTGGAGTTGAGAAAAGGATGAAGTTATTAGCAAAGCATAGAGCTGTAAGTCACAGCTTGTTAGACAACAGCTCTGTCTGATGTGTGAAGTACATGGAACAGGAGTTCTACTAAGATATGGGCTGGAAAACTGGGGTGGAATCCAACTACTGGTCATGGTGAAGCAATAGGTGCTTATTAAACTAAAAATAGGTGTTTACTAAACATCTAATATGTGTCCAAAAAGAGCTCAGAAGAGAGCTAGATTTATATGACATCATATTTAAACAACAAGTGTGGATGATATCTTCCAGGAAGAACATGCAAAGAAAAAATGAACTGGGGGTGGTGTGGAGGAGACACTGACATTAAAGATATCTCAAATAGCATATTGACAATGTAGGAGAGAACCAGGGGAGAGTAGAGGTAGAGGCCGTGGGAAGAGATTCAGGAAAGTAGGAGTAGTCAGCAGGGTCAGGAGCTGCAGAATGATCAGATAAGATGAAGACTGCAATTTGGCATTTAGGAAGTTTATTATGAGTAAGACATAGAGCAAAGAGGCAGTGGGGACTCTGGGGATAGAGGGTAGCAGGTAGTCATCTCCCAGTTTTGCCTGGAGCTGACTGCACAAAGGAGTCTCATTTATGTCAGTTTGAATACTTTGTTAGCAGCTCTTAGAAAAGGTTTGTTGAGGAAGGAGATTGAAGTTCTTGGCTTAAATGAAGGTTCTGGATTATTTATGGATTTAATTTATCCCTGTGACCCATGTCCCTAGTTGACACAAGCTATCAAGAGTTAGCTGCATTTTTTTCTTCTTGAAAAAGTAGGAAGAATATTTAATCACAACTGAGTTACAGTAATAGAGATTTTAATGGAACTGGGCTGGGCTAGGACTGGGAAGTTGCATAAGCTATATGAGAGTGAACATTCCTCTGGGTGTACTCTGTGCACGGGCATAATTCTTAGCACTGAAATATACTACTTAATCCAAAGAGCTCACGGGGTTTTCATAAATGCAGTTTAATTTAAAGTCCATGCAAATATGCATAGTACATAAACAGAATTTTCTGGAAATTTTAAGCCTCTGTGTAACTTAGATAAAACGTAAAAAGAAAATGTTCGATAAATTTGATAGCATGGGTCTTTCCCTGGCAGTCCAGTGGTTAGGACTCTACGCTTCCACTGCTAAGGGCCCGGGTTCGATCTCTGGTTGGGGGACTAAGATCCCACACACAAGATGCACAGCGTGAGAAAAACAAACAAACAAACATGAAGTCTCACCAAACAAAGAATATCAATAAAGATAAAAACTATTAAACATGTTTGATAGCTGGCTCATTTAAGTTAGTTTACCTTCCATGGAAATCAAGGTAAAGACTATTGACTGAAACCCCGCCTCCCCTTCTACATATTCAGCCTTTCTTTGAGGATAATTGAGAGGGTCTGAAGAATTGTCACCATCTGGAGCTTAGGGATCATTTCATACAGCTTCCCCATTTTACAACAAGGAAACTGAGGGCCACAGAGGAGAAATGTTGTGTCCAAGTGCCTACCTGTTTCATGCCAGAGCTGGAGAAAGAATTGAGTTTAGGGTACTTGCTGTAGGGTGAAACCCACATTCCTACTGATGCTAGCAATAAAAAGGCAACAAGGGTACAATCCTATTAACTCTCCCAACTCCTCTCTAGGCCTCTTTAATACTGCCAGAGTTTTCTTTCCAAAACAAATCTGTCTGTGTTATTCCTTCTGTATAAAATTCTTCAGTGGCTTCCCACTGCCTATGGGATGAAGTCCAGATTCCTTTGGGTAATAAACACCTACCTATTTCTCTGGTCCTGTGGGTCCACTTCCTGCTCCTCAAGCTGTGCCTTTCAGACACACTTACCTGTGGGCAGTCCCAGACTCACATTCTCACACCTTTTCTCTATCCCTTTCTGGGATCCCCCTGCCCCTCCCAGGGCTTACCAATGCCTGGTCATCGACCAAACTCAGCCGAAGCACCACCGCCTCCCAGAGGCCTTCCCATACCTTTTCCCTTTGTGCTGTCTTTCTAGGAGGTTGCATATCTCTGTATAATACCTGCCACATTGATTGGAAGTCATTTGTTTATATGTTTGACTATTCGACTAGTAGGTCCTTGAGTTCAGAGAGAATGTCTTACTCATTTTCACATTCTGAGTGCACAATGCCTGGGATGTGTAGGTGCTCCCATACCAGTTTGAAACTGCCCTACTTTGCCTACCTCTTCCATCTGTTCTTCACAACCTTATGGAGAAATTGGTCAACTCGTTATTCTCCAGGGACACCACGTGCATTTATTCCTTCCCACCATGCCCTCGTCTGTGGTGTTATCCCTGCCTGGCAGGCCCGTCTCCTTGATTATCTAGGAGTTATTGACTACCTATATGTCTGACGTTGTGCTCGGCTCTTATCTTCACCTGTCTAAATAGGACCCTGCCATTCCAGGTCACCTCAAATCCTATTCACACTTGCATCTTCTAACCAATGCCCTCTTTATCACTTTATCACTTCCTATAGGTCCTGTGTATTTGATATTTAATATAAACTATCTTTTATGCTTAATTTTCATTCTGGGACTATTACATACCTATTCAACTAAGTTATAAGACTCTCGAGGGCAGGAACTGTATCTTCAGCTCCTAACTTTAGGAAGTGCCTTAATAAATGTTGGTCAGTGATTTCGAGGACACAAGGGACTTTTCCATGGTGAGGCTTTGTGATTTTGCTACTGGATTCAGCTAAGTGTGATTCTCACGGAGACATTTCAGGCTGGCCATGGTCAGGGGTTCTGGAATTGAAGGGTGACTTTCAGAAGCATAATTGTCCATGTTCATTAAAACTAAATATCTCCCAGATGGGAAGACTAGATCATGTAGAGATTTTTCCAATTTGCAGTGACTTATAGACATAATACAATAGCAATTAAAATTTGATTGGGTTGGAGAGAGGAGTTTATCTGAAAGAATAGCCAGAATTTACAAAAGAATTTCTATTTTTGAAAGGCTATCCCTATTAGATCTTAAAGCACAAAAAGTTATAGTAGGGCTTCCCTGGTGGTGCAGTGGTTGAGAGTCTGCCTGCCGGTGCAGGGGACACGGGTTCGTGCCCCGGTCGGGAAAGATCCCACATGCCACGGAGCGGCTGGGCCCGTGAGCCATGGCCGCTGAGCCTGCGCGTCTGGAGCCTGCGCTCCGCAACGGGAGAGGCCACAGCAGTGGGAGGCCCGCGTACCGCAAAAAAAAAAAAAAAAAAAAAAAGGAAGGATTCATCTCCCAAGTAATTTGTGTGCTGGGGAGTACCACTCCTTAGAAACCCTGTCCTTTGTGGTTCCTGATAGGGCTGGCATAGAGGGTGAACCACAGCCACCAGGGTAGACAGGGAGAAACTGGACCTTAGAACTAAAGCCCTCCTCCCTGCTCCTCCCCGGGTAGACAGGTGCTAGGAGAGCACCAGTAAGAGGCACCAGCTGACAGTGGGAAGAAAGAACAGGCAGGTAGGCAGACCACGGCACCCCAGTGGGGGCAATCCCGGAGGAGGGTGTGAATGTAGAGAGCAGGCAGTGGGGCATATGGGAGTTGATTACATGCAGTGGTTAGGAAGGGCAGCTTTTAGAAGTAACACAAATGTCCATCAACAGATGAATGGGCAAAACGTGGTATATACATGCAATGGAATATTATTCAGCCTTAAAAAGGAAAGCAGTCCTGACACAGGCTACAACGTGGATGAACTTTGAGGACATTATGCTAAGTGAAATAAACCAGTCGCACACAAAAAAAACACTGTATGTATTATTCCACTTATACGAGGTTCCTAGATTAGTCAAATTCATAGATAGAGAAAATAGACTAATAGTGGTTTCCAGGGGCTGGAGAAACTGGGGAAGGCAGCGTTATTTAACAGGTATAGAGTTTCAATTTCACAAGATGAAAAAGTTCAGGAGCTCAGTTGCACAACAATGTGAATGCACTTAATATTACTGAACCGTACACTTAAAAATGGGTACTATGGTAAATTTTAGGTGTATTTTACCACATTTACAAATTGGAAAAAAAATCAGAGATGATCTAAAAGGAAAAAAGGAAGGCAGCTTTGAAGACAGGCTGCCTGACTTCAAATCCTGGCACAGACACTGACTAGATGGGTGCCTTTGGGCAAATCAGGTAACCTCTCTGAGCTTTGGTTTTCTTTTTCAAATGGGACTGACAATAATAGTACCCATACTATAGGATTTGTTGTGAGAATTAAATGAGATACTATATGTAAAGCCTGTGGCACTTAGAAGAACACAACAGTGTTAGTTTTCACCATTATTATCAGAATAATATGTGACCTTTTAAGTGTACAAGCAGGCAGTTTTCTTTAGGATGTCTGTCAGCATTCTAAGGGCATAGGGTCCCAGATACCAGGCTCAGATTGAGGGATATGACTTCAGTTCTTAGTGGGGCCTATAAAGAACAAGGTGTGACCTCATGCCAGAGTCAACATATATTTATGGAGTACATGCTAGGGTCTGGGTTCTGCTCAAAGTGTAGAAAGACAGTAATATAATCCTGCTCACAGTATGGTGGGTGTACTGTCAAGTTATTAAAGGGAAAATCCACTTATATGAATTATGATACCTAATAAGGACTTAGATATATTGCAGAACCCCAGTCAGTTATTAGAATTATACCACAAGATAAAAATTAGATTAAAAACAAAGGTGATGCTATTTATTAAGATTTTGCCAATTCCTAGTGCCATAAATCCCAGTTGAAACTAGCTTGAGCACATAATTTAATTTATTGCTTTACATAGTGAACATCTGGTTGTATATCTGGCTTCAGGCATGGCTGGACCCAGGTGTTCACACATTTTTCTTAGGTAGTTCTTTGTGATGGGAGTAACATGGCCACTAATGCCCTTGGTTTATATTCTATAAAATCAACACTCTTGTTCTTCCTCTTTCTGTTTCTTTTCTTCTTCCAGTCTTTTCCTTTCCCTCTCTGAACCATTCCACTTAAAAGCCATTAAGTGGGGCTGAGCAAGCTAAGAGTCTGCTGGGGGCAGGGGTGGAAAGCCGAGGTGGCACAGAGCAGGGTGTTGGACCCAATGGGGGTGAGGAGGGCATCCCAGAGGGAGGCTGTTTTGTGCAGGGGGGGATAACAAGAGCATCCAGTAGGACGGCTGCTCAGTGTATTGTGTCAAAGCCTGAGTGAGGTGAGGAGGTGTCCATCCAGTGCAGGTACTGGAGATCAGGCGGGATGAGGAGGGTGTCTGTGGACAAAGGTGGCCCAGAGTGAGGTGTCAGCGCCTGAGAAGAGTGACAAGGCTCCCCCTGTGCGGGCAGGCAGCTCCCGGAGAGGGTCCGAGCCCAGGCAGGGTGAGGAGGGGCCGGATTCCTGTTGTGAGAGAAACGTAGTGCAAATATGGAAAGGGAGAGAAATAAAATCAACCCTGTGATACTGGATTGGAACTGGAGCTATTGGTGTGAATTCGTGATTTTCTGGTTGTGGATGGATGGATAGATAGATGGAAAGATAGAGATGTAGAGTAAAAGATCAATATAAATGTAAATGTGTGTCTATGCAGTAGATGTCGCTTTTTAAATATAAATATCCTATGGTTTCTAAATACCATTCTCCACTGAAAGGAGCCAGGGATTCTTGGAGAAATGGCTGATCGAAGGGTTGGGCAGGGAAGGCAAAAGATGAACCTGCAACATTTTGTGCATGAAAGTAAGGAAGCACTTAGAGAGTGAGAGGGGCATGGCCAAAGTTACTCAGGAGCAGTTTGAAGGGCTCCACACGCCACATCTGGGACAATTTGAGCTTCAAAAATAAATAACGACACTAAGAGGTTAAAACCCACCAAATAAAACAGGGAACCGTGAGTTCAAACTGACACAGATTGAACGTTGGTGAAGAACTATGAAAAACAGACCTATTCATAGTCTCACCACAAAATACTCATTCCTTACGAAGGGAAAAGTCATGGGAAGGTGGCGAGTCCTAAAGGAAAGCAGAAGTGCTGGTGCTGGAGACGTCCTGTTGCACCGGGAGGCTGACTTCTACAGGCTCTTAAGTCCCTCGTCCTCTGGCTTCCACCCGCGTTTGGCCGATGGGCTGTGGCGGCAGGTGCTGGGAGGGTGAGGGGTAGACTTCTCCGCCTCTTTGCCATCTGGGTTGTGGTGTGGAAGCTGCAGTGTTCCCCATAGTGCTCTCTCCTAGGCTACAGCTCTCCCTTTGGTCAGCAGTGATAAGTACTGACCACTGATGTTAGCTTGGGGTGCGTCCCCACCACCCCTTACTGTTTTCCCTTGATCCTGTCTACACCTCCGTGCACCATCCCTCCATTAAACTCTCACTAGAGTGCCCTCTGTTTCTTGCCGGGAGCCTGACTGGTACAGCCGTATGGCACTGTTACCAGAGAGAAGGGCAGACAGAAGTTCAGCTGCAACGATGGTGACTCGCCACTGCTCCCAGATTAGACCATTCAGTCATCTCCCTTCAGATGGGGTTGGGTCCAGTGACCCAAGGTGTGAGAAGAGAATAAAATCAGAGAAGGGGAATCTAGAAGGACCTGACAGCAGCTCAGTGACCAGACAGGAATTTTGTCCTAGTCATTTATACCGGAAAGGAAGGACTCCTTAAACTTCTGTTGGAGAGTGAGATACTTTCCCTCTCAGTTAAGGAGGCAGGGCCCTACATTATGAAGAATTGCAGTTCAGAACATCACAGACCTTTTTTTTTTGTGGTACGCGGGCCTCTCACTGTTGTGGCCTCTCCCGTTGCGGAGTACAGGTTCCGGACACGCAGGCTCAGCGGCCATGGCTCACGGGCCCAGCCGCTCTGCGGCATGTGGGATCTTCCCGGACCGGGGCACGAACCCGTGTCCCCTGCATCGGCAGGTGGACTCTCAACCAGTGCGCCACCAGGGAAGCCCCCCATCATAGACCTTTTGAATTCAACTGTCTTTATGATTTCTTCCAAAGAGGATCTGATTAAGAAACAATCCACAAGGCAGGGGACTATCTTCTTTCAATACTGTGCAGTCTTGACTGCACTGTTATCACCTGGCAAATCATTATGTGGCAGACGCTCTTGTTTCTGGAACCTTTCTGTTTCAGCCATTTCTGCAAGGCAAACACAGACAAGGACGTGAAGTGGGGGGATTTTTAATGTCACATCAATTCAGAGGTGTCCCTTGTTCCAGCCTCTGAACATGGGGTGACACTTCTGAATACAGCCTGCTAAGAGAGCCGGCTAGGACTCACATGACTTATTGGGTTGCTAATCACCCCATCTGAGAGTGAGCCCATTAAATTAGCCTGCAGCTCCAGTTAAGGGAACTCAGACCAGAGACCATATTTAAGAGTGCTCCCTTGTCAGTTTCATCCAGGGGGTTTAAATTGAATTCTTACTGTTGGTAGGGAAAACTGAAACATGTCCTAATTCTGCTAAAAGCAGAGAAGTCATATACTGGGTGCCTTTTCCGATGTGGGCAGGATCGCTCGTGGGGAGAAGGGGTGGTATTTGCTAGGAGAGGTCACTTACATTCCCTTTTGGTTTCCATTCCAGTCCTGCTTGCTATGTACTCAATCACGACTGCAGACTTAGATGTCAGAATGCTCATTTTCATAAATAAGTCTGGAAAACAGAAGCACATTCATCTCTTGCTGTTTTCAACTTTGGAGTAACTTTACAGAACCCACTGTTTTAATTAACACTGACTTAACAAGAGTTCAGGTCAGAATTCGAGCTTGGTATAATTTGACTATAGAAGAAAATCAAGGATTTCTTTTATAACGTTTCCTTCAGCTGCTGCTGCCACTTTTTTATGTACGCTGTGTGTATGTGGGGTGGAGGGTTAGCCTTATGAGGTAGGCTATTTTTATTTAAATGTCTTGAAGACTACAATAAAATACCATGCAGACATTCCCCAGATTAGGTGCACCTGATTTGTGAATGTTTGTTGCAGATGTGGTGCCAGTTAATTAATAACCCTTCCCCTTCCTGCCTCACCACAGAGCCGCTCTGCTCTCCTTCCCTTCTGCCATTTGCTGCCTCTAGAGAACATCTTGGGGTCCTTGGCCACTGATGTCAGCTCAAGTCTGACTTGGGTACATTTCTGATCTACTACCTTTTCCCTACAACTTCCTTTCTTTCTCTTGAAGTGATTGTTTGTGCAACACAGTTTCTGGGTACTCTCTGATTTTCAGTACTCTAGACTCTGCTAAATTCTTCCCTGGGCAGTTATTCCCATATAAATAGTGTAGTAGTTTTTAAGACCATGGGCTTTGAATCAGACCAACTAGTTCAAGTCTTGGTTCTGCCACTTAACAGCAGTATGAGTTTGGGCAAA
The DNA here is from genome assembly GCF_949752795.1 of Hyperoodon ampullatus. Lineage (NCBI taxonomy): Eukaryota > Metazoa > Chordata > Mammalia > Artiodactyla > Ziphiidae > Hyperoodon > Hyperoodon ampullatus. The sequence goes on along the minus strand of NC_136914.1, from coordinate 45,963,063 downwards.
TTATTTTGCTTCCTATGCCTCAGTCTTCCCCTCTATAAAATTGAGATAATAATACAATTATACTTATCTCTTAGCCATGTTATCTGGGTCATGTAAAAGATGTAGGTTGGATGGTGTGCTGGGAACACATTGTAAGTGCTCAGAAAAGGTGAGCTGCTGATGTTTATTATTTTTATTTTAGTTTCTTCTTTATCTTCCTTCCTTCCCCATCTTTCCTCTTTTCAATTTTACTCATTTATTTGAGGAAAACAAGCTTTTCCCCCCTTTTGATTGTCTCCCCTGATTCTGTGTTGGACCACAGGTGACAATGGGCAATAGTCAGTCCCCAGTGAGGGCTGGCCTGGGCACAGTGTGCCCTGCCACAGGGAGATACTTAACAACCTCTTTGTTTTCCTGCTTTTCTTCATCCCTTAGTAGTCCTAAGTGACCCTATTCATAGATGCTACAGAACAGAGTAATGCTGGGTTGCACTTGAATCAAGAAAAGCAAAACCGTCTGCTTGGGAGGGGAGGTGCAGGGGGAGCATCAGACATGAGCCGTCATTCATTAGCAGTGAATACCAAGTCCTGAAATTTCTAGTAAGGCCACTTCAGAATTCCAGAGTTTCTACCTTAGTCTCCGTCTTCTTCCAATTACACATACTTTTTTATTTTTCAAGATGTATAGAAAAAGCAAAATGGTTTCTTAATTGATTTTTAGTATTTTTATGCTTTGTATAGGCGTTAGTACTGTGATAGTATACTATTTTTTTTAATTGAACTTGCAGAGCATTTTGCTTATATCAGAGGTTAAATAGGGCTTTGTGTTGCAGCCTATAAAATTACTTCTATTTGGAAATAAGCTCTAAGTCCTTAACACCTAACTAATGAAAGAAATTTTTAGAAGGCCACACTTTTGTAAGTGTGGACTTAATGTATAGCATGATATGTACAATGCAGGTGGTATTTTACCAGGCCCAACCTCCATTCTGTCTAGATAAGACATTTACCAGAAGAGATCAAAGAACTCATTTAATGTCAAATGAAAATGTTATTTTTCTGGAACTGGATTGGCTTTTGTATTAATCAGGGTTCTCCAGACAAACAGAACCAGTAGAAATATATTTCTATATATGTATTTCTATATATGTATATATTTCTCTCTCCCTCTTTCTTTATATATATATACTTCTTCAAGGGCAGGAAAAGATGGACCTCCCAATTCAAGAAGATAGGGAATTTGTTCTTCCTTAGCCTTTGCTCCCATTTGAGGCCCCAACAGTTTGGATGGTGCCCACCCATACTGGTGAGGCTGGACCTCTTTTCTCAGTCTGCTGAATCAAATGTTAATCTCTTCCAGAAACATCCTCACAGATATACCCAGAAATAATGTTTTACCAGATATCTGAGCATCCCTTAGCCCAGTCAAGTTGACATAAAATTAACCATCACAGCTTTTAATCCCTTTTATAAATGGAAGTCTTGTCTTTTAGGTCATGTTTGCTATTATGACTTTGAGTTGAGTATAAAGGCCATACTCGCAGATGTTTATGGCATTTAATATGGTATAGAAACCCAACTAAATTTCTAAAAATATACATAAGCACAGAATCTGTGTGTGCTTATGTTTTTAAATTGGAGAGGTTAAAGAACCATTGCAGATCTGCTTTTGGAGTAGTTTGAGTACTTTACCAACATTCAGCCTGTTTCAATTATCCTGTGCCACCCACTGGTTCAATCAGATTAAGAATTTTAACACCAGGCATTTAAAAGAAAAAGGGAAAAGAGGTTCATTTATTTGTATTCTTCAAAGAGAAAGAGAGAGAGAGAGAGAGCATTAACGCCATTTTCCATATTTTCCTACTTCTCATCCCAAGTTACCACCATTCTTCACAGGCAAGTGGTCCTCAAGTTGTAGTTAGTGGACCATGTATCTATTTGAATTTCCTTAGACGCTTGTTAGCATGCACATTCCTGGGAGCCACCCCAGACCTCCTGACTTGGAATTTCTGGAATTGAGTTTCAGCAAATTACATGGTTAAGAGCCCCCTAAATGATCTTTGTGAACTCTAAAGTTTGAGAACCACTGTTTTCCAGATGATCCAATGCATGATGCTACAAACATGCGTGGGTGAAAAATCTATTCAAAGTGCAAGATAGACCAACCAGTTTTTATGTAACAGAGTATAAAAAGTTCATTGGTATGATTTATTCTACATAGTAACTAACCTTTAAGAAACTACCAATTGTCAAGTTTTGAGGTCATATCAGAGAAGAATATTCACAATTATTTGAAAAGATTATTACAAATACTTTTTCCTTTTCCAACTACATAACTGAGCGAGGCTGAATTCTTTTCATTTACTTCAACCAAAAACATATCCTATCAAAATAGATTAAATGCAGAAGCTGGTATGAGGATCTGTCTTCTATTTAAGCTAAACATCAGAGATTTGCAAAAACATGAAAAATATACCATCTTCTCACTAATTTTTTCTGTTTAGGAATATACATAAAATACATAAAAATATGTTATTTAGCATGTAGTTGGTTTATTATTGCTATTTTAAAATGAATTAATAAATGCATATTTTTAAAAATTCTCATTTCCAGTTGCTAGTACAGTGATTGTCAATGGATATAACCCACATAAACAAAAGCTCTTTGGGGACCCCTATAATATTTAAGAGTGTAAAGTAATCCTGGGATCGAAAAATTTGAGGACTACAGACTAGGCTTTTTTCTAGGTACAGTGTAGTAATTGGTTTAGAGTTAACTTTGATTCATGGTACACTTAATGCCATACGTATTCACTATCTGAATGCTAAACACAGTAAGCTTGATTTTGCTTTTTTCTATTGGGAGAAAAATCATAATGGTATCTATACCAAAATATTCTTAATTAATGCTTGTTTTACCTTTCCTAATTCCAAATAAGAGTAGATAATCTTGAACAAGTTGGAAAATAAAAAGCCCTCTATAAGAACTAATGTTTTTGAGAGCTTCGTTTCCACCTACTGAAAATACATTTAAATTAGCAGAGATTAAAATCTTCTCTATTGAAATGCACTTGGAAATCTTACCATAAACGTGCCCTTTTCTTCATTCTGCCTCTGTTTTCTGTTTTTCCAATTTATAGAGCTTTTTTTTTCCTTTTCTCTCCTCTTCTTTCTTCCTTTCCTCTTCTTTTATTCATTTCCCCTCCTTTCTCTTTGCCTTATTATAGCTGGAAGTTATTTGCTCATGCGTTGCAGTTTTCAGTTTCTGCTGGTAGCCTCTAAGAAAGATGCTGAGTCAGTAAATATGAGCCAGGCATTGACAAAGTGTAGGTGCATCTTTGCTGTCTCAGCTCCAGGACTTAAACAGTCTTCCATTCGGTATGTAAAATCAACGCTGGACACTATGCTCTGCTTCTATTCTTAGATTTCCAGAGGCTGTGAAAGAAGGTTAGGGGAAAGAATTTTTAAAAATTATTTAATTAGTTTTCTTTTGGCTATTAAATGAAAACTTATACCTTCTAGAAGAAATGACTTCAGAATAAGTTCTACCATTATATTGTGTTCTTCATAAATTTCTTTCTCATTTTTCCTCTAGTCCAAAAGTCACTCCCGAGTTGGCCTGAAATCAAGCACCAAGCAAAAGGTATGCTATTTTCCCCCCTGCATTGCTCCTTTAAAAAAATGATTAGTTTGGTGAGTGCTTACGTTTTTTCCTGAAAAGAATGACTTGTTTTTGGAAGGCAAGGATTACCCAGAAACAAAGTGTTTTTGGTTTTCATTTACTTTGCCTCCATAATTGCAAAAATGAAACTGGAGAGAGATCCTTGAATTGAAATGGAATCTAACAGCCCAGTGACAGAACCTCGGAATTGCCATGGCTTACAAACAATTCTGAAAGCAAGGTCAGAAGTTACTCTCCCAGATTCAGCTCTTTTATTTTCTTAGCCCTTCACAGTGAAGGGATTTGTTCCTGTCTCAGTTCATATTTTTACTAAACTTCATTCTGTCAGCATCTGCTGTGGAGAATGACCCTCACCTATGACCTGTGGTGAATTGGCTAAATCATGAGCTCCGTGAGTCAGAAAGAATTGGCTTCAATTCCTTATTCTGTCACTTTACTAGCTATGTGACCTTGGACATATTTGTATGAAGATGACTGTACCTCTTAATGTAGTATATTTTAAGGATAAAATGATATAATACAGGGCTTCCCTGGTGGCGCAGTGGTTGAGACTCCACCTGCCGATGCAGAGGACGCAGGTTCGTGCCCTGGTCCGGGAGGAACCCACATGCCGTGGAGCGGCTGGGCCCGTGAGCCATGGCTGCTGAGCCTGCGCATCCGGAGCCTGTGCTCCGCAACGGGAGAGGCCACAACAGTGAGAGGCCCGCGTACCGCAAAAAAAAAAAAAAAAAAAAAAAAAAAGATATAATATATGTGAAAGCACTTAAAACCCAGTGCCTAGCACAAAATAGGCACTTAGTAATTTTTTTAATTCTATAATATTTCATTGATAATTTAGATGTACAAAACAATAGAAAATTTGAAATTCCAAAATTTTAATCCTTAGATGCACACACTTTTTTTTTTTTTTTTAGAGATGGAGTTGGGCTCTTGGTCTGAGGCTAGCAGGCTACCACTCCTTCTTCTTTTTATTTTTAAATTTAATTTAAAATTTTTATACAGCAAGTTCTTATTTGTTATCTATTTTATACATATTAGTGTATACATGTCAATCCCAATCTCCCAACTCATCCCCCCGCCCACCCCACTTTCCCCCCTAGGTGTCCATATGTTAGTTCTCTGCATCTGTGTCTCTATTTCTGCCTTGCAAACCGGTTCATCTGTACCATTTTTCTAGATTTAACATATACGTGTTAATATGCGATATTTGTTTTTCTTTTTCTGACTTACTTCACTCTGTGTGACAGTCTCTATATCCATCCATGTCTCTACAAATGACCCAATTCGTTCCTTTTTATGGCTGAGTAATATTCCATTGTATGTATGTGCCACATCTTCTTTATCCATTCATCTGCCTATGGACATTTAGGTTGCTTCCATGACCTGACTATTATAAATAGTGCTACAATGAACATTTGGGTGCATGTGTCTTTTTGCATTATGGTTTTCACTGGATATATGCCCAGTAGTGGGATTGCTGGATCATATGGTAAATCTATTTTTAGTTTTTTAAGGAACCACCATACTGTTCTCCATAGTGGCTGTATCAATTTACATTCCCACCAACAGTGCAAGAGGGTTCCCTTTTCTCCACACCCTCTCCAGCATTTGTTGTTTGTAGATTTTCTGATGATGCCCATTCTAACTGGTGTGAGGTGATACCTCATTGTAGTTTTTTTTTTTTTTTTTTTTTTTTTGCGGTACGCGGGCCTCTCACTGTTGTGGCCTCTCCCGTTGCGGAGCACAGGCTCCGGACGCGCAGGCTCAGCGGCCATGGCTCACGGGCCTAGCCGCTCCGCGGCATGTGGGATCTTCCCAGACCGGGGCACGAACCCATGTCCCCTGCATCGGCAGGCGGATTCTCAACCACTGCACCACCAGGGAAGCCCCTCATTGTAGTTTTGATTTGCATTTCTCTAATAATTAGTGATGTTGAGCAGATTTTCATGTGCTTCTTGGCCATCTGTATGTCTTCTTTGGAGAAATGTCTATTTAGGTATTCTGCCCATTTTTGGATTGGGTTGTTTGTTTTTTTTAATATTGAGCTGTATGAGCTGTTTATATATTTTGGAGATTAATCATTTGTCCATTGATTCATCTGCAAATATTCTCTCCCTTTCTGAGGGTTGTCTTTTCGTCTTATTTATGGTTTCCTTTGCTGTGCAAAAGCTTTTAAGTTTAATTAAGTCCCATTTGTTTATTTTTGTTTTTCTTTCCATTATTCTAGGAGGTGGGGCAGAAAAGATCTTGCTGTGATTTATGTCATAGAGTGTTCTGCCTATGTTTTCCTCTAAGAGTTTTATAGTGTCTGGTCTTACACTTAGGTCTTTAATCCATTTTGAGTTTATTTTTGTGTATGGTGATTAAGGAGGGTTCTAATTTCATTCTTTTACATGTAGCTCTCCAGTTTTCCCAGCACTACTTATTGAAGAGACTGTCTTTTCTCCATTGTATATCCTTGCCTCCTTTGTCATGGATTAGTTGACCATAGGTACGTGGGTTTATCTCTGGGCTTTCTATCCTGTTCCATTGATCTATATTTCTGTTTTTGTGCCAGTACCATATTGTCTTGATTACTGTAGGTTTGTAGTATAGTCTGAAGTCAGGGAGTTTGATTCCTCCAGCTCTATTTTTTCACTCAAGATTGCTTTGGCTATTTGGGGTCTTTTGTGTCTCCATACAAATTTTAAGACTTTTTATTCTAGTTCTGTAAAAAATGCCATTGGTAATTTGATATGGAGTACATTGAATCTATAGACTGCTTTGGGTACAATAATCATTTTCACAATACTGATTCTTCCAGTCCAAGTACATGGTATATCTCTCCATCTGTTTGTGTCATCTTTGATTTCTTTCATCAGTGTCTTATAGTTTTCTGAGTACAGGTCTTTTACCTCCTTAGGTAGGTTTATTCCTAGATATTTTATTCTTTTTGTTCCAATGGTGAATGGGATTGTTTCTTTAATTTCTCTTTCTGATCTTTCATTGTTAGTGTATAGGAATGCAAGAGATTTCTGTGCATTAATTTTGTATCCTGCAACTTTACCAAATTCATTGATTAGCTCTAGTAGTTTTCTGGTGGCATCTTTAGGATTCTCTATGTATAGTACTATGTCATCTGCAAACAGTGACAGTTTTACTTCTTCTTTTCCAGTTTGTGTTCCTTTTATTTCTTTTTCTTCTCTGACTGCTGTTGCTAGGACTTCCAAAACTTTGTGGAATAAGAGTGGCACGAGTGGTCATCCTTGTCTTGTCCCTGATCTTAGAAGAAATGGTTTCAGTTTTTCACCATTGAGAATGATGTTGGCTGTGGGTTGTCATATATAGCCTTTATTATGTTGAGGTAGGTTCCTGCTATGCCCACTTTCCGGAGAGTTTTTATCATAAACTAGTGTTGAATTTTGTCAAAAGCTTTTTCTGCATCTATTGAGATGATCATATGGTTTTTATTCTTTAATTTGTTAATATGCTATATCACACTGATTGATTCACGTATATTGAAGAATACTTGCATCCCTGGGATAAATCCCACTTGATCACAGTGTATGATCCTTTTAATGTGTTGTTGGATTCTGTTTGTGAGTATTTTGTTGAGGATTTTTGCATCAGTATTCATCAGTGATATTGGTCTGTAATTTTCTTTTTTGTAGTACCTTTGTGTGGTTTTGGTATCAGGGTGATAGTGGCCTTGTAGAATGAGTTTGGGACTGTCCCTTCCTCTGCAATTTTTTGGAAGAGTTTGAGAAGGATGGATGTTAACTCTTCTCTAAATGTTTGATAGAATTCACCTGTGAAGCCATCTGGTCCTGGATTTTTGCTTGTTGGAAGATTTTAAATCACAGTTTCAATTTCATTACTTGTGATGGGTCTATTCATATTTCTATTTCTTCCTGGTTCAGTCCTGGAAGGTTATACCTTTGTAAGAATTTGTCCATTTCTTCAAGGTTGTCCATTTTATTGGCATAGATTTGCTTGTAGTAGTCTCTTATGATGTTTTGTATTTCTGCCGTGTCTGTTGTAACTTCTCCTTTTTCATTTCTTATTTTATTGATTTGAGTCCGCTCCCTCTTTTTCTTGATGAGTCTGGCTAATGGTTTATCAATTTTGTTTATCTTCTCAAAGAACCAGCTTTTAGTTTATGGATCTTTGCTATTGTTTTCGTTGTCTCTATTTCATTTATTTCTGCTCTGATCTTTATGATTTCTTTCCTTGTACTAAGTTTGGTTTTTGTTTGTTCTTCTTTCTCTAGTTCCTTTAGGCGTAAGGTTAGATGGTTTATTTGAGATGTTTCTTGTTTCTTGAGGTAGGATTTCTTGCTATAAACTTCCCTCTTAGAACTGCTTTTGCTCCATCCATAGGTTTTGGATCGTCATGTTTTCATTGCCATTTGTCTCTAGGTATTTTTTTATTTCCTCTTTGATTTCCTCAGTGATCTCTTGGTTATTTAGTAACGTTTAGCCTCCATGTGTTTGTGTTTTTTACATTTCTTTTTTCCCTGTAAGTTATTTCTAATCTTATAGTGTTGTGGTCAGAAAAGATGCTGATATGATTTCAATTTTCTTAAATTAACTGAGGCTTGATTTGTGACCCAAGATATGATCTATCCAGGAGAATGTTCCATGTACAATTTAGAAGAAACTGTAATCTGCTGTTTTTGCATGGAATGTCCTATAAATATCAATTATATCTATCTGGTCTATTGTGTCATTTAAAGCTTGTGTTTCCTTATTTATTTTCTGTCTGGAGGATCTGTCCATTGGCGTAAGTGAGGTGTTAAAGTCCCCCACTATTACTGTGTTACTGTCAATTTCCTCTTTTATAGCTGTTAGCATTTGCCTTATGTATTGAGGTGCTCCTATGTTGGGTGCATATATTTACAATTGTCATATCTTCTTCTTGGATTGATCCCTTGATCATTATATAGTGTCCTTCCTTGTCTCTTGTAACATTCTTTATTTTAATGTCTATTTTATCTGATATAAGTATTGCTACTCCAGCTTTCTTTTGATTTCCAATTGCATAGAATATCTTTTTCCATACCCTCACTTTCAATCTGTATGTGTTCCTAGGTCTGAAGTGGGTCTCTTGTAGACAGCATGTATATGGGTTTTATTTCTGTATCCATTCAGCAAGCCTGTTTCTTTTCATTTGAGCATTTAATCCATTCACATTTAAGGTAATTATTGATATGTATGTTCCTATTACCATTTTCTTAATTGTTTTGGGGTTTTTCTTATAAGTCCTTTTCTTTTTTTTAATAAATGTATTTATTTTGTTTATGATTTTTGGCTGTGTTGGGTCTTTGTTGCTGCATGTGGGCTTTCTCTAGTTTTGGCGAGCGGGGGATACTCTTCGTTTGCGGTGCACAGGCTTCTCATTTCGGTGGCTTCTCTTGTTGCAGAGCATGGGTTCTAGGGTGCATGGGCTTCAGTAGATGTGGCACATGGGCTCAGTAGTTGTGGCTCACAAGCTCTAGAGCACAGGCTCAGTAGTTGTGGCGCACAGGCTTAGTTGCTCCGCGGCATGTGGTATCTTCCTGGACCAGGGCTCAAACCCATGTCCCCTGCATTGACAGGCGGATTTTAAACAACTGCATCACTTGGGAAGCCATGTAGGTCCTTTTCTTCTCTTGTGTTTCCCACTTAGAGAAGTTCCTTTAGCATTTGTTGTAAAGCTGGTTTGGTGGTGCTGAATTCTCTTAGCTCTTCCTTGTCCGTAAAGCTTTTGATTTCTCCGTCGAATCTGAATGAGATCCTTGTCGAGTAGAGTAATCTTTGTTGTAGGTTCTTACCTCTCATCACTTTAAATATATTGTGCCACTCCCTTCTGGCTTGTAGAGTTTCTGCTGAGAAATTAGCTGTTATCCTATGGAAGTTCCCTTCTACGGTATTTGTCATTTTTCCCTTGATGCTTTTAATAATTTTTCTTTGTCTTTCATTTTTGTCAGCTTGATTACTGTGTCTTGGCGTGTTTCTCCTTGAGTTTATCCTGCCTGGGACTCTCTGCACTTCCTGGGCTTTGATGGCCATTTCCTTTCCAATGTTAGGGAAGTTCTGACTATAATCTCTTCAAATATTTTCTCGGGTCCTTTCTCTCTCTCTTCTCCTTCTGGGACCCCTATAATGTGAATGTTGTTGCATTTAATGTTGTCCCAGAAGTCTCTTAGGCTGTTTTCATTTCTCTTCATTCTTTTTTCTTTATTCTGTTCTGTGGCAGTGAATTCTACCATTCTGTCTTCCAGGTCACTTATCTGTTTTTCTGCTTCAGTTATTCTGCTATTGATTCCTTCTAGTATATTTTTTCATTTCAGTTATTGTATTGTTCATCTCTGTTTATTTGTTCTTTAATTCTTCTAGGTGTTTTTTCTTTAATTCTTCTAGGTCTTTGTTAAACATTTCTTGCATCTTCTCGATCTTTGCCTCCGTTCTTTTTCTGAGGTCCTGGATCATCTTCACTATCATTATTCTGAATTCTTTTTCTGGAAAGTTGCCTATCTCCACTTCATTTAATTGTTTTTCTGGAGTTTTATCTTGTTTCTTCATGTGGTACATAACCCTCTGCCTTTTCCTTTTGTCTATGTTTCTGTGTATGTGGTTTTCATTCCATAGGCTACAGGATTGCAGTTCTTCTTGCTTCTGCTCACACACATTATGCTTAAATCATGTTAATTGCTGGTGACACATAGGGCAATGATGTAAATAGGTTTTTAGCATTTGGAGAAGTTTATGCTAAAAAATTATTCTTCTTGTGTAGATGTCTGAACTCTTTGGAGACCTTGCCTAACCTCTCAGGATAATGGATAACTTAACTCAGAATACCTTTCTTGATGTCAACTGATAGAGGAAAAAACACTTAAGAGGTGTTTAAGAAGATTAAAACAGGTAACATATGTGAACACACTAAGCCTAGTCCCTAAGTAGGTGGTAGCTATTTTTATTAGAGAAACATCATGTTGACTGGAAGAAGATGGACAGATGTGGACTCTAACCCAGCTTCAACACTTTGAAAGTAATAGCTGATCTTGATGTGGCCAATCCTGTGCTCCAGGTACAGTTATGAGCACTTTACAAGGACAAACTCATTTAATACTCTCAGGTAGGTGTTCTTGTGTCCCTCAGGTTCAGCCAGGAGAGTAAAATCATGCCAATAATTTGAACAGAGTTAATTTGATATGAAGAACTGTTAAGTGGTTATAAAGTTGTGAACCAAGTAATAGAAAGAGTGAAAAGAGAACTTTAAGTATAGTGTAGGGGTAGCAGTTCCAGGAAGCAGCTATTACCCCCAGAGCTGAGGGAATAAAGGAAAGAGTAGGGATTACTAAAACTTCTTAGATACTTAGAGGAAGGGCCCCACTGAGCTGAAATGCCGTCCTCTGAAGAGAGGGTGCTGGCCAGCAGACTCTAAGGCTGATTCTACAAGAACAGTACAAACAGGATTCAGTGGCTCTGCAGGAAGGAGAGAAGGGTGGGGCCCCTGATTGAGGCGCAGAGGAAACACCCAGGAAGGAGCAAGTATCTTCTTGCTCTTCCAGCTTGGCAGCCCTCTCTAGTGCCCTCTACTGACAGAGCTAACACGAAGACAGCTGACTAAGCAGGAATGTGTTTTGTAGAGTCCCTGGCCTAGCATCACAAATCTGGTCACAGAAAGATGGGTTTGGCCATGAGAGACTGGTACACTTACTAGCTCCACCGGTGTTAAGCTGTGTTTACCCAGTGCTATAGTGAGAATGTTTGTGTCCTCCCTCCAAATTCAGATCCTACCCTCCAAAGGTGATGTTATTAGGAGGTGGGGCCTTTGGGAAGTGCTTAGGTCATGAGGGTGGAGCTCTCATGAGGAGAATTAATGCTTTTATAGAAGACACCCTTCCACCATGTAAAGACATAGCGAGAAGTCTGCAACCCTCACCTGACCATGCTGGTACCCTGATCTTGGGTTTCCAGCCTCCAGAAATATGAGAAATATATTTCTGTTGTTTATAAGCCACCCAGTCTGTGGCATTTTGTTATAGGAACGGACTAAGATGCCCATCTAGGAAGAGGCAGGGTCAGAATTTAAACCTAGGCAGCTTGGCTCCAAAGTTCATGCTTTTCAACCTCTTGAATGAGTGACCATGGGTAAAAACACTTCTCTAAAGTTTACTTTTAAAATCTACAAAATAAGGATGATAATTTCTAACTTGTAAGGTTGTTCTAAGGATTAAATAAACAATATAAATGATGTGCGTATCATATTTCCTGGCACATAGCTTTACTATATATGGCATTTTTCTTTCTTTGAGTATTCATTTTGCCTCAGTGAATATATATGTAGTTTTGAAAGTATTGCCTTTGCCTTGGGGTGATCCCATCTCAAATGGGTTGTTTATTTAGTTGATTATCTCTCCTGCTTAGCATAGTTGGGTGTTTACATTGGAAAGTGAACAGCAGAGAGAATTTAGTGCTGGAGATGGATCAGTGGAGGCTTTATTGATGATGTCCTTAAAATCAGAGTTTATCAGGGCCTGTATCAGAGCACTGAGTTAGTCTTTCTCTTTGGATGTTAAGTCGTGGGGGAAATCATTGAATGCATTCATTCATTCCTTAATGCAACAGTTATTTATTGTGTACTTAATTGCAGCAGGCACTGTGCTAGGCATGGGGGTGATATAAACAGACATACAGACCCTGCCCTAAAGGCTAGTTCTTCCAGTCCAGGTGGAAGAGTGATGCAAAAATTCAAGTGCTCATTTTCCCTCACTCCTCCTTGGCTTTAATAGGTGTGCATATATGTATGTTTCTTGTTACATAGATATAATGCCATCATGTGGATAAAATATCTGTTGGGCCTACTATGGAGTCAACCAGTATCCAAGGGAGATTGTATGGGGGTAGAGGTGTGAGGGGAAGGAAGGCCTGTCCTGAAGGACAAAGTCACTCATTAACCAAGGGAGAGGCAAGTCTCAGACCAGACACAGGGATTGAGTGGGAGGGTGTGGGAGGCAGCAGCACTGGAAAGCTCTTTGGTCCCTGGTGGTAGGTAGGTCATAAGATGTTTGTGTGCAGGGGTATGAGAGTTAAGGGCTCCAGGGTGTGTACTGTGATGCAATATGGGCCCTTTTTCTCTAGGGTGTTCTAGAGAGAGCCTGGAATGGGCAGGACCTTAGAGCCCTGGAAGTAACTAATTGGTGGGATCAGGAGCCTCTCCTGTTTTTTTGCTTTATTTCCCTTCTATGTTTATTTTCTTTTTGTTTATAAGTGAAAAATATCTTAGCATCCCTAAGGGAACTAAGGGAAGGGCTTTATGTGTGTGCTTTGGCCAGAACTTTAAGGGGAAGCTGGCCTTGGAGGCTAGCATGATAGTAAAGACATTCAGGATGCTCGTGAGAGAACCCAAGGTCGTGGTCATGTATTCAAGGTCATACTAGGTCTTGTTGACCTTTCTAGAAATTCTGGTGAAAATTAAGTAGGTTAGGCTATATTGAGATATGTTTTGTAGGACATGGGAATGCCAAAACCTGTTCTTGACCCCCTCAGCTCAAGGGAATCAGAGGAAAATAAATACTTAGAGGGCATAGAAAGGCAAATGAATATTCTATTACCCCAGTGTAGAACCTCAGTGAGCTTTGCTGAAATAAATAGAAGACTCTTTTGTCTCATTCCCACAAAACTTTCTGCTCCCCAAGTATATTTTCAAGATTAATAACAATATTAATGGTAAAAATAACATTCAATCAACGTTCTGGTTGCTTTGCAAACACTCAGTGGTAGCACTGTTTTCCTTAGATTTTAATCAAAAAGAAAATTGAACTGCCAAAGCCTACAGTTAACAGATTATTTTAAATATTCTCAGTCTCCTGCCCAAACATTTCTGTGGTGTTCAGTGATCTCAAGTTTACTATATCCTTGCTTCCATCAAAGCCATCTCCTCAGATCTGAAAAATAAATTCACAGTAAGTTACACTTGAATCATATGGCTTAAAGTATAATCTCTCCTAAGAGTATTTGCATTTTAATAGGTGACAGAGCTAATGAAATCAAGTTGAAGGGGTGGAATTCATGGCATTAGCAAACAGGGAACAATTTTTTGTTGGTAGAAAGATCTTATCCTTGCTCCTAAAATTACATCGTTTACTTATAAGACTGATTTAGAAGGAAACATTAACTGGTTAGATGACCTAAGGTCACAGATGTGTAGGGAATCAGTGCTCCAGTTTGGAGCATGGAGGCCAGCCCTAGTCTGTTCAGCCCATGATCATCTCTTCCTCCCATCGCGTTCCCCACCAACCTCAATGTTAATGAGTGTAATGTCTCTCTTTCCCACGGAGCTGTAAGCTCTCCTCCAAACACAAATTGTGTTTTCTTAATATTCGTACCTTTCCTCTACCCTCTTCTCTCTGGCACCTAGTTTCTGAGAGCTTCCTAAATGTTGACAAGCGTACTGAAGAACGCCCCGTGCTCCATTTACACCTGAGCAATCCATGCCATGGCCAGTAATGGAGCTCAGTGTTAGTCTCAGGTCCCTGGAGTAGTAGCTTCCAGCTTTTCCTGCTACAGAAGAAAAAAGGCTCCTGAACGTTTTCCGTGGTGTTTTTTTCACTTGCTAATTCTATCTTCATGCCCCACGAGCGGTGTTCTCTTGTCCTTCTGATTCCTCCATTCAACTCCCCGCCCCCCCAAACCCCACCGCAGGGACAGCGTCCCCAGCTATCAGTATCCCGCACCACAGTGGTCTGTTTGTTATGATTGATGAACCTACACTGATGCCTCATTATCACTCAAAGTCCGTAGTTTATCTTGGGGTTTGCTCTTGGTGTTGTTCATTCTATGGGTTTGGACAAATGTATGACATGTATTCACCATTGTAGTTTCACATAGAATAGTTTCAGTACCGTGAAAGCCCTTTGTGCTTTGCCTATTCACGTCTCCACCCCCAACCTCTGGCAGCCACTCATCTTTTTAGTCTCCACTGTTTTACTTTTTCAGAATGTCATGTAGTTGGAATAATACAGTATATATAATCTTTTCAGATTGGCTTCTTTCACTTAGCAATTTAATGTTCCTCTGTCTTTTCATGGCTTGATAGCTCATTTCTTTTTAACACTGAACAATATTCCATTGTCTGGATGTACCACAGTTTGTTTATCCATTCACCTACTGAATGGATAAAACTTGATTGCTTTTAAGTTTTGGCAATTATGAATAAAGCTGCTCTAAACTTCCACGCACACATTTGTGAGTGGATATAAGTTTTCAACTCATTTGGATAAATACCAAGGGGTACGATTGCCGCATCCATTTTTCTTTATAATTTTCTTCTCACGAATGACTCTCAGCCTTTGCTTGATTGTCCTCAAGTGTCTGCCCCAACTTATGTGTTTTGCCACTTGTGCTTCCTGTTCTTGGCTGGGTATTTCCTGAATTGAACCTCTGGCATCCCCAAGAATGATCTGTGCCCCACTTGGAGGAATATAAGGAAAAAGAGAAACCCTATGAGAAAATAGCATAGAGAAGTTTTTAATGTAGCAGCTAGATTTGGGCAACTTAAGAAGAAGAAGCCATAAGCTGCGTTTATAGCACCCAAGAGTTAAATTCTGTCTGCTCATGCAGTTCTTACTGGCATCAGAAAGAGTCATTTGGGCCTTTTACATCGCTGTGAGGATCTGAATGCCAAATCTAGCTTAAGGGAAATTAAAAGTCACTGCTTTCTGGTAGTGACAATTCCCCTTGAAAGTCCTGACAGGCGATGGAAAGGAAATCAGGCTCCCTGAAGTGGAGTCCATATTATCTTTCATCCATGTTATCTTTTCATGGCTGTGAAAGATGCCCAGTGGCTTTCTGGAAGATGCAGCCTGAATAAAAAATGACAAAACCAGCAAGATGAATTTAAAAGAGATAGAGATCATCTCTACAGACTCACAACAATAGGGATTTTAGGAGACCCTACAATTTTTTTTCCAGTAAAACAAACAAATCAACCTGAATTAACATTTTTATATTTCAGTTTTTAAAAAATACTATTTCATTTTTCTAGAAAGAGGGAAGTTTTTGAGACAAATATTGTTTAAAGGACCAAAGGCTATGTGTATCAGACACACTGACACTAACTTTTACAGTCATCTCATTTCTGAATTTTAGCCATAGGAGACCCAGACGAACAAACTGGGCATTTCAGCAGTGTAGGTCAAATTCTATTGTCATATGCTCCAGGGGACTGGCTGTCCAGTGCCTTTCTTCCTCCTGAACTTGTATTATATTGAATAGTATTTGGCAAATATGGGCTTTGGGCTGAGGCTTTGGGAGAATATCATGGATTTTTAATGTGATGGTATCTGTTAAGTGGACATTGGAATCATTTCACTTTTCACTTCTTCCTTTTCTTTTCTCTCACCTTGGTGGAGAGCAGCCTGTCTAACCAAAGCTTGTATCCCTCCATGTCTCATTCCCCCGTGGTCCAGATCAAGGGTTCCCTTCAGTCCTACCTTCTTGTCCTTAATTCTCCAGTACCCTGAGACTTTCCAGACATAGAATGCATGCTCAAGCTTGCTTTGGTTACAGCTTAGCATCTCAAACTCAAAAGAGTCAGCTTCAAGGGTGGTGTACGCCAATGGTTTTAAGAACCCCCTTCAACAAAGAGCAAATGTATTTGTATAAATCCTGTGGGAGGTGAGGCCTGAGTGGAATTGCTCAAAACATTCACGTTGTATTTCTGGAGCAAAGGAAAAATAATAATGCCTCCGAGTGTACCTCTCTTTGTTAAGTATTAAATATGGTCACGGCCCAACTCCCCTGTGGTTCTCTGAGTTTTGGTAGGTCTAATGGGCTTTTCTAGCCTGTGAGTTACACCCAGTGTTTTGGAATGAGAGTCATTCTACAAGGAGAACCAATGAACTTAAACCTAATAAGAGGTAGAGACTAGGTGAGTTTTTCTGGGACATGACAAAAAGGATCTGCAACGCAATCCAAAGACAATGCAATTGCTTCTCTTCACTGAAGGGAATATTAGCTCTGAAAAATTCATGGCACTTCAACTCAGAAAAGTTGGTCAAATACCCTTGTGTCAGGCTGTTTGGAAGTCAAAACTTTGATTTTGTGTCCACAATGTCCTCTAAGTGGACTTTTCTTTTAGGCTCACTAAAGCAAAGAAGGTGTTTTGATTTGCAAATATTAAAATCTTCCACGCTTCAGAAATGCTCTAGATAGGATTTCAGAAGGAAAGAATAAAAATGTATCCTTTTCTCCCTTTTCTTTATAACAAAGATGACTCTCTTTGCAGAGGTTGGAAATTCACAGCTTAGTCGTGTTTTGTTTTGCCCATTTGAGTGATTTTTTTTAAAGTACTGAGCCAATATTTTAAAAGGTGAGTGTTTTCACATCAATATCTGCATTTCGGGCTTGTCCTGAAAAATTGGAATATCAGGCACCTTAGTATAGATTTCCAAATGACAATAATCTACTGGAGCTAAGGGGCCACTTCGCCCTCTGAACAGCGCACGGCACCTCCACTTCACTATGTGCCTCACATTCCGCCCCCTCCCATCTTCCCCACACCCTCCAACTCATGCCTTTCACTGCTTTCCTGGCCTCGAGAGGCATTTGAGGTTTTGACCTGTATTCTAGGAGATAATATGCTACTTCTTTCCTTGAAGAGTTCTAAGTCCTTATATATCAATAGATATTTTAACTGAGATCAACCCCGGGCTGTTTTGCAAACACATTCAATTTAGCAAATTCATTAATTAGGGTTCAAGTTTTCTTAGCAACGAGTTAGGCTTCAGCAAAGAGTTACTTTAAACATTCTTTGGCTTAAACTTATTTTCTTCTAAAGTATTAATGACATTTAGACTTTTTTGGTAAAAAGATAATTCAGTTTCATAACTCTTCCATTTCCTATCAGGCACTTGACTTAAGAACAGCAGTTCTGCATTCTATTTAAGCTAAGAATAAATTTCCTTTAAAATGAAACTAAGGACAGGTGTCTAATACATGAATATGCTAGCTTCCTACATAATGACATTGGTCCAAGCCCAGACATTATTCCAGATACAAATTTTGCAAACAAAAATATTCTCAAACCTCAATAACTCAATTACACAACAACCAAGATAGGGATAAAATAGGACAGAGAAATAAGATAGTCCACAAAAGGAAGGAGTAGCAAGGGAAATCTAGACATTAAAATGCAAATGATGGGATTCTGGAAGACTCCTGCCTGAACGGATGGTTCCAGAAGCACAGCATCACTGCCATAACCAGGTCCAGATCTACAATGAGGTGACTGAGGCAGACACAATATTTAAGAAGGTGCCAAAGAAACTTAGTATTCATGATAAATACTTTAATGTAATATTTTAAAATGTTAATGCACTATTTTATACATCAAAATTAATGCAAAAAACCCATGATGGATAAATGGTCTTGTTGGCCCACAGGTTGAAATTTGGCCAGCATTTAGGAGTTACTCACCCAATGCCAGGTATGGCGCTAAGCATTTTTCATCCTTTACAAAAATTCAATATACAGAACAGCTCCAAGAGATAAGTTCTGTTATTTCCTATCTTTTGCCACATTCTATAGCTGAGAAAGCTGAGGTTTACAGGTTAGAGCTAATAACTGATGGGGCCAGGATCCAGGCAGCTTGACTCTAGCAACTGCTCATGTCCACGGCACTATCCACCTCTGTGGGGATGGCTCAGCCCCCAGGTCATCAAGTTCTGTCATGCTGACGTGCCTCCACTATCCTGGCGTTCCTCCTGAATTGAGGATAGGCTCATGACCTCAGAGCAGCCATGTGTAGGGGGAGAGAGAGAATCTGGAAACACACACACACACAGAGAAACCTAAAGACAGTGAGGACAAGACAATGAGTAAATACCTGCTGTTGGGGGAGGCAAGAGCAAAGAGGAAGAGGCAGTTTCACCATAAAGTTCAAACCCAGTATGGAGAACAAGGGAACCCTGCAGCTGAAGGGAACCCAAGTAACTCAGCCTTAGAGCTGTAGTGAAATGATGCTCCAGTCTCTGCGAGTATGCCTGAGTTCACTCAAACCTGTTTTCTGGCTTCCTTACTGTGTGTTCTTCCCCGCTCCTTCTCTACACATCCTCATCATAATAGACAGCTTGAAGTGTTCACCACAACCTGAAATAGCCCAATGGGCCCTCATTCCCAATTTCCCAGCACTGTCCTCCCAGTCTAAATTGTCTGTCTTACTATCCTTTCACTGCCTTCCCTCTTTTCCTGGACATCCTGCCTCTTCTAGCTGTCACTGCCCTTTGATGGAAGAACATTCATCAGTGGAGTGACATTGGTTTTTTCTTTCTTGATGGCCCAGTTGTCTGTGATTCTTCAGCTGACTCTCCAGGTGCTTCATTATCTGTCAGTTTCTCCATGCCCACAGGGCTGGAAGCAGAGGGTAAGCAGCTGAGAGGGCTGGCCAGGAAGGGAGTAGTGTCTGAGAAGGAATGCATGGAGAGGTAAGAAAGAAGTTCAGTTAAATTAGCAGTACCCTGTAAGCACATCTGCCTACTTTATTAGCATATTTCCCATAGAATATTTACCTTCAACTTCACGCTTGCTGCTACTGCTACAACCAGATTTCATATACATAGGATAGATTTTCCAGTACCACTCAGCTCACTAAAAATAATAATTAACCGTCTAACTGAGTGGTTCTCTGTCCTATCAGATCCAATGATGCCTTTTGGAAATAAATGCTTAACAGACATTTTGTAATGATTCCTGTATTATGTGTGTGGCTAATATAACCTGTTTACACATACTTTTAAACAATGCTCTAACTGTACAAAAAAATGAAAAGAAAGTAAATTAAGTAAAAAAAATATAGTAAGTGTAAATTCTTGGGCAGGAGTATACTAGAGACATATAAGGTTGTCAGATATTTTCAGCTCTGTTTCAGAGACACTGAGAAGGAGACTGTGAATAATGCAGACTGATGCAGGTGTTTTATATTAGCCACTCAAAACCCACGAGCAGTGTGACAGTCAGTGACATGATTTCCCCAAGTGGTAGCTGTGGTAAGCAGAAGAATGGCCTCACCGAGGAGGCTCATATGCCAATTTCTGGAAACGGAATATGTTACCTTATGTGGCGTAAGGTGCTTTGGAGATATGATTAAGTTAAGGATCTTGAGCTGCAGAGATTATACTGAATTATCCCAGTGTGACAAGGTCATCACGAGGGTCTTCATGAGAGAGACAGGACTCTGACATGGAGACTCTGACGTGTCTCTGACATGACTCTTCATGTCAGAGTCAGAGAAGATGTAACAATGGAAGAAGAGGTTGGATTGGTGCAGGGCCATGAGCCAAGGAATATGGGTAGCCTCTGTAGATGAAAAAGGGAAGAGAATGGATCATGCCAGAACCTTCAGAAGGAACACAGCCTTGATGACCATAAAATTGTCAGATAATGCTTACGTTTTGTCTTAAGCCACTAATTTTGTGGTAATATCTTACAACAGCAAAAAGAAACTAATACACTGACCAATTCTTAGAAAATTCCAAACTCTCGAAGTTCAATCGTTATAAAACTTGTATGATAGTTTCCTTTCTGGAAAATTTATTGCATAGTCAAAGGGTGCAAAAAATACTTTGTGATTATATGTAAAATGGAGCTCAATTCTAGACTGAAATAAGTATAAACATAGTTTTCACTGTGTTCCCAGGTCTTCTATTTTCTCACTCTTTTATCCTTTCCCTTCTCTTCTCTCACTCAATTGCAGTTTTTGGTTTATGTTTCGTTTAACTTCCACCTTGTTGTGCGGTCTCCTTGCTTTGTGGCTTCACCTTCCCTTTTCAGGGTAGCTTTTCAAGATTTTTTCCACAAACACCATTCCCTCCAAAAGGCTGCCAGCTGTTAATATTCTTGTTCCAGGAACACACTCTTCCTCTAGCCTAAAATGACCTTCAAAATGACCTTCCCTAGGTTTGATAGATGCCTGGTGGATCCTTCCAAAACTCAAGAGCCCTCATTTCCAAGCAGCTGCTTTGATCTTCACTGTCACTGGTAGTCCTCCTCTTGGGTTTTCATTGGTCCCTGAACTGACTTACCTTTATCAACTATTTTTGTTTTTTCTATGTGCAGACACTGTGCTAAGCACTTCAGATATATTTAGTCATTTGTATCATGTACCAATCCTATGGGTTAGTTATTATTTATTCCCATTTTACACATGGGGAAACTGAGACTCCAAGAGTAAACATTTAAAATCTAAAGATTAAAAAAAAAGGATTCTTGCTCTTAGAATTCTTTATGTTCCTGAAAGATTAAATTTCAATGGATTACATTAAAAAGCATGAAATCTTTATAACTTCTACTCATTAGTAATCATTTATTATGCTTATATGTACATAGAGAAAAGTTTCCAGACTGTGCCCCAGATGCTTCAGGATGCCTGTTTTTAGAGTGGGTGAATGGTTTACTTTATGCATTTGCATCATTTGAACTTTTCACAGTGGTCAATTAGTGAAGTCAAATTTATTTGTCTTTGGTGTATAAATTCTAAATAAAAAAATTTTTAAAGATAAAATTTTTATGGGAGTTTAAACCTTTTCTAGGCCAATTACTTGTGTTTATGTATAATTTTTCATATGTAGGTACAAATTTAATTCATTCACGTATTGATTTGTTCCATACTTACTTACTGAGTGTTACTCTGAACCAGTTTCTGTTCCAGGCACTGAGGATGTGGCAGTGAACAAGAAAGACCAGGAAACTCACATTTTAGTGAGGAATATATTCAACAATACATCCAGTACCATATACTAAGAAGAGAAAGAAAGCAGGATAAGGTGATCGAAAGTGGTAGGGAGTTCTCATTTTATAGTCAAAGAAGACCTCTCCAAGGGGTGTTATGTGAGCATCTGCCTGAATGAAATAAGGGAGAAAGCCTTGTGACTATCTGGTCAAATGTGTTCCAGAAAGTAATTTGTAATTTTTATGCAACAGTTTAGGTTTTATTTTAAAATCGGAGTTAATCATGTCAAAAGTACTTATTGAGCATGTACTAGGTGCTTGGTGGGCTGTTGGATAACAAGGAAATGTGAGATCTGACCTTGGCCACCTCATTTACAACCTTGATGGGAATTGAGAACAACACATATAAAAATATCAAGTGGTAAAACAGTCTAGAGTTATTTGGTGCTAAACTGTGTGACACAGATTCTAGGTTTTGGGGGTCCCCTTTGGGTCTTGCATCTTCAGAAGTGAAAGTCTAATTTTGCTAGATTCAAACATTTTTAAGGACAAGGCAGTAGACTGAAACCAGAGGTGGAAAAAAAGTTGTTTCATGCAACTTTAGTTCTCACTCCTGTAGGGATTTCCTCCTCTGAGGAGGTGAGTTATATTTAGAAATACAGTTCTAGTTGGGGATGGCAAACTGTTGGGAATCCAGACAATTGATTTACCATTTATGGCATCCTAAGAGGTGGTAGCATTCCTTGGACTGTCTTGCTACAGGGTGGTGGAAAGGGTAGCAAATGCATTCTTTTCCCTGTTTCTCTCCCCCATTGCTCTCCTGTGCTGTGAAGTAGGAGTTGTCATCTTGATTTAGACTTATAATCAGATTGAGACTATCCATCATCTAGCACAGAACTCTCAATAATGGTTCCCATTCTGGGCTCTCAATAAATGGTTTGTGCCTGGAATACCAATATGCTGCCAGTATTTGGGCTAGTGGAATTATGACATTTTGGCTATTTTCCAAGTTTTCTGTTTTCCACAAATTCCAATTTCTCATAACACAGCATCTGACTGTGCTTCAGTTTCTGATTCTATTACCACTGAAATTTTAAAAAAGGAAAAAATACTGTAATGATTCAAACAAATCATTGGATTCATTACATTAAGGAGTGCTTGTTCAGTTTGCACAATAGGCTTTTCTCTGCTAAATTGTTTGTGCTTCAAAGACTCATGTTTGAATAAACTTTTTCTTTTATTTTGATCATGAGTATCATTGCAAGCATTAATTATAATACCTAGTGTTCCCACTATGATTTTCACCCAAAACTGTAGAAACATATTTTTAAATTCAGTAATCTCTTAAGCTTAAACCTAGGCAGCAAGATTTCTTACATTTTATAGAAAGGCTTGGAGGTTAGGTGACTACAAGAACAACAAACCAGATACATTTTTCTTCGACCTGATTGGAAATACATTTTTTTGCAAAGCTGCCTAGTCTGTTCCCAAAGCTGTTCCTAAGGATGCTAGTGAGAAGCTTTTCTGAAATAACATTTAAGTGCTGCTACAAACCTGAGTCGAAAGGCTTTCCCTGTGGTTTTGATTTATAATTTCATTAGCTGTACAATCAAAGACTAGATTCGCCCTTGTTTTATTCTCTGGTTTTAGAATTCCTGGCAATGACCTTGACGTGCTGCTTCTCACGTGGGGGACCTTCGATCGTTTCAGATCTTTGTTGCAACGTTTAGTACATCGATGTGCTGTGTCTCGTTTGCCTGCATGTGCCTTCCTTGCCCTTCCTCTGCTCTGTTCCCTGTGACGGGGATCGAACCTGGCAGGCTAGATTGATTTCCAGGCTGCTTCTTGTCAGTTGGTCTTTGGTAGGGGTCCACCAGTGGGGGGGACCTGAAGTTGGGAAGAGGGCAGGGCACCAGCTCCTCCAGGGCACCCCAGCTGCTGCCTCCTTCATCCCTTTCTCCTAGGGCTGGTTGTGGCTTTCTGCTGCTATTAGTCTCTGGGCTGCCTCATTTTCCTATTTGGTTTCTCAACAGCTCTTCCATCGCCTGTGCCCCCACTCACCGGCTATTAAAGTCCCTGTTTTAGGTGTGTAAAGTAGTTTCTGATTTCCTTTAGACCTTGATTGATACAGGTATCAGTTGTCAGGGATGAGTGTCAGCAGAACAAACCACTGTTTTTGTGAGAATTCTCAGAAAATTAAAGTTTATAAAATTTACGCCATTTTAGACCTCAAGGAACAAGATAACACGGGAAAACTGAGAAAATAACTTTATCATTTTGTAGGCACGTACTTCTGAGCTGATGAATTATTTTATATACTACTATCAAATGAGACATATTAATTACATCAACCTGTGAGTTTCTTTATTGTCCCTCTTGGATTTGTAACACTTTGTAACTAGTGAAGGATATAAAGCATGCTGCTAAAGTATATTAACTGAAATATTTAAAAGTTTATACCTATTGTGCAACATGGAGAATATCATCAATATTTTGTAGTAACTGTAGATGGAAAGAAACCTTTAAAAATTGTATAAAAAATTTGAAAAATTTAAAAAAAGTTTATACCTGAAAGCACCATATCTTTGTCATTATTGGGGGCAGACACACTTCTTAGTAGTATTACTATAAGATATACTGAGAAATAAGTTTATGTGATTTTTCTGAGACAGAGGAAAAACGTCTATCGTGGATGAGTGACCAGTATTAATAAGTAAGAGGATAGTATGTCGTGTCTTCTACATTTCTTTAACTACGTGACGTTCGGCAGTGGGGAAACCACCAGACCAGGAATCATAACACATAGATCTTATCTTAGGTTGGGTTCCCGAGAAACAGGGATGAACAAATGACTAATTAAGGGAAGGACCAGTAAGGAAGTGAGAGGACAGGGCAGGGAAGGGGAAGAGATGAGCAAAGGTGAAATCCAGCCTCGGCCCGATCACATGGGGAACTTGGGAGCATGAATGACACCAAAGAGAAGTCCTACCTTGGACAGGGTGGCTGGGCTTTGGTAGCTCTTTATCAGTCATGCACTGCGGGAAGCCCTAGAGTGGGGTAGAAGTACGTACCCTCCCAGGCATATCTGTCCGAGGAGGGCAAGCTCTGGGGAGAGGTGTAGCTATGAGCTCTTAGCAGCAACACCTACAGCAGCTGAGAAATGGAGAAACTGACCTGATAAAGGAGGTATGTGTGGGGCACCCACAGCATCAACTGTCAATATCAGGACACAGAGCACCCTGTTCCTGCCTTGTACAAACCCTTTGGTGCTGGAGAAGGCACATAACCTCTCCAAGCCTCAGCTTCCTTATTTGTTTAAAAATGAAAAAGACTGGGAGTTGGTAATAACAACCACCCTATCACTTTCCTTATCACTCATAAGTGTGCTATTTCTTTATTTGAAAGAAGTACAGTGCTGTGGAAGTGTTATTTCCCTGAGTAGCTAGCCTACACGGGGAGAGGAAATGTAAGTTTGTAAAGTTAACTTGAAAATTCCAGTTTAAACACGATCACAGTCTTCCCCTGGGTTCCTGAAAACAAGGAGGTAGTTTATTTTGGAGGCGACCCTAGCAGGCAGGACAGAGGAGCTGGGGAGGGTGAGACAGGGATAGAGGAACAGCCAACTTACAGGTGTGCCATGGGGGCCTGTGGGGCTGTGGGTTGAGCTCAGTCACACACTGAGCTGCCGTCAGCAGGAAGCGAGTCAAGGCCTGCCTGTCACCCTTCACCCAGCACACCAGAAGTGTCCTGTCTGCCACGCCATGCTCTTGGCGCTGCTCTGATCCAGTGATGCTCTTCATTAATTCCACTCTCACTGTTCTTCAAGGACTAGGCTGATCCGTGCCTTGAAGGAGAGATTTAGCAGTGTAACAAGCCGCAGTCCTCCTTGCTGCGGTGGATTCTGCGGCCACAATTAAAATCCGTCATCCTCCCTTATGCCCTCTAGACTGCCCTCACCCTCAGTTCTGACGTTGTTGGGTCAGTAGGTGACCCAGACCCTCACCTTGGAGGAGTCTGAGACTGGGTTGATTGACTTTCTGCCATCGTCTGTTCCCTGTGATCAGTGGGTACAAAACACCAAGAGATGCCCCAGGGAATCCCTCGAGATCCAGACTTTCATTTCCTTTTTTTTTTTTTTTTTTGCAGTACACGGGCCTCTCACTGTTGTGGCCTCTCCCGTTGTGGAGCACAGGCTCCGGACGCGCACGCTCAGCGGCCATGGCTCACGGACCCAGCCGCTCCGCGGCATGTGGGATCTTCCTGGACTGGGGCACGAACCCGCGTCCCCTGCATCGGCAGGCGGACTCTCAACCACTGCGCCACCAGGGAAGCCCTCATTTCTTTTTTTCCCATTGTGCAGCAGCGACCCTATCTCCTCAGATTATCACAGTCAGTTTCTCTGCCAATATAGAAACTCCATTCTTTGCCCGTGGTCCATGGTGATGAAGAGCCTGAGTGATATGGTAGAGTCACAGCTTCTGGCTCAGTGTCCCGTGGAGAGATGCCCTCTAAGACCCAGGACCTCTATTCTAGCAAAGTTTAACGGTGTGGAAACAAGCAGTCCAAGTTAAGCAATTGTGTTATGGGGAGTGATGATGAGAAGAGCCAACCAATGCGTGCACCCCTTGGTGCCCAGACCTCTGTTTTCTAGCTTTGAGGT
Source organism: Hyperoodon ampullatus (assembly GCF_949752795.1). Classification (NCBI taxonomy): domain Eukaryota; kingdom Metazoa; phylum Chordata; class Mammalia; order Artiodactyla; family Ziphiidae; genus Hyperoodon; species Hyperoodon ampullatus. Next base: position 45,937,054 of record NC_136914.1, on the reverse strand, counting down.
ACACAGCACTATGTAGTGGCTATTGTTTCAGTGCACAGAATGCACCCTGGAGAACAGCATCCCAACCCTGCATGTTGTAGGCATGAGTGGTGCCATCGCTAGGCCAATATGAGGCCAATCTAATATCCTACTAGGCAAGGTCCTTCTGGGTGATGTGATATATGATAGGACCAGTGGATCCTGGCGTCATATTGGGTTGGCCAAAAAGTTCGTTCAGGCTTTTCCTTATGATGTTATGGAAAAATCCGAATGAACTTTTTGGCCAACCCAATACATCCACTGTTGCATCATCTCTAGGAGTGGTGGTCACTATAAGGCGAGTCTAACTCACACAAATGTCCACCTCAACCATGGCTGAAATCAGAGGTGAACCCCAAAGAATGTCAGTCGGGGCACCCATGTGTGTCTACTGTAGTCATTCTCACAGATCTTTGGTGAGATTCCTCCTTGTGTGTGTTGCTGGTCTAGAGACTGTACTCAGGAAGTGCTCCGGGAAGCACTGGTTCTGCCCCCTTTGATCTTCTCTCCCATTCACATATCACTGAGGAAATAGCAGGTAACTCTTACGTGCCAAGTTCTGTGTTAGGGATTCAAATATGAGTTAAGTTTCTATTCTTTGGGAACTCACCGCATAGCGCAAGGAATAGATATATAAATAGTGAACTATATTTTGTAATTGATATTTTAAATATAGAGAGCACCAAAAAGAGAGTAATTAATTCTTCATGGAAAAGTCTGGGAAGGCTTCAGTGAGGAGGTGATATTTGAGTAGACCATTAAACGGTGAATAAATTTCCAAAATAGACCTTGGTAGATAGAATACAGGCTGGGTGGATAAAACAGCATCAGCAAAGGCACTGAGACGCGAAGGAACATGGCAAGGCTAGGGTTGACAAGGAGGTTTAGGGACTAAGTAAAGCGTGTGTGTTGCTGGTCGTGCAGGAGATGACAGAGGGTAGAATGTGAGGAAGAAGGAAAGGTCGAACCAGGCCAAATTGAAAGGCCCTGTATTATATTTAAGGAATTCGGACCAGACAGGTATCTCCAGGTATGTGTATAGACCATGTTGGCAGCATACTGGAAACGATACGCCGGATATATAGTGGACAAGGCAGAGTGTTGGAGCGAGGGTTTCAGAGCCTGTGCCGCAGCACTGACAGACGGTGCAGCTTGGAGGGGCACTGACAGACGGTGCAGCTTGGAGGGGCCTCCATTTTCAGATGTGTTTCCAAATGAATCTTACGGTGGAAGTCAACATGGTCTGATGCAGTCAGAGCTGTTCTGATTGAAGCAATGAACGCAGTGGGGGAAAGGGAGTTGGATGGGAGGGGCCCCTGAGACCTATCTGAATGTCCCTTTGCTTTCTTTGTTTACCAGGGGGAAGAAAAAAAAGTCCTGTGAAATCCTGTGTGACTCCTCTTAGGCTAGAACATGAAACTTTGAGAGTCTGAAAACCCTTTTGCCTTATATTCTGGTTATATTCTTCAGGTATCAAAATGTTGTGTTGTAGTCTTCAGAATCTCAAATGACATGCGTGAAATTTTATTTCATAAAATGTGGAGTGGTAGTGAGCATCCAATCAATGTTGGGTATCCTTCTTTTTTTAAAATTTTAATTAACCCAAGTACTCAAACAAGTATGTTTAGGAAGCAAGTAAGGGGAAAAGTGAGGGAGAAATATGCTGTGTCCCTGCTTGGATGGGCCTGGGGAAGGGAAATGGGAGTCCCTAGTGGTGGGAAAGTTGTCAGAAGTTGTCTCTGATATGCTACATTTCTGGCATCTGAAATTATTCCACAGTCTCAGCAGTAAGCTTGGAGAATCAGCAAATGATGTGGAACTGGTGGTGGTGGAGGCAAATTATAAATACTGCGTCTCAGTTGCCCTGAGTCCTTATCTTTTGCCCCGTGGTGACATCTTCTTAATTTGATCCCTAAACTATCTCTGTTGGCTGAGAGGAGCAGAGGGGGGAGGGAAGGGGAGAGGAGGAAACACACCTGTGGGGGGCGGGTAGCAGGACACAGGGGCCTGCCCGAATTACCTGGGGATTTCTTCACACGACCCACCGTTCTTCCTCCATGAGCAGAAATGCTAATCACGCCCCCCTGTGGCAGAGAGGAGCTGACTAGCGAGTCGCAGCAGAGTAAGCCCTGTCTCCTAGGCGTGGTGGGGAGAAAAGAGGTTCAGAACCCCTGATTTAACTCTTGCTTTTCCCTTATCTCTCTGATAGATTCTGGGGAGAATCCTGTCTAATTTCATGTTCTTCATGATATCAGAAAACTGCTAGCTCCCGTACTTGTTTGTGTATTATAGCCCTTATAGTTTATAATTAATTCTAATTAATGATAGCGTGATAAAAATGATGAATATCACTGCTGAAAGTCTTAGGCTCAGAAGGTAGACAGTTCAGGACAAATGTCCCCATTTCTTTCGTGTTTTAGCAATGGAGAATGGAGTAAGAGGAAGGAGGTTTCATATGCGTTTATTGTGATACTCTGTCATAAAGGCACCCCCAGTGTTCTGAGTCATTTTAAACACCTACAGTTATGGGTGAATAATAACGATATGAAAAAGAAAGATGACTGCAGAGGGCTTTGTATTTTGGTAATTGGTGAGCCATAGGGTGGATGAGGGGGAGGGATTAATAATTTACTACCAAATCTTTTAAATAAAATGTTTAGTACAAATGTGTAGCTTAGTTCCAGGAATGAAAAAGGTTTTTATTTCCCCAGTGTATTTTAGACATATTTAAGCTGTAAAAAGAAAGGGCACAGTGTTAACTGTACTGTAATTTCATCCAACTTTTTAAACTTAACATATATTTTTAAAATTTAATGCACAAATACATGCACTTGGTTTTAGAAGTCAAATGATGCTAAATGTGTGTGTGTGTATATGTGTATATATAAATATAAAATAGTAGTCATTCCCTCCCTCAGTCAATGCCATTCTCCAGAGGCAATTAACTGCTCCGAACTCTTTATTTGTTCTGTGACTTCCTATTTTATGAAGCCAGAATTTTTAGTCTCACGCCCTATCTTCTCACCTCCAGTGTCCTTTCAGTACAGTTATTTCACAATTTTTGGCATGGTTTTTAATCTTTTTACTAGGAAAATATTATTTTTTTCTGAGCCAAATAGTAGGCGATGATTACATTTGCTTTATTTTTAGTTTTCCTGAAATTAATAATTGCCACATTCGTTGTTTTTATTTGCTTCACTGCCTTCACATTTCTGGCCCAACTCTTTCCCCATACCCTCCAACAGCTTTGTAAGATGCCTTTCTTAAAGTTTTTCTTAGAGCCAAACCTATTGAACAATCATAGCCCGTCTTCCTTTTTATTTTTATTTTTCGAGACATATATTCTGTCGCCCTCAGGACTCTGTTCCGTCCTAGGGTGGTTGCTTCCTGCTGCAGAATCGCCGTCTTGTGCCCAATTCACTTTGCTTCTCTCTCTTGTGCCAGGATTCATGTCATTTTCTCTCTTAGTTTATTTCTTCCTCCTCCTCAGTTTCCTGAAAAGCCATGGGAGGTAAATTTCCTGAGACTTTATATATTTGAAAAAGAGTATTTATTCTACTTTTACACTTGATTGTTTGGTTAAATCTAGGATCTTTGGTGGCAAATTATTTTCTTTCAGAATTTTGGAGCTATTCCTACATTGACTTCTAGGTTATAATGTTGCTTTTGAGAAGACTGTTGCTTTTCTTATTTCTGAGTCTTTGCCTGTGACCGGTTTCTCCTTGCTGGAAAACTTTAAGATCTCTTTATCTCTGGTACACTCAACTTTTACACTGCTATCCTCAATATGAATTCCTTTTCATTTATTTTGCTGTCTTTTAAGCAAGAAATTTATATCCTTCAGTGCTGGTAAGTTTCCTTGAAAAGTTTCTTTGAGAACTTCTTTATCAGTGCTTTCTCTGTTCTCTTTCTGGCACTCCTATTGGTTGAACTGAACCTCTAACCTTCTTAAGTTTTTTTTGTCCTATTTTCTATCTCTTTGTCCTTTTGTCCTACTTTCTAGGTGAAATCCTTGACCTAACCTTGCTGTCCTTCTACTGTTTCTTATTTTTAAATTTTAGCAATACTTTTAATACATAAAAGAATTTTCTTTCTTAACGTTTATTTTTATAATGTGTTTTTATTGCATGGGTGTAGTTTAAAACATTATGTTTAAATTGCCTATTTCTCTTCCTCTGTCAATAGAGAGTTAATATGTCCCTTTGGAGGGGAGGAAGGGACTACTGTGCCTCTTAGGGATGATGTCATGTCCCTTAGCATGCTGTGACAACAGCTTCAGAACTCCTGAGGACATTGAATAGAGTGTCTTTGTAGTTTTCCATTTCTTCCTGCATTGTCTCTGTTTTTTCTGAGTTCCTTTTAGTTTCTCATTATTTGTTTGCTTGTTTCATTTTAATATTGCTGATTTTCCTCAAATGCCTAGAGTCCTTGGCTGTTCATTCCTGTTTCTGAGTGAATCTTTAGAAAGCTGATTGGAAGTTCTGTGTCTATTCATTGGACTTTTCGACTGGTGGCTTTCACTGTAGGGTCATTAGGATGATACAGCTTTTTCATCAGAGACCCTCAAATGTCAGAATTTGTAGTATTTTGTCAGTGGGTGGTTCAGTTTTTCTAGAGAAGATTCCTTCAATCTTCTGCAACTTCTCTCTGTTCAGTCTGCAGACTTTCATTTAACCTCCCTGTTTTCATTTGCGAGCCTCACCCCCACTCTCCCTTTTACTTCTTGTCTCTGAGTCTGGCCCCTCACTTTCTCCTGCAGGGGTGTGGGAGGAATAGTCAGACCCAGCTTTACCCCACCTTCTGTGGTACTTGTGCTCCTAGCCTGTCTGGATTCTGTAGGTATTTTTGACTTGCCTCTCATCATTACGTTCCTTTGCAAGCACTTAGATTTATTCTTCCTTCTCTCTAGCAAGTCATTTTCTTCTCTAATGCTTTCTGCCATCTTATAATTTAGTTCAGAATTAAAATTGTCCCCTAGACTGATCAAAGATTGAATTCTATTTCTGATTCTTACTTCCTTGAGTATTAGGGTGACTTTTAAGATGAGAGAGGTTGGAAAATGTCTACCATCTTGAAACTGAAAATCCAGCAATCATCACTTCAATTATAATGGAGAGTGATGGGCTAAATTAGTTGTTGTATGGAAAGACGTTTTTCTTCTTAAATTCCCCTTCTGTTGAAAGCTGGAACACTAATATCATGAAAAAATACCTTTTTCTTACATTTGTGAGGGTAGATGGGGAAACTGAAAGCAATTGATCATGGCTGAAAATCACATTGCAGCCTTTTTTCCCATCATTGATAGGATGGCGATTTCTTCCCTGCTTTTCATACAAATTCATACTTTCAGATCACACCAAAGTTAGAATATAGTGGAAGGCAACTGAATTTTTAGGCGGTCCATAGTACCCTGCATTTTTGCACAGAAGTCCCAAGTAGAGTGTTAACCTGTGAGAAGAGTGCTCAGTATTCTGATATCATCTAAACTGATGCATTATGTTTAAAGTAACAGAGTCAAATGTCTGGATTAGGTTGAGGGAAGTATGTTAAAGTGCTTCCTGAGAGACAGGAGCTAGGTCCTCGGTGGTCAGATGATGCGGAAAATACCGTTACTTCTGTTTCACAGGTTAGGAAGCAGAGAAAGAAGTGACTTGCCCAAATTTCCGCAAAACCAGGATTCAATCCCTGGCAGTCTGATTCTGGAGCCTCTGCTACTAACCTATTCTGTGGTGATGAAGAGCCATGGAGATAGTGAGTATAAAGAGGGAAGCAGCAACGCTGGACAAAGGACAAGAGAGGCAGCCTGTCCTGACACCATTCAAGGAAACTGTACCCCAGGGGTCTTGTGACTATCGCTGAGAAGAGGGGGTGAGGAAAGGAACTGCATAAACATTTGCTTCTGCTTGAATGCGCATGTGCCAGCACCCCTCCACCAATTAGGAGAGCCGTCTTGAAGAATGAAGAATGCTGCCTTGGCTTCTGAAAAGAAGACCCCAGGACATGCGTTAATGAGAGGAGGAGGAGTCACAGCTGACAGAAAAATAAAGCTCTCAGCAGGAGCCCTGCACCGCCAGCCAGGCCTGAACTTGTTGACTGAGCAGCAAGACCCCTGCCGTTGGGCTCCCCCAACTCCGTAGCTGTTTCCTGCTGCATCTTGGAAGACCGCTCTCTCCCCCTGTGACTGGCCTTATATGGGACAATTAATGAGCAGTGCAGTGACAGCAGACACCTCTCCATATTGTTCAGAGCTTGGGCTTGTGACCAGACAATTCGCCATTGCCCTCCGGGTTCCACTGAGAAGTGCCTTCTCAGCAGTTTGTAGAAGTAGGTTGTAAAAGCAAAGGGTACAGCGTTAACTGCATCTCATCTTTCATTTATTTAGTCATCTGCTTTGGTGAGAAGCATAGATTTAGAAGAGAGGGCTGTCTTGATCTCAGATGGAATCCCTCCTTAGTCAGTATTAGGACACTCATTAAATTACTTTGGACAAGAGGGACTGGATTCTGTTACCTACTAATTCAGTGGTACAAAAGGAAATCCCATAAAGAAGTGTTTGAAGGGCTTTCTTCTACTTAACCTGTTTTGATTCCAAGAGGAAGGTATTATTATTCTCTTTCTAAAGATGAGGAAACTGAGGCTCAGAGATGTTTATGTAAGGGCTGTACCCAGGGCCACTCGGGGTTGAAATGGAAGAGGAACTACGGTTGACTTGCTTATAATCCTGGGCTCTTTCCTCAGCACAACGCTGAGTTGCCTGTTGCTCAAAGTTTGCTAAAGCCGGTAACTCCTCAAGGCTTAAAAGGCCTGCTGTCACGAGGCCCTGGGAGATCATCCAGGAAGATCACTCACTAGGCGTTTCTTTTTTGATTATGTAAGTGCTCAGTACACTGCTAGGCGCATGGAGAAAAGTCGGGTTTTATGTCTCTAACGAGTTTTCAGTCTCATTGGAAGATGAGTATGTAAACAGATATTTAAAGAACAATTAAGTTCTTAATTACATCTAAATGGTAAGTGTAGAGTTGCTCAGAAAAGGGAAAGAGACGGCGCAGGCTGGAATTCTTTGGGAATGGAGAGGGTGGTATGTGAGTGGATATGGAGGGGTGGGTGGAGATGGAAGATGGATGAGACATAGGAAGGCAAGAAAAGGGTTTTCTACCAACGGAAACACAGAATTAGAACAGGAAAGGGAAGGTTCTGAGCCGGCCTAGGAGTTTGGGGTCATGATGTATTGGTAGAGGGAGTGAGGTATGTGTGTGTAGATATACATTTCTTTGATTTCTTTTGCTCTGCTTGGTTTTTTTCATCTCACCAGAAAGCATAATTTAAAGTGAGACTGAGAAAGAAAAAAGCCACTTTTTTTGTGCACCTATACTTATTGTATTTCTTTTCTTTTTCTTTTTTTTAAAAGAAATCTAAGTTGTAGTTTGTTTATTTATATATTTATTTATTTTGGCTGTGCCATGTGGCATGCGGGATCTTAGTTCCCCAGCCAGGGATTGAACCCATGCCCCCTGCAGTGGAAGCACAGAGTCTTAACCATTGCACCGCCAGGGAAGTCCCTGTATTTCTTCATCTATCCATTGTACTAACTAGTTTTCAAAGGCAGAGGACAGAAGTGCCAAATACCCAAAAAATTATTTTTAGGAGAGTTATTAGTAATCACTGAATATATTATCTGATTTTAAATTCTAAAAATTTCCCCTTCCCTAATTGGTTTCAGGGATTTTTTTTTTTTCAGAATAGGTCTCTATCAGAGTATCCACATGGAAAGAATTTGTATTAATGTTATAAATTTGAAAAACGTAAGTAAAAATTAGATTGCCATGTAAATATCAGTGCCTCCCCAGGGGAGAAACTCCATAAATGAGGCCAGGCAGAGCCAGTCTTTCCCCCTCAGTATTTCCATGGTGTGAATAATCTCTCTTCTAGAGCTCCTAGAAGGAAGAGACCATGTCATGTGCATCCCAGTGTCAAGTATATACCTAGCTGGTAAAGGTTACTCAAATGACCTCTACCATTCATTTAGTTGAATGGATAAGTGAATATATAAGAGCAAGTATAGCTTTCATATCCTGTGCTAATTAGGTTAGTGCTAGCTGCCGTGACAAGTAAGCCCCTCAATTTCAGTTTGGTGCAACAAAATTGTAGTTATCACTCATGATAGTCTAACATTGATGGGTGGCTTTCCTCTACTTGGTGATTCAGGGACTGGCCTCTTTCCATGTCATGGCTCTGCTTTCCACTGGGGCTTGAAAGTCCACTGCATATGGTAGGCAGAGAGGGAAAAGAACATGAGGAGGGTACAAGTGACACATACTACTTCTGCTCACTTTCTTTTTACTAGAACTATCCACGTGACCCTGTCTAGGAACAAGGCGGGCAGGAACATGTGGTCCCTGGCTGGGCAGCTTCCTCAGAGAGACACTCAATATCATGGAGCAGTATGGATTTTAGTGGACAGTTGGTCATCTCTGCCGCATCTGGCTTTCAGCACTTCCTAGCTGTGTTCTCTTAAGCAAGTTCAGAGCCTCTCCAGGTGTCAGTTCCTTCCTTGAAAATGGGGGTCCCGTAAGGTTGTAAATATTGAATGACACAAGTATTTGAAGTAGCAAGCAGTAGTGCTGATGAGCATTTGCTTATATAGGAGAGCTATTATAATATTGTTACTTTTCATGTTCCAGTTCAATTAAGATATTTCTTGGGTTAACATTTATTTTTCTTCAACGACGATCACGGCACATACAAAACAAGGGCAACCCAAGGAGACCACGTACTCTTACGTATGAAGGTAGAAGAATAGGTAGAGACTTTTAAATTAAGACATCCTACTGGGGCCATGGCACACACTGAGCTTAGGGTAACATGTGGTACCTGTTTTGTAGTGTGAACTTTAGATAAAAAGGAGAATTTTCTCTTGAAAATCTACTGCAGATCTGCTAAGCGTGGGTGTGTACTGTCAGTGTGAAGGCTGATTGGCTTGTAGATACCACCCCAACGTAGTGGAGGCAGATGGAATGGAATTATTACAGACTTGTCCCATGGAACAAAGAGAATAAGAGACAGGACCCTGGAGAAAGGAGAACAAAGGCATGTAAGGACTCAGGGCCATGGGAAGAGAAGAGAAGGGAAGGATAAAGAGAGGAAGGGAAGGGAAGGGAAAGGGAGCAGCGTCTGGCCCCCTGGCTCTCCCTTTCAGGACTGAATTACTCATTCCCCAGCTGCCGGGAGTGTGTCGGCTGCTGAGGCTCCTGGCTGAATCCTCTCCCAGAAACTGTCCTTGGTTGAAGGGAGCTGCCTCGCCCAAGGTTACAAATCCCCCCAGTCGAGGTGGCACTGCTGAGACCCATGGTGGGCATCTCTGAGGGCCATCCCAGCTTTGCAGTTCCTGGTGGGGTTGGCTGAGGCCTCAGTGGCAACTGAGTTCAACTTCTTCTGCTGAGTTCTGCCCTCTCATCCCTTCACAACCGTGGTTCCCAATGCAGTTCCCAGGAAGTTCCTGCACAGCGCTCTGCATCTCAGAGTCTTGTGTCCTGAGGAACTGGACCTGTGAGAGTAGAGAAGGAAAAAGAATGGAAGAGAAGGGGAAGGAGAGAAGGCAAAAGGAAGGGAAGAGGACCCACCGGAGAGGGCTCTTTTCCTTGTGGATTGTCATATGCTGTAGTCCCCAGAGACATCAAAATAAGGGGATTCCTTCCCGGTTACCTCCGGGAAAACTCAGTTTCATTAGGCAATATGATTCCAACTTGAAGTAAGGGGCTCTTTGTGCATTCTTCTGGATTCTCTCAATATACTTGCCCAGCGAACAGTGAGTTTGTTTCATAATGGATTGTTATGCTTACCTTCCACTATCAATGGCCAGTACTGGTGTCATATAGTAAATCTTTATAAAGAATTGACTTTTTACAGAATCTGTTTTCTCCTTCCCTCCCACTCCCCACCAAACATAGTCTAACTCATCCAGTTCTGCTCTGAACAACAAAAATGTACCTTCCAAATTCATGTGTTGGAAGAAAAGGGAAAAAGTCTATTTCTGGCGTCTGTGGTGAGGGGCTTTCACTGAGAGGGCTTATGCTGCCTCTCTCCACTGCCAGGAGGGTATGGAAGTGGGTTTCATGACCTTCTGCGCCAAGCACACAGTGGGCCTGAAAAAAGTTCATTTTAAAATGAATTGCACAGAGTCTGTAATCAGTGTGATCTCACTGATTGGGGGTGAAGGGGATTCCCTGGAAACCTGACCTTCTGAGGTCATTCACCTTTAGGCATTCTCACCTTTACCTGTGTGATGCCTTTTTTGGAGACCTGTTTCACAAGAGCTCCCACTTCAAGGCTACTGTAAATACTGTTACATTTCCCTTTATTTCAAGCGGTTCCCTTTTCTTTGTGGGTGGGTTTGCCACTGTGAGATTCAATTTCCCTGATAGAACTGTGTTTTCTGGCCTCCCATGTGTGATTAATTCAGAGGAAGCCTTTATCTGTTGTGATCTAAATGGGTATTTGTTTTACCCTCAGCCAACAAGACAATAACAAATGTCTTGCCTGCAACGACAGGCTTGGAAATGCAGTTGTCACAGTGAAAGCCACAAAGCATATGAGTTCCAGGCTCTGTGCTGACACTTGACTAGCTGAATATATGCAGGAGCCAGAAAGTGGAAAATTGTTTACAGGAGATGATGAATGCTTTTCTGTCCCCACAGAATCGGCAATGGGCTTTGCTTGAGCCTTAATTTGACCCAGAGTTGTTACTGAAAGTGTGCAGAGTGACATGACTGTTTAACTTCCCTACTTTACTATGTGCTCATGTGTATGTACTCCAAGAATATTAATTGTGGGGAAGTGTCCTGCCTTCTTCCTCCTGCCTCAGGGTTCTCATGGACTCCAAAAGCTCTGATGAGCGCCAGCATTTGGGACAGACACTGACTAGATCTTGGACAAGTGACTCATTCTGTATTCCAGAACTGGGATACGGCTGGTGCTCACAGGGAAAACTCAAGGATGGAGCATCTCCATTGCTATCCTGGAGAAGGTGGAGCCCTACTGGAACATAAATCCACATCTCTCGTACTTATTTGCCCCAAATCCATTAGTCCTCTACTGTCACATACTTAACATTCACAGTAAATACTTTTCTGCCCATAGTTCTAAAGACAGAGATGATAATGAAAATATGCTGATAACTGTGCCATCTTTATTATAAAAGCTGAAAAAAATATGACTTAGTTGGTGCTCTTCCTAGTGACAAGCCTGAGTGTTTAATGCTACCTTGAGATGGTTCCTTAGGGATCCATTTTATGTCATTTTCTTGTAACTGTCACTCTAATGTGCTGGAGGGAAGTTTTACTGTCATTTGCATATTCTGAAAGTTTACTGAATTTTAAGAGATGTGTGCTTGAGAAATAACTTGTCTTGATATATTTAGGAATTTAGAGGGTTTTTTTCCTGGTTGGAACTACCAAGCTTGGCTGCTACCCTAGTCATTTATATAGTGTAGCTTTATGTGGATTTAGTCCAAATACTTGGGATTTAAAGAGGATTAAATGATTCGCATACACAGTGAAATGAGGGGACCGTACATGGGAGCAAGTACTTGGAGTCCAGAACCCTCAGCAGAGCTTCTACCAAGTGCTCTGAGAGTAGCGAGAAAGGAGGAGGGAAGAGCTGACCAAGTCACCATGGGATCCTTTCACAGTGGAAATGGCACTTGAACTAGGTTTTGAAGAATTATTAGGAGTTTGGAGGATGGGAAAATGTAGTGAAGACCACCGCAGACAGGGGGCAAAGCATGAAGAGGTAAGGAGATACAACACAATGGGATATACTTGTGGATTTGACAAGTGTTCTGTGGGTAAGAAGGCACCTAGAGATTGTAAGAGAGTCTAGGGGATTTGAAACTCAGACAGGTGGCGCCATGGAAGTCTTTCAGGCAGCAGAGTGAGCGTAAGAGTGGGCGACGATCAACTACTGTGTGGAGGGTGAGTGAGATGAGAATTGAGGTGTGGCTGCAAACAGGTCAGTCACGGGCCCTGGTGACCTCTGAGGGAGCAGTTGCAGTGAGGTGGTGCTGTGGAACCAGGCTGCAAAGAATGACAGAGTAGGTTGAAGGTCAAGAATATTAGCGATAAAGAGAGAGGGAGAGTGTGGTTGGTATGGTAGAGAGAGGATGAAGGATGGTTAAGGGAAGGTGGGATGGTGAAGATTTGTGTAAGTGTCACCACCCCTATGAACTATTTGTTATTTGTATGCTCTTCTGGACTTCTTTGATATATTTGACCCCACTAAAATCCCCAAGTAGAGATGAGCATTGCTTGAACTTTCTTCTTGGCTTCCGAAATACTAGAGAAAACTTAGCTGCTTACATGTTTGCCTTCCCTTTCCAGACCATAAACAGTTTGAGGGCAGGGGCTGTGTTTTATTAGTATTTGTATCCCCCATCCCTGGCACTTAGTAGGTGTTCAGTTGGGGTTTGTTGAGGAGGGATTGAATGATGACATAAATGTGATAGGTTGACGGGAAGGAAACCATAGAAATGGAGAGTTTGAAGGTAACAGAGAGAAGGGAGGTATTGATAAGAGGAAATTTCAGAAGGTAGAAAGGGATAGATCCTCCAGAATAGGGATTGGCAAACTTTTCTGTAAAGGCCTGAATAGTAAATATTTTAGACTTTGTGGGCCAGATGGTCTCTGTTACCCAGCTCTGCCATCACAGTGTGAGAGTAGCCATCTACAATAGGTCAAAGAAAGGCTGTGTTCCAGTAAAACTTGGCTTATAAAAACAGGCCCTGACCCACGCTCTATAAGATGTAGAAGGGGAGGGAGACTGGCACTAGCTTGAAAAGGTGTAGGCAACTTCTTCCCCAAAGAAGGTGGGAGAAGAAGAGGCAAGGGAAGTTGCAGTAGTTCATCTGAGAAAGGCTTTGTTAAGAGAAGACAGTGTCAATAGTAGGGGAACAAGGTTTTAAGGGGAATAGAAATCATTCCAGGGAAGTTCTCTGAAGAATCTTCTAGGAAATATACCAGGAAAATTTTAGGGCCACTGTGGAACCAGGAATAGAGTAGATACCTTGGTCTCAATTAGCATAATTATGTGAATTTCACCACTTAAATAAGAGTGTCCACTTTCCTCTTCCGTCAGCTTACTGTGCACCATTCCCTAGTATGGGTATAGACATTTTTCAGGTTATGGGACATCAGTACTGACCCCTGTCTCCTGATGTGATGATCCTCATCAGCCCCTTCCCTATCAGGAATTGATGCATGGCTTCTCTTGCTGTGGGTAGGATGGTGAGTGCTGACATCAAAGTAGCAGCTTCCTTGAGTTTGCCATTTCTTGCCTTAGGGCTAGGAATCCACCTCCCAAAGTCCCCCTTCTTTCCCAGACAGTCTGGCACCTCCAATTCTTTGACCCTTAGACATAAAGGGTTTACTATATCCCATCTCAGGGAATAGAATATTCCGCTTGCCCCCTTATCAAAGGGAAGCTACTGCAAGGAAGGTCTTCAAGTGATCCCTAACCCTTCTCTTCTTTGACCTATTAACATTCATTACATGTCCAATACCAGACATCAGTGCTAACTGCCTTTTTTTCTCCTGGTGACTACTCTGATTTTCTTTTCAGAGATTCAAGGGTTCTCATGGAAAAACAAATAAACAAACACACCAACAACAAAAGACCCACACACAAAAAAGAAAAAACAACCAAACAAACATAAAAACCCCAGGAATTACAAGAAGCAGCAGCAGCACACAGGTGTAATCCCTGGCAGGCATTCTGTGGTGCTCGCTGTGCACTGCTTTGCTGGACCTCTATCCCAAGCTCCCTCTAGTATGTGCTACACTAAAGGAGGGGCTGGAAGGTTAAAAATCTTCTGAGAGTCTCTTCCCAGCATGATTTGGATTCCTCCTATGGGGCACTAGTAAGAGACCTGATGTATAAAAAGAGCAGGAGGCAAGGTGTGAGGTCCTACTTTCCTGATTCATTGGCTTCTGCAGCTGCGGGGCTGTCTCCATCCTGGTGGAGGAGGCTTGCTTCCATCAGCAGCTCCCTGATGGGCTATTTCAGCAAGGACGCAGGAGCTTTTTAGATCACAACAGAGGCTGAATGATCATGGGAGCTCTTCTTGGAAGCTTGACTTACTCTGTTCCTTTGCCTCCTTTAATGATTGTGTTAAGCACCTAAAACCCAGCAGTAAAATATATTTTTTGCTTAAACCAGGTATGGCAGTGTATGTTGTCCGCAACTGGACCTAAATGGATACAGTATCCCACCAGACCCACAGGTTGAGCTAGGAAGTCAAGAAAGAGATGGCTGAGTGCTGTCAGGCTTGATGAGTGGGAGAATAGGTTCGGGGTGGGGGGTGAGGCGCGAGGGGGTGAGGGAGGAGGGCAGGAGCCAGGACTCAAATACACGTTGAGATGTTGAAGCCAGGTGGAGACCGAGAGCTGGGAGGGGAGGAAGCCGCCTGGCACTGGGGGTCTCCATGAAGGTGAAGGCTGCTTTCACTGGGTATAAACAGGGGAGGTATGCCTTGGCATCAATCAACGAAACATATCAATACTTCTGTGAGTCTCACAATATGCTATTACTCAGGTAATATTTAAATTTGATCACAGGGCAGTAAAGTCTGACTGAAGAATTAAATGAATCTCTTTTAGACACCTTGTAACGATTTTTCTGGGCGTGATTACGCATAGAGAACAATAAAACTGCAGTGCGACGTGCATGCTAGGCTACTGCTGGGTTCACTCACCAAGTTCACCCTCAAGGAGCTGACCGGGATGTCGGGGCCCTGTAGGGGTCACTTGCAAATAGTGAAACCACAAGTACGAATGGAGTTTGTTTTATATGTTAGTTGTCGGCTTGTTTTTTAGTTAAACTAATAGATTAGATAATAAGTGTGCTAATTAAATCTTTACTTGCTTTTTAAGTATTTCATATGTTGGTCAGAAACTTGTGGTTGTTTAATGAGTACCTGATAACTGAATTATTAGCCATACAAATGTAATTGAGACCTTAAGAGCCTATGGGTAAAAATGAAATCATCTTATCATTAATGTCCCATTTATAAAGCCTGAGCTGCTTTCTTATGCCTTGAGTGTCTCAGATCTCCCTCAACATTCTCCTCATTTATAACTAGCAAAGACCTGGGTTTATGTAAATAGCAAATATTTTTATGGGATTTGGTCAGATAATTAAAAGATGTATCACTTCTGTTCTTCAGTGGGCTTCATATTTAAATAATTTATTACAAACCGAAGGCACTGTAAATGTGTTTTCTTCACATGGTTTTTATAAAATGTTTGAATTCATTGCCAAAAATAAAAATCAAAGAATCTTACCAGAAAACCCAGGTTTCCTAACAACATGGGTGCTCTTTCTGGCTGGAGCAGGGTAGCTGCTCTGCCAATGAGAGGCGTATGGCAAGCTGACTCCAGGCAGCCCCAGCCAGGCTTCCCTCATTTATATCGCCTGCCTGACTCCTGGGGGCATTTAAGTTTATGACCCATGTAATAGCTTATTATTGAATAAATAAAAGTTGTCACCTAGAACTGGAACATGGGGTCCTCTTAAAAAATCACCATGTTAAGAATATGCATGGCTTCCCTGGTGGTGCAGTGGTTGAGAATCTGCCTGCTAATGCAGGGGACATGGGTTCGAGCCCTGGTCTGGGAAGATCCCACATGCCACGGAGCAACTGGGCCCATGAGCCACAACTACTGAGCCTGCGCGTCTGGAGCCTGTGCTCCGCAACAAGAGAGGCTGCGATGGTGAGAGGCCCGCGCACCGCGATGAAGAGTGGCCCCCACTTGCCACAACTGGAGAAAGCCCTTGCACAGAGGCGAAGACCCAATACAGCGAAAATAAATAAATTAATTAATAAACTCCTACCCTCCCCACAAAAAAAAGAATATGCAGCCATTGGTCATTAAAATTGTATTTGTAATGTCATCTTTGTGAAAAAATATTATTTGGATTTCTGTTCTGGGATATGCAGGTTTTCAAGATTCACCAATTAATTCCTATGCTACACTATCATTAGCCTCTTTATCCAGCACTCATTGAGCACCTTCTATTGCTAAGTTGTTATTTATGCAACTTGGAAAACACTTTTGAAACCATGGTATTTATTTGCCTGGTCCTCTTAGATTGTTCATTTCTTTCATCTTTGAGGAGTATCTATCTTTGCCATGTTCCTGGGGGAGCTGGTTCTGCTCTGTTCCCTCCTCTTTCCTCTAGTACATTCTTTTGTGCACTACTATCTGTATCACCTTTTTTCTTTTTCACTTTTTCGCTTGAAAAATGTATCACTTAATCATGAAGTGTATCCCTGGAAAATAAACATATACCAACAGTCACTATTTTGATAAAACGTAAATAAAAAGCCAGTATAGCTACTTTAATATATATCAAGGAATTAAATTTATTTATTCATTTGTTCACTCAGCAGATACTTCTTGAGCACCTAATGAGTGCCTGATGTTTCTAGATCCTAAGGATGCAATGGTGAACCAAAGAGAACAGCATTCAGCTACACTCTAGTGGAGAGAAGGCACTCAACAGAAGACTTATATCTTGTGAATAGTGCCAGCACTATGAAGAATGGTGATGGAGGGGAGGTGATCGAGTCCCATTGGTGCTATTCTAGATGTGTGAGGCAAGTAAGGCCTCACTGAAGAGGTAACATTTGAGTAGAGACCTGAATGAAGCAAGGGGATGAGCCACGTGGATGTTTGTTGGAGCTTTACTGGGTGTTGGAACAGCTCTTGCAAAAGGCCTGAGGAAAGAATGTTCTTGGTGTGTTCCTTGAGGCTAGTGTGGCTAGAATGGAGTGACTGCAGGAGAAGGTTGGACAGGGTCCGGGTTCAGGTTAAGTAGGCTTTGTAGGCCATGAGAAGGAATTTGGGTTGGATTTTAATTGTGATGGGAAACCATGTAAGGAAGATTTGCTTGTTTGTTCTTAAGATGGGAGAGCCCTGAGCATCTATGAGTATACACGCAGAGGAGAGGAGCTGGCTATGGAGAATGCCTGATCAGTGGTGGTTTGGTTCCCAGATTCAAGCTCAGGTTCACATGACTGAGGTGGAACACAGAGCTTGCTGTAACTATGGCCGGCTCTTCCTATTGCCCTGCCAGGGGCCCCTGGGTTCCTTCCCCTCTCCCTGACTCCCTCTTGCTGGTGTAGGGTACTCCCTGCAGACTGTATCAGCACAATGCAAAAGTGGGGCATGCCGGTTTCTCATATATTTGTGACTTGTGGTGTACCTGCCTTGGTGACATTTGAGTCTCCCCGGGAGAACACGGATTCCAGGAACCACGGTCTACATATTTGAATATGTGATCTCACCAGTATGAATATCTGAATGCTCACTCAGGGATGCATCCATATCTATTGGAACTGATGGAGGAAGCCCTGGCTCTGTGGCATCTTTCTGTTCAGAATCCTCCAGTTGCACGTTTGGATGGATGTGCATAGGCAGGTGTATCTATCAGGAGGGACATTTTTTTAAAAACCATCTTTATTGGAGTATAATTGCTTTACAATGGTGTGTTAGTTTCTGCTTTATAACAAAGTGAATCAGTTATACATATACATATATCCCCACATCTCTTCCCTCTTGCATCTCCCTCTGTCCCACCATCCCTATCCCACCCCTCTAGGTGGTCACAAAGCACTGAGCTGATCTCCCTGTGCTATGCGGCTGCTTCCCACTAGCTATCTATCTTACATTTGGTAGTGTATATGTGTCCATGCCACTCTCTCACTTTGTCCCAGCTTACCCTTCCCCCTCCCCATATCCTCAAGTCCATTCTCTAGTAGGTATGCATCTTTACTCCCGTCTTGCCCCTAGATTCTTCATGACCATTGTTTTTTTCTTTTAGATTCCATATATATGTGTTAGCACGCTGTATTTGTTTTTCTTTTTCTGACTTACTTCACTCTGCATGACAGTCTCTAGGTCCATCCACCTCACTACAAATAACCCAGTTTTGTTCCTTTTCATGACTGAGTAATATTCCATTGTATATATGTGCCACATCTTCTTTATCCATTCATCCGTCGATGGACACTTCAGGTGCTTCCATGTCCTGGCTATTGTAAATAGAGCTGCAATGAACATTTTGGTACATGACACTTTTTGAATTATGGTTTTCTCAGGGTATATGACCAGTAGTGGGATTGCTGTGTCGTATGGTAGTTCTAATTTTAGTTTTTTAAGGAACCTCCATACTGTTCTCCATAGTGGCTGTATCAATTTACATTCTCACCAACAGTGCAAGAGGGTTTCCTTTTCTCCACACCCTCTCCAGCATTTATTGTTTGTAGATTTTGATGATGGCCATTCTGACCGGTGTGAGATGATATCTCGTTATAGTTTTGATTTGCATTTCTCTAATGATTAATGATGTTGAGCATTCTTTCATGTTTCTGTTGGCAATCTGTATATCTTCTTTGGAGAAATGTCTATTTAGGTCTTCTGCCCATTTTTGGATTGAGTTGTTTGTTTTTTTAATATTGAGCTGTATGAGCTGCTTGTAAATTTTGGAAATTAATCCTTTGTCAGTTGCTTCATTTGCAAATATTTTCTCCCATTCTGAGGGTTGTCTTTTCATCTTGTTTATGGTTTCCTTTGCTGTGCAAAACCTTTTACGTTTCATTAAGTCCCATTTGTTTATTTTTTTTTTTATTTCCATTTCTCTGGGAGGTGGATCAAAAAGGATATTGCTGTGATTTATGTCATGGAGTGTTCTGCCTATGTTTTCCTCTAAGAGTTTGATAGTTTCTGGCCTTACATTTAGGTCTTTAATCCATTTTGAATTTATTTTTGTGTATGGTGTTAGGGAGTGTTCTAAATTCATTCTTTTACATGTGTCTGTCCAGTTTTCCCAGCACCACTTATTGAAGAGGCTAACTTTTCTCCAATGTATATTCTTGCCTCCTTTATCAAAGATAAGGTGATCATATGTGCATGGGTTTATCAATGGGCTTTCTATCCTGTTCCACTGATCTATATTTCTGTTTCTGTGCCACTACCATACTGTCTTGATTACTGTAGCCTTGTAGTATGGTCTGAAGTCTGAGAGCCTGATTCCTCCAGCTCCGTTTTTCATTCTCAAGGTTGCTTTGGCTATTCGGGGTCTTTTGTGTTTCCATACAAATTGTGAAATTTTTTGTTCTAGTTCTGTGAAAAATGCCAGTGGTAGTTTGATAGGGATTGCATTGAATTTGTAGATTGCTTTGGGTAGTAGTGTCATTTTCACAATATTGATTCTTCCAATCCAAGAACATGGTATACCTCTCCACCTATTTGTATCATCTTTAATTTCTTTCATCAGTGTCTTATAATTTTCTGCATACAGGTCTTTTGTCTCCTTAGGTAGGTTTATTCCTAGATATTTTATTCTTTTTGTTGCAATGGTAAATGGGAGTGTTTTCTTAATTTCACTTTCAGATTTTTCATCATTAGTGTATAGGAATGAAAGAGATTTCTGTGCATTGATTTTGTATCCTGCTACTTTACCAAATTCATTGATTAACTCTAGTTGTTTTCTGGTAACATCTTTAGGATTCTCTAAGTATAGTATCATGTTATCTGCAAACAGTGACAGCTTTACTTCTTCTTTTCCAATTTGGATTCCTTTTATTTCTTTTTCTTCTCTGATTGCTGTGGTTAAAACTTCCAAAACTATGTTGAATAAGAGTGGTGAGAGTGGGCAACATTGTCTTATTCCTGATCTTAGTGGAAATGTGTCAGTTTTTCACCATTGAGGACGATGTTGGCTGTGGGTTTGTCATATATGGCCTTTATTATGTAGAGGAAAGTTCCCTCTATGCCTACTTTCTGGAGGGTTTTTATCATAAATCGGGGTTGAATTTTGTCAAAAGCTTTCTCTCCATCTATTGAGATGATCATATGGCTTTTCTCCTTCAATTTGTTAATATGGGGTATCACATTGATTGATAGGCATATATTGAAGAAGCCTTGCATTCCTGGGATAAACCCCACTTGATCATAATGTATGATCCTTTTAATGTGCTGTTGGATTCTGTTTGCTAGTATTTTGTTAAGGATTTTTGCATCTATGTTCATCAGTGGTATTGGCCTGTAGTATTCTTTCTTTGTGACATCTTTGTCTGGTTTTGGTATCAGGGTGATAATGGCCTCATAGAATGAGTTTGGGAGTATTCCTCCCTCTGCTGTATTTTGGAAGAGTTTGAGAATGATAGGTGTTAGCTCTTCAGTAAATGTTTGATAGAATTCACCTGTGAAGCCATCTGGTCCTGGGCTTTTGTTTGTTGGAACATTTTTAATCACAGTTTCAATTTCAGTGCTTGTGATTGGTCTGTTCATAGTTTCTATTTCTTCCTGGTTCAGTCTCGGAAGGTTGTGCATTTCTAAGAATTTGTCCATTTCTTCCAGGTTTTCCATTTTATTGGCATATAGTTGCTTGTAGTAATCTCTCATGATCCTTTGTATTTCTGCACTGTCAGTTGTTACTTCTCCTTTTTCACTTCTAATTCTATTGATTTGAGTCTTCTCCTTTTTTTTTTTGATAAGTCTGGCTAATGGTTTATCAATTTTGTTTATCTTCTCAAAGAATGAGCTTTTAGTTTTATTGATCTTTGCTATCATTTCCTTCATTTCTTTTTCATTTATTTCTGCTCTGAACTTTATGACTTCTTTCCTTCTGCTAATTTTGGGCTTTTTTTGTTCTTCTTTCTCTAATTGCTTTAGGTGTAAGTTTAGGTTGTTTATTTGAGATGTTGCTTGTTTCTTGAGGTAGGATTGTATTGCTATAAACTTCCCTGTTAGAACTGCTTTTGCTTCATTCCATAGGTTTTGGGTCGTCGTGTTTTCATTGTCATTTGTTTTAGGTATTTTTTGATTTCCTCTTTGATTTCTTCAGTGATCTCTTGGTTATTAAGTAATGTGTTGTTTAGCCTCCATGTGTTTGTATTTCTTACAGATTTTTTCCTGTAATTGATATCTAGTCTCATGGTGTTGTGGTCAGAAAAGATATTTGATACGATTTCAATTTTCTTAAATTTACCAAGGCTTGATTTGTGACCCAAGATATGATCTATCCTGGAGAATGTTCCATGAGAACTTGGGAAGAATGTGTATTCTGTTGTTTTTGGATGGAATGTCCTATAAATATCAATTAAGTCCATCTTGTTTAATGTGTCATTCAAAGCTTGTGTTTCCTTATTTATTTTCATTTTGGATGATCTGTCCATTGGTGAAAGTGGGGTGTTAAAGTCCCCTACTATGAGTGTGTTACTGTCAATTTCCCATTTTATGGCTGTTAGTATTGCCTTATTTATTGAGGTGCTCCTTTGTTGGGTGCATAAATATTTACAATTGTTATATCTTCTTCTTGGATTGATCCCTTGATCATTATGTAGTGTCTTTGTCTCTTGTAATAGTCTTTGTTTTAACATCTATTTTGTCTGATATGAGAATTATCACTCCAGCTTTCTTTTGATTTCCATTTGCATGGAACATATTTTTCCATCCCTCACTTTCAGTGTGTATGTGACCCTAGGTCTGAAGTGGATCTCTTGTAGACAGCATATATACGGGTCTTGTTTTTTTATCCATTCAGCCAATCTATGTCTTTTCGTTGGAGCATTTAATCCATTTACATTTAAGGTAAATATCAATATGTATGTTCCTATTACCATTTTCTTAATTGTTTTGGGTTTATTACTGTAGGTCTTTTCCTTCTCTTGTGTTTCCTGCCTAGAGAAGTTCCTTTAGCATTTGTTTTAAAGCTGGTTTGGTGGTGCTGAATTCTCTTAGCTTTTGCTTGTTTGTAAAGGTTTTAGTTTCTCTGTCAAATCTGAATGAGATCCTTGCTGGGTAGAGTAATCTTGGTTGTAGGTTTTTCTCCTTTATCACTTTAAATATGTCCTGCCACACCCTGCTGGCTTTCAGAGTTTCTGCTGAAAGATCAGCTGTTAACCTTATGGGGATCCCCTTATGTGTTATTTGTTGTTTTTCCCTGCTGCTTTTAATATTTGTTCTTTGTATTTAATTTTTGATAGTTTGATTAATATGTGTCTTGGCGTGTTTCTCCTTGGATTTATCCTTTATCAGACTCTCTGTGCTTCCTGGACTTGATTAACTATTTCCTTTCCCATATGAGGGAAGTTTTCAACTATAATCTCTTCAAATATTTTCTCAGTCCCTTTCTTTTTCTCTTCTTCTTCTGGAACCCCTATAATTCGAATGTTGGTGTGTTTAATGTTGTCCCAGAGGTCTCTGAGCCTGTCCTCAATTCTTTTCATTCTTTTTTCTTTATTCTGCTCTGCAGTACTTATTTCCATTACTTTATCTTCCAGGTCACTTATCCATTCTTCTGCCTCAGTTATTCTGCTATTGATCCCTTCCAGAGATTTTTAAATTTCATTTATTGTGTTTTTCATCACCGTTTGTTTGCTCTTTGCTCTTTAGTTCTTCTAAGTCCTTATTAAATGTTTCTTGTATTTTCTCCATTCTATTTCCAATATTTTGGATCATCTTTACTATCATTATTCTGAATTCTTTTTCAGGTAGACTGCCTATTTCCTCTTCATTTGTTAGGTCTGGTGGGTTTTTGCTTTGGTCCTTCATCTACTGTGTGTTTCTGTGTCTTCTCATTTTGCTTAACTTACTGTGTTTGGGGTCTCCTTTTTGCAGGCTGCAGGTTCGTAGTTCCCGTTGTTTTTGACATCTGTCCCCAGTGGCTAAGGGTGGTTCAGTGGGTTGTGTAGGCTTCCTGGTGGAGGGGACTAGTGCCTGTGTTCTGGTGGATGAGGCTGGATCTTGTCTTTCTGGTGTGCAGGTCCATGTCTGGTGGTGTGTTTTGGGGTGTCTGTGGCCTTATTATGTTTTTAGGCAGCCTCTGTGCTGATGGATGGGGTTGTGTTCCTGTTTTGCTAGTTGTTTGGCATAGGGTGTCCAGCACTGTAGCTTTCTGGTCATTGAGTGGAGCCGGGTCTTGGCGTTGAGATGGAGATCTCTGGGAAATGTTCGCCACTTGATATTAAGTGGAGCTGGAAGGTCTCTGGTGGACCAGTGTCCTGAACATGACTCTCCCACCTCAGTGGCACAGCTGTGATGCCTGGCTGGAGCACCAAGAGCCTGTCCTCCACACGGCTCAGAATAAAAGGGAGGAAAAAAGAAAGAAGATAAAATAAAATAAAATTAAAATTAAAAATGAAAAATAATTATTAAAAAAAATTTAATTAATAAAAAAACCCAAAAAACAGACAGAGAGAACCCTAGGACAAATGATAAAAGCAAAGCTATACAGACAAAATCACACACAGCAGCATACACATACACAGTCACAAAAAGAGAAAAAGATAAATATATATATATATATAGTTGCTCCCAAAGTCCACCTCCTCAATTTGGGGTGATTCATTGTCTATTCAGGTATTCTACAGATGCAGGGTACATCAAGTTGATTGTGGAGATTTAATCCGCTGCTCCTGAGGCTGCTGGGAGAGATTTCCCTTTCTCTTCTTTGTTCGCACAGCTCCTGGGGTTCAGCTTTGGATTTGGACCCGCCTCTGCCTGTAGGTCGCCTGAGGGCGTCTGTTCTTCGCTCAGACAGGATGGGGTTAAAGGAGCAGCTGATTCGGGGGCTCTGGCTCACTCAGGCCGGGGGGGGAGGGAGGGGTACGGATGCAGGGCGAGCCTGCGGCGGCAGAGGCCGGCATGATGTTGCACCAGCCTGAGACGCACCGTGTGTTCTCCCGGGTAAGTTGTCCCTGGATCAGGGGACCCTGGCAGTGGCGGGCTGCACAGGCTCCCAGGAGGGGAGGTGTGGATAGTGACCTGTGTTTGCACACAGGCTTCTTGTTGGCTGCAGCAGCAGCCTTAGCGCCTCATGCCTGTCTCTGGGCTCCGCGCTTTTAGCCGCGACTCGAGCCCGTCTCTGGAGCTCCTTTAAGCAGCGCTCTTAATCCCCTCTCCTCGCGCACCAGGAAACAAAGAGGCAAGAAAAAGTCTCTTGCCTCTTCGGCAGGTCCAGACTTTTCCCGGACTCCCTCCCTCCCGGCCAGCCGTTGTGCACTAACCCCTTCAGGCTGTGTTCACGCCGCCAACCCCAGTCCTCTCCCTGCGCTCCGACTGAAGCCCGAGCCTCAGCTCCCAGCCCCGCCCGCCCCTGCGGGTGAGCAGACAAGCCTCTGGGGCTGGTGAGTGCTGGTCGGCACCGATCCTCTGTGCGGGAATCTCTCTGCTTTGTCCTCCGCACCCCTGTTGCTCTGCTCTCCTCCGCGACTCCGAAGCTTTCCCTCTCCACCACCCGCAGTCTCCGTCCGCGAAGGGGCTTGTAGTGTGTGGAAACCTTTCCTCCTTCACGGCTCCCTCCCACTGGTGTAGGTCCCGTCCCTATCCTTTTGTCTCTGTTTATTCTTTTTTCTTTTGCCCTACCCAGGAACGTGGGGAGTTTCTTGCCTTTTGGGAGGTCTGAGGTCTTCTGCCAGCGTTCAGTAGGTGTTCTGTAGGAGTTGTTCCATGTGTAGATGAATTTCTGATGTATCTGTGGGGAGGAAGGTGATCTCCGCGTCTTACTCTTCTGCCATCCTGAAGCTCCTCCCCCAGCAGGGATAATTTTGACAAAGTAATTTGTGATACCCCATTCATCAAATGACAAAAGCACTCACTTTCCCATACTCCAAAGCACCTCAGAAATTACTTAACTGTTTGGAATTATCATTTTCATGTTAAAGAACTTATTATTTTCTCTCTTGTACCACTGATTTACCTGTTTTTCCAGTAGAGAGGGTGGCCCACCATTGAGTTCTACCTGAAGCCCACTGATAATAAGTGTTCCCCTTGGCAAAAATTCATTGTCATCATAAGTTAGAAAATTATTAGTGTATTGTTTTGTTCCTATTTTTACTTTGGCATGATTTTTAACTCAGAGTAATACAGCAGCACAACTCAAAATGTTACCTCATCTCCTGCTCAGTCTCTTGCTCTCTTCAGGACCCTGGCTTTCCTGTTTCCAGCCTCCGTTTTTGAACTTGCTGTTTCCTCTGTGTTGAACTCTCCCCAATTCCCACATAGCTCCATCTTTCATTTCCTTAAGGTTTCTGTACACATGTCTGCTCACTGAGGCCTTTCCTGACCACCTTTTGTGAAGTAAACACCCCACCATGGCACTCATCTCTTTTGCTCTGTGTTGTTTTTCTCTGTAGCGTCATCACCCCTTGGCATGCTGTTTATTTACTTGGTTACTTGTTTATTGCCTCCTTCACTAGAATGTAAGCTCTGTGAGAGCAAGGACTTTGTGTTTTTTGTAGGACTTGGTTTTGATCACTGCTTGTATCCTGAGTTTTTAGAATGGTGTTGCACACAGGGGAGTCATTCAATCAGTATTTTAAAAACTGAACTATGATGGTTAATGGCTGGTGAAGTCAAGTTCGAGCTCTAGACCACCATTAGCAGCATATGCTTACCAACTGAGCTGGTTGCCGTAGAGATTTGAAAGCCCAAAGTAAGCAATTCTTCTAGCCACAGATTTGTACTGGACAGTTTGCTTTGGATATTGGGTTGTTTTTGCTTAGGAAAGAGAAATTTGCCAGTGTGATTAACAGATTAACAATGTGAGGAACAGACTGTATTGGAGCGGGTCTCTGAATCCTCGCTCCTCAAAGCATGGTCTGCCCACCAGCAGCACTGGCATCACCCTGAGCTCGTTAGAAATGCAGGATCTCAAGGCCCACCCAGCCTCCTAAATCTGAATCTGCATTTAATGCAGCTGATTCCTATGTATAATTAAAGATTGAGAAGTTCAGCTCTAAGTCACCTGACTGATGTAAAAATCAGAAGATATCTTTTAGAGTTTGGTCACTTAACTTGGTTTTGGAAATCATCATTATTAAAGGGGCCATTTTAAGTACTCTATAGTCTTATTTTTTCTCTTTAAATTGAGAACAGATATATTTTGAATTGGTCCCTTAATCTCTCTGTCCTCAGGTTCTTTGTCTCTATGAGGAGGCGGTTGGTCTCACTGTGTGTTTGTGTGTGTGTGTGTATGTTTGGGGTGTGCCTTTCAGGCCCTAGTCAGAGCAGATCTGTCAGTTCTACTTTCCCCTCCCGGTTTTCTACTTCTATCCTTCTAGAGATATGTAGAGCCATAGATGGAGAAATTGACTTTCTGAGGAAAATGGTGACCATATTCTGTTTGAAGAGAGCAGTCAAATGTGCTTGTCCCCAGAAAGAATCTCAGCTGATGTGTTAGTTAGACTGAAAAAATTACTATTTGAGCTCTTACTGTGTCTCAGGCACTATCTATGTGCTTTACATCATAAGCTTACATAAGCCTAACAACATCTTGATAAGGTGCTATTGTTGTCCTCATTTAAAGTTGTGGAAACCATGGCCTGAAAGGAGCCAGTACTCTGTCAAGTTCACACAGTTGCTAAGTGGACTGGCTAGGTGGACTGGCCCCCAGACCTGAGCACTTCACTATTTCTGAGGGAGAATCTTGCAAATTTACCAATATCTGTTAGAAGTATGGATGAAACGTTGGTCAAAGGCAATTGTGGTTTCTTCAGTGAGACTGAAAGTATGAAATGCTGAATCTTTAGCTGAGTGATCAAGCTTTATTTATTTCTTTTGAGGCTCATATTTAAACCTCTTGGTATGCAAAGCTGCTGATGTGATTTTCCAATGCAAAAACTCTCCAGCATGTGAGATTTTCCAATGATGTGATTTTCCAATGCAAAACCCCTCAAATATATATGAACACATCATATATATTTATTATTTTTATTGATGTATAGTTGATTTACAATGTTGTGTTAATTTCTGCTGTACAGCAAAGTGATTCAGTTATACATATATACACATTCTTTTTCGTATTCTTTTCCATGATGTTTTATCACAGGACATTGAACATAGTTCCCTTATTATTCACTGTAACTACGAACAAGCAGAATGACTTGAGATATTAAAGTTGCTCTAGCCACCTTCAGGCAATCCTGAACCTGCAAGGAGAGGTAACACAATGGCAATCCCATGGCGACTTGGTGAGGGGAAGGGGGGAGAGTGAAAAGGAACCCAAGAAGTTTGTTCCACACCACACTGTGTTAGATGTCTTACGTGCATTATCTTGTTTAACCTTCACAACACAGCAGTGAGGTAGTATCATCTCCTCCAGTTTACTAAAGAGGATAACCAAGGTTTGGAACCATTAAGTACTTGCTCTGAATCTTACAACTAACTCCTAACTGATGCAGGCAGGATTCAAGCCAGGTTCACTTGATCTCAAAGCTTATCCTCTTCCTAATTTAGCACTTTGGAGAAACATTGGGAGGTGCATATGGTGAATATGTTTAAAATATTAGAAATATGGACTTCATGTCAACATATTTATTTTAAAAAAAGATATCTCCCCATCCTGGTAAAATGATGCTATTCTCACTGTGTCCCAGCTCAGATTAGTTGACAACAGTAATATAAGTAAATTAAAAAAAAAAAGATGAATGTTTTCCAAAGACATCACTGATTGACTAAAAACAAGAGTAGTGAACAATTGGTTTACCTGTAGTCAGACACATTAGCTATTACATCTCCAGTCCTGGTAAGTTATCCATTTGTTCACTTTATTTGAGGGGGAGGTTGGCTGTGTTTGGAGGTACTTGAAGCTATAAATACACACATATGTGTCCAGTCACCTTCTTAGCATTGCACTCCATGGCTGGTGTGCATTGATCTGTACTGCACACACGCCTGGCAGGTTGTCCACCCCAAGTCTTCATTCTAGTGATTTGCTTTTTTGGATGCAGTTGCCCTAATGCTGGCGAGTTTTCCAAATTAAAAACCCATGCTGAAAATCAAAACTACACTGAGGTATCACCTCACACCAGTCAGAATGGCCATCATCAAAAAATCTACAAACAATAAATGCTGGAGGGGGTGTGGAGAAAAGGGAACCCTCTTGCACTGTTGGTGGGAATGTAAATTGATACAGCCACTATAGAGAACAGTATGGAAAGTCCTTAAAAACTAAAAATAGAACTACTATACGACCCAGCAATCCCACCACTGAGCATATACCCTGAGAAAACCATAATTCAAAAAGAGTCATGTACAACAATGTTCATTGCAGCTCTATTTACAATAGCCAGGACATGGAAGCAACCTAAGTGTCCATCAAGAGATGAATGGATAAAGATGTGGCACATATATACAATGGAATATTACTCAGCCATAAAAAGAAACAAAACTGAGTTATTTGTAGTGAGGTGGATGGACCTAGAGACTGTCATACAGAGTGAAGTAAGTCAGAAAGAGAAAAACAAATACTGTATGCTAACACATATATATGGAATCTAAAAGAAAAAAGAAGGTTCTGAATAACTTAGGGGCAGGACAGGAATAAAGACGCAGATGTAGACTGAGGACACAGCGAGGGGATAGGGTAAGCTGGGAGTGGTATGGACATATATACACTACCAAACGTAAAATAGATAGCTAGTGGGAAGCAGCCACATAGCACAGGGAGATCAGCTCGGTGCTTTGGGACCAGGTAGAGGGGTGGGATAGGGAGGGTGGGAGGGAGACGCAAGAGGGAGGGGATATGGGGATATATGTATATGTAGAGCTAATTCACTTTGTTATACAGCAGAAACTAACACACCATTGTAAAGCAATTTTTTTTTTTTTTCAGGCCCTACCCCGACCTATTGAGTCAGAAACTCTCAGTCTGGGGCCCACAAACCTCTTTTTATTTATTTATTTATTTATTTATTTATTTTTATTTTCTTTTTTTATTAGTCTCTGCTTTACAACAAAGTGAATCAGTCATACACATACATCTGTTCCCACATCCCCTCCCTCCTGCATACTCCAATAAAGATGTTAAAAAAAAAGAAAAGAAAAACCATGCTGATTTTACCTATCCTTGTTCTTAGCTCCTACCACAGCATAGGAGACTTTGATCCAACAGGTCAGCCCAGCCATCCCTATAAGGTGGAATTTCTTGACATATTTCCAGGTATGTTGATAAAGCAAAGTCTGGAAAGGAGAGGAGAATCTCTTTTTACTGAAAATGCACAGTATTTTTCACGTGCTAGAAGGAAGGGAACCGAGCCTCTCAGTCACTGTGGAGGCATGCGGGCTTTCTGCATTTCGTAAAGTGCCTTTCATGAGGTAGCAGCCCCAGAAATTGATAGGGAATCAGCACATTTCCCCCATTCCCAGTTTAAGCGGTTTCTTCCCTTTAAAACCAAGGACTTCCTGGAAGTCCTCAAAACAACCCATTTCTATGCTGCCTCTTCCTGTGGCCTTTCTTATAGAGGAATCTTAAATGTAGTGATTTGGGAAATTATTTTTGAATGTAGAGTTGTCAGAGCTTACAGAGCGATCATTCTAAATAATTTGAATCACCCTTGCTGTGTCTGGTACAGAATGAAAAAGGGAGGCCAATTATGTCTTGGCTCCTTTCCCCCGTTGGGGCTTCTCAAAATCCTCTGCGTTATTCTCTAGTAACAGTATTTTTCAGCTTCCTGAGGCAGCTAGCGAAACTGAGGTAAAAGGATTTGTCGTTTTGATTCTAGTCGAAATGAAGCATTTTTTTTGTACAGTACATGAAAAAATATAGAAGTCTTTTCAGTGGATGAACAGCCTATTATCCATAGCAAAACTACTGTGTTTTATGTCTGTCTGAGAATTACTGATTGCAGCCACAGCCCAGGCGGGAAGTAACTAAGTTGCTGCTGAATTGTCCTGGGGCCTGGAAATGCATGGGAGCTTTATTTTTTAAAGTATTTTCAATTGGTGCCATAGTCTCCATTTTCTAAAGTACAAAGGAGCTCTTTGCTTAGAAACCCTGATGGTAAAAGGCAGCCCCATAAATGGAGGAGACATTCTCTTAATGGAGGAGACATCCTCTTACTGCCAGGTCAGTTTTGGAGTTGGAGGAGAATGATGGATCACCCGTTCATTCCACTAGTGACAAACCTGCCTCTTTGAAACCAGTTTACTTTTTCAGGATGATCCATCAACATTTCCCAGTTGTGTCCCTGATGACCACTTTGAGAGGAAGATCAGTGCCTGTTATGACTAATATGCCTTAATTTTGGCAAGAACACAGAAGCCTTTTATGGAAACTTACTACAGCTTTAGTATTCAGATGTCATGGCCACCAAGGTTTAAGCTTGCCTTTTCTACTCCTTGGATATAAAAACTCTGACTCCAGGAATGGGAGACGGGAAAAAATTTAATCACGGAAGGCGTCATTTAATGTGAGAAATTTGTAGTAATCCTAATGATATCAAGCTTTCTATTCTTGTACGCAGGGTCCACTTCATGGGTGTGCAGCCCACACAGTTGCACGGGGCTGGTTTTCAGAAGGGCCTGTGCTTGGTTTGATGCCCTGCTGTCACCTTCTTGAAATTCCTAATTTTTGAGCAGGAAATCCTTCATGTTTATTTGTCACTATGCTCCACAAATTATGTAGCCAGTTTTGCTTGTAGTTTAGTCTTAAAAGATGGTAAAGCAGGGACTCTGCCCAAGTATTCCCAATTCTTAGTTATTACCAGTTGACTTCTTTTTGACTTTTGTTCTGCTTTTCTCCTTCTGTTTCTTCCATACAGGGAGGAGATTTATACAATATAGATGAGACAGACTGGGTTGAGGTCATTTCTCATTTACTTGCTGTGTGACCTCAGACAAGTAACTTCATTTCTCTAAGCCTAGTTTAATTACTTGGAAAATGGGAATGATAATGGCATTTAACATAGGATGGTTGTGAGGATTAAATTAGGTAATGCTTATAAAACATCTATCATAGCACCTGGCAATGGTAAGCACTCATTAAGAAAGAGCTATACAGTTTATCTTTTACTGATATTCTCCAACATTTTATTATGAAAATTTTCAAACATACAAAAAAGTTAAAGGATTTTATAGTGAGCACCCATACCTATGTCCTAGATTCTGCCATTAACATTTTACTAATTTACTGTATCATATATCCATCCATCTCTCTATCCATCCACCAATCCATCTTATTTTTGTGATCTGTTTCAAAGTTGCAGACATGAGTACACATCTAAATATTTCAGCCAAGTAAATCATTAACTAGAGTTCAATATTTGCTTACATTTTTTCTTTTGAGGTAATATACATAGAGTGAAACACCCAGATCTTGTGTATAGTCACTAGTTTTGCACAATGCTTGCACTTTTTTAACCCAAATCCCTATTGTTATAGAACTTTACCATTACCCCAGAAAGCACCCTCATGCTCCTTCCCAGTCAATCCCTGCCCCACTCTCCACCCCCAGAGGCAACCATTGTTCTGTTTTTTTAAAACCTTATTAGTTTTGCCTGTCCTATAACTTTATATAAATGCAAACATACAGTATATACTCTTGTGTAAGGCTTCTTCCACTCAGCATAATGTTTTTGAGATTCATCTGTGGTAGTGTTTATTTGCTTTTCTTGCTGAGAACTATTTAATATATGATTATACCACAGTTTGTTTTTCCATTCTGCTAGTAATGGACACTCGGGCTGTTTTCAGGTTTTAGTTATTATGAATAAAGCTACTATGAACACTCCTGTAGAAAATTTTTTTGTGGAATTTCTAGGTCAAGGAGTAGGTATATATTTCATTTTATAAGAAATGGACATAAATTATCCCAAAGTTGCTGTACCAGTGGGGTGTTGGTAAATGTTTATCAATTGACTCTGAAAAAGAAACAAAAAATAAACAAACAAGGAGGAGGAAAAGGAGAAAAAGGAGGAAGAGGAGGAGGAGGAGAAGGACAAAAAGAGGAGGGGAAGGGAAAATAAGAAGGAGGAGAAACAAAAAGAAGAAGAAGGAGGAAGGGGAAGAGATGGAGAAGACAACGATAATGCAGACCACTCATAACAGCAAGTGCAAAGTTGTCATTTTCATGAGGTAAATAGTCCCATTATGGCCAATTTCAGGCTACCAGTGTGAAGTCATTGGGAGCTAACATGGGAACAGATGTGCAGGATTGGCTTTTGTGAACCAGTGCAGACTAGCTCCTGCACACCACTGGTTGTACTCTTTTATATTCCCACTAATGCTACAGGAGAGTTTCAGTTGCTCCACATCTTTGTCATCATTTGGTGTTGTTGGTCATTTTAGTTTTAGGCATCTTGGTGGATATTACTGGTATCTCACTGGGGTATTTTTAATTTGAATTTCTCTAATGAGAATGCAAATTTGCTTATTGGTCTTTTATATAACTGCTTTAATGAAGGATCTGCTGAAATCTTATCCATTTTTTACTGGAAAAATCCATCTAAGAAACATTTACCTTCTTCCAAGTGTGGAAGATATTCCCTACCTTTTCTTGTGAAAGCTTTATTATTTAATTTTTATGATAAGTGTGTAATCTATTTCAAATTAATTTTTATTTGGTATGAAGTACAAGTCAACATTCATTTTATTGCATATAGATATCCAGTTATTATAGCAACATTTGCTGTGACTTTTTGTGATGTCAAAAATTAGAGTGTTTCTATTTCTTCTCTCTCTATTCTGTTACCTTGATTTTTTTGTTGATTATTATGCCAGTAACATATTATCTTGATTGCTGTAGCTTAATAGTTAGTCTTGAAGTGAAGTAATATAAGTCCTCCAACTTTATTCTTTTTCTTCAACATTGCTTTGGATATTCTAGATCCAGTGCACACATTTCCCCCATATTTTCCACTAATTTCAGTCTGAGAACATAGCAAATCATTTTTTATAATAACCTTTCCACTTTAAGAAGTTAAAATTTCCTTTTTAACATTTAGCATATTATGATTATTTTATAAATACTCTGCACCCAATCAGCAATTCTCCAACACTGTAGTAAAATGTTGTCATTATTACTTTATTTCATGCAAAGAATAGCTGGGGCAGAGGGGTTAGTTGATAATTGCTATATGGCAATTCATTGAGGTAAGAATCAGGTTTTCTGCCTTTAGAGACAATAAATTCCATTAGATCACACTGCCTGAGGCAGACAGTGCCAG
This sequence comes from Hyperoodon ampullatus, assembly GCF_949752795.1. Lineage (NCBI taxonomy): Eukaryota > Metazoa > Chordata > Mammalia > Artiodactyla > Ziphiidae > Hyperoodon > Hyperoodon ampullatus. Next base: position 45,904,035 of record NC_136914.1, on the reverse strand, counting down.
TTCTCAATAAAAGAAGGATGCTAGATTTTTTACTGGTCTGCAATCAGGTAAAAGTCTCTGATTGTTTCTGAAGAATAAACATGTACAAATAATTATTGGTTATTTTCAGTGACCTTTATTACCTTGCATAACTAGTATCACAGATTGGAGGTGGAATAGTGGACTATTCCAAACAACATCCCCACTCCAAACACTATTTCCTTTCCATGTTTGAATCCCTTCTGAAAAATGTTAGAGCTTATGGGAGCCAAGTAACCGCACTCCTCTTCCTTTTAAATTCTGAGCCACTTAGAATACATATGGAAGTTAGATGAGAATCAGACATTGACTCTAAGGCTGGCAAAGGTGGTTCAGAATTATGTGGTCAAAGTGGCTTCCTGTGTCTTATCACCTGGATGGAGTCTCTCACCCAGGTGCAGACTATACAGCTGGATGACTGGAGTTCTCCCCAGCCCCACTGGGTCAGGGTCTGTCCTGTGAGCAGTCACACAAAGAGGAGACAGGATTGCAGAGAATATGTGATCCATGTAGAGAGGCTCTGAAAGGGAGAGTCTGGAGAGAGCCTTGGCTAAACGTGACCATCAAGTGTCTTCTCCTCCCGTGAGGAAGAGGAGCACAGAAGGGTGAGTAAAGAAGGCAGAGCAGGCTTTCCTCTAAAATGAGAGAGATGGGTCCAAGACAGGAATGGTGGAGGAAGAATCTCTGCTTGTCCCTTGATTTTTAAATACCTCCTATCATGATAAAACTCTTCCTTACTTCAAGTTAAAACTGCCTCTTTAAAGTTCTACTTTTTGGTCCTAGTTCTGTTTTCCTGATACACATGGGATAAACCTACATATTGTTTCAGCAGACTTGAAGTACTTGAGGTGCTTGTTGTTATAGCTTTATTCTTTGGTCTACCTTTAGCCGTCCTTAACTTTCTCAGATTCTGGAAAGTACACTATATGTTTTCACCTGCCCAACACCCATTCCCTCATTCTCACTTCTTCTAGTAACAACCCTCCGAGTTTTCTTTAGGGAACCCCCCTCTTTCCTACCTGAGCTATTTAGTTGGATGGGATTGAACACTTTCTCCTTCCACTCCCCTTGCTTTTAGCTCCAGAAGTGGGTAATTGATCTCATGCCAGTCAGTGGATTTGCAATCAACAAAGTCGAGAACTCATAAGAAATTTCACTTCCAGGAAAATAACTGCATTCATTCCTAGAATATTTATCTTCTGATATGCTGCAACATCAAAGCATTATGGGTACTCCAAATATTTCACTGATGCCAAGTTTAGTATCCAGTCAATTTTCAGGAAGAATTAGACACTAGCTAAATATTTCGTCAGTTCTATCAACTTGCTATTGTTGGAGTGACCTCTACAATGGCTGGAGAGACAGTCCTTGGCAGTTAATATCTGGATCCTCTGCCCCTTGATAGCACACAGATGGCTATGAATATACAGGCAAGGTCCTTTCTTCTGGGTGAGGTTGCCTCAGTGAAGCTGAACTGTTCTACTCTATAAAATAAAACAAAGTAACCTATACTTCCCTTTGGAATCCTTTAATGTACAATGAATGATGAAGTTTTAGATTTTGCCCTCCTTATTTTCCTAAATTGATAATGAAATTTATTTAGTGAACTGTACTGGCTACTTAGTGGTCCTGCATTACCCAAGGTAATTATTACTCAGATCCAGTTCTTTATTGCTTGCATTTAAATGTTTATTTTTCTTTTGTTGTGGTTTCTTGGTTTTCCTTCTGCAGGGAAGACAAATTAATAGGCATCAGGTACTAAAGTATTTGCAATTAGAGCAAAGTGGTAATAAAGGTCACCTGTTCCAAGAAAGCTTTTCTTTAAAATGAAAAAAACCACAAAACCCTGCTTAAATCAATGCACATTGTGTATGGATTGTTCTTTTTGCTGCAACCCCTTTTCCATAGTCAGGTTTTAAATATTTTTATGCTAATTTAAAATGGGTAATAATTGCAAATGTTAATCTTTAGCTTTACCACAGTTCCTTGATTGTTATCAGTTGTGTTATGAGCTAGATTTCTCTGATATAAAATAAAAGAAACAGAAATAATGGCATCTATTTTAGCCCCCATCCCATTCATTTATTCAATAAATATTAATGGCATACTTCTTATGTGCTCGCAGCTGGGGATGTAAAGCTGTAAGGCTAAGGACTTTCCCCTCAAGGCGTCACAGTTCAGTAGAGAGAGAGAGAGATAGAGGGTGGAATAATTGCTAAGCTATGTGATTAGCTCAACAACAAAGGAATGTTGGAAATAGAGGGGTGGCTTTGACTAATTCCATCGTGAACAGTAGTCTTTAGGAAAGAAATGTGTTTTAAGGGGTGAGTAAGAATTCTTCCCCCAAACAAGTGGGAGAATAGCCTATTGGGTGGAGGAAGGAGCCTACGCAAACCAAGGCAGTGTCCAACAATCTTTCTCCTTTTGAGAACTACAAGCAGTTTGATGTTTCTGGAATGTAAGGTCTGAGGCGGGAGATCTGGAAGTCTAGGCTGGGGGATTACATTGTGAAAGAACCTATGTTCTACCTGGGTTGAATTTTATCTTTTGGGGATAAAATGATTTTTAAAGCAAGGGAATGACGTTATTAACATTGAATTTGGTAAGATCCTCTGGAAGTAAAGTAGATGTTATTTGCTAATTTTAATGGACCATGTAGTCAGCAGCTGACTGTTTATGACAATATGGGTCTAGGAAAGCATAAATAATTGAAATCCTTGCTTGAAAATTATTTGGCATAATAAGTAAAAAATAGGAATCAGGCTGGGTCCCATTCCATTGACAGTAAGTAACTGTGACTTTGAGAAAGTTATCTAATGTCTCTTGGCCTTGGTTTCCTTCTGTTTCCTCATCACCTGACCAATGATGCAATTGAACACATTCTCTGAAGTCTCCTGCAGAATTAACTTCGTAGATGTCACCCAGTGGATGACATCATTCTTCGCGATACCTTTTAAGAGAGCTTAAGTGGCAAAGAAGAGTGAATGTCTGTGGCCCTGTGCTACCAGCATAGGATAGGACATGTTACATTCCCTCATAATAGGATAGTTTATTTTGATTAGCAGTCAATTGCTGGGCCTCCTTCAGGATTGTTGTGCTTGGATAAATATGAAATTTCATATCCTGGGTTCCAACTAAAAGTTAAAAAGTCTGAGATGATTAAAGGCAGAAATCATGTTTTATTTATCTGTCTCCACTATCCTATAGTGACTTTTCTTTCTAAAGAAGTAACTTGCAGAAATCTTTTGGGGCCCTTTTTTTTAATCTTTTTTTTAATGGGTTTTCTTGGTGCTCATCATATTTTCTATGCATCCACTCTTCTATTTCCTCTTAGTTTGAGGTATTCCTTTTTGTTTATCTCAAGGGTTATAGATTCAACAGAAAAGGCAGTGAAATAGCTGTTCTGTGTTACTGGAATGAGTTGAAGAGTAAGTTTTTTCATGTAATGGTCTTCATCCAAAGTCAAAATGATACAGTGTCAAACTAGCTGTTCCTAAGTAAAGGAGTTAGCCAATGCAAATGACCTCAGAGAATCAAATACAGTGTGCTGCCATCTAGTTCGTTGGTATATGAGTTAGGATATACTTGCAGTCAGACTGAGTCTTTTCACCTTTACGTAATGTGACATACTTAACTTTTCATGTAAGTGTTACTTTGGTCTCTTAGTACATGTGCTAAAGGGAGATGATATACCATATGAAGGTGGAGATCTGGAAATAGAGTCCTAGAAGGCACTTAAAAACCATTGTAACGTGACCATAGTGTTACAAAGATTATAACATTTTTCTATACATTAATTTACATTTTTTGAATATGTGATTAATTCAGTTTTCTATGAGCTAAAGTACCTAGAAAATCATATTATTGTGAAATTCACACTTAGTCCCTCACCGCTCATTTCATAAGGTGTTTATGTAAGGCTTAAAGAAAGAAAAAACAACCACAGCTTCTCTTTCCCTAGCTTCATGCAGATTTGCATAGTTTGCATATGATTTACATAACTTAATGTCAAAATATACAGTCTTCTTCAATCTTTGCAGCTTTCTCACCAATGACTTTTAGTCTTATTTTTTCCTCTAAATAACTTAAACCGTGTTTCTTGATTATATTTACTTGCTTTTTAGTTTCTAGGATAAAATAACCTGTAGTTGGAGGAAATCCAATCTTCACTTCATCTAATAGTATTCTTTTTATCTGTGCAAGTTTCAGTGGATCATTTGGCTTAGGAGTGACTTGTTTCCTCATTATCCCACGCTTTTGGGTATATATTTGCTGACTGAAGTATACTACATAAGGACATTTTGAGATTGGCTTCATTCACGTGGAAGAGTAATAAATGACTTCCATTTAGGGAAAACATGTACTGTATGTTAACAGCCTGAGACAGTAGGATGTGGCATATAACAGCATGGGTACCAGATCCCAACTGGCTGGATGTGAACCCCGGCTCTGTCACTTACTGGTTGTATAAGCTTGGGCAATTATTTAAGCTCTCTGTGCCTCAATAGAGATAATAAAGTATATCTATCTTAGAGAGTTTGTTATGAAAACTAAATAAGTGCATTCATTTAAAAGCTTAGATCAGTGTTAAAAAATATTAGCTATAATTATTATTTCATAATAATGATAATAATTAGACTTATTACTATTCCAAAGACATACATAATCCTCTGTGCCACAGTAATCTATAATGCTGCTCATTCCTTTTCAACTTGGTACCAGAAAGGGTTATGGGAAAAGGGATCTGAAAAGTTTCTATTTTTTAATGTTAAGAAGGGCTCTGCACAGTTAAACGTAACTATATAAAGCTGAGCTGCCTTTAAGTTAATCTCTGCCCTCTGTCACTTAAAAACAAGCCAAAAAACCGCCGCCCAAAACAAAGCAAAACCGGAAACAAAACCCCAAACACTTTTCTAATAGTGCATTAAAAAGTGCTAAAAATAAATTGTAATTTTGTGTCTCAAATAACCTCTTTATACAGTGCAAAGAAGGAAATAAAAACCCTTTCCCAATCTCTTTTTCTTTCAAGTGTATATTTCATCAGTACATACAATAATGATGTACTTTGTGAATAATAGCATCTCAGATGCAACGAAATAGGATGTCTCACGTGGCATAGCAGTTGCTCGGAAGACTTCTTTCCTCAAAGGACTCTGCTACAAACAATCTGCATTTGTTTTCGTCTCTCTCATTGTCTTCCTTGCATTTCTGGATCCCTTTTTGCCTCTTCTCCCCTCTCCCCTCCTCTCTTTCCTCTCTTGATACAAATCACGTTAGCTGTTCTGACTCTTTCTGTTCTCTAATTCATCCTGTGCCTCAGATCAATGCAGTGAAAGACCCAGGCCTGGCAGCCATCCTAGCCACAAAGACCCATTTCCCTGGTAAAGTAGAGGAAGGGGAAAAGTTATGATTACATTAATTTTGTTTTACAAATGGTTTCACAAGTATATCTGCAGAAGCATGTTTCCAATCCAGTACTCACCTTCCAACCTGATTTATCTGAGCCCGTTACCACTTGTCTGTAATCCCCTTTCTTAGACATTAACAAATTAGAGAGCATATAACCCCTCCACCTCAATCTACTCTTAATAGAGAGCATGACTCACTATATTAGCACAGTGGCAGGTCTGAGGGTTCCTGAGATTTACTTTGGAGTTGCAAATAGCTTATGTTTTCCTACAGCCTTTTTTCTCATATGGTTATAATAATCATCTCTGCTTCATTGCTGAAGTGTTTGGAGCATAGAGGGATCAGTGGGAACTCACAGGAGGAATGGCCGTCTACCTGACAGAAGGGATTTGAGAAGAGGTAATAATTCAAATGTATATTGAGAGATGAGTGAGTGTTGAATAGGCAATTTGCTGGGGGAGAGTTAGGAAGGGATTGGGTAGAAATGAGGGAACATAAGATCAGTTCAGATGAAGATATGAGCAAATACATAGAGTCAGGAGACTTTCAGAAGAGCCTATTCAGTGGACAACGAGGAGTTTGGTTTGTGTGAAGCTCAGGGCTCAAAGGGAGGGCAGGGAAATTTGATAAATTTAGTTTAGATGTGCTGAGTTTGTATGTCTGTAAATCACCCAGGTGAAGAGATCTAAGAGGATTGTGTATAGTTTGGAATAATAGTAAGTCTATGAATGGAAATATAGATTTGGGAATTTTGAACAATTTAAAGAACAGGAGTTGTTTGGAGAAATGGAATAATAAAGATGGATGGGCAAATGATTGTGTTCATAGATTGTTATATTACAGTTTAGGATTTTAGAAGTATTTTTTCCTTTAGAATTATTTTATTAAACAATAAATATACAGCAGCTTCTTAACTTTACGCATGCACTTAAATATTTTTAAAGGAAACGTGTTATGTCTTATTACACCATGATCCTGGCTGATAGCTTTTCAAAACTTTGCAAAAAATCTTTAAAAAGGTTTCACATGTCACCTGTCCTGAGTGGCAATAAACTCTAGGATGAGAAAATTAAAATTAAGATGATACAAAATAGTGTAATTGATCGCTTTTAGAATCACATTTGAAAATGACTTTGCTGTGTTCAGAATTCTTTTCAAATAAGATAATGAAGAACATCATAAGAACTGGATTAGGTGTCCAAATATCTTCTTTTCCAGCTGTTCTGCCTAATTTCTTGTACAACTTAGCCCCAGGTAGAAAGTAGCCACTCTTAGGCTCATATAAACCTTGATGTTTTTTAAGACTTCTCTAAAGGAGGGAGTAGGTTAAATCATTTGGTGCTATAAAAGTGCTTCATGGGCAAAATAAGTTGCCAGCAGTAATATAATGAAGACATTAGAGATTAACTGTCCATAGTGAATGTTAATGTGTCCCAATGTAGGAGGAAAGGTGATGGTCCAAGGCAGGTCTGAAAGTGACTATAACTAGAGATGAAATTGGGGCTTTCTGAGGACTGCTTCTAGGTTCTGCTTCTACTTACAGTGAAATTCACTTGGGTCATAGGTGACGTGGGTACCTGATCATTATCTTATGAGAATGTTAATGAACTTTATATTGATACTCCTGCCTGTTCAGAGACTGCAAAAGTTGTTTTGTCCTCAGGGCTTCATTAGGGATTGGTTTCTACCCTCTCCGTTACTTCATTCCATACAGTGATGCCCCATAGACATTACGTTGTATTCACCATCTGAAGTCTTTTGGAGCAGTAATGGTTTAATCACATTTATTGAAAGCAGTTTTTGCTGATCTATATATTTATGTGTTAATTATTAATTATATCAAGATGATTTTGATCATGATTAAGCACTTTAAATCCTTAACTGGCCATTTACCCAAAACTAAAGAGCTGTAAAGATATACACACACGTGCACACACACACACACACACACACACACACACACTAAAGACCAGGCAAATGCATTCTCCTTATTACCGAGGTTTGAGGTCACAAACCATCCTGCAGTCTCCAGGTCTTCTGGACAGCAGTGTGTATGACCACTTCCCCCAAAGTAGGTCTGAGACTCAGACTGAAGACATGCGCCTGCTACTTCCTCAGCTTTCTTCCTTAAGTTTCACTCTGTACCATTATGTACATCTTGGTGATCAGAGACAAGAAAAGATGACTAAAGGAAAAGGAAGACATATCTCTGGTAGCCTAGCACAGAAGGGCTGAGGCAGCTTCTACATCACTCATTTATCCTGGGTCTAACACCAGTGTTTGTTTGCCTTTCTAAAGAGGGGATATGTGGAGGCAATGAAGGAAGAAGAAAAAGGACGGGGAGAAGAATGGCACCCCTACTGCTGGGCAGGAGTTGGGGATCCAACAAGAAGAGGGCAGGAGAGAGAATCCTAAAAGAAGTCAGGATTCTAAATCACCAGAAGGCAGACCTTTAGCCCATGTTATACCCAACACTTCACCCTCTGGGACCCAATATATTGCCCTTTCCTCCACCATCCCCATAACATGCTCTCCTTAGAAGCAGAAGTAGGAAAACAAGGGAGGAGCTGTGGGCTCCTTCTAGAGATCAACATTTGTTTATTTGTTTGTTCAACACATATTACTATTTATTGAGTACTTATTTGTGCAGGCATTTTTCGAGACACTGTTGTACAAATATATGATGAGTGAGAGAGATTGAGAAGAGAAACTGAAATTTTGATTTTTATCTCTGGATTTATATGGAATGAAAAATACTCTCAATTACTCTGACATATTTAATCTTCCTTATGAACAAGTGTTATATAAAATGTGGGTGGGTGGTTTCTATATCATCAACCTGTGAGATATTAGAGTCTTTCGCTTCTATATACTTTAAAAGACTTTATTAATATATTGTATTGAATTACTATAGATTAGGAAATTAAACAAGTCTATTTTCATTCTAAGTTAAGAAATTGTATGGGAGATGTACCAATTTATTGTCTTGGTGGGTTGCTTAAAATGGCTGTATGGTTTTTAGTCTTCTGATAGCCAGGTTGAAGAGTGCCAGGTTATTTGGCAAGATTTCTATCCCACTGTGCAGACAGACATATGCTGAACTGTGGAATAAACCCAAACCTTTTCTTGGACTGTGGACCTGTGGACCCTCTGAGGATATAGGTCATGGTCACTAATATATAGAACTTTACATTGAAGACCTGCCAGTGCATAGCTGAGATGGTAAATTTGTGACTTTCTGTTGGTTGAGAGAAGGTAAGAGCCATTCTGACATGAGTTTCTGGACTGCTAGTAAATTAGCTAGAGATTACCAACACAAGTGTGTCCCCATGCTGATATTTCGCCAGAGAATCTTGGCACCAAAGAAGGCTTTCTTGGCCAGCCCCCATGAACAAACTGGCCTAGAGTCTGACATTGAGAATTGACAATAATCCAAGACTAAGGTGCATCTTTTGAAGAACGTGTGAAGTCCTGTTTTTGCTCATCTTATTTTTATTTCTTTCCATAGTTAATTTCTCTATAAATATTATAGTTAATAACTGAATGATAATTTTTTTCTCTATAAATTTTTATATTAATAACTACATTTGAATTCAACCATCTGCTCTTCTGTAATACTTTCTAAGTGAAATTGTCAGTTATTTCTAAAGAGAGAATTGGCATGGTGTTCCCTTTGTTTTCAGTTAAGTTTAAGAAGTTGAATTCTGTATCTTTGGACAGTTTTGGAGGTTCCATACACTTCTGATGATGGGGTTTGGAAATCTCTTCCTAAATGCTTAGGAGTAAAGAGTCTGTTAGAAATAACTGCATGTGAAAATATACAATTAATGACCAAGTGTATCATCTTATAATAAGTTTCATGCCCCTTGTAGTGAACGTCTGAGTTTGAACAACAACAGGTTGCTTCCTTCACTTAAGTCATTAATTAAAAGTCCTTGATGACAATGAGGAGGTTTCCAGCAGGAGAGCAAAGTGTGCAGTGTTGGCCTGACATGTTGGAAGCTAGACAACTCCATCACCCGGACCAACCTGGTCCAATCTTTTTTGGTACTTGTTCCATGTTTTGAATAGATTAGTGTCCCTCTTGAGTGCATATGTATTTAATCATTCATTCACATTTGGCTCTCTTTCTCTAGGTCTTCATTTTGCCTTGTTTATTGCAGGTTTTCATAGTATTTCATTATATGAAGACACAACTCACACGTGTCTTATTTAATTATTTCTCCTGTTATAGCAGAGATCAATGACTTAATAACTTAGAAATATATATAACCAAGCATCAAAATACTCTATGAAAAAAATCATCTTCTTATAGCAAAATAATATAGAAATACTAAAAGATAACTGTAGAAAGTTAGCTGATGAAAAAGTTTCAAGCATTTTTCTCCCTGGAGAATCTATAGTTTTTTTAAACTATAGTGCAATAGTGTATTCACAGTAACTCTTTGGAAGAGGTTTGACTGAGAATCCTTCTGGGACGTCTGCAGTAGATCAGTGGAAAAGCAAATGCCTCTGTACTGGGTAGGGGCCTCGTGGCTGCCCAGCTGGCCTGGAGGCTGAAGGGTAGTCACAAGCCTTCCTTATGACATATCCAAAGATGTGTGATGTACATCCAATGTGCTAGTCAAACTAGATTGGCAGTTTTTCCCCAAACACTGCCACCACCCTTTATACATCTGAGCCTTTCCTCTTAGCTGTTACATCTGTCTGAAATTACTTACCTACCTTTTTCATCTGCCTAACTCCAAGCCAGTATAGAAAGGCTGGCTGATCTTGAGTAGGTTAAGCAGGAAGTTGTAGCAACGTTCCACCTGCCTGCTCCTCTTTCTTTCTACTTCCCTACCACCAACCAAACGCAAAACTAAGAAAATCATCTTCTAGCTGAACTTCTGTAGCACTTTTCACTTCTTTGTTACATTCTAGTTTTTACAGCAGTTATTGTATGTTATAATTTCTCTACCAAATTTCAAACTCATCAAGGAAGAAAACACCCAGCCTTTGTCATTCACTTTTCATTGTGCATTCTCCTCTGCCCTCTCCCTCCTCCCTTTCCACTGTACTTTGTATAAAGTAGATATTCAGACAAATATTAAATTATCCTGAAGATAAATTTCATTATTAAATGAAATAAGGTCAAAGCACATGGAATGCACCATTTAAAACTATCTGAAATGGGAAGTTAAATCAAAGAAGGTAAAAGAACCAAGGGCCTTTTTTTTTTTTTTTGACTTAACATCTTTATTGGAGTATAATTGCTTTATAATGGTGTGTTAGTTTCTGCTGCATAAAAAAGTGAGTCAGCTATACATATACATATATCCCCATATATCTTCCATCTTGCGTCTCCCTCCCTCCCACCCTCCCTATCCCACCCCTCTAGGTGGTCACAAAGTACCGAGCTGATCTCCCTGTGCTATGTGGCTGCTTCTCACTAGCTATCGGTTCTGCATTTGGTAGTGTATATATGTACATGCCACTCTCTCACTTTGTCCCAGCTTACCCTTCCCACTCCCCGTATCCTCACCCATTCTCTAGTAGGTCTGCGTCTTTATTCCCATCTTGCCCTAGGTGACTCATGACCACTTTTTTTTTTTTTTTTTAGGTTCCATATATATGTGTTAACATACGGTATTTGTTTTTCTCTTTCTGACTTACTTCACTCTGTATGACAGACTCTAGGTCCATCCACCTCACTACAAATAACTCAATTTCATTTATTTTTATGGCTGAGTAATATTGCATTGTATATATGTGCCACATCTTCTTTATCCATTCATCTGTTGATGGACACTTCGGTTGCTTCCATGTCCTGGCTATTGTAAATAGAGTTGCAATGAACATTGTGGTACATGACTCTTTTTGGATTATGGTTTTCTCAGAGTATATGCCCAGTAGTGGGATTGCTGTGTCATATGGTAGTGCTAATTTCAGTTTTCTAAGGAACCTCCATTCTGTTCTCCATGGTGGCTGTATCAATTTACATTCCCACAACAATGCAAGAGGGTTCCCTTTTCTCCACACCCTCTCCAGCATTTATTGTTTGTAGATTTTTTTTTTTCCTTTTTTTTTTTTTTTTTGCAGTATGCGGGCCTCTCACTGTTGTGGCCTCTCCCGCTGTGGAGCACAGGCTCTGGGTGCGCAGGCTCAGCGGCCATGGCTCACGGACCTAACCGCTCCGCGGCACGTGGGATCCTCCTGGACCAGGGCACGAATCTGTGTCCCCTGCATCGGCAGGTGGACTCTCAACCACTGCGCCACCAGGGAAGCCCCCTGTTTGTAGATCTTTTGATGATGGCCATTCTGACTGGTGTCAGGTGATATCTCATTGAAGTTTTGACTTGCATTTCTCTAATGATTAATGATGTTGAGCATTCTTTCATGTGTTTGTTGGCAATCTGTATATCTTCTTTGGAGAAATGTCTGTTTAGGTCTCCTGCCCATTTTTGGATTGGGTTGTTTGTTTTTTTGATATTGAGCTACATGAGCTGCTTGTATATTTTGGAAATTAATCCTTTGTCATTTGCTTCATTTGCAAATATTTTCTCCCATTCTGAGGGTTGTCCTTTCATCTTGTTTATGGTTTCCTTTGCTGTGCAAAAGCTTTTAAGTTTCATTAGGTCCCATTTGTTTATTTCTGTTTTTATTTCCATTTCTCTAGGAGGTGGGTCAAAAAGGATCTTGCTGTGATTTATGTCATAGAGTGTTCTGCCTATGTTTTCCTCTAAGAGTTTGATAGTGTCTGGCCTTACGTTTAGGTCTTTAATCCATTTTGAGTTTATTTTTGTGTATGGTGTTAGGGAGTGTTCTAATTTCATTCTTTTACATGTAGCTGTGAAGTTTTAGCCACAGAAATCAGAAGAAAAAGAAATAAAAGGAATCCAAATTGGAAAAGAAGTAAAGCTGTCACTGTTTGCAGATGACATGATACTATACATAGAGAATCCTAAAGATGCTACCAGAAAACTACTAGAGCTAATTAATGAATTTGGTAAAGTATCAGGATACAAAATTAATGCACAGAAATCTCTTGCATTCCTATACACTAATGATGAAAAATCTGAAAGTGAAATTAAGGAAACACTCCCATTTACCATTGCAACAAAAAGAATAAAATACTTAGGAATAAACCTACCTAAGGAGACAAAAGACCTGTATGCAGAAAACTATAATACACTGATGAAAGAAATTAAAGATGATGAAAACAGATGGAGAGATATACCATGTTCTTGGACTGGAAGAATCAACATTGTGAAAATGACTCTACTACCCAAAGCAATGTACAGATTCAATGCAATCCCTATCAAACTACCACTGGCATTTTTCACAGAACTAGAACAAAAAATTTCACAAGTTGTATGGAAACACAAAAGACCCTGAATAGCCAAAGCAAAAAACGGAATTGGAGGAATCAAGCTCCTGGACTTAGACTATACTACAAAGCTACAGTAATCAAGACAGTATGGTAGTGGCACAAAAACAGAAATATAGATTAATGCAACAGGATAGAGAGCCCAGAGATAAACCCATGCACATATGGTCACCTTATTTTTGATAAAGGAGGCAAGAATATACAATGAAGAAAAGACAGCCTCTTCAAAAGTGGTGCTAGGCCTTTGTTTTTAAAGTCACTTAAATAAAAATAATGTTAGTAGTGTATCTAGTAAAACAGTAAAAGGGCTCCTATTTGACCCTCATGTCAGAGTTCCTGGAGGCACACTCTGAACTGGAGATTTGTGTATAAGAAGTTTACTGGGGAGACAACCACCAGTGTGAGACCAATAACTGGGTGGGAGGAAGCAGGAAGCAGGACTGGGAGGTTCTGGCATAGTCTGCAGCAGATCCCCCAGAGATCCTGGTGCTGGGTGTCACTTCAGAGTCGTTCTATCTCACGTCAAGAGGGCTACGTTTTTATACCACTAGTTGGCCATTACTGGAAAAGTGTTGTGACCTTGGGCCAGATGGCACCTTTCGGCTCTGGAGAATGACTCAGCTGAGAGCCACGAGCTGCTTCGAAGTGGGCGGTGGGGTTGGGTGGCTCAGTTCCAAAGTGGGGGTCTGGGTGGCACAACACAGCGTCCCCTGATGCTGTACCAACATGATGGGGATACTGGTTGATTAGTTTAAAAACTCAGTTAAAGAGGAGAATAGTAAAAAGCAATACATACATCAACAGAATACTTTATTTCAACTTAAAATGTATAAATGTGTGTTTATTTGCCTATCTTTTCAATATAGAAACAAACCTTTCTTTGAGCAAGAACTCTCTGGTTGATGTTTTACATCTTTTGGCAAATGACAGAAGATCATTGTGTAAAACGTCCTATTTCAATACTTGTGAATGATTGCCCTTTTTACACATAAGTTTGAAGGCAATATTTTTAGTGATTTGCCTTTTTATGTCTTGGCTTTAAAATGTGTATATTTTGTCATAGTGTAAATGCACATATATATTAAAGTATCAAGTAGTTCTATAAGCCTTATAATTAAAAACAGCAGTGCTCCATCGCACCCACCTCCCACCTTTGATTGTCTCTCCACAGGCAACCACTTCAACTCTCTTTTCTCTTTGTCACCTGGATTTACATCTGTATAAACATCTCTATGTTTATGTTGTTATTTTTGTCTTAATTTTCCAGTTTTGATGTTTTCTCTTGATGTCTACTATAGAAACTGATGGTTTAGTTTTCTTGTATCCCCGTCTCTGTCTCCCTTGCCCCATTCTTCAATACATGCTTCCCCTGATCTCTTTCAAATATGATTATGTTCTAAAGTTGTGGTTTATATTATTGAGCCTATGTTACTCTCATTTACAGATGAGCCATGTAGTATGTTATGATTGCATTTACTTTTCTATGTAATTTTTAGGGGATTTTTGGAGTTAGTAATTACCAGAAACTCTCTATGCCTCAATTTCTTCAACAGTAAAATGGGGATAATAACTGGACCTACCTTATAGGGCAGTCAGAGCTATATAGATGTTAATTGTTAGTTTTCATTGACTTTGTTTTCTTATATACCAATCCCTAAATCATTTCAAACTTCCTAACAGAACTGTAAATATGCTTTCAATACACTTCATCACATATTAAGTGCTCAATCAGTAAGTGCTGAAAAATATGCATACCCATTACTCATGAACAGCAAAATAGTTTGAGAGAACAATGCGTTTGGAATTGGGAGGCCTGGTTCGAGGCCTAGATTGGCTCCTACCTAGCTGTATGACCTTGGACTAGCATAGTTGAATCGCAGTTTTATAATCTGCAAATAAGAGAATTGGATTAGATAATCCCTAGGGCCACTTCCAGTTCTGTGATCCTGTTAATGAAATAAAGGCTATGCAGAAAATAGCAAACATATTAAGATTGCAGTGATATTAGCTGCCACCACTTCTAGCACCACGTCCGGAAGACCTCTTAATAACCTCTGTCCGGCAACAGTATGGGGACATCACTTACACTGTGATAAATGAGAATTTTGCTTAGTCATTTGATTGGAACAATTGTCCCACCCCTCTGGGACAACTGGTTGTAATTTGAGGGAGCCACCACTAAATGTCGCTATAGGTTACATAACTAGGTGGTCAGGAGGCATTCTTAGGTGTCCTTCTCCAAGCCTCAGAACTATCATGTGGTCTCCTTACAGATTTAGAACTACACACTTTAAATACTTAAACTTGAACATCAAAAACATTTAGATGGAAATTAGCTATCATTTTAAAAAGAAGATGGTAAGTCCTTCCAAATTCTTACAGTTGCTTGTTCCCTCAAATGCTGTTTCTACATATCTAGTTACTGGGGTAAACTGGTATTTAAAGGAAATCTCAATTGAGCAATTGCTTGACTGTTTGGCCTACACCTTCATGATTTTTTCCCCCTCAAGATAAAGAGATTAAGCTGCAGAAGGCAAGTATGGGATTCTTTGTATCCCAGTTCTTGCTTCTGTTGTATCTCTAAGCTTTTCTGGAATCTTAGACACTTAGTGTATTTCATTGATTTTATGAAAATACACACATATTTTCACTTTTCTGAAATTGTGATGCTTCATAGAGTCAATGGAAACATATGATTAGCAACACTTTTTCTTTTGAGTGATGTCTTATAATCAATGATGTCTTTTATGCGATAAAGTATTGTATCTGGTATTATGGTATATCCATCTTAATTTATTAGCAGTCAGTGCTCTGTTAAAAGTTTTTTGACAGATAAACTTCCTTTTCCAGTCTAATTTTTTAAGGAGCTCAAACTGGAAGAGAGAGCAATATTTATTGAATGTCCGCCAGTGTCTGAGCTGTGGGCTATGCATAGATGATTGTATTTGATCCTTATCATACTATGAAGTGGGTTTTTTGTTTTCATTTTACAGTAGAGGAAACTGAGGACCATAAAGCTCAGTAAATTGTACAGTCATGCTGCTAGTGCGGGTCACTGCTGAAAACGGTATATTTATATATTTTGACTACAAATCTTACACTTTTTGTGCCATATTACATGGATATTTTAGGGCACACTGCTTCTCTTTAACATCAGGTTTTTTTGATGTATTCCATAGAACTTAGCCCTCTTTGAATAGTGCACAATTGTTTTCTGACAGCCTTCTTTACCACTGGACCATCAGGGAAGTCCCCAGTTTATCAATTTTAGAACATGGTTCCAATCAGAGTCCATGGTGTCCTGGAGATCCAAGCTGTATGCAAGATGTAGTTGGCAGGAAGGATTTGGTCCCTCTCACTTAACTTTCCAAGGGGTAAGGCTGAGAAACAACAGCAAATTCCTTTCATACTTCTTTGCTTTGACAGTCCCCTGTATGCAGAGGGCACCCACTGGTAGTCAGGAAGGATGAGAGGGTGGAAGGCAGTTTACATCATGATCATCATTGTGCTTGCACAGGCCCAGGAGAGCTGAAATTTCAGTTCTCAGCAACTCTCAGAAATTGCTGAAATACATTCCATTGCTGAAGTACATTCCCTACCTCATGTCCTGAAGGGCATTTGTTGTCACAGGCTGTACTTATGTTTTCCATTTCCAGTCCCTTTTATTTCAAGTTCTCATTTGTAAATCTGAAGACAAAACATTAGCAATCTGTCAGAGATTCTGTTCCATTCATTTGTCTAGGGATTTATCATCAAAATATTCCTTTTATATCAGCAACTTGGGGTATTATGATGATAAATAATCTGTGGTTCTACTTTGCAAGGATTCCTCAGATAGAGGGCATATGATTATAACATGTACAGGATATAATAGTCAAAAATTCAAGGTCACTAAGAGATGAGTTGATTATAATTATTTAAAGTTCCTTGGCTTAAAGAGAGTACTATTTGCTGCAGTAATTTTGAAATGATGTGTTTAACTTTCCATCTCTTAAGGGAGGTAATGACTCTAAAACTCTTGAACCTTCCAATGTGAAACTCATGAGAGTTTGTGGGTATATGTGGTAACACCTAAGAATAGAAGTCATTCAGTATCTTCCTGAATACTAAAATCAGGGGACATCTTTCATTCTCATCTTATGTGATTTCTTGACTGCATTTCACTCATGTATTTAATTATTCATCTCTTCAACTGTTCCAACAAATATTTATTGACCAGTAGATGTGTGCCATATGCTGTCAATAAGACATAGTCCCTGTCTTTGGGGAGCTAATATTCTATAAGGGTTGCAGACAAGTAGACAAAGTCACTGAGATAAGCACTCTGACAGGGTTTAGTATGGAATGAGGTGAGAGCACATATAAAGAGGATTCTAATCCTGATTTGAGAAATCAGGGAGAGCTTCTCTGAGGAAGTACTATCCTAGGTTTCTTTCAGGAAGTGCTATTCTGTGACAATACTATGGCTCTTCCACTCCTCTGACAGCTTTTCTTAATTTCCTTAGCTGGTTCTTCTTTCTTTTCATCCTAATAAATATCAATGCTCCCTAGGGTTTTGTCTCAATCCCTTATTTCTTTTTCTTTTTTTTTTTTTAACATCAATCCCTTATTTCTTATAATTATACATTTTCTAGGTACATAAAATCATAACCATGGTTTCAACTACCCTTATACACAGTTGGTGCCTAACTATATCTTTAACTAACCTTAGACTGTTAAATTAGTGACTCATTCATTGTTTTAGCAAACATTCATTGACTATCTACCACATACCAGACTTTGCCCAGGGTAACAGAGATGAAGTTGACTTCTTAACACTCACTGAGTTTTCAGTATCCCTAGCAAGAACTACATTACGAAACTATAAAACACGTGAGAAATAAAAACTTTAGCAACACAGGAAGGGAAACCACTAACTGCTCCTGGTGCCATCAGAAATCTTTGCAGAGGGGGGCAGGAATTGGCTAGGTGATTTAGGAGAAGAAATTTCAGGTAGAGGGAATGTAATAGTATGTGCAAGGACTATTATGTGCAAGGTCTCCCTGGCTTGTCCAGAGAACAATCAAACATTTAATGTGACTAGATTATAGGATGTGTAGTGGAAAACATCAGAATCCAGCCTGATGAAACAAGCTGCAGTCAGATTGTCAATAGGTACCATGCTCAGAAACAAAGACATTTTCTTTTAGGCATTAGGGCGCCAGGAGAGATCTCTTAACTGTCAACATGCAGAATCAGATTCTGCAATATCTGGTGGCATTGTAGAGGCTGGTGGTGGCATGGAGATCTGGTAGGAAATTAAATAAGAGGTGACAAGGATCTGAACTAAGGCAGTGGCAAAGCAATGAGAAAAGAAAGCTTTATGACTTGAGAGTTTTCCAAGGTCAAATCAATAAGATGTGGTAGGTAAGGAAAAGAGAAGAATCAAAAAAGACACTGAAATTTGTGGTTGAAAGAGGGAATAAGTGGTCTCACTGTTAACCAAGATATGAACAGTTGGAGACAGATTTGCAGTAGGGGAACACAGTGTATTCAGTTTTGGAAAAGTCACGTTATAGATGCCTGTGGGACATTCCAGTGGAGGTATTTAATAGACAATTGGAAATACTGAATTTGAAGCTTGGGAGGGGATCAGGGATGAACATACACATTAAGTATGAACATTATATAAAGAAGATGTGGTACATGTATACAATGGAATACTACTCAGCCATAAAAAAGAATGAAATAATGCCATTTGCAGCAACATGGATGGACCTAGAGATTATCATACTAAATGAAGTAAGTCAGAAAGAGAAAGACAAATACCATGTGATATCACTTATATGTGGAATCTAAAATATGACAAAAATGAACATCTATGAAATGGAAACAGACTCACAGACATAGAGAACAGACTTGTGGTTGCCAAGGGGGAGGAGGGGAGGGAGAGGGATGAATTGGGAGTTTGGGATTAGCAGGTGAAAACTATTATATACAGAATGGATAAACAACAAGGTCCTACTGTATAGTACAGGGAACTATATTCAATATCCTGTGATAAACCATAATGGATAAAAATATGAAAAAGAATATATATATATATGTATTATATATATATAAAACTGAATCGGGCTCCCCTGGCGGCGCAGTGGTTGCGAGTCCACCTGCCGATGCAGGGGACACGGGTTCGTGCCCCAGTTCAGGAAGATCCCACATGTCGCGGAGCAGCTGGGCCCATGAGCCATGGCTGCTGAGCCTGCACGTCCGAAGCCTGTGCTCTGCAACGGGAGAAGCCACAACAGTGAGAGACCCGCGTACCGCAAAAAAAAAAAAACACAAAAAAAAAACACAAGAAAACAACAACAACAAAAAAACTGAATCACTTTGCTATACAGCAGAAATTAACACAACATTGTACATCAACTATACTTCAATAAAATAAATTAAAAAGAAAGAATGAACATCATATAGCTAGTAGTTGAAGCCATAGAAGTGGATGGATTATGTTTGTATTCAACAAAATTAAAAAAAAAACTCTATATACTAGCCATTGCGAATATGGGAATGTGTGAACTGTGAATACACATTGTGAATAGGAATATTAGTATGGCATGGCCATCTGCTTGCAGAGTTCTTTGGGGCAAGGGACATAATCAAATAAATACAATATGCTGTGAAAAAGGTTATTATAGAAATGTGTACAAGGTACAGATGTGGCACAAAGGAAAGGGGCAGGATGGAAGACACAGGAGAGAGGAAAACCAGGACCAGAACTCAGTAGAACTTCTTCAAAGAATATGAGAAGCTTCATAGATTTGCTTGTTATTTCTTCAAGTCACATGTCATATCTCATTTATCAATATACTCCCAGCAGAACGCAACCTAATGCCTGCAACATAAGTGCTCAGTAATGTTTGCTGAGTAAATGGGCCCAGGGCAGTTGGAAAGACATGAAAAAAAAAAAAAAATGAAGCTTGGGATTTTCCCAAGCCCTGGGGAACACTTGAATCATCTCTTATTAGCCTTTCACATGGAGAGCTTATGCAGGTGGAGCTCAAAATAAACTCTCTGAAGAAATGAAGATGCAGCAGTTTAGAACTAGGGTAAGGAATGCATCTGTCAGTACTCTAATTATGAAATATGCTTATGGCAAGCTAGACCTTTTATTTCTGGTGTGCAGCAAAATTGTGTAGCCATCGATTTCCTGTCAAACCATCACTGAGAGTGCCTGAGACAATGCCACATCACCCTTCATTGATTAATGACAGTGCTGGGCTTTTAAACAGGAACCCATCACATTGAGTCTTGCAACCTCCATTCTTGTTGTGCGTCCATTTAAATGATTTGTAATAGCCAGTAATTATGAAAATGTCTTTCTTTCTTGACCTTCTCCCTCCTCTCCTCCCCACCCACTGAATTTACAGGTTAGTATTTCATCAAACTGGATTACAAATTAACATCCTTTTTTTTTTTTAGGACAAATCTATTTAGGTATATATTAGTACACAGAGTTCCTATGAAAAAGAAAAAGAAAGAAAGACACTGTGTGAAAGCCTCAGGATAAAAGATATCCCTACCACTCTACCAGTAAGAATCCCTCCAAGGGCTGAGTGCCTCAACTTCATTGCCCAAGGCTGGCCATCG
This sequence comes from Hyperoodon ampullatus, assembly GCF_949752795.1. Taxonomy (NCBI): domain Eukaryota; kingdom Metazoa; phylum Chordata; class Mammalia; order Artiodactyla; family Ziphiidae; genus Hyperoodon; species Hyperoodon ampullatus. The sequence continues at coordinate 45,883,613 of NC_136914.1, read as the reverse complement.
GTTTCATTACAATCTTACCTGAGATGTTTGAAGGAGGGAATCTTATCATCAAGCACCTACAGCTAGGCTTGAGACTAACAGTGCTTTTTAACCACCCACCCCCTCCAAAATAACTAAATATGGTGTAAGGTTTTTCATTGTTTTATCTGGCCAACATGTAGCTTTTCCAAGTTAAATTTGTTTTCCTGATCGTATTCTCTCTCTAGCTGCTGGAAAGATCCTGCTTTTCTAGAGGATGAGCTATAGAAGCTCCTGAAATATTTTCTCAATAATTCAGACCTGCAAGCATAACCGTATGTGTGTATTGAAAGCGATCACTCATATCACCTTTCTTTCCTCTCAGGTACTGCACAGTATTCACGGTATAAGTCGTTATCCATCTGGTTCAACCAGGAGCATGAACATTTACCAGCATATAATAACCTGGAGATCATTCAAGGGAGGAGAAAGCCAATCCCTCCTCCCTTCCCCCAGCCACTTGCTAGTGTAGAGCCCAGGCTTCAAGTAACCTTGTAGCTTCTTCCTTGCTTCCTTATGCACCATTATGGGTTTTAGTGGCACAGGCGTATCTGTGCCACTAAATAGGCATTTGTGAAGTCTGTTGAAGACTTCATGTGGCTGAAGACAAAGCTGGAGAAGTCCAGAATGCTCTGAAATAATCATAATAGCTACTATTTTCTGAGCGCACGTCCTCTTAAATTCTTACGAAATACTCTAAGGTAAATGATCTGGTCCCCATTTTACAGATAAGGGATTGAGGCTCAGAATTTAAATGATGAGCCCTAGCCACATAACATGGGCAGAGCCAGAATTTGAGCCCATGCCCTTTCCATTAAGCACCCTGCTTCCAAGATGGATACCTTTGGCGCAGCCATGCTTTTCTGTGAGCATCTTTTAGAAGAAGGGCATCAAGTTGCTAAGAGATACTCAATCACCATGGCTTTCTTCTCTGTTCTTTTGAAGGCAGGTGATGTGTCAGGGTGGAGGTGGGAGTGGAGAAGAAGGCAACAAGGAGGATGAGGCTCCAGATATTGGTGGCAGCCAGGAATCGGCAAAAGATGTGAATTCTCTCCTATTCACTTCAAACATGAGTACAAGGAGTCAGGAACTGAGAATAAGTTTAGTGACAACACTTGTTTCTGCATCAAGGAAATGCACAGTCTTAGGGATGAATGAGAATCAGAATAATTAATTTGGAGTAAAATCCCTATTTTCTAAGGACTTATGGCCATGACCGGTTGTGCTACTAATTTGGAAGGGTCTTCTCTCATCTCCTCAAGGGAATAACTTAGTTCCAGGGAGATCTACAGTCCTATGCAGTGTAAGCAAAATGATATTTCCTCCTGTGAACTATTTTCTTTATTCCTCAGTGCTTTCTTTGGCTTTACCTTGTGCCAGACCTGAAAATCTGGAGCTGTCAGCTCTAGTCCAGCCCCTGCAGAGCCCAGTGGCAGGGTTCCAATTCCTTATGGTGGCAAGTGTGAAGACAGTGCTGCATGCAGGGTAATATTTATGGCTTTGTCAGCTGTTGGCACCATAGAAAGGAGCTCAAGATGGCCAAAGAGCTTTAGTGGATGATGAATGTTTGTTTAGAGTGATGACCTAGGGAACTGAGTTACAGTACAGCCTCTCAGCAGAACATTCCCTAAAAGAAATTCTTGGTTCAGCAGTAGCCCCGGGTCAAATGTGACCAAAGACAATGAACATTTATTTGCCTTGGAGTTGCTGTTTATCCCAGAAAGTCCTTCATCTACCCACATCTTCCTGTCCTGTTGCCTGATCCATCTGAAGTTGTGGGTGATTGAAGGGGCTTATGTCTTTGTTTCCACTCTGCCCTGGTTGCATGACTCAGAGTCACTTGATCATCACCCTGGCCTTACTGTTAATATTTATTTCTGAAGAGTAAGTCAGAGCTAAATATATCAAAGTATCAGTAGTGTTAACCATATACAAAGTATTTTAAAGTATGTGATTTTTATCTCATCCTCATAACCTTCCAGGTGGGTAAGGAAAGGTTTATTTTGCTCTTTTGAAGATGAAAGTCAGTGATTTAATCAAAGTTACAGGAATAATAATCAGTGGAATCAGGACTAGAGCCAGGCGTTTCTGATTCCTAGATCCGTACCCTGGGGTAGACAACCTATAGCTTACAGGCCAAATCTGGCCACTGTCTGTTTTTGTACAGCCTGCAAGCTAAGAGTAGTTTTCACATTTTTAAATAGTTGGAAGAAAACGAAAGAAGAACAATATTTCATGATACAAAAACATTATATGTAATTCAAATTTTGGTGTCTATAAAATAAACTTGTATTGGCACACAAACACACTTATTCATTTATGCATTGTCTATGACTCCTTTTATAGTGACAGAGTTGAGTTGAGTTGTTGTGACAGAGACCTTATGGCCCACAGAGCCTAGCATGTTTTTTTTGTTGTTATTGCTGTTTTTTTTTTTTTTTTGGCGGTACGCGGGCCTTTCACTGTTGTGGCCTCTCCCATTGCGGAGCACAGGCTCCAGACGCGCAGGCTCAGCGGCCATGGCTCACAGGCCCAGCCGCTCCGTGGCATGCGGGATCCTCCCGGACCGGGGCATGAACCCATGTTCCCTGCATCAGCAGGCGGACTCTCAACCACTGTGCCACCAGGGAAGCCCTAAAATGTTTTTTATCTGTCCCTTTTTAAGGAAAAGTTTGTCAACTGCTGTAATAATGATCAGTAATAGAGACCCATGGTACAGTCTCTCTGTACTAGTTTGCTAAGGCTACATAAAAAGTACCACGAACTGGGTGGGTTCAAACAACAGAAATTTACTGTCTCACAGTGCTGGAGGCTAGAAGTCTAAAATCAAGGTGTCTGCAGAGCCCTGCTCTCTCTAAGAGTCTGAGTAGAATCCTTCCTTGCTTCTTCCTAGCTTCCGGTGGTGGCCCACAATCCTTGGTTTTCCTTTGTTTGCATCTGCCTCTGTCCAGTCTCTGCCTCCATCATCACTTGGCTGTCCTCACCTCCTCATCCCTCTGTGTGTGTCTGTGTCCAGATTTCCGCATTTTTATAAGGATACAAGATATACTGGATTAGGACTCCCCCTAATGACTTCATCTTAACTGGATCACCTGCAAAGAAACCCTATTTCCAAACAAGGTCACATTTACATGTACCAGGGGTTAGGACATCAACATCTCGTTTGGGGGGACACAATATAACTCATAACACTTTTCCCCATGGAAGGTGTTATCCTGACACCATCATCATTCTTCCTTCTTTCCTTGCCCCCTCCCTTTGTACCTCCTTCCCTGCTTCTTCCTTTCTCCACTCTCTTGCCTCCCTCACCTCATTTGCTATACATTCAACAAACATTTATGAAGGTCCTACTGTGTCCTTGGCCCTATGCTCATCACTGTGCTAAAGTATACTGCACAAAAGTGATTAAGACTTGGTTTCTGGCCTCAACTGTGCAATGTGGAAAAGCAACCATCAGTGATAAGTCCATCAGAGGGGTTTGTGTAAGGTACAGTAGACATTTAGGGGGATCTTAAGGATTTAAATTCTCAAATATTGAGTCATAATCTTTTAAAATAATCAATGTGGTCTTATTTAAGGTACCACAGCTATTGGCTCAAAAATTACAGGTGCCAATATACATGGAATTGTAGGGTAGAGGTTTCTCACTATTCTTTTTTTATTTTTGTTTTATTTGTGGTACGCCGGCCTCTCACTGTTGTGGCCTCTCCCGTTGCGGAGCACAGGCTCCGGACGCGCAGGCTCAGCGGCTATGGCTCACGGGCCCAGCCGCTCCGCGGCATGTGGGATCTTCCCGGACCGGGGCACGAACCCGTGTCCCCTGCATCGGCAGGCGGACTCTCAACCACTGTGCCACCAGGGAAGCCCCCTCACTATTCTTTTAAAGTCATAATGTACAGAAATATTCTGCCCCTCTTACTTGCCTTAATTCCCTCAATCTCTCTTCCCTTTAGCACTTACCATGTCAGGTTAGGATTCTCTGCTCTGGGAAAAACAGTGGGATGACCCTGAGGAGGGGACTCTAACCTTGTTAGATTAAGTTGATGGCTTTTAGGGAGACTTTGTCTGCAGCTTTGTGGGATGAAGCTCGACAGCACTCAGTGCGTTTTGTCCCGATATGTTGCATTTTGTTGTGTCTTCTTTGAGGCTCTTTGTTGCTCTGCTCTCTCCTCCTGGCACTAATTGGTTACGTTCAAATATAGTTGTGAAGTGCATGAAATGTGTTCTGACACTTTCTCCTCCCCTTGCCCCAGAGCTCAGCGTCTCGCTGGTCTCGCAGGATCCTCCGAGGTCAGGGGTGTGAGGGCGCAGCAAGGGAGGAGATTCATCCTCTCTGCGGGGGTTCTGGTGGAGGCTCTTTGTGGACCGCATCCTCGGGTCCTATCGTTTTATCTCTGTGCAGTTTGTAAACCATGGAGTTACTTCTGCTCCCTGCAGATTCAGAGCTTCCTACTGGTTATCAACCCCAAAGATGCTGACCTGGTGAAAACATCAAAGATCCACTCCATGCAGGAAAAGGGGAACTGGTGCTAAAAAGTAACACCTCTTCTCCCAGTGGTGTTCTCTTCCTAGGGTTCATAGTTGCTGCTGACCTTAACTTTGTATCTGCACTTTGTATATATATTTCTCAGTCTCTGTTCTACTTAGCACCCCCCTTTTTAACATATTTATTGGAGTATAACTGCTTTACAATGGTGTGTTAGTTACTGCTGTATAACAAAGTGAATCAGCTATACATATACATATATCCCCATATCTCCTCCCTCTTGCGTCTCCCTCCCACCCTCCATATCCCACCCCTCTAGCTGGTCACAAAGCACCAAGCTGATCTTCCTGTGCTATGTGGCTGCTTCCCACTAGCTATTTTACATTTGGTAGTGTATATATGTCAATGCTATTCTCTCCCTTCGTCCCAGCCTACCCTTCCCCCTCCCCATGTCCTCAAGTCCATTCTCTACATCTGCATCTTTATTCCTGTCCTGCCCCTACATTCATCAGAACCTTTTTTTTTTTTAGATTCCATATATATATGTGTTAGCATATGGTATTTGTTTTTCTCTTTCTGACTTACTTCACTTTGTTTGACAGACTCTAGGTCCATCCACCTCACTACAAATAACTAAATTTCGTTTCTTTTTATGGCTGAGTAATATTCCATTGTATATATGTGCCACATCTTCTTTATCCATTCATCTGTCGATGGACACTTCAGGTGCTTCCATGTCCTGGCTATTGTAAATAGAGCTGCAATGAGCATTGTGGTACATGACTCTTTGAATTATGGTTTTCTCAGGGTATATGCCCAGTACTGGGATTGCTGGGTCGTATGGTACTTCAATTTTTAGATTTTTAAGGAACCTCCATACTGTTCTCCATAGTGGCTGTATCAATTTACATTCCCACCAACAGTGCAAGAGGGTTCCCTTTTCTCCACACCCTCTCCAGCATTTATTGTTTGTAGAGTTTTTGATGATGGCCATTGTGACTGGTGTGAGGTGATCGCTAATTGTAATTTTGATTTGCATTTCTCTAATAATTAGTGATGTTCAGCATCCTTTCATGTGTTTGTTGGCAATCTGTATATCTTCTTTGGAGAAATGTCTATTTAGGTCTCCTGCCCATTTTTCGATTGGGTTGTTTGTTTTTTTTATATTGAGCTGCATGAGCTGTTTATATATTTTGGAGATTAATCCTTTGTCCGTTGATTCATTTGCAAATATTTTCTCCCATTCTGAGGGTTGTCTTTTGGTCTTGTTTATTGTTTCCTTTGCTGTGCAAAAGCTTTTAAGTTTCATTAGGTCCCATTTATTTATTTTTGTCTTTATTTCCATTTCTCTAGGAGGTGGGTCAAAAAGGATCTTGCTGTGATTTACGTCAGACTGTTCTGCCTATGTTTTCCTCTTAGAGTTTTATAGTGTCTGACCTTACATTTAGGTTTTTAATCCATTTTGAGTTTATTTCTGTGTATAGTGTTAGGAAGTGTTCTAATTTCATTCTTTTACATGTAGCTGTCCAGTTTTCTCAGCACCACTTATTGAAGAGGCTGTCTTTTCTCCACTGTATATTCTTGCCTCCTTTATCAAAGATAAGGTGACCATATGTGTGTGGGTTTATCTCTGGGCTTTTTATCCTGTTCCATTGATCTATATTTCTGTTTTTGTGCCAGTACCATACTGTCTTGATTACTGTAGCTTTGTACTATAGTCTGAATTCTGGGAGCTTGATTCCTCCAGCTCCGTTTTTCATTCTCAAGATTGCTTTGGCTATTCGGGGTCTTTTGTGTTTCCATACAAATTGTGAAATTTTTTGTTCCAGTTCTGTGAAAAATGCCATTGGTAGTTTGACAGAGATTGCAGTGAATCTGTAGATTGCTTTGGATAGTATAGTTATTTTCACAGTATTGATTCTGCCAATCCAAGAACATGGTATATCTCTCCATCTGTTGGTATCATCTTTAATTTTTTCATCAGTGTCTTATAGTTTTCTGCATACAGGTCTTTTGTCTCCTTAGGTAGGTTTATTCCTAGGTATTTTATTCTTTTTGTTGCAATGATAAATGGGAGTTTTCCTTAATTTCTCTTTCAGATTTTTTGCTGTTAGTGTATAGGAATGCAACAGATTTCTGTGCGTTAATTTTGTATCCTGCTACTTTACCAGATTCATTGATTACCTCTAGTTGTTTTCTGATAGCATCTTTGGATTCTCTATGTATAGTATCATGTCATCTGTGAACAGTGACAGCTTTACTTCTTCTTTTCTGATTTGGATTCTTTTTATTTCTTTTTCTTCTCTGATTGCTGTGGCTAAAACTTCCAAAACTATGTTGAATAAGGGTGGTGAGAGTGGACTGCCTTGTCTTTTTCCTGATTTTAGAGGAAATGGTTTCAATTTTTCACCACTGAGAATGATGTTGGCTGTGGGTTTGTCGTATATGGCCTTTATCATGTTGAGGTAGGTTCCCAGTATGCCTACTTTCTGGAGAGCTTTTATCATAAATGGTGTTGAATTTTGCCAAATGCTTTTCCTGCATCTATTGAGATGATCATATGGTTTTTCTCCTTCAATTTGTTAATATGGTGTATCACATTGATTGACTTGCATACATTGAAGAATCCTTGCATTCCTGGAATAAACCCCACTTGATCATGGTGTATGATCCTTTTAATGTGCTCTTGGCTTCTGTTTGCTAATGTATTGTTGAGGATTTTTGCATCTCTGTTCATCAGTGATATTGGCCTGTAGTTTTCTTTCTTTGTTACATCTTTATCTGGTTCTGGTATCAAGGCTATGGTGTCCTTTTAGAATGAGTTTGGGAGTGTTCCTCCCTCTGCTATATTTTGGAAGAGTTTGAGAAGGATGGGTGTTAGCTCTTCTCTAAATGTTTGATAGAGTGTGCCTGTGAAGCCATCTGGTCATGGGCTTTTGTTTGTTGGAAGAATTTTAATCACAGTTTCAATTTGGTCTGTGATTATTCTGTTTATATTTTCTATTTCTTCCTGGTTCAGTCTCGGAAGTTTGTGCTTTTCTAAGAATTTGTCCATTTCTTCCTGGTTGTCCATTTTATTGGCATATAGTTGCTTGTAGTAATCTCTCACGATCCTTTGTATTTCTACAGTGTCAGTTATTACTTCTCCTTTTTCATTTCTAATTCTGTTGATTTGAGTCTTCTCTTTTTTATTGATGAGTGTGCCTAGTGGCTTATGAGTTTTGTTTATCTTCTCAAAGAACCAGCTTTTAGTTTTATTGTTCTTTGCTACTGTTTCCTTCATTTCTTTTTCATTTATTTCTGATCTGATCTTTATTATTTCCTTCCTTCTGCTAACTTTGTGTTTTTTGTTGTTGCTGTTGTTCTTTTCTCTCTAATTGCTTTAGGTGTAAGGTTCAGTTGTTTATTTGAGCTGTTTCTTGTTTCTTGAGGTACGATTGTGTTGCTATGAACTTCCCTCTTAGAACTGATTTTGCTGCATCCCATAGGTTTTGGGTCTTCATGTTTCCATTGTCATTTGTTTATAGGTATTTTTTGATATCCTCTTTGATTTCTTCAGTGATCTCTTGGTTATTTAGTAGTGTATTGTTTAGCCTACATGTATTTGTATATTTTACAGTTTTTTTCCTGTAATTGATATCTAGTCTCATAGTGTTGTGGTTGGAAAAGATACTTGATATGATTTCAATTTTCTCTAAATTTACCAAGGCTTGATTTGTGACCCAAGTTATGATCTATCATGGAGAGTGTTCCATGAGCACTTGAGAAGAATGTGAATTCTGTTGTTTTTGGATGGAATGTCCTATAAATATCAATGAAGTCTGTTTTGTTTAATGTATCATTTAAAGCTTGTGTTTCCTTATTTATTTTCATTGTGGATGATCTGTCAGTTGGTGAAAGTGGGGTGTTAAAGTCCCATACTATGATTGTGTTACTGTTGATTTCCCCTTTTATGGCTGTTAGCATTTGCCTTATTTATTGAGGTGCTCCTATGTTGGGTGCCTAAATATTTACAATTGTTATATCTTCTTCTTGGATCGATCCCTTGATCATTATGTAGTGTCCTTGTTTGTCTCTTGTAATAGTCTTTATTTTAAAGTCTATTTTGTCTGATATGAGAATTGCTTGTCCAGATTTCTTTTGATTTCCATTTGCATGGAATATCTTTTTCCATTCCCTCACTTTCAGTCTGTATGTGTCCCTAGGTCTGAAGTGGGTCTCTTGTAGACAGCATATATATTGGTCTTGTTTTTGTATCCATTCAGCCAATATGTGTCTTTTGGTTGGAGCATTTAATCCATTTATATATAAGGTAATTATTGGTATGTATTTTTCTATTACCATTTTCTTAATTGTTCTGGGTTTGTTATTGTAGGTCTTTTCCTTCTCTAGTGTTTCCTGCCTAGAGAAGTTCCTTTAGCATTTGTTGTAAAGCTGGTTTTGTGGTGCTGAATTCTCTTAGCTTTTCCTTGTCTGTAAAGGTTTTAATTTCTCTGTCGAATCTGAATGAGATCCTTGCCGGGTAGAGTAATCTTGGTTGTAGGTTTTTCCCTTTCATCACTTAAATATGTCCTGCCAGTCCCTTCTGGCTTGCAGAGTTTCTGCTGAAAGATTGCCTTTAACCTTATGGGGCTTCCCTTGTGTGTTATTTGTTGCTTTTCCCTTGCTGCTTTTAATATTTTTTCTTTGAACTTAATTTTTGATAGTTTGATTAAAATGTTCTTGGCGTGTTTCTCCTTGGATTTATCCTGTATGGAACTATCTGTGCTTCCTGGATTTGATTGACTGTTTCCTTTCCCATGTTAGGGGAGTTTTCAACTATAATCTCTTCAAATACTTTTTCAGACCGTTTCTTTTTCTCTTCTTCTTCTGAGACCCCTATAGTTTGAATGTTGTTGTGTTTAATGTTATCTCCGAAGTCTCTGAGACTGTCCTTAATTCTTTTCATTCTTTTTTCTCTATTCTGCTCTGTGGTAGTTATTTCCACTCTTTTATCTTCCAGGTCACTTATCCATTCTTCTGCCTCAGTTATTCTGCTATTGATTCCTTCTAGAGAATTTTTAATTTCATTTATTTTGTTGTTCATCGTTGTCTGTTTACTCTTTAATTCTTCTAGGTCCTTGTTAATCTTTTTTTTGTATTTTCTCCATTCTATTTCCAAGATTTTGGATCACCTTTACTATCATTACTCTGAATTCTTTTTCAGGTAGACTGCCTATTTCCTCTTCATTTGTTTGGTCTGGTGGGTTTTTACCTTGCTCCTTCATCTGCTGCACATTTCTTTGTCTTCTCAGTTTGCTTAACTTACTGTTTTTGGGGTCTCCTTTTCGCAGGCTGCAGGTTCGTACTTCCCATTGTTTTTGGTGTCTGCCCCCAGTGAGTAAGCCTGGTTCAGTGGGTTGTGTAGGCTTCCTGGTGGAGGGGACTGGTGAATGTGTTCTGGTGGTTGGGGCTGGATCTTGTCTTTCTGGTGTGCAGGGCTGTGTCCAGTGGTGTGTTTTGGGGTGTTTGTGTACTTAATATGATTTTAGGCAGCTTCTCTAGTAATGGGTAGGGTTGTGTTCCTGTCTTGCTAATTGTTTGGCATAGGGCATCCAGCACTGGAACTTGCTGGCCGTTGTGGGAAGCTGGGCCTTAACGTTGAGACGGAGTTCTCTGGCAGAGCTCTCGCCAATTGATATTATGTGGAACTGGCAGGTGTTTTTTTGTCCAATGTCTTCAACTCAGCTCCCCCACCTCAGAGGCTCAGGCCTGACACCAGGCCAAAGCACCAAGACCCTGTCAGCCACATGGCTCAGAACAAAAGGGAGAAAAAAGAAAGAAAAAAATACTAAATAAAAAATAATAAAATTATTAAAATTAAAAAAATTATTAAAGTAAAAAATTTTAAAAATAATAATAAAAAAGAAGAGAGCAACCAAACCAAATAACAAATCCACCAATGATAACAAGCGCTAAAAACTATACTAAGATAAACATGAAAATCAGAAACAAGTTAGCCACAGACAGCAAACCCCAAGTCTACAGTTGCTCCCAAAGTCCATCGCCTCAGGTTGGGTTGATTCGTTGCCTGTTCAGGTATATTACAGATACAGGGTACATCGAGTTGATTGTGGGGATTTAATCCACTGCTCCTGAGGCTGCTGGGAGAAATTTCCCTTTCTCTTCTTTGTTTGCACAGCTCCTGGGGTTCAGCTGTGGTTTTGGCCCCACCTCTGCATGTAGGTCACCCTCAGGCATCTGTTACTACCCAGACAGGATGGGGTTAAAGGAGCACCTCATTAGGGGGCTCTGGCTCATTCGGGCCAGGGGTAGGGAGGGGTACAGTAGTTATAATTGGAATGCAGGGTGAGCCTGCAGTGGCAGAGGCCAGTGCAATGTTACAGCAGCCTGAGACATGCCGTGTATTCTCCTGGGGAACTTGTGCCTGGATCACAGGACCCTGGCAGTGGCATGTTGCATAGGCTCCCGGGGGGGGGGGGTATGGATAGTGACCTGTTCTTGCACATAGGATTCTTGGTAGCTGCAGCAGCAGCATTAGCATTTCATGCCCATCTCTGGTGTCTGAGCTGATATCCACAGCTCATGCCCATCTCTGGATCTTGTTTAGGCAGTGCTCTGCCTTCTGTGGGCAGACAGGGAAGGAATCCCCTCTCCTCATGCACCCCAAAACCATAGTCTCTTGCCTCTTAGGCAGTTTCAGACTTTTTCCCAGACTCCCTCCCAGGTAGCTGTGGTGCACTAGCCACCTTCAGACTATGTTCATGCAGCCAACCCCAGTCCTCTCCCTGGGATCTGACCTCCAAAGCCCGAGCCTCAACTCCCAGCCCCCACCTGTCCCAGTGGGTGAGCAGACAAGCCTCTCAGGCTGGTGAGTGCTGGTTGGCACCGATCCTCTGTATGGGAATCTCTCCGCTTTGCCCTCTGCACCCCTGTAGCTGTGCTCTCCTCCGTGGCTCCGAAGCTTCCCCCTGGCCCCGCCCTCCCCCCATCTCCACCAGTGAAGGGGCTTCCTAGTGTGTGGAAACTTCTCCTCCTTAGGTGCAGGTCCCACCCCTGTTCTTTTGTCTCTGTTTTTTCTTTTTTCTTTTGCCCTCCCCAAATACATGGGCGGTTTCTTGCATTTTGGGAAGTCTGAGGTCTTCTGCCAGCGTTCAGTAGGTGTTCTGTAGGAGTTTTTCCACATGTAGATGTATTTTTGATGTATTTGTGGGGAGGAAGGTGATCTCCACGTCTTACTCCTCCGCCATCCTGAAGGTCCCCCATACTTAGCCCTTTTAAGGGAGATTTTTTATAAAATTCACTTTGTATACAAAGACTCTTCAGCTTTTATAAATGGTGCTGAGTAAAAAGAAATTAATATTTACCTATTGGTAAAGAACCTTTGACATTCATATGAGACTAGAGTGACCTTGCTTTGTTAATTTTAAGTGAATTTCACATTTTACCCTAATGCTCCCAGAGTATGATTCTCATGGCACAGTCTACCCCAGAAATACTTCTGAAGGCCAGTGACCTGAATCTTGGTTTAACCACTTACTAGTTAAGAAAACTTAGACAAGTCACTTAACCTCTCTGTTTTCTTATTGTCCTACAATGGGTGAAACAGATACTCTATAGGGTTGTTTGGAAGTTCAAGTGAAACAATGTGTGTCAAGGGGCTTTAGAAATTGGACATTTTATATAAATGTCACAAGGTATTATCCCTATTGTCCTAATTATAATTAGGCTATGGAAGTTCCACTCAGATATACTTTTTCTTCTTTTGTGAGATCATAAAAGGCATAGTTATCATTGACATTAATTTGCTTTGAGTATTTCTTAGACCACTGGTTCTCAAGGTATGGTTTCCAGACCAGGAACATCCACCTTGTGTTAGAAATGCAAATTCTTGGGCCCCACCTCAGACCTCCTGAATCAGAACCTCTGGGGTTGGGGCCCAGCCATCTGTGTTTTAACAGGACCTCCAAGGAGATTCTCCTGACACTAACATTTGAGACCCACTGATTTAGAGTTATACCCAACTGTGTGTGTGTAGGCTCTGATTTTGCTGATGTTTTTTGAACCTGGCTTTTCTTTCAGACATGGAAGAGATTCTGAAAGACAAAATGTGTGTACCTAAGATTGAGTTGGAACCAACAGTTGACTTCCCAGAACATGCCTGCCAGCTAGGTGTGCTGTTTTTAACATTGATATAGATCCTAGGAGCACAGGTCCTTAAAGCATCCCCTTGGTTAAACACACACTTGCTGGAGATACGCTGAGGGTCCAGAGAGCATTATCCTACTTAAGTGGGATAATAACAGTTGAGTGAGATGACTGGTGAACTATTCGGTGAAATTCAGTAGAGCTGCACTGAGCTTGATTCCTATTCTGGCTACCCTTGAACATCAGGTGTCTCCTTCCCTCTAATAGTCTTTGGTCTTCCTCAAACGAACCCCCCACCTATTAATGAGTCTGGGCCCCACTCCTAAGTGCTCTGATGGGTCTTAGAAATAGCCAGGTGCCTCACTGCACACCCTGTGCTTTCCCGTCATACCCCTGGATTGCAGTTATGCCATGGCTGTCCTGACAGACAGATGGACGGTAGTTACTTTAAAGTGAAAACCAGAGCTCTAAAGGTAATTAAGATGGAAGAAGGAAAGTGGTAGGAAAACATGAGGGAAACCATGGTGCTGTTGGGTTGATCCACAAGGGCAGAGGTGCATGGTAGGTGTTCAATAGCTACTTATGGAATGAATGAGTGGGGACAGAATTTTGTGTTTTGGGAGCTATCCTGCCTACTTAACTTACGAGCATCTATCTTATTCCAAATGAACAGACATTATGTCTTGATTGAGTGAACTATTAGACATGTTTAGTTTTAAATGCAGACATAAATAGATTTGGTCTTTCTATGGTTCGAATTTCCTCCCATCAGCTTTCCCTTAATTATCCACAAGTGTTCCAAACCTTCATTAGCTAAATAGGATGCAGATGACGGTCATTAGTCTGGGATGTAAATCCTGCTGGCACATTCAATGGCTTTTCACTTGGTTAATTGAAATTTTCAGTATTCACGGACTACAAGAAAACACTGTAATTTTATCATTTATTCAGGGGTATAATTTTTTTCCTTTAGCAGGTTGTATTTTATAATTATGCAGTTAAAAAAATAAATATGAATGCCACACTTTGCCTGGAGGGGATACCACTATTTTCAGTGCACATGTGTAAATACTAGTCTACTAAAGCATGAAGACCAAATGGAAAGTCATACTTTGTCTAGAAATCCTAAAATTGACCAACTAAAATGTCTAAGAAAGCATCCAAGTAGTATGAACTTTGGGGACCCATTGATTCAAGTGTAAGAGACTTCCAAATTGTTAGTAATATGTGTGGGTCTGGTTTTGACATCTACCAATGAATAAGAAATCATCCAGTTTTCTGTGGGGTGCAAATTTCAGGTATCAAATGGAGATGCTTTATGCAGGCATTATTCCTTTAAATGGTTCTTAGCTTTCAACTGCGTTTGACCATTTATCAAACCTAGCTGGCCTCTGGTGATATTTGGTTGAGAGTGACACACACACACACACACACACACACACACACACACACACACACACACACACACACACACCCCTGATACTTGAAATAAAATTTCACAAAATTACCAACTATCTCAGAAATTCAGTTTCTGAATTCCTTAATTTTTATAATCCAATACTTAAGCAATGCTCTTTGCTTGCCCCTGACTTTGTTCCAGTTTAATTGAGTAAGTGTCATATGTTTGCTGTTTTAAAAACATGAATCTTAGTTATAGACATTACATGGCAGAAGTTGGCTCAGTAGAGGCAGAGTATATCTATTTCTGTTCTTTTTCTAAACCTAATTTAGTGGGAATGAAACAACATTGTAATAACTCTCAGAGGTAAACTCTCCCTTAAAAAGGAGTATAGAACATATGGAGTCTCTTTTCAGTGCTCAATCACTTTGCAAACACACCCACCAGTGAGAATCAGGTAAGCAGCTGCCCTTCTAGAAGTCTCTTTCTGTAGGCTAGACTGGATGAACCACTGATCACTGGTCTTCTGTCTAGGTTGTCTTACCAAGGCCTTATCAGTCTCAGTTGTTTGTCCTAAGTCACTCTTCCTTCTGGGTTGCTTTGGCCCACTTGGAATATTTCTGCAAACGATTCTTAATGTTAATTTAAGGAAGACACATTTAAGCACCTCAGTCTTCTAAATGAACCATTATTTTATATATATAAGATATATATCTTAATAAATATATAATATATAAATATACTTAATATATAATATATAAATGTAAATATTTGATATATATCTGTCAATATTTAATTTATATCTGTCTCAAAGTTGAATATAAAGACATTCATAAGTTATGCTTTTGTGAATTCCCTGAAAAACTCTCTCTGCCTCTGTAGATAATCAAGAGCTGACCATGTTATTCAGCCAGATGTTCTGTCCTCAGAGGATAGAGGAAAGAAGTAGGCACTGTGCTCACTGATTTCCAAACAATGTGCCTGATAAGATCCAGCCCATTTTCTTCAAATTAGCCAGGGTTCTCATGACCTAAAAGGAAATGAATAGGGGTTTCCTCATTTCATAATGAAGAATTCAAGACCGCCAGGCTAGCAATCTGTCTTAAGCTCACAGAGTTAATAAGCTTGTCTCCTATTAAGAAGAGACAAGCGTTAAATGCCTAGACTCCTGAGAAAGTGGTCCATTTGTCTAACTGTCCAACGACTCTATCATAAAAGACCAGCAAACATATAAGCTCTAATAAGGGGTCACATTCAACTAGAGAACATCAGCCATAGCCAGTATCTGCCCTTGGCAAAACTGTGTCAAATTAAAGTGTATTCCAAAAGACAACACTCAGAATGGGAGAAAATATTTGTAAATGAAGCAACTGACAAAGGATTAATCTCCAGAATTTACAAACAGCTCATGCAGCTCAATATAAAAAAAACAAATAACCCAATCCAAAAATCGGCAGAAGACCTAAATAGACATTTCTCCAAAGAAGATATACAGATTGCCAACAAACACATGAAAGAATGCTCAACATCACTAATCATTAGAGAAATGCAAATCAAAACTACAATGAGAGATCATCTCACACCGGTCAGAATGGCCATCATCAAAAAATCTACAAACAATAAATGCTGGAGAGGGTGTGGAGAAAAGGGAACCCTCTTGCACTGTTGGGGGGAATGTAAATTGATACAGCCACTATAGAGAACAGAATGGAGGTTCCTTAAAAAACTAAAAATAGAACTACCATAAGAGCCAGCAATCACAGTACTGGGCATATGCCCTGAGAAAACCATAATTCAAAAAGAGTCAGGTACCACAATGTTCATTGCAGCTCTATTTACAATAGCCAGGACATGGAAGCAACCTAAGTGTCCATCAACAGGTGAATGGCTAAAGATGTGGCACATATATACAATGGAATATTACTCAGCCATAAAAAGGAATGAAACTGAGTTATTTGTAGTGAGGTGGATGGACCTAGAGTCTGTCATACAGTGAAGTAAGTCAGAAAGAGAAAAACAAATACCATATGCTAACACATATATATGGAATCTAAGAGAAAAAAAAAGGTCATGAAGAACCTAAGGGCAAGACGGGGATAAAGACACAGACCTACTAGAGAATGGACTTGAGGATATGGGGAGGGGGAAGGGTAAGCTGTGACAAAGCAAGAGAGTGGCACGGACATATATACACTACTAAACGTAAAACAGATAGCTAGTGGAAGCAGCCACATAGCACAGGGAGATCAGCTCGGTGGTTTGTGACCACCTAGAGGGGTGGGATAGGGAGGGTGGGAGGGAAGGAGATGCAAGAGGGAAGAGATATGGGAACATATCTATATGTATAGCTGATTCACTTTGTTATAAAGCAGAAAGTAACACACCATTGTAAAGCAATTATACTCAAATAAAGATGTTATAAATAAATAAATAAATAAATAAATAAATAAATAATAGATAGATAGATAGATAGATAGATAACCAACAAGGACCTGCTGTATAGCACAGGCAGCTATACTCAATATTTTGTAATAACCTATAAGGGAAAATAATCTGAAAAAAAGACATATATGTATATGTATAACTGAATCACTTGCTGTAAACCTGAAACTAACACAACATTGTAAATTAACTATACTTCAATAAAAAGAAAAAAAATTAAGGTGTATTGTAGTGGACAGAGCAGTGCTTCACACAGACCTTCTAGCATGCTGCCCTCAGCTGTCAGCCCTTTCGGGAAATTGCCTTTGGCTGAACAAAGGCATGATGCCTAGGGTCTGCCCCCTTCCCTGGGCAGCCCTTTCCCTTGTCCCAGCTTAGGATAAGTCTAATCCAGCTTCAGAGTTCCCCATTGGGTTTGCTGAGACCTTTGTTGAACTTGCACCGCAGCCCAACATCTCCCTCTGCTCAGTCCTGCACCCTTCCCTTCCCCTCTTCAAGTGGAGATCCCAGAGCAAGCCCTAATAAACATCCTGCCTGCTAATCCCCATCTCACAGACTGCTTTTTAGGGAGACCACCCTGCGACCTGTGTGATCTTTTCCATCGCATTGAGTGTCTTCATGATCTAAGTCTTCATTTTTCTCCTATCAAAATCTGCTTTTGAAATTAATAAAAGACAAGAAGATTCTGCTTGTAGGAAAGGGAATGAATAAATTCATTCTCTCTAAGGTGTAAGAGACCAACGAATATAATACTTGAAATTTCCAACTTTCCCCTTTGTGGTGACTTTTAACACCCTAGCATCCCTCGAGGGTTTGTCTATTATGATTCAAAGCCTTATGCTAAAAACAGAGCTCTAATAAGTGAAATTTCAGACATCAGTATATAAATGGATAACAGTGGGGCCTCACCTTTCTAGATTCATTTTGGGAAATTGCTATAACTGTCCATGTGTAATACCGTACACCCCATGCTGGTCGCCCTGCCAACAGCCTTAGAAGTCAGTGCTCTGAAAAAGTCATTGTGCTTCATTGTGACAAACACAGCATCAGGCAAACTTTGGTGGAGGGGACCCATTAGGAGTTACCTCTTTAGTAGAAAATATTGATGCAACAATCAAGAAGGTCACAGCATGGGTAAGTCACCATGTTTTGGGTCTTTCATTTTCCGTAATTCATTTTCCGTAATTAAAGTGAACATATTATCGGAAGGTTTAGAAAGCCCACTCAAAGTCATTCACAGTAGCTGCAATTAGGAAATTGGAATGTCAGCGAAAGACATTCGACAGAACGAAATGAGACTGATCAAGCGTATAAGTACAGTCCCCTTAGAAAATGGCCAAATTAAGGATATGGACTCTCTTTGACCTTTGCCATACCTCTTTCACACTCTTTCCATGTCCTGAGATTTCACTGTATGTTTGTCCTTTGGCTCAAGTGGTTCCTTGCTACAAATGTAATGTTTAGAGCTACCTGTATTAATTTTTTTTAGTGAAGCCAATTTCACCCATCTCTGACTCTCATTTCTCCTCCAAACATGTTTCTCAGGTTACCTGAGACTGTTTTTGAAGGTTGAATGATATTGTTTAATTTCGAAGATCATTTCCCCTGGGGCTAATGTCTGAATTCTTAGACGTGTTCATTAATTTACTCTCCCCAGTGATGTATCTTAAGCTTAGTTAAAAATGCAGTTAGGGCTTCCCTGGTGGCGCAGTGGTTGAGAGTCTGCCTGCCGATGCAGGAGACACGGGTTCGTGCCCCGGTCCGGGAAGATCCCACATGCCGCGGAGTAGCTGGGCCCGTGAGCCATGGCCACTGAGCCTGCGCGTCCAGAGTCTGTGCTCCGCAACGGC
This sequence comes from Hyperoodon ampullatus, assembly GCF_949752795.1. Lineage (NCBI taxonomy): Eukaryota > Metazoa > Chordata > Mammalia > Artiodactyla > Ziphiidae > Hyperoodon > Hyperoodon ampullatus. Next base: position 45,865,270 of record NC_136914.1, on the reverse strand, counting down.
ATAGGCCACAGCAGTGAGAGGCCCGTGTACCGCAAAAAAAAAAAAGCGATTAGAATCGCGCAAGTTGCGCCCATGTGGGCGACCACACGGAGTCTTCAGTAGCTAGGATTTGTTTCTCCCCTAGTGTTTTATTATACTGCCATTTAGGACAGAGAGTGAGACTTGAAATCAGGAGGAGGAAGAGAAATTCCCACCGTTAGACTTCTGTTTCCTGGAAAAAATTTAGTTGCACTAGTCAGGGTATCACAATTATTTCCATAACTAGCTCCTTTAGAGTTTAGACCTGTTGTTCTCAACTGGGGGTGATTCTGCCAGCCCCCCACCTCCCAGGGGACATTTGGCAATGTCTGGAGACATTTTTGGTTGTCATGACTGATGTGGGGAGGGAGGTGTGCTACTGGCACCTGGTGGGTAGAGGCCAGGGATGCTGCAAAACATTCTACGGTGCTCAGTACCACAACAAGAATTATCCAGTCCAAAGTATTCATAGGCCCAACACTGAAAAATTGATTTAGCCAAACCAAGTGGATACTAGACAATAGATATATGCTAAATAGAGAGGAAATGTATTTTACTACTGTTCAGGAGCCTTTTGTGTCTCTCCCTTGGCTTCACTTTGTAATGCTATGACGCGTGGGTCTGCTTTTCCAGCTCTGTGCTTCCAAAACAGTGTTTTGGGATAAGGGCTGCAGTCTTTTTTTTTTTTTTTTTTGCATTTTCCCATTGAGTGCATATTTAATGGATACTCTTTTTTGTGTGTGTGCCAGGCACTGGGCTAGGTAATGGGGCTACAGCAATGTCCAAGTCTTGTTGGGTCTTTCCCTCCCTGGAGCAGAAATCTGAGAGTGAACATTGAGGTCAATCTCATGATACAGGGCTCAGTGTACAAACACGTAAAAATGACAAAAGGTTACAATCGCGTAAAGATGACAGAAGGTCATGAGGAAGACGTTTGTGGGGGAAGATTGTAGGTGGGGTGTTTCAGTGTAACATGTGTGAGCTGTTTGCTTCTTTGGCTGTTCTCTGTCTCCTTACTGGCTCAATCTTGACTTTGGCTTTTCCTCTTTTTTTCCCATCACCAAAATTCTCTCCTCCTTTCTCTTTTCCCCTTTTAACTCAAACTTTCTGAATATGTACCCCTTCCTTCACAAACACAATAAAAACACAAATAAAAATGCCAGCAATCCAAATTTAAAGATCACACCCAACGTAAACCTTAAACTTAATTTTTCTTCATTAAAGATACTTTTTTTGTATGTTTATCCATGTCTGTGTTTCCTGTCCTTTAATACTGTGTATTATTTTGGGCCAGAATATGTGCTGGCCCAGATTCTTAACTTCTTTTTACTGCTTGTCCGAAAACAAATCAAAACCCTAGATGGGTTTACAAATATTTTTATGTTATATAAGGAGAGAGTGGGAGAAAGATTATATACATTAGATCTTTGAGCCATACCAAAGTCTCTGTTATACATTTCTTTTAGTTCTTTTGACTCTATTCAACCAAAATAAAATTATCAGTGTATGTGTATATATATATATATACATAAATATACATACACACTGTATGTATATATATACACACACACATATATATACATACCACACATATGTACCTGCATATATACACACATATACATAATACATATGTATACATATATGGCATATATATAAAAGAATATTTATTGCAAAGCAAAAACAAAAGAATAAAATCCTGGAAACCATCAAATATCCACCAATAAAGGAAAGCATACATAAAGTATGGTATATCCATATTATGGAATGTTATACAGCTATTAAGAAGAATGAGTCAGTCTATGTGAACTGACTGGAAAGATGTTGATAATATAGCCTTAGTAGGATGGTATGATCTCAAGAAAGAAGAGACTTCTTTATGTACCTGTGTAATATAAAACACACAATTAACATATACATGCATTTGCATAAAAATAGAGAAAGTGTGGAAGGATGAATATAAAACACACAATTAACATATACATGCATTTGCATAAAAATAGAGAAAGTGTGGAAGGATGAATACAAATTTTTACTCTTGGTTACCTCAGAAGAATAGGTTAGCAAGGGGATTGGCTCATTAAGAATATATATCAGTTTTGTAATTAAAGAAAAAGTAGAAAATTTTACTGAAAAAAATTTAATACCATTATGTCCATTGAACTCTTCATAGGATAGTCCAAAGGGAACAAACTTGCATGTAAATCCCAACTGGCCTTGAATGCTAAAGTGCCTTTTTAGAGGCTCATGAGGCCAAGAAAATATTCACACAACTGTAAAAAGTCAATCACCGGGAGAACGAGTGAGCTAAGGAGAGTGGGGATGAGACAGCAAGAGCCCTGATACTGCTGTTCAGACTCACATATGTCATGGATGGGGAGAAGCTCCACTCCATCACTCAGGCTATTCACAGGTGTCATTTGAAAGATTTTGGCATTTGACAATTTGCACATATCTCTTCAAGATAAAGAGAGTGCCATGTGTGGTTGATAAGGTGGGTTTTTGAGTCAGACTGCTTCACTTTCATTCCCGATCTAGCTATTTCCTAGGTATGACAATTAACCTAATTGTGCTGTGCTCCTTTATTTGTGAAATAAAGATAAATAAGAGTCTTTACTTCACTAGATCATCGTTGGCCCATAATGAATGTTCTGACTTGGAGGGGGTGGCAGTGGGAGCAGTGAAGGGCAGATACTTTAAAATCCAGAGAAATCAGTGGGGTCACAGGAGGTGGTATCCACCTTGGATTGGAGATGCATGGGGGCAGGGTCAATATAATTACACTTTACCAGTTCTAATGTGTCTCCCACCTTCTTGTTTTGCAGACCACCATTCTCAGCACATTGGCTAGTGAGAAGTCCTTATCTGACTGCAGAAAGGTAAGTCAGCCTCCAGGAATTGCAGCCTGCTGTCAGAGTAATAAAAAGCTTCAGAATTAATGACATTCGGTTGAAAAAGCTATGGTATCAATGAGAATATTCTGCTGACATATTGTAGTCTTCTTTCCTCAGAGATGGAAATTTGAATGGTTCTCTTTAAGGCTGTGGAAACCTCTGTTATTGCTTGACAGCTTTTTCTTCTAAAGAAGCTCTGTTTCCACATATTTCTATCTTGCTATTATCTGATATTTTATTCTGCAGGGTGAGCATCAAGGGAGTTCAGGGCAAGCTGCATTGCAGGCATCTCTATCTTTGTTTGCAAATTTAAATCTAATAAACCTAAACCCAATACAATATAAAAATGATTTCATATTTGGAAAGCTGATCATATAGCATAAAAATCTGGTTTGGATTCACCAGAGTCAAGTTTGAGAAGCTGTCATGCTTTGCAAAAGGATTAGCCTCGCTGGCATCTGATGGAAGCCATCCTGTAATGGATCATGTCTGAGGACTGCCTGCTGGAGCAGCAGCAGCGTGTCTAATTCCTGGCCTTCGCAGTCCAGGGGGCACTTTTATCCGCCTCTTTAATCTCGGGTTTAACTAGATCTTCTCCTTCTGGAGGGGAAAGAAGCGATTTCACAGTCTGAAAACTCAAATAAATTCTTTGATGCTATCTATTGATATGGAAAACCAGGTGCATAAAGAGTTGACCTGTGCCTGACATATTAGTTACTTGGCATTTCTAAGGACTTGATACCATGACATTGTTTGCTGGGCTGTTTCCGTTTCTGAATTTGCTTGATATGGAAATAGGTATGGGGGAACTTGATCTTTAAAGGTGGTGTGAGGGCCCACTGTTCTGAATGCCATCGTTTCATTATCTTGATCGTTTTTTTATTGCCTGTTAAGTCTCCATCTTGATTGAGTTCTGCTGTGTTTGTCTTGCTCTCAGCTCCCTGAGAGCAAAGTCCACGTGGAATTCTTAAAATTATAGAGCTTAGAGAACAAAAGGACTTTAGGGGTTCTCTAGTCTCCCCCTTTTCCCACAGTGGGACTGCCATCGATATAATTTATAAATGGACCTCTAGCCTCCACTTGAATATTCTACTGACAGGGAACTTAATGACCCTACCTGTTCACTAGTGAGACAAAGGATTAGAGAGTTAGTTCTTCATTTTACTGAGCCAGTATCTGCCTCCTTTTGATTTCTGCCTACCGATTTAAGTGTGAAGCCATTTATTATGCTTTCTTCTGAATCTTCTCCCCACCCCATTGCAGGGCTATTTATTTTTCTTCTTTATTTCTAATAGGACATTGATAATGATTGATTTCCAAAAGCATGGCTGCTGGGAGCTGGCTGTCTGGTTTCAAAAAATGGCTCTGTCACTTGTTGATTACGTGACTTTGGGTTGGTGATATAACCTATTTATGCCTCACTTTTATCATCTGTAGAATGGAGATAATAGTTGTACATACCTCATGAGGTAGATGGTACGTACCTCATGAGGTAGATGAGTTAACATATATAAAGTGCTTAGAACAGTACCCAACACATAGAAATGCTATATTAGCTATTATTATTATGGCTTCTAGACCAGGTTATCCTTTTCTGGGGGGGCATAGTTTTTGTAACCAAAGTCAAGAATTGTGCTTTTTTCCTCTTCATTCAGCAAGCTGTGTTTACAAACTTTGTGTATGGCAGGCACAGCAGAAGACATGGTCTATAATGAAAGGATAAGCTGTAGGCATTCTTGAGTGCAGCACAAACATTCTACTCATGCACTATAAGATGGTAGAAGTTTCTATTTAAAAGCCATACCCTTCTGTTGACCACGTGAAGCTTAATGTCCTTCCATGAGCCCTTAAGACATTTTTACCTGAGCTGGTATTAAAACATGAATCTCTTTTATATTTATGTAAATTATTCTTTTAGTATGGATGCAGGCCATTATGTTTATTTTTATTCATTTAAAATTTTTTGATCAATTAAGATAATTTAGGGCTTCCCTGGTGGCCCAGTGGTTAAGAATCCGCCTGATAATGCAGGGGACACAGGTTCAAGCCCTGGTCCAGGAAGATCCCACATGCTGTGGAGCAATTAAGCCTGTGCACCACAACCACTGAGCCTGAGGAAGAAAAGATAGAACTCATGTAGGTAAGAATTATGGAAGCAGGGAGCCAGAATGGGGACATGCCCCTGCATGACTCTGGTCAATTCATCTACTTTATTTTCTGTTTTTGTTTGGGGAGGTGGGATGATTATTCAACCAGCTTTGAGTCTGCACAGCTATACTATTTCAACAGGATGGAATCTACAGATATTCCCCCTCATATTTTGCTTAGATATTGCCATTCACATGATCAGCAATCTCTGGGCAATCTTGCCTGTACAAATAAGGTCTTTTTAAAGAAAATCACTCTCAAATCTGTCCCAAGTATTCATGATCTCTTCTGAGGCCCAGATCTGTGTTGCTGACTAACTTGTAAGCAGATCTTGTCCACATATTCTCTCCCATCCTGACCTTTCTTTTTCTTCTCTTATATTCACCACTTCAGTTAATGGCTTCACCATTCCAAACTAGAAACCTTGGTGTCGTCCAGGACTCCTCCCTTTCCTTTCCTTCCCACATGCAACTAGCTATCAAATCCCATCAACTCCATCTTGAAATGTTTCTAGAATCTCTCCATCATCTCTTTCCTTGCTTCCTCATCCATCCTTTGAAAGGTTGTAACAACTCCCTGCTCGCTCTTTCCTTATACCAAGTTTTCCCTTCTCCACTCCATTTTCCAAAACACTGCCAGGGTTACTTTCCAGAAGACAAACAAGAAACACAGCCGTGTGTGTCAAACCCTTACTTAAAAACATCTAAGGGATTTCAGTTTTTCTTCAAAATAGCCCCCAAACTCTGAATCACTTGGTCAGTCATTCCCATTATCTTTAGCCGCATCCCCTGATGTTTTTCTAGGTGCTGGGGTCTGGAGGCCTGGAGCAGACTGCTAGAATGCCCTTCTGCCCTCTCATATGCTTGGAAAACTTACTCTTCTGTGGAGGGACCCCTCTCTTTGTCACTTTCTTTTCAAGCATTTTTTTTTTTTTTTTTTTTTGCATTACGCGGGCCTCTCACTGCTGTGGCCTTTCCCGTTGCGGAGCACAGGCTCAGCGGCCATGGCTCACGGGCCCAGCCGCTCCGCAGCATGTGGGATCCTCCCGGATCAGGGCACGAACCCGTGTCCCCTGCATCGGCAGGCGGACTCTCAACCACTGCGCCACCAGAGAAGCCCTTTTCAAGCATTTTTAAAAGACGTTTCTTGGTTTCTCCAGGAAAGATGAGTGGTTTTACCTCCTTGCTGGGTTCATAACATTTTGTTCCGACTCCAAGTATAACCTAACAACAACCACACAACTTGTCAAATGTTTACCATGTTCGCAGCCCTGTGAGAAGTGCTTTGCATGGATTATCTCATTTGATTTTTATAATGGCCCTCACAGGTAGGTAATAGTATTACCGCCACTGACAGGTGAAGAACTTGCTGGAGGAAACTCCAGTAGAAGTTGTTGCAGTCAGGATGTGAATCCAGGCTCTCTGACCTCAGAGTCATTGCTTTTAGTGTTTGTCACCTCCTCTGCTATTGGATTCTAAATCCTTATTTATGGGTCCAGCTTCCCCCTAAACTATCAGCTCTTAGAGGGGAGGAACCATGACTGATTCTGTTAGGAATAATAAAAAATACCCCACAGGTAGTAAGATCTCAGTAAAGGTCTATTTAATGCCTGGATTTGCTACATACATGGTTGTCCCTTAGCATAATATTATTATGGGGCCATTTTGTTCTAAAAAATGTTTGTTTTTTTCCCTTTTCATTGGAGTTGAGAAAAGAATATTTTATATTCAGTATTCACTATAAAGGTAATTTCTACATTAAAATAAGTTGTTAATGGATAGCTGATGGGGATTGAAATATTTAGCTTAGCCAAAGATAGCAAATATTCTAAGGCTTACTTCCTACCTTATACAGTTGTAAGAACCCTATTCTTATTTTCAGCCAAAGACCAATTCAGTCCATAATTTGGAAAATCTAAAAACATCTAGGTAATATACATAAATTCATTCATTCATTCATAAGTATTTATTGAGTACCTCCTATTGCAAAGCAGTTGTTATTGCTAACATGTTATAGAGGAAAAACGAATATGCCAAGACATGAGATGACTTGCTCTAGGGCACATATTAAACTCAAGGCAGACTCTTAGAGGAAAGGCCTAATTCAGATCTTCTGATTTTCTCTAAAACCACTTCACCTCACAGTTTTTAACTAGAGTTGACACATGGAGGGTATGTATTGGGTGGGCGAACTACAGGGAATGATCCTCAAGCGTGCTTCATGATGTCTCCTGCCACCTGTTTTATGTTCATGGATATTTATATTTTTGTGTCTTGATTCTTTTCCATCTCTCAGTGCAAGATACTTGGACCCAGATGTGTTTGACTCAGCAGGTTTTGTGTGGGGACATTCTGACCTAGCACTATTGAACTTCCAGCATTTTAATTGGAAGTTATATGTAAAACAGATATCCTTACCCCTTCTCCAAGGTTCCTCACTCTGACCCTGCCCCCCACCCCTGGGGCACAGGTCAGAGATAGGCAAGGGGTGACAGATAGGTAAGGGTGATGGATGGGGTGAAGGTCAGGGATAAGATGAATCCCAGAGATGGGTCAAAGGTTAGAAATTTCCATTTCACAAATTACTTGGAAATGAAAAGCAATGGTTTTCCAGTTTGACATCAAAATGCCCTACCTTATCCTGCTGTAAATTCCATCTACATATGGTAACCTAGACTCCCAACCATATAATAGTAGTCACATAAATAAGTTTCTCAGGTTGGAGAGTTTATTTTAAAAATTCAGCTGTCATTTGATGGTTTATTGTACCTTGTGTGTGTGCGTGTGTGTGTGTGGTGGGCTCCATTTCTCTCTCTGTATGTCTCTCTCTGTCCTCTCTCCTTGGACTTCTGATATCTTAACCCATATAAATGACAACCTTAAAAAAAATAGTACATTTAGGAAATGTATCCTTATCATGTTAAAAGGTATTGGTTTGGGGAATATGTGCGAACCTAAAGGAAATCCGTCTGTTGATGGTGGTAAATTGTGGGAGTATTTGTGACTGTGTTGACTGTGCTTTTCTTCCATCTGACCGTTTGCTTTGACTTGGTCTCTTCACTGTTACCAATGATGTATGAGTATGCAGAATATGTGCTTATGTAATTGCTTAGCCCACTGGTTGATGTTTTAATTTTTAATAGACATAGGCTGTGCTTCACTCACATAGGCAAGGTAATTTTCCTTCAGGAAGAGGTGATTAAAATAGATAATGTAATGGGCTTTTGGAAGTTTTTCATCTATGTTGATGAATGGGTCTCTGTATAAACACAGCCCAAGATTGTAATATCAGTGGTTAAGATGTTTACTTACAGTTGGTTCCTCAGCCTTTGAGACTATATTATATCTGGCTTCCTCTTTTAAAGACCAAGACTTAATGTCTAGACGGCGTTCACTGACCTCCACAGCCGGCTGGGCAGATTCCCATGACTCTTGGCCTCTTGGCAGAATTTCCAGGCTGGTAGGTCATGGTTGCTTCTTCCCATGCCCTGAGAAAGGGCACAAAGACCAAATCAACCCTGTCAGCATCAAGGAAAATTTTCAGTTCCCCCTGAGAAAGACAGCATCCCATGTTCTGGAGCAGTCACAGTGAAGGGTATCATTTCAAGTACATTTAAATGCTGTTTACTTTTTAAATAGTTGTTTTGGAAGCTACGAAGGTTCGTTTTTGGCAGAGTGCTGTTTTGCTGACTTGCCATAGGGCTCTCTGCTGGATAAAGGATGATACATACATATTTGCAAAGTTCTATCCTTTTTATTTTATGTGCCAACACAGGCCATCAATTTATAGGAAGGAAAGTTGTATTGCTTTAAACAGACAGCCCCTCCCCACCTTCCTCCCACTTCTCCTCTCACTTCCCCAGCAGAGAATGGGCTCAGTGTTCATTTGCAATATTTGGGATAAGGATGGGTGACTCTGGATTCCATACACTCTCCTTTCAACTCTTATTGGTTGGTTTTGGTTCTTACTGTTGCATTTTCCCATCCTACTCTCCTGAGAGGCGGTATGGTGCAGGGTTAAGAGCACAGACTCTGGAGACCAATGTCTGTGACTGGAGTCCCAGCTCCACCACCCATGAGCTCTACAACTTTGCCCAAGTCACTCAGCCTCTCTGTGCCTCATTTGTGTCATATATAAAATGAGGCAAATAATGGCATCAACCTGTAGAATTGAGGTAAGGATTGAATAGGTGGATCCACATAAATTCTTAGAACAGTGTCTCAGTAAGAGATGTTCATTATTATTCCATCCCTGTGCTTGCAGAGAATAATTTGAGCTTTGGTATTTTGAATTCCACTTTATCTTTTTGCTCTAAAAGACCAACAATATTAAGGAAAGTACATCAATAGGCTTGGGCTAACGTCAGCATTTGGAAAAAATGTAAACAGTAATTACATTGGAGAAGTACCCTCATATGGGACTCTCTTGTTTACTGTAATTCTTAATTAGAATGCACTCAAGTTCAATATTGTTATGAGTTCCAGCTCTGCAGAAGCAAATAACTTCTTAATTAATGAAAGATACAGCCTTCTTAATTGTACAGTGAATATACTTTTCTGTATCTCTAGCACTTGACACAGTTTTGAGCACATAGTAGACATTTAATAATGCTTGTTAATTCATAAGCTTGGCTTGGTATTATTCTTCCCAAAGCCTCCAGGAGAAGGCTTGAAATGGAAAAGAAAGGAAGAGGAAGAATCTACTCTTTGTAGATGGGCTTGTGGCTTTTCTCTTCATTGAAAGGGTTTGGGTTGGTGACTATGAAAAAGTGCTGTGGAAATGTTGGACTTCCTTGCTTTCAGTGTAGTAGCCATGGAGATAATTGAAAAGAGTGAACATTGGTGATTCCTCCATAATATTAACATTTTATATCCCTAGCCTAGGAATTGTTTGTCTTGACCTTATGATCTTGAAATTTTCAAAGGAAAGACACATATTCCCAAGGTCAAACCAAGTAGTCATAGTTCACTTGGTTTGGGATTAAAATTGGTTGTGGGAAATAGTCTTAGGACCAGATGAAATTCATTGCCTGTTTTTGTGTATGTCCTACCTTAAGCAAGAATCAAAGAATAAATTATACTCATTTTTTGGATGAGGTATAATTTACAGCAAATAAAATGTACTGATAAGTTTACAGTTTAATAACTATTATTTTTTTAAATTTAAAAACAGAATCCCAGTAGCATTACCTTATGCCTTTTGGGGTGTGGGCATTTTCTTGAATTGAGCCTTACTGCTAAGAACAGCACCGATGATGCCAGAGCACACGCATTATTCTCTTCCAGAAGCTGCTGTAATTGTCACCATCATTTCAGAATAAACAGCACATTTAGACCCATAGATTGTATAATAGAGTCATTGTCTGCAACAGTAACACTGCTAATAGGAAGAAAGGTAGTTAAGGGCAAATGTCGTGAATTATGTTGGTCTAATCCCTTTTGAGCTGTAATTATCCCTCTGTATCTGCATTTGACCAAGTTTCAAGAATATGACCTTCGGCGTCTGTGGTTCATGCATAACTGCTCATGTAATATACGTTTTAGGATATATCTGAAACAGTAATAACTAGCAGCAGCCTCCCCACCACACACACCTACACCTGAAAAAAACTATTTTGAGCTTCCAAAAAAACCTGAATTTTTGTCACAGCAATTCCAATTCGTTTAATGGGATGGCAGAAATAAAGGGATGTTGACTAATCTTGCAAATTATACATGCAAAAGGGCATTTAAGAATTGTTTTATATGTATGTGTGTGTGTATATATATATGTATATATATATGCACAATATATATAGTATATGTGTGTGTATATATATATGCATTGTTTTATATGTATGTGTGTGTGTATATATATATATGTGCATTGTTTTATATGTATGTGTGTATATATATATTCATTTTTTATATGTATATGTGTGTGTGTATATATATATGCATTGTTTTTGTGTGTGTGTATATATATATGCATTGTTTTATATGTATGTGTGTGAATGTGTATATATATATATATATATATATGCATTTTTTGTGGGGAGGGGATAAATGTCAAAAAAACCTACACTGTTCAGCTCTATCATCACTAGCTTGATTTCACTAGTTTCTTTATCAAGTATTAAAGATATTAAGGTGAGCTTTTGGCTGTAAATTGTGTTTCCCTTTTCATTCTAGAGAGTCTCCTTTTGGGCTACTGTATTGCTGAGTCTCAAGGGCACTGTGACAGCTTTCTCTCTTTCTTCTTTTTACCCATTTTGTTTTTGGATTATCCAGACTCTTACATAATCAGGATTGGACTATAGTTATTTAAACAGGACTGTGTGCTTACACACACATATACACATTTAATTTTATGTAATATGCTCTGAGAGATGAGCTTTCATAGAGATATTTACCTTGTTTTCTGAGTCTACAGCACAGTGTGCTGGAGGTGAAAAGAAGCAGAAAAAAAGAAAGATGAATCAGTAAGAAGAATGGAGCAGAGTTTGTGTAAATTGGATCTCTACACTGGCTTACAGCTCTTTTTAGAAAAGTGGAGTAGTCAGAATACTTAATTGGCTTCAATTAAGAGTGATCATTCTCGCTATTGTTGCTCAAAATGGGACCAAGTCACTCTACAATCAAGCTAATTGTAACCTCTGATTTATCGGCTTAGCTCTGTGCTTTGCCTTTGTTTTCATAAATGATCTGTACAGCCCAAATAATCCCTCCCCACCTCCGCCCATGTTGATTGTTTTTCTTAATTGTTTTAATTCCACACTTAGAGGATTGCTATAATCTTCTGAAGTCACTGCTCAAGCCAACGACTAAATAAGACACCTGTGGTAATGATGAGAGCAGAGTGCTCAGATAAGCAGCCAGTGTGGTGGCTGCATTGTGAGGTCCAGAACCAGCCCTGAGACACTGCTCTAAGAATTTTATGTGGATCCACATATTCAATCCTTACATCAGTTCTATAAATTGATACCATTATTGGGCTTCCCTGGTGGCACAGTGGTTAAGAATCCGCCTGCCAATGCAGGGGACACGGGTTTGAGCCCTGGTCCAGGAAGATCCCCACATGCCGTGGAGCAACTGAGCCCGTGTGCCACAACTACTGAAGCCCGCGCTCCTAGAGCCCGTGCACCGCAACATAGAGTAGCCCCCGCTCGCCACAACAAGAGAAAGCCCATGCACAGCAACGAAGACCCAATGCAGCCAAAAATAAATGATAATAAATAAAATAAATATTTTTAAAAATTATTATTTATTGATACCATTATTTATCTCATTTTATATGTGAGACAAGTGAGGCACAGAGAGGCTGAGTGACTTGGGCAAAGTTGTAGAACTCACGGGTGGTGGAGCTGGGACTCATCACAAACACTGGTCTCCAGAGTCTGTGCTCTTAACCCTACACAATACTGCCTCTCAGGAGAGTAGGGATGGGTAAATGCAACAATAAAAACCCAAACGAACCAATAAGAGCTGAAAGGAGAGTGCATGGAATCCAGAACCGAATATTGCAAATGAATGCTAAGAGCTCTTTCTTTGCTGGGCAGTGTGAGGAAGGGGAGAGGAGGAGAGGGAGGGAGGGTGGATGGGCTCCGCTCCTCCCCCGTGTTCAACAGTGATTCAGCTGTATCAGTGTATCAACATCTTCTCAGTGACCACCCTATTCAAAATTGTAACCTGCTCCTGCCCCAAGAATTTCCAAGTCACCTATGTTTTCATTTCACATTCTAAGATACTATGTAATTCATTTTCCTGTATTGTTTATTACCCATCTCCTGACAATAGAATAAATTACAAGATGACAGGGATATTTGGATCTGCTTTATTCATGGATATCAACTGCGACTTGAACATAGTAGCTCCTCAAAAATACATGTTAAATGAATTACTAGGACTACTATTACCACCACCACTATCCTTAGTCATAGCAAGTAATGGCCATAGAGTTTTAGAACTGGAAGCGATCAGAGATCATCTCTAGTACAGCTCCTCCTTTTGTCAAGGCAGAGACTACTGAGTCATGTCCTGGGTCAGGGGCTGGAGGATGGTCTCAAAGACTTGCCTGCACCATGAAATGAGCGGGATAATTCTCCAGTTTAAAATGGATAGCACTTTAAATATTGTCTTGGGAGATCATGCACTCTGTCTTGCTCTGGGGTTGAGCCTAAATTTAATGATCTTTAAAACCACAGACCATAAAGCCTTGTGGGACTGCCTAGATATATTGAAAAAAAAATGGTGCTGCTGGTGTGGAATTGTAAGATAAGCAGAGAACCTAGTAAATGACTCAGTAGGAGTTTTCCCCAAGGGAGGGATAAAGAAAAGAGTGTACTGTTTTTTGGCAATGGAAACTGACACTTAACATGATTATTGCAATGCTAGACACTTGGCTTTTCCCACTGGGGAGATCAAAAGTGATAAAAGCAGAGCTGCTCTTCCAAAGCTGAACCTTCATGAGCTCCAGTCTCCAACTGAGGTGTCAAAATGGCCAATATCCCTGGCAAGAAGAGTGTTTTAATTAATTAGAGCCATGAGCTGGCAGCTTGCCACAGAAGTGCCTGACCACAGTTGCCTGTGAAAAGAAGTGCAGAAGGCCTCTGCCAGTGACTTGTTGATCCCCCAGGAGCATCCACCTGTCTCCATGGGAAAGACAGGTGTTGTGTCCTCCTGATGAGGGATCTGTTTCCCCTTCATGTTCTTTGGAGAGAGGTTTCTGGCAGAGTCTTTCCTCTCATGTAGTTCTAAAGGTGGGAAAAAGATGAAAAGGAAATTGCTGTTCTCCAAATATGGAGAGCCACAAAGGTCAATATCTGGAGCAAGCAGAAGATGTCCAAGGAAAGGTTGCACTTCTAGCTGAATCAGAGCTCATCATCTTGCATTGACTCTGGAAATCCCAAGGTTATTTAAGTAGGGTGAAGTCTTGAGGCTCTATAGTGTCAATGAGTGATCTGGCATTTTGAGGCACGACCCCTGTGATCTCTTAAGGGACTTGGGGACTCAGTTGTCAAAAGCAGCATTGCCAGGTGTCTCAGTGGGAGCACACGCCCTTGTTCTGCTTCCATGCAGCACCTTCTGCTCCTGTTGCTACAGGGGATGCCCTTTTGAAGATGGGTTTCTGTTTACTTAGAAAAGCGAGAGATGTGCTGGAGGACAGAGCTGTGCTCACCTCACCTTGCAGAGACCTGCTGAGGTAGAAGTCATATGATTGTAATGAAGATCAGTGATACACCTTCGGGTCCTGATCTGCCCAGAGCACCTGGCTCCCTTCCTATCATTTGATTCCTGGGCCATTTTTAATCTTGGTGGGGGCAATGCTTTCTGTGACCATTTCCTCAGTGCTCCTCTCAGCTCTCTAAAGTATTTCTAGAAATCTTTTAAGCCTCTAAAGAACACGATAATTTACTTTCACACAACAAATAGAGTTATTATAGATTTACTGGTCACATAGGCTATGTAATATGTAGAATATTTATTTATTTTTCAACATCTTTATTGGAGTATAACTTCTTTACAATGGTGTGTTATTTTCTGCTGTATAACAAACTGAATCAGCTATACATATACGTATATCCCCATATCTCCTCCCTCTTGCGTCTCCCTCCCACCCTCCCTATCCCACCCCTCAGGGTGGTCACAAAGCACCGAGCTGATCTTACTGTGCTATGCAGCTGCTTCCCACTAGCTATCTATTTTACATTTGGTAGTGTATATATGTCACTGCTACTCTCTCACTTCATCCCAGCTTACCCTTCCCCCTCCTCATGTCCTCAAGTCCATTCTCAACTTCTAAGTCTTTATTCCTGTCCTGCCCATAGGTTCTTCAGAAGCTTTTTTTTTTTTTTTTTAGATTCCATATATATGTGTCACCATATGGTATTTGGTTTTCTTTCTGACTTACTTCATTTTGTATGACAGACGCTAGGTCCATCCACCTCACTACAAAAAACTCAATTTTGTTTCTTTTTATGGCTGAGTAATATTCCATTGTATATATGTGCCACGTCTTCCTTGTCCATTCATCTGTTGATGGACACTTCGGTTGCTTCCATGTCCTGACTATTGTAAATAGAGCTGCAATGAACATTGGGGTGCATGTGTCCTTTTGAATTATGGTTTTATCAGGGTATATGTCCAGTAGTGGAATTGCTGGGTCGTATGGTAGTTCTATTTTTAGTTTTTTAAGGAACCTTCATACTGTTCTCCATAGTGGTTCCACCAACTTACATTCCCACCAACAGTGCAAGAGGGTTACTTTTTTTCCACACCCTCTCCAGCATTTATTGTTTGTAGATTGTTTGATGTTGGCCATTCTGACTGATGTGAGGTGATACCTCATTGTAGTTTTGATTTGCAGTTCTCTAATGATTAGTGATGTTGAGCATCCTTTCATGTGTTTGTTGGCAATCTGTATATCTTCTTTGGAGAAATGTCTGTTTAGGTCTTCTGCCCATTTTTGGATTGGGTTGTTTGTGTTTTTGATATTGAGCTGCATGTGCTACTTGTATATTTTGGAGATGAATCCTTTGTCAGTTACTTTGTTTGCAAATACTTTCTCCCATTCTGAGGGTTGTCTTTTCATCTTGTTTATGGTTTCCTTTGCTGTGCAAAAACTTTTAAGTTTCATTAATTCCCTTTGTTTATTCTTGTTTTTATTTCCATTTCTCTATGAGGTGGGTCTAAAAGGATCTTGCTGTGATTTATGTCATGGGGTTTTCTGCCTCTGTTTTCCTCTAAGAGTTTTATAGTATCTGGACTTACATTTAGGTCTTTAATCCATTTTGATTATTTTTATTTTTGTGTATGGTGTTAAGGAGTGTTCTAATTTCATTCTTTTACATGTAGCTGTCCAGTTTTCCCAGCACCACTTACTGAAGAGGCTGTCTTTTCTCCATTGTACATTCTTGCCTCGTTTATCAAAGATAAGGTGACCATATGTGCAAGGGTTTATCTCTGGGCTTTCTATCCTGTTCCATTGATCTATATTTCTGTTTTTGTGACAGTGCCATACTGTCTTGATTACTGTAGCTTTGTAGTATAGTCTGAAGTCCTGGAGCCTGATTCCTCCAGCTCCACTTTTGTTTCTCAAGATTGCTTTGGCTATTCGGGGTCTTTTGTGTTTCCATAAAAATTGTCAAATTTTTTTGTTCTAGTTCTGTGAAAAATGCCTTTGGTAGTTTGATAGGGATTGCACTGAATCTGTAGATTGCTTTGAGTAGTATAGTCATTTTCACAGTGTTGATTCTGCCAATCCAAGAACATGGTATATCTCTCCATCTGTTGGTATCATCTTTAATTTCTTTCATCAGTGTCTTATAGTTTTCCGCATACAGGTCTTTTGTCTCCTTAGGTAAGTTTATTCCTAGGTATTTTATTCTTTTTCTTGCAATGGTAAATGGGAGTGTTTCTTTAATTTTTCTTTCAGATTTTTCATCATTAGTGTATAGGAATGCAAGAGATTTCTGTGCATTAATTTTGTATCCTGCTACTTTACCAAATTCGTTGATTAGCTCTAGTAGTTTTCTGGTAGCATCTTTAGGATTCTCTATGTATAGTATCATGTCATCTGCAAACAGTGACAGCTTTACTTCTTTTCCAATTTGGATTCCTTTTATTTCTTTTTCTTCTCTGATTGCTGTGGCTAAAACTTCCAAAATTATGTTAAA
This sequence comes from Hyperoodon ampullatus, assembly GCF_949752795.1. Taxonomy (NCBI): domain Eukaryota; kingdom Metazoa; phylum Chordata; class Mammalia; order Artiodactyla; family Ziphiidae; genus Hyperoodon; species Hyperoodon ampullatus. Next base: position 45,848,560 of record NC_136914.1, on the reverse strand, counting down.
TAATAGTGGTGAGAGTGGGCAACCTAGTCTTGCCCCTGTTCTTAGAGGAAATGCTTTCAATTTTTCACCATTGAGAACGATGTTGGCTGTGGGTTTGTCATATATGGCTTTTATTACATTGAGGTAGGTTCCCTCTATGCCTACTATATGGAGGGTTTTTTATCATAAATGGGTGTTGAATTTTGTTGAAAGCTTTTCTGCATCTATTGAGATGATCATATGGATTTTCTCCTTCAATTTGCTAATAGGGTTTATCACATTGATTGATTTGTGTATATTGAAGAGTCCTTGCATTCCTGGGATAAACCCCACTTGATCATGGTATATGAGCCTATTAATGTGCTGTTGAATTCTGTTTGCTACTGTTTTGTTTAGGATTTTTGCATGTATGTTCATCAGTGATATTGGCCTGTAGTTTTCTTTTTTTATGACATCTTTGTCTGGTTTTGGTATCAAGGTGATGGTGGCCTCGTAGAATAAGTTTGGGAGTGTTCCTCCCTCTGCTATATTTTGGAAGAGTCTGAGAAGGATAGGTGTTAGCTCTTCTGTAAAAGTTTGAGAGAATTTGACTCTGAAGCCCTCTGGTCCTGGGTTTTTGTTTGTTGGAAGATTTTTAATCACAATTTCAATTTCACTGCTTGTGATTGGTCTCTTTATATTTTCTATTTCTTCCTGGTTCAGTCTTGGCACGTTGTGCATTTCTAAGAATTTGTCCATTTCTTCCCAGTTGTCCATTTTATTGGCATATAGTTGCTTGTAGTAATCTCTCATGATCCTTTGTATTTCTGCAGTGACAGTTGTTACTTCTCCTTTTTCATTTCTAATTCTATTGATTTGAGTCTTTTCTCTTTTTTTCTTGATGACTCTGACTAATGGTTTATCAATTTTGTTTATCTTCTGGAAGAACCATCTTTTAGTTTTATTGATGTTTGGTATTATTTCCTTCATTTCTTTTTCATTTGTTTCTGATCTGATTTTATGATTTCATTCCTTCTGCTAACTTTGGAGGTTTTTTGTTCTTCTTTGTCTAATTGCTTTAGGCATAATGTTAGGTCGTTTATTTGAGATGTTTCTTGTTTCTTGAGGTAGGATTGTATTGCTATAAACTTTCCTCTCAGAACTGCTTTTGCTGCATCCTATAGGTTTTGGGTCTTTGTGTGTTCATTGTCATTATTTTGTAGGTATGTTTTGATTGCCTCTTTGATTTCTTCAGTGATCTCTTGGTTATTTAGTAGTGCATTGTTTAGCCTCCATGTGTTTGTATTTTTTACAGTTTTTTCCTCTAATTGAAATCTAGTCTCATAGCACTGTGGTCAGAACAGATACTTGATACAATTTCAATTTTCTTAAATTTACCAAGTCTTGATTTGTGACCCAAGATATGATCTATCCAGTAGAATGTCCCATGAATACTTGAGAAGAAAGTGTATTCTGTTGTTTTTGGATGGAATGTCCTATAAATATCAATTAAGTCCATCTTGTTTAATGTGTTGTTCAAAGCTTGTATTTCCTTGTTTATTTTGATTTTGGTTGATCTGTCCATTGGTGAAAGTGGGGTGTTAAAGTCCCCTACTATGATTTCCCCTTATATGGCTGCTAGCATTTGCTTTATGTACAGAAGTGCTCCTATGTTGTGTGCATAAATATTTACAATTGTTATATTTTCTTCTTGGATTGATCCCTTGATCATTATGTAGTGTCCATCTTTTTCTCTTCTAATAGTCTTTATTTTAAAGTCTATTTTGTCTGATATGAGAACTGCTACTTCAGCTTTCTTTTGATTTCAAATTGCATGGAATATCTTTTTCCATCCCCTCACTTTCAGTGTGTATGTGTCCTTAGGTCTGAAGTGGGTGTCTTGTAGACAGCACATATACAGGTCTTGTTTTTGTATCCTTTCAGCCCCTCTATGTCTTTTGGTTGGAGCATTTAATCCATTTACATTTAAGGTAATTATCGATACGTATGATCCTATTACCATTTTCTTAATTGTTTTGGGTTTGTTATTTTAGGTCTTTTCCTTCTCTCATGTTTCCTGCCTAGAGAAGTTCCTTTAACATTTGTTTTAAAGCTGGTTTGGTGGTGCCGAATTCTCTTAACTTTTGCTTCTCTGTAAAGTTTTTAAGTTCTCCATCGAATCAGAATGAGATCCTTGCTGGGTAGAGTAATCTTGGTAGTAGGTTTTTACCTTTCATCACTCTCTTCACTCTCTTCTGGGTTGCAGAGTTTCTGCTGAAAGATCAGCTGTTAACCTTATGGGGATTCCCTTGTACCTTATTTGTTGCCTTTCCCTCGCTGCTTTTAATATTTGTTCTTTGAATTTAATTTTTGATAGTTTGATTAATATGTGTCTTGGCATGTTTCTCCTTTGATTTATCCTGTATGGGACTCTCTGCGCTTCCTGGACTTGACTGACCATTTCCTTTCCCATATGAGGGAAGTTTTCAGCTATAATCTCTTCAAATATTTTCTCAGTCCCTTTCTTTTTCTCTTTTTCTTCTGGCACCCTTATAATTCGAATATTGGTGTATTTAGTGTTGTCTCAGAGGTCTCTAAGACTGTCCTCAATTCTTTTCATTCTTGTTTCTTTCTTCTGCTCTGCAGTAGTTATTTCCACTCTTTTATCTTCCAGGTCACTTATCCGTTCTTCTGCCTCTGTTATTCTGCTATTGATTCCTTCTAGAGAATTTTAAATTTCATTTATTGTGTTGTTCATCATTGTTTGCTCTTTAGTTCTTCTAGGTTCCTGTTAAATGTTTCTTGTAATTTCTCCATTCTTTTTCCAAGATTTTGGATCATCTTTACTCTCATTACTCTGAATTCTTTTTCAGGTAGACTGCCTATTTCCTCTTCATTTGTTTGGTCTGGTGGGTTTTTACCTTACTCCTTCATCTGCTGTGTATTTCTCTGTCTTCTCATTTTGCTTAACTTACTGTGTTTTGGGTCTCCTTTTTTTGCAGGCTGCATGTTTGTAGTTCCCATTGTTTTTGGTATCTGCTTCCAGTGGGTAAGGTTGGTTCAGTGGGTTGTGTAGACTTCCTGGTGGAGGGGACTGGTGCCTGTGTTCTGGTGGATGAGGCTGGATCTTGTCTTTCTGGTGGGCAGGACTGCATCCGGTGGTATGTTTTGGGGTGTCTGCGAACTTAGTATGATTTTAGGCAGCCTCTCTGCTAATCGATGGGTTTTATTCCTGTCTTGCTAATTGTTAGGCATAGGGTGTTCAGCACTGTAGCTTGCTGGTTGTTGAGTTTAGCTGGGTCTTAACTTTGAGATGGAGATCTCTGGGAGAGCTTTCACTGTTTAATATTACATCGGGCCAGGAAGTCTCTCGTGGACCAATGTCCTGAACTCGGCTCTCCTACCTTAGAGGCTCAGGCCTGACACCTGGCTGGAGTATCAAGACCCTGTCAGCCACATGCCTGATAAGATAAGGGAAGAAAAATAGGAAAGAAAGGAAGAAAATAAACAAAATAAAATAAAATAAAATAAAGTTATTAAAATAGAAAACAGTTATTTAAAATTAAAAAGTAATGAAAAAAAAGAAAGAGAGAAAGAAAGAAGAGAGCAACCAAACCAAAAAACAAATCCACCAATGATAACAAGCGTAAAAACTGTAGTAAAACAAAAAAACAAAAAATGGACAATCAGAACCCTAGGACAAATGGCAAAAACTAAGCTATACAGACAAAAGCAGACAAAGAAGCATACACATACACACTCACAAAAAGAGAAAAAGGAAATATATATATATATAAAGAAAAAAAAAGGAGAGCAACCAAATCAATAAATCTACCAATGATAATAAGCTCTAAATACTAAACTAAGATAAACATAAAACCAGAAATAAATTAGATGCAGAAATCAAACCCCAAGTCTGCAGTTGCTCCCAAAGTCCACCACTTCAATTTGGGATGATTCGTTGTCTATTCAGGTATTCTACAGATGCAGGATACATCAAGTTGATTGTGGAGATTTAATCTGCTGCTCCTGAGGCTGCTGGGATAGATTTCCCTTTCTCTTCTTTGTTTGCACAGCTCCTGGGGTTCAGCTTTGTATTTGGCCCCTCCTCTGTGTGTAGGTTGCCTGAGGGCGTCTGTTCCCTGTCCAGACAGGACGGGATTAAAGGAGCAGCTGATCCGGGGGCTCTGGCTCACTTAGGCCGGGGGAAGGGAGGGGTACAGAGTGGGGTGAAGCCTGTGGCAGCAGAGACCGGAGTGACGTTGCAACAACCTGAGGTGCGCTGTGTGTTCTCCTGGGGAAGTTGTCCCTGGATCACGGGACCCTGGCAGTGGCAGGCTGCACAGGCTCCCAGGAGGGGAGGTGTGGATAGTGACCTGTGCTTGAACACAGGCTTCTTGGTGGCTGCAGTAGTAGCCTTAGTGTTTCATGCCCATCTCAGGTGTTCACGCTGATAGCCGCAGCTCGTGCCCGTTTCTGGAGCTCATTTAGGTGGCGCTCTTAATCTCCTCTCCTCGTGCACTGGGAAACAATGGTCTCTTGCCTCTTAGGCAGGTCCAGACTTTTTCCCGGACTCCATCCCAGCTAACTGTGGCACACTAGCCCCCTTCAGGCTGTGTTCACGCAGCCTACCTCAGTTCTCTCCCTGGGATCCGACCGAGGCCTGAGCCTCAGCTCCCAGCCCCCGCCTGCCCCGGCGGGTGAGCAGACAAGCCTCTCAGGCTGGTGAGTGCTGGTTGGCACCAATCCTCTGTGCAAGAATCTCTCCACTTTGCCCTCCGCACCCCTGTTGCTGTGCTCTCCTCTGTGGCTCTGAAGCTTTCCCCCCACCCACCCCCGTCTTCGCCAGTGAAGGGGCTTCCTAGCGTGTGAAAACTTTTCCTCAGGTGCAGGTCCCGTCCCTATTCTTTTGTCTCTGTTTTTTCTTTTTTCTTTTGCACTACCCAGGTATGTAGGGAGTTCTTCCATTTTGGGAAGTCTGAGGTCTTCTGCCAGCGTTCAGTAGGTGTTCTGTAGGAGTTGTTCCACATGTAGATGTAATTTTCATGTATTTGTGGGGAGGAAGGTAATCTCCATCTTAATCCTCCGCCATCTTGAAGGTCCCCCCATATGTAGAATATTTACAGCATTGGGTAAATATCTGGAGCCAAACTGCTCTAATAAAATGGTACCTTATCACTCATTTGCTCTGTGATGCTCATCGTTACTGAAACCTCTCTTTGCCTCCATTTCTCCTCCCCTCCTTCTTCTTCTTTTTTGGAGAAACCATCTGTACTTTAATAATTTAGAAAGGTCTGTCTCATTTATATTGCACAACTCAATAGCAGACTTCCATACTGTCCTCAACAACAGTTCTAAAAGCATTTTATGCAACCTCCGATGTCAGACTGAAATCCAGAGTTAACATGTGCTTTGTTTTCAAATTTGAAAAAAGACATAAATGCAAGATTAAAATACTCTATTACTGAGTGCCTGAGTTAGCAAATTGTTTTGGTCCAAAGGAGAAAATAAAACTTGGCAATATATGGATTTGTGTCTGTTTTCCTTACCATCTCTTCTTAAAATCAACATTCTAAGCTACTTTAGTATTACTAATGATTTCACTTTGGGAGTGACCAACTAAGGATATAGTTATTAAAGCTTTGAAAGTAAATGTAAACCCTCAGACATACTGAAAATACCAAGGTGCAAATCAAGGTGAAAGGAGAAGTTGGGAAACATCACTATTTAGGGATCAAACAAAGCAATAGACCAAAATGGAGACAAAGCTCTCAAGCCTGTAGAGAGGGCCAGAGCGTTTGAAGAAGCAGGGAAAAAAGGGAAATCCATTGATGCAGGAGTGTCATAGAGATGGAGAGGAAAGGGTATTGATCATGGGAGCCAGAGGATAAGTGCAGAAACTAACATTGAGCAGGAGAAACAGCACACCTGCAAAGAGAACATTTCAGTATGAATGGATTTGGGTGTGGCATCTCTTCATTCTTAAGATGGAAGTAATGATAGTACCCAGCTCATAGGGTTACTATCCAGCGATGATCTCAAGCCCAAAGTCCAGGACCTTGTGAGAGTCTCTACATTATTTCCAGATCTAGCTTCTCTTGATCTAGAGACAGATCTACCCACCCCCTCCATGGCAAATTATCTACTCCGCCCCGCACCACGCAACAGGCAGTAGTGGAACAGAAACGAGATAACCACATGCAGTCCTCCTTGCCGAAAGGGGGAATCCAGATACACATAACAGCTGCTGCGGCTACAATCCTAACATCTGTGCAGGCGCTGACTCTTGGGTAAGCCTCACTTCTGTTTGTAGGAGAAAATTCCCCAGGCCTCTGGCTTTCCCTCTCAGAGGGTTTTCTTTTACTAGTGTCCTCCTTGACCACATGTGAAAATGGCATTAGGGACTGTGCCCTCCTTGGGGAAGGAGATACTTTCTCAGCCTTCTCCCTGCTTGTTGAATAGCCACAGTTCCTTTTCGTCCCAGGCTCTATAACTCACTAGAAAACTTAGTAGGCTTTTTCTTATCTGATTCCCAGTCAGCTCTATGTGCTTGTAGGCATGCCTACAATTCTTGTATGTATTTATGTTAATTTACATCCCCTGCCTTTTTTTCTTTTTATTGAAGTATAACTTACATATAGAAAAGGCACATATTTAAAGTATACCAGCACAAGCATTTTGTATATTCTCACTACCCATATTGGGAGATAGAATTTTCCAGCACCCAGAACTTTCATGCCCCCTGGTAAATTTACCACTCTTCAGATTTCTCTCTCTGACTGTTGATCAGTTTTATTTGGTTTTGAACTATATATAAATGGAATCATTGAATATTTACTCCTCTGCTTCTGGCTTCTTCTTTCCAACATGATGTCTAGGAGAGTCATCTGTGGTATTGCATGTAGCAGTAGTTATTTTTCTTTCCAATACTGCTTCATATTCCATTGTAAGATACACCACAACTTATTAATCTACTCAACCGTCGGTACACTTTTGAGTTGCTTCAAGTTTTAGGCTATGGTGAGTGACACTACTATGATTATTCTTGTACCTGGTTGTTGTTGTTGTTATTTTTTGATGTCCACAAACACTCTTTCACCTGGGCCGACACACAGGAGTGGGATTTCTGGGTCATAAGGCATACATATGTATATGTAACTTTAGCAGGGACTTCCTAATCATTTCTGCAGTGGTGTATCACTCCTTTTCATAGTCAGTAAGGGATAAATTACACTGACCTAAAGCTCCGTGAGGCTGCAAACTCTACACCACTTATAAGAGGTCCCGCCCCATTCTCCACTGTTGTTCACAGAACCTGGATGAGGAATGTTTTTGACCAGAGCCCCTTGCTGGCATGAGCTACTTCAAATCCTGGTATGCTCCCCTCCATTCGGGGAATGGGAAGGTGGGGTCTGTTCAGGGTTCCAGGAAGTGTGTTGGCTCCCTGGTCCCCTTTTTGGGGGTCTCAATTAAGCTGCACCTCCTCAAGGGCCATCTTCTACCTCTTGGGCTGGCGTTTTCCCTCAACTCTCAAAAAACCGCCAGCTCTCCTTGCATCCTAGGCATTATTGGTAAGAGCCTGGGAGTCACTCTCCTAAGTGAACAATGATTCTAGAACTTCGATAAGAACGCTCTTTATAGATCAGCTGCCCGTTTGTTCAGAAACTCTGCGAGGGGCGGAAGGACACTGTGTTCTCTCATCTTTGGGGCTCGTTTCCTGATGTTTAGAGGGTTTAGGGAGGCAAGCAGCACTGACTTTGCCCAGATTGAACAACTGGAGCCTCATCTCATCCTTCTTACCTTTTGAATATTTCCTTCCTGAAGGAAATACTGACTAGTGACTATCAGAGCATCCACCCTCCAGTTTATTCTCGTTCATACTGAATTGATTGAATTTAGCTCCAAGGTCAAGGAGTCTGAGGAACTGGTCTGGATTCTGGCCTCCTGGCCTGTGCCCAGGGTCTGGGCGTCCTGGGGATAGAACTGGATGAGGGGAAGGAGAGGACTGTGCTAGTCCACCAGGTAACATCTGCTGGAGTTTAGTTGACCTGGGGCTTTTAAAAAATGTAGCTTCACTTTTGTGTGATATGATTGGGCTCCTCAGACTTAAAGGCAGAAGGGGTGGACAAATGTGCCTGAGGAAATTCTAGGGAGTGACCCATAATTCCCCAAAGGCAGCCTGCTTGAGAGGAAGGTCGGAACCCAGATCTTTATGCTGTTAAGCTGGACTACATTTATTCCTTTAGCTCACTATCCTTTTATTTCACTTGAATTCTTCCTATTAGATTTTAAAACAAGCAACTATAGAATTCCGTGCTTTAGCCAACGGCTTCTACCCAAATGTCCCAGCTTTCACCAGGCTGCAAATACAAACATCAACATTGAATACTATATTTTGCCAGCTCCTAGCACCCACCTATTGATATAAGAAACTCAATTCTTGGCCAGATTTCTCTCACTGTGTGTTTCTGAAAGTTCCCAAGACTTTTTCACATGGATTTCTCAGGTTTCTTTATGGAAGTCTGCTAACTAGTCACCTGAGGGAAACTTGTCACTGCCTCGGCTGTCAGCTCTCCATGAAACCCCTCCTTACCTGTCAGTCTGGAGGGCAGGTGGGCACCAGCCCCAGGTAGCTGTCTCTACTCCATAACCTGCAGGCTGCTGCTGTGCTTCAGCAATGAAAGGGGAGAACATCCCTCTTCCCAGCTCTGGGAAGAATTGGGGCCCTTAGGCCTCAGAACAGCATTGTTCGTTCTCAGAGTTTCACAGCCTTTTCTGAACACAATGCCTTTAGCTTCTGGCCTTAACTACCCTTCCCACTGGGCTCAAGACCGGTTCCTAAATCTAAGAGGAAAGGTCTATGCCACAGCATTCCCCTCCGTTAAGCTCATCTATCCCTCCTTGTCTATATCTTCCCTTTCTCCTGAATGCTCTTGCTCCAAATATTCTGCCCCCTCATCTAGAAAAAGCTCCCAGATATCTTTGTCCATAAACATATGTGCTCAGATGGTCACCAGCCCAATTCCATGAATGGGGAAACTGAGCATTCTAATCTAGACAGCTAGGATGTTCTGATAATTGGCTTCTCCAAGCTGGTGAGTAGCCCAAAGTCTGGGCTCAGAAGACTTCTAGTTCCAGAAAAGTGTTTGAGTTAATTACACAAAATGTTGGTCTTTTTGTTCCTCCAGACACCAGTCAGTTGCTAGAGGAAATCCATGTTTATGTTTCTAATGCTCTTTATCTCTGTAATGTGCCTTTCAACAGTGTCTGGATTTAAAGGATTGAGAAAGCCAGAGTATCTGTAGATTCTTATCTTGACCTCCACTCATAAGGAAAGGAAGCTAGATCACTTATTGAACAACCAAGTTTGCTATCTCAGCATTTTAAAAGTTGTCTTTTGTCTCCAGACACTTTCTAGTGGAATCAGCAAGTACCAGATAAAGCCATGACCTGGCTGGGAAAACCTGTTAGTTTGGCTTCAACTTAATGTCATTTTATTGCCATTTCTTACTGTGAAGTTAAAAAAATTTTTTTAGAGGAAGGAATAGACATAACTCCAGGAATAAAGGAAAACTGAAATTAGATCAATTCTATGAAAATTAGCCATGTATGCTCTGGGAAAATAATATCAATTGATTCTGGGGAGATTATGTTGGAGTTAACACAGGTAGTGTAAAGACCCAGATCTTAGATCTGGTTTCCTCACAGTATTTTTTTGTGTGTGTGTTTTGGGCACAGTATCTTAATTTTAGCATCTGTTTCCTCATTCAACAAAGGATTATAATAGCATTTAGGCCCAATACACCAAGTGATTGTGAGGATTAACTGTGTACCTGCCAGAATGGCACGAATATGTTTCGTGAAGGTGAAGGTGAAGAAGAGGAGACAAGGGAGGGTGCAGAAAGGAAACCAGTTTTGCTTTCTTTAAGGTCCCTGGGAGCACAGATGGGGAAGATTTTAAAAATTGTTGCAGTTTTTATGAAGGAAGGAATAAGGCAGAAAGATCTGATTAGGGGAAGTTTGTTCGGGCGTTTCATGCCTTCCTAATGAGAGAGGCTGGGACAGTGCCCTTCCTTATGAAGCAAAATGTGGTGAGCCCTATGTACTACTGGCTCCTCCAAGCAGGAACCACAGTATTGTCATTTCTGTCATCGCAGCCCATACAGACCAGGTGCTGGAACAGAACAGTTTTCCAATAGATGCACACTGAACAATGCAGCAATGAATGAAAAGGTTCGGTTATCGCTTTACCACATGAGGGTACAGAGCAATCTCCAGGTGAATGCTTGTTGCATGAATGGATAAATGAATGCACAACTCATATCTGATGATTGTGCAATGAGGTTGATTTGAAGACTATGAAGTATACAAATAGGTGAGCACTAAACAGGGAAAGTGCAAAATACCAGTAAAACATCAGGGAGACTGCTTTTAACCCCTGCTGCTGTTCAGGGTGGTTAGGAATTTGTTCACATTAGAGGAAGTGACTGTGTAAACACAGTTTGGGGACATCCAAGTGATAAAGGAATCTCTTTTGTACTTTCATCCTGAAGGTTTCTCTTCCAAAACCCAGGGCTATTTGTAAAACCCCAGTGACCACAGTGATATGCAAAATGTGTGCTGGAAAAGACCAGCAGCCCCTGTAAAATTGGGTGAATTTGTAGATTGGCTCAAAACTGTGTTCCAAGTATTGAAAAGTCTCACTTTGAGGCATTTGCCAAAAATGTAGACTTTAAAGAACTGTAAACTCATCAGGGCTTTCTTTGTCCGTTGTTGAAGCTGTATTTACATTTGTTGCATGAATGAGTAAGTCAAGCGAAGTTGGATCAGAACTTCTAGAATCTTCTGTTCTTCTGTTCAGCTTACCAGGACATTAACTCCTGGAGAGACTGGGCAAATAGTGGATTGAGTAGATAGAAGGCTGTGATATTTAAACAGCTCCATTAACAGATCTGTTTAGCACTTGGCTAAACAGAATGGGAAAATGAGGTTATCTTCAGGCCTGCATATTTTATTTAAGAACAAAGAATTTTAGCCAGTATAAGGAACAGCCAAGGTAAGCAGGATATAGATATGACTCAGGAAATCATTTGAGTAAGAATATACAGTCACGAGATGTGTTTTAGGGGTAAAGAATGAGAAGAGTTGAAGTTCTTGGGTCAACTATGCAAATTGACAAGATTTTGCCATTCTAGGGTAGAGACAAATACTAAAAGCATACCTAGCTTTAGAGACTCAGAATGAAAGAGAAAAAGGAGCACCGATACTGGTAATGCCAAGCCACTTAAATTAGCTGAGCTGTCTTAAACCTCTGAATCCTTAGTAGGATGTTCCTTCTATGTTTCCCTCTCACTCTGCCAGGAAAGCTGTCCATTAGGACCCTGCTGACCTGTTACTTCTCTGTCAGAGCCTTTTGTGATGCTCCAGGCTGCTTCCTATGTTTTGTTCCCCAGCACATTGGACATTTGTTTTGACAGCAGGCATTCACATACTCTCATTGAGCACCTACATAGTGCCAGGCACTGTGATGAACAAGACAAAATTGTTGCCTGCAAGGGGCTCAGAATCCAGTAAAGGAAATAACATTTGCAGTAGAGTAACTAGAAACAGGTACAGAAGATGTGCTGTGGAAGGCAGCTTGGTGGGGAGTAGGGCATAGCGAGCATTTCAGATGGAGAGAACAGCTTCGGTACATGTGGGGAGGCTAGAGGCGCCTGTGGGTGCATTTCTAGCATTGTCAGTAGGTCAGTTTGTAACTGTCAACCTCATCTCCTGCACTTTAAATTGATGTGCCTGTAATGTAAACACACATGCTAGGTGACGGTAAAGAAAACCACATGGGGCCCTGGCCAACCCCATCCCACTCACATCCATGTGGGATCCAGACCTGCTTGCTTTACTACTCATTCTTGTCATCCTGATTCTAAATTCCTGACTCTGTATCTCCACTGAGATAGAGACTTACCTCTGGGACACCCCTCAGGTGGTTCCTACTTCTTGACCCTCCTGCTAGTTTCCCTTTCTCATCTGGCCCTTGTCTCTTCCAGGTGAACTCACTCACCTTAAGCCCAAGCACTTCAGGTAGCCACCTCTGCATGGCTCCTCAGCTGGTACCATATACCTCCTGGGAGGTTGGCTTTCTATCACCCGCGAAGATGGAGCTACTACTGCCATTTTTTTACTGCCTGCATCTGGGAAACACAGGCCTGGGTGAGAAGAGCGTGAACTTGTGCACAGAGGGCAGCAGATGGCTGTGCTGATGAGCACAGAGGCTGAAGAGAGAAATTCGGGAGGCAGAGTGGTGTGCCTCCCCGCTCCTGAGGTCAGGAGCTAAGTCGGAGGTCATTGGTCCTCACTCTGCTTCAGCAACACCTGAGGAGAATGAACAAAACTAGAGACCCCTGAGCTTGCCTTCCCTCCCTGAGACTCTGATTCAGTTGTCTTGGCAGGAGGCCTGGACACTGACAAATTTAAAAGCTCTCTGGAGGATTCTACTGTGCAGCCAGAGTTGAGAACCACTGAGTTAAAGGAGCAAGTGGGTTCCCATGTCTAAGTCCATTTTCTGATGAACTGGCTGCGGTGAAGTGGACCCAGCTTGCTACCCAACCTGGTCTCCCTCATGCCACAGACACTGCTCCCAGATCCGTACTGCTGGGGAATGGAAAGCCCTGATACTTCCCTCATTGGCCTTTGCTTGACACCACCAAGATCTACCTTTCCCACCAGGACTGTGGACTTCTCGTCTCCTTTAGGCCTTCTGGCTTAGCTCACTCACCCCACTTATCTTTGTCTATTCTGACTGCTGTAACAAAATATCATTGAAGGGTGGTTTAAACAAGAAATATTTATTTCTCACAGTTCTAGAGACTGGAAAGTCCAAGATCTAGGTGCTGGCAGATTCGAGGTCTGGTGAGGGCACATTCCTGGTTCATTCCTGGTTCATGGACATCTTCCTGCTGTGTCATCACATAGTAGAAATAGGGCAAAAGAGCTCTCTGGTGTCCTTTTTATAAGGGCACTAATCTTATTCATGAGAGCTCCATCCTCATGACCTAATTAGTTCCCCAAAGTCTCACCTCCTAATGCCATCACATTAGGATTTCAACATCAGAATTTTGGGGGGAAGAAAACATTGTTGTCCACTGCCCACCTGTACCTGAATATCCATGCACAGGTATGCACACATATGCACATGTATTCATAGGAATGCACACAGAGATATAGGTCTATATTCAGGGATCAGATGACAAATGGCCTCCCAAGTAGTTTGGATTTCATCCTGCAGACTGTGAGGTTTCACTGAACAATTTTAATCAGGAAAATGATCTGATGCACATTTTAGAAAGCTCTCCCTTTCTAAATGCAGTGTGTAAGATGCTTTGGACCTCATTAGGTCTAGAAGCAAATGCTAGTGTGTTAACTGAAGCCTTTCCTTATTACCTGACTCTTAGTTCTTTAATTCACAGGATACTCATTTTCTGCCTCTCCGTTCTGCCTTCCATATACTGGTTGCTCAATTAGTGTTTTTAAAATTAAGCCAAGAAAGCAAGCTGGATCAGCACAATGGATGTAAATAAGTCTGGAACCCTTAGAGAAGTAGGCAGCAAAAGGGGACCAAGAAAGTGGGGAGAATAATAGGAAGGTGGGCTTTCACTTGGGACAAGGAGAGACAGGAGTGGGTAAAACATAAAATTGCTGGGAAAAACTAAATGCAAGTTAGAGTAGGCCATATGACACAAAAAGCATCAAGTGAGGGAGACTAACAATGCAGATTATGTGGCTGGAGAGAAGAGAAACTTGATGTGATTTTAGTTCCAACAATCAAGCTGAAAACAAAGGGGAAAGTCATTGTTCCTAAAGGAAGACAGGAGGGCTATACCAAGGTGAGATTTCTCTTGCATGGAATCTGAATTGGAAGATGTAGTTCATGAAAAATAAGAGACTTCTGAATGCATGACTTCCTCAAAAGATATGTAAAATGGAAAATTTATTTAAAGCCATTCACCTTTCTGCACTATAAGAATGACAGTTTGGGGAAGACATTAATTTACATCTTGAGAAAAAATGGTGGAGCCCAAAGCAGCCAATGCTTGATATATGAAGCCAGATGCTTAGAATAACTTGGTCAGAATATGGCATTGAAGCACAACATTCAAATGGAGTTTACAATATAGGCATAAAATGAGGAAGCTGATTAACAAAATCAACAATAATTATATATCACAACCAATAACAATAGATACAAAATGTAAAGTGAATAAAATACTTTTTGAAACTCCAGCTATAGCAACAACTGATTTTTTTTTTTTCCTAAAAAGCTGGAGAAAGTTGACGGGTAAAAATTTGAAGCTATTAGAATTCCTATTAGAACAATGAAGAGAAGGGTACTCATCTTATTATATGAAAGTGGACAAAGTCAGGTGACACTGAAGAAAAGCTGTGAAACTAGAAATTTTTATTGGGGAACTATCACATGGGCTTGAAACGTGATTAAAAATGGGAAGAGGACAAACAAATCTAAGGCCCCCCAAAATGAAGAAGAAACAAAATATTTAATAGCAGGCATGGTAGCTTAGGAAGTGAATAGCACAATTGAGTTTTGAAGAATATAAGCGTTCCCGTGCTTGTGGATTTGCTGTTGCACTATACAAAGCTTTTTGAGGACCCTTGGCAAATAGGATGAAGGAGAAATAAATAATGAATGTCAAAGACTAGGAAAGATTTTAGAAACTGTAGGCCACCACCATTACTGAAAATTTATTACAGCAGATTTTACTTGCAGTACTACAGGCTGTGGTTGCCTAGATTAACAAAGGGCATGTCACAGGGTTTTGTAATATAACATATGTGATGGTAAAAACATGAATTGAAGAAAAATCCCAGAACATCCCAAAGGAAAAGAATAGAATCCATGTTATATTTGAATTAATGATACCTTTTGTTTTATCCAACAAACTATGATAATTTTTCTTTAAGACCATGTAAACATTTATGGTGCTAATAAGATGGGTTGAAAGATCTTGAAGTTACCCTCAGCCCATGTAATCAGCCCATGTGACCGTTTTTGAAATTATTGAATAGAGGGGGAGGAAATGAAAGCATGAGGGCAGTGAAACATGGCAGCCAACACATGGCTTTATTCTATGTATAGTCTATTGATAATCTCTGTATTCACCCAGATTTCACTGAGAGAAGCAGGACCAGGAGGAGACATATATCAGTAAATTTATTTTAAGGAATTGGTTGCACAGCTGTGGGCTGGCTAGGCAAGTCTGAAATCCATAGGGTGAGCTCAGGACAGGAAGGACTGAACTCTTAGGCACAGGCTTGAAGCTGCTGCCCACAGGTGGAATTTCCTCTCCTTCTGGAAGCCTTATGTCTGCTCTTAAGACCTTTCAACTGACTGAATCAGACCCACTCAGGTTATCTAGGATGAGCTCCCTTACTTAAAGAGTCAACTGATTATGGACTTTAATCACATCTACAAAATACCTTCACAATAGCTAGATTAGTGTTTGATCAAATGACTGGAATTGTAGCTGGCCAGGTTGACACATCAAAAACCATCCCTGTTAAGCATTCCCATATGCTGTTGAGCTCTCTGGATCAGTTCATATTAAAGTTGTGTTGGAAAGACTTCAATCTCCGGAAAGAAGACTATAGAATTGAAGTTTATCTGTGGCTGTTATATCCTTAAATTTGGACATTTAACAGAACTTCTATCTTAACATGGGTCTGATTTATTTGCTGTTTCATTTTCCATAAAATTCAGTTGATTTAAGAGTTCATTTCTCATACTGCATATCAAAATAGAAATTTGAACAATTAAAAAAAAAGACTATCAAACTCTCTTAGGGAAATTTGGTAAGAGTGAGGTCTTAAATGAAAAGGGATATAATTATAGGAGCTCAGCCAAGGAGCATGCTGCTCATTTATTGTGACAATAAAAGAAAGAGAGAATGCATTTAAAGTATATGACTAGAATTTGAGAAATACCAGAGGGAGCAAAAGTCATTAATTCACTCACTTAATCATTCACTCACTCACGCATTGGACATTAATCACACATTTGTTAGCTAATGTATGAGACATGGAGGTTATAACAATAAGACACAGCCTCTTCCAATGAAGAGCTCCCAGCCTGGTGGGAGAGACAGGGAAGTAAAAAGGCATTTATAAAATGCGTATTTTAGAACAATATTGTCGAAGCATGTATATGCTATGGGAACAGCAAGGAAGACCAATGAAGATGGTAGATAAATGGATATGAACTTGTATTGAGGTGTAGAAATAGGTGATTGGACAGTGCGAATTCTTGGTGTATGTGATAAAGGATGAATAAAGAAAATGGCACTGACAATAGAGGAAGTAAAAAGTTAGCAGGCACGGGAGGGTAACATTTCTTATGCTAATTTTTCTCTTACACATTCATGATGTGTCGTTCCTCCAGCAATACACCAAGAGTATGTGTGGGGCTTCCCTGGTGGTGCAGTGGTTGAGAGTCCGCCTGCTGATGCAGGGGGACACGGGTTCGTGCCCCGGTCCAGGAGGATCCCACATGCCGCGAAGTGGCTGGGCCTGTGAGCCATGCCTGCTGAGCCTGCGCGTCCGGAGCCTGTGCTCCACAATGGGAGAGGCCACAACACTGAGAGGCCCGCATACTGCAAAAAAAAAAAAAAAAGTATGTGTGATCCCACCAACAGTAATGAAGATCCTTTTATGGCCTATGGAAAAGTAACACAATCTCAAAGGGCAGCTGTGCATCTGCTAGGCTAGAAGGAAAAGAATGTGTTGTATAGAATTTTTTCACACTTCAGGGTTTCAACTTTAAGAAGCCAGAAGATAGGATGATGGTTGAGTGTATGGGTAACTGAAATACCAAGTGCTTGAGTTGGCTGAGAAGACTCCACTGGAAAGGAGTAAGGTTCACAGTGAATTTATCTGTCCCCAAAGGCACCAAGTTATGTTTGCTCCTTTTCCCCCTGTCTTCCAAAATAGATCTCCACTGTATTAACTTGGACTCTTGATTGCAAGGAACAGAAATCAATTCAAGCAGGCCAAACAAAAAAATGATTATTGGTAAGAATGCAGGAATAGATCCTAGAACCAAGAGTGGGAAGATAGCCAGATCTCAGATTGGGGGGTGGGTGCCTGGTATTTTCACCCTCACTCTGCTTATCTCCTATCTGCTCATTGGCTTCATCCTCCCTGGGAACCAGAGGTCTTTGGTCTCCAATCCCCATGGTAGAATGTCTGCCACTTCATGGACTGTTTGCTCCAGAGTTAGTTACAGCTGCAGCCATGCCCAGAGACTTACCCAATTCTAAATCTGATTGTCCTGTTTTGGATAAGGTAGCTGCCCCATTCAGTCAGATATGGCCCAGGACGGGGGCCAGAGAGGGAGAGATGTAGGGGGAGAGATGGGTCATGGGCTAGTTAGATGTCTCCAGAGAAGCTCACAGAAAAAGAAGGGAGACGTGGAGCACGTTATGCACTTTCAGTCCCTCCTGTGAAGTTCTTGATTCCTATCTTTACTCTTTTTTATCCTGACCTATGGGTGGGCCTTATTTTCGTAGCCCTACAGAACTATGATGCCTAAGATCTAGAGTGAAGTCCTTAGGAAACAACAGCCAATGTGCTTCATTTGTTTTTCCATTTTAGTAAAACCATGATAACACACTGAACTAAACAGCCACCCTTTTGGCTTCTGTTTCACTTTAGTCCACCTACCCCAGGAATTAAAAAACAAAAGCTCAATGGATCATAACGTCTCCTCCCGTGTGTTTAGCATTGTGGAGATCAATATCAGGAATACAGAGGAAGCACAAGACATGGATCTTGCAAAAAATAAAAAAGGCTTATTATCTACTGAAAAGAATAAAAGGAACGATTGAGAATAAGCCTTATTATACCAGATTAATATTCTAATACAACATATTAATATAATAATATATATAATATATTATATATATAATATATTATATATATATATATATATATATATATAATATCAGAAAGTACTAGAGGAATAAAATATTTGGGGAACCCTTTTCCCTGGGCCTCATGTGTACCTGTGGTCAGTCTTCTGGGCACAGGGAGGGAAAAGGCTCACCCTGTGTTTCCTCTCTCCTCCGGGAGAGGAGAAAGCCTGGTGAGACTGGGGCAGAAACTCCAAGAAATGCCTGGCTGGGGAGAAGGTGAACGTGTATGTGGAAATATTTCTGAGCCTGCCTAGTGGTTTTTGAAATCAAATGTATTAGACTTCTCTCCCCATTATGGCATACTGCCTCTCCCTAGATCTCTAAGTGATGGTAATTGCTCTATTTTTCTGAGCTTTAGCCCTCGTAATAGTCTTATAATGATAATATATTTTACATGGTAATATCCTAATAAGAATACTACATATAAGATTAGGTGAATTGCATTTGACAAATTTAATTTTAAAAAGCTAACAGAAAAAACCCACATCCCAATGAGATTAAACTCTGACTTAAGTCCTCAAAGCGGGAAATTGCTGGAGGGTTAATTTTGCCTTTATCATGGCTCCACTCCCTCCTCCCAGAGGGCTTTGCAGCTGCTCTCAGAGCCTGCGTTCTGAGCCTCTGAAGCACTTGGGGGGGCCTGGGTGAAAGGCAGGTGAACTTCAAAGTGAGTTTTTCCTCATTAAGGATTACTAATTATCTCTTAATGGAACGTATAAAGATCAGTAAACAGATGAAAGTTTAAGTGAATGAATTTAGAGGTTTGTGGGGAGAGATGATCAATAGGCTTAAAAATAATTTAATATCCTCTGGATCATTTTCACCTTCCTTTATAAATAGTTCAACAGAGTAAAATCTCTATTAGTTTGTGATAGGAAGGGGCTGAGTAATTTTTCAGCATATCAGTAGTTTCAGAAGTTTGGTTTTGTTAAAAAAAAAAAAAAATCTCAGAGTGTAATAAATTTCTTGAAGCTAAATTCGAGTTTTGAAAGCAAACCTGTCACATCATGCTTTTAAGGAGGTGGAATGGAGTCTCCCTCAGAAATAGTACCAGAAAGGGAGACAGCTCTAACTGCAGTCACCTTCTAAGGGTATGAAGGAAACAACTCGTATTGTAAGGACTCACTGGGAAACAGCCACAAGTTTATTATAATAAAGTAAATATAAAATTAAATTTAATGGTAATAGGAAATACAGTATTTTTGCTCTCATCTACAATTGTACCCAGTATAGTACATAGAATATTCTGTCTGAGGTTATGATATTTCATGTGTCAACTTTATGATATTTTATGTGTCAACTTGGTTGGGC
Source organism: Hyperoodon ampullatus (assembly GCF_949752795.1). Taxonomy (NCBI): domain Eukaryota; kingdom Metazoa; phylum Chordata; class Mammalia; order Artiodactyla; family Ziphiidae; genus Hyperoodon; species Hyperoodon ampullatus. The sequence continues at coordinate 45,829,310 of NC_136914.1, read as the reverse complement.
CACAGTGCCCAGATATGTGGTAAGACGTTATTCTGGACGTCTCTGTGGGGGTCTTTTTGGATGAGATTAACATTTAAACTGGTGGACTTTGAGTAAAGCAGATGGCTCTCCATAGTGTGGGTGGGCCTTACCCAAGCATTTGAAGGCCTGAATAGAACAGAAGACTGACCTCCCCTGAGCAAGAGGGCATTCTGTCAGCAGAAGGCCTGTGAACTCGAACTGCACCACTGGCTCTTCCCTGGGTCTCTAGCCTACAGGTACCCCCTGCAGATGTTGGATTTATTTAATTCCTTAAAATAAATCTCGGTCTCTCTCTCTCTCTCTGTCTCTCTCTGTCTGTCTCTCTCTCTCTCTCACAGACACACACACACACACACACACATGCACACACGCACCTCCTATTGGTTTTGTTTCCAAGACTAACACAGAGGTTGAGTTCTATTATTTAAAGGAAAAAAAACAAGAGAGAGAAACTGAAAAACAAAGCAGCTCCCTTTAAGAGTAGCTCCCCTTAAGAATTTCTTTAAATGGTATAGACCCTATTACTTCCTTTAAAACACTGCCTCTTGAATGTAAGTTTATAAATCATTTAAAAGGTGCTTTATTTAAGCAAGCACTTAATGAATTGGAACAAAAGCTGCAATAAGAAGTAGATTATGTAGGGATATATTTTAACAGTTATTAGATTGTGAACTCATGGAAGACAAGGTCATTTGCATTGTATCACGTTCAATCTCTGATCTATTGTATTGAACCATATGAAATTGCTGATATTTGAGTGTTTCTGACCTAGTAAAAAGAAAAGCAATTACATATGGTTCAATCCAATAGAAGTATATTATATTCTTATATGATAAAGGCCAGAAAAGTGCATTTCTAGATTTTTTTCCCATATAGTTTTATTTATTTTTATTTGTTTATTTATTTATTTATTTTTGGCTGCGTTGGGTCTTCGTTGCTGTGCGCGGGCTTTCTCTAGTTGCGGTGAACAGGGGCTACTCTTCGTTGTGGTGTGTGGGCTTCTCATTGTGGTGGCTTCTCTCATTGTGGAGCACGGGCTCTAGGTGTGTGGGCTTCAGTAGTTGTGGCACGCAGGCTCTGTAGTTGTGGCTCGTGGGCTCTAGAGCACAGGCTCAGTAGTTGTGGTGCATGGGCTTAATTGCTCTGTGGCATGTGGGATCTTCCTGGACCAGGGATCGAACCCATGTCCCGTGCATTGGCAGGCAGTTTCTTAATCACTGTGCCACCAGAGGAGTCCTTCCCACATAGTTTAGAATCAGTTTTTTGTTTTGTTTGTTTATTTCTTTAGGACCAGTAAGGTGAGCGTAAGATGAAGGTAATCAAATACCTTATGGGAAAAATACACAAACTTGGGCAGGATGATTATTCTTTTAAGTATTTTTCATCAAATCTTGAAATTTCAGCTCTTTTTTGAGTATACTGCAACACTCCCAAAATCACAGATACAAATTCTTTTCCCCCTTAATTAGCTTCCACCTAAGGCGCATTCCATGCAAGTGGACTTGGCTGTGTGCCAGGCATTCATATAGATGCTATTGAAGTGCCAGTTGATGTGCAGTGTGTGTCTTAGGTGTTATTGATAAATCTGCACAAGAATAATTTATGACATCCCTAGTGATCTCTAGTAGGGCAAGATCTGGAACTGTGTAACAGTACCTTACATTTGGGTAACACTTGACAATCTAGAAAACTCATTCTCTTTTCATTTTCACACAAACATCATAGAATACATTGTCTTTCCCATATTTACAATGGAGAAGATGCAGCCCAGACAGCTGAACTCACTTGCTAAGGTTACATAATTTAATGAAAGGACCTGGAACTTTAAATCACTCTGAGCACTGTTACTTTACCACCGAGAGATCGATTTCCAGCTTTCTTGCACTTCGCTCTTCCTCTTCCAATTTTCTTCTAACCCATTTTGTGGATTAGCTCCCCACAGGGCCCTGAGTCGCTCATGTCACAGGATTCTGTAAACATTTTCAAGGCTGTGTTTTCAAAGAAAATCTTAACAGTTCCCTGCTGCGCTCTGGTGAATGGTCTCATCTGTTTCTGAGCTTGTTCATGTTCCAAAATACAGTGCTGACTTTGCAAACGGCCCATAAAGCAAGTGTACTTTGAAATCAAGCCAACTGTGTGCAACAGAGCTGGACATGTGGCATCAAGCAGCCAGCTGTTTACAAGACCACCACACTTGCCTAGTCCTTTCAAAGAAGAGACAACATCAGCATACCTCTGTAGCTGTTGTGTAGCAAGCTGAATTCAGAAACTTTGGAAAACGAAGGACAAAAAATTGGTGAGGGACTTCTTAAGGTCCTGCGTCAAGCACTGGAGAACAACAGGGACTAAGTGGGAAATATGTGGCCATAGACCAGCCTCGCTGTTACTGACTGTGGATGGAAGAGTCCTGTAACAGCGAAGGTGCAGACAGACGGTTGGTCTCAGAGAAGACGCCCTGGAGTGCAAGGGTTGTGCCTAGCTCTGCTTCGTGTCCGCCAGAGGACTGTGCACATAGCCCAGACGCACAGATTGGAAGAAAAATTTGTCAAAATCAGCAGAACGTTCTTTGTGGTTACAGAATACACTGACTCTCTAATTAAGGAAAAATTATCCACCTCTTTGCTTTAATATGTTTTAGCACCTTTGCTGGTATCTTTTATTCCTGGAAGGAAAAAAAATTGCAGTTCTTTTTTTCTATGGGTTATCCAAATCTGTCTTCACTACTGTATAAATTCACAGAGTTTGTGAATGTGTCTTCAGATTTAGTTCACAATTTCCCTAATTATAGATTTTCTTTCTTGTGAATTTATTTTTTAGGCTTTTGCCTAGACATTTATAGTTGCTTCGTTCTTTTTGGCTCAGTGCCACAGGGACAATTCTGGCACAAAACAAACATTAGCAGACTAGAATATAAGATCAATCTCTTATCTTACTAATTACCACCCATTCCCACTGACAAAGTCTTCAGGTCTTCAAGAGAAAATAAAGAATTTACCTGAAAAGCAGAGGCAGTCTATATGTGTAATTTCACCTGGCTGGGTGTGTTGTGTCAGGAATTTTCAGTGCTGGCTTTCCGGTTGGTACAACTTGAACAGCAATTGCAGTAACAGGATCGCCTCTGGCCTTGAGTCTCTCAGCTAATAAACTGAACCTCAATTTCCCCACATGTAAAATTGGAATAATCATAGCTACTTCATAGTGTTTAAAGATCAAATAAGTTAATGAATGAGAAATGGCTTTGTAAGCTGTAAAGTGCTCTAAGAGCTTTAGCTGTTGTCATGATGATTGCTATGATTTTTGGAAGTTAAAGAGTTTCTACACTGTCAACTTTAAGTTGTTCTTTCTTTTTTTGTTTTCTTAATGAATGAACTTCTTTATAGGTATTACGATAAGAATACAGACACACACATACCACATGATTCCTTAAAGATTTCTTTATAAGAATTATCAAAAGATAGGTTTTAAAAATCACAACTAAGAGTCTTGAGAGGGGTTGGCAAACTATGGCCCACAGACAAAATCTGTCCAGCTGCCTGTTTTTGTAAATAAAGTTTTATTGGAACACAGCCTGCCCATTTGTTTACAAATTGGCTATAGCTTCTTTTGAGCTACAACAACAGAGTTGGTTACTTGCTGTACACTGTATGGCCTAAGAAGCCTAAAATATTCACTATCTGGCCCTGTACAGAAAATGTTTGGTGACCCCTGAATTTGAGAGCAAAGGATTTGGCAAAATAAAAGAAATGTTAAGTCCTCAGTCTGAACATATCCTTTACTATCCCCAGTGGTTCAGTTAAGTGGACATTTTGATACACTGGTGGTGAGAGTGTAGCCTTTTTAAAGGGCAATTTGGCAATACGTATCAAGAGTTTGAAAATTTGTCATCCAGCTTTAATCAATGAATATAAATACAATGAATATTAACAGTGTTTATTTCTGAGATATGGCACTTCAAATGCTTTTAAAAAGAAACAAACAAAAACTCTTCTCTTAAAATTCCCTACTGTCATTTTAGAATCTTCATAAGAACCTGATAAAAACACAAACATACCAACTTACATGATGTTGTGAGGAAACTATGCCTCTAGTTCAGTGCCACTTCAGTGGTTGTTGTTTAAGGATCTATAGAGGGAAGCCTTTTGGTATGTGGATAGGCAGACTGCATTTTGTTTTGCAAGTTTAGAGCCCTATTTTTAGGTTTCCTTTAGATCAAACAGATCCGGAGCTCTAAGTGCTTTTATGTACCTTCTGATCAGATATTTCTGTTTCTCTTATAATTGTACACACACATACCCAATAGGACAATTCAGTATTAGTAACAAAAATATTATTATCTGTTTTCAACTTCTCTTTTTCTGGAGCAAATAATTTCATGTGGAACGTCCTTGTGTTTAACCAACAATTTCTTTTCTTTGAAAGGACTTACAGTGGCTGAATACATTATTTTAAAGATTCAGTAAAAAAATTTTTTTCTGGCTAGAGCAGCTAAAGTTGGAATAGCAAAACTTTGCCCTCAAAAAGAAACAAGAAAAAGAAATGGAGTACAAGTTTAGAGCCTTTGCTATGGTTTAAAAATGACTTTATCCTGGAATCTATTTGCATTTATTATTCTTTTGTAGTCAGTGGTAGTTCCCTTCATTGCTATCTTAACATTCTTCCTCCAGGAATAAATGCATCAGAGAAAGTCGTAACCCATGGCAACCAAGCACTGTGTGAGAGGGGCAAAGTAACTTGGAGGTGTGCTTAATATTTTCTTGGTGAGGAAACCTTTTGGAAATGATTTCCCTTTTCCCTATTTTCGTAATTCACAAGGAGCACATGTGGAATGTCATAATGAATGCACTGTGAGATATGCTACTGGTGGATGGAACCTAGTTATCAGCTTCTGAAGTTCAGTTTCAAGGCTGCATAACTGCATTAGAAGGCCTGGGGGCTTCTAAGTGCATATGCAAAAGCTAAATGAGTGCTTATCAAAAGCATATGTTTTCTCACTCTTAGAGGTGCAGTTTTGGTGATTACTAAGTGACTTTTGCTTCAAGAAAGACTCAGGAACCAGGCTTATGAAAAAATAGATTGTGTATTCTGTGTGCATATTGATTGAGATAAGCATGCATGCACAAATAGGATTTACAGATAAACATGCCCTGAGTATAGAGATGGAGTGCTACTTTCATGGAAGGACTGGATACCCTGATAAAAAAATTCTAAGAAAGCCTGTCCTTTCCCACTTACATACATAAACACATCACAAGGTGTTAATTGTTTTGCTGCAGAAATGGAGTGAGTATTGTTTCTATTCTTACTGTTAATTTTTTTTTCTGCAAAATAGGAAAGCTTGACAAGCCAATTATTAAATCTGAGAATATAGATGAAAGCATGAAATAGGATGTAGAGGAAAGGGCTTTCTGTACTTCACTCTTTAGAACAAACCTCAACTACAACTCTTCTCAAATAAAAAGAAACCATTACGTCTTTGAGGATAAGAAATTAATGTGATTCTTTACATTCACAGAATGTACCACCTTCATTCCATGGGTGATGAGCACATGCTGGCCTTATTAATTGTACTTTGCCCTGTGAGTTAAGTAGCAGAGCAGATTTTGCCACAGGGGATAAATATCATTATAATATCTGTAAGTGTGTGTTTGTGATATATGTGTATGTTGTGATATATATGTATGTGTGCCTACATATGTACATATATATCATACGTACATGCTTCAGCATTATTTGCAATAGCAGAAAACCTGAGGATCAAACAACTTAAATACATGTCAATAGGAAATGGGCTAAATAAATCATGGTTCTTTGAAGAACCTTTAAAAAGAATGAAGTGTGGGGCTTCTCTGGTGGCACAGTGGTTGAGAGTCCGCCTGCCGATGCAGGGGACATGGGTTCGTGCCCCGGTCCGGGAAGATCCCACATGCCGCGGAGCGGCTGGGCCTGTGAGCCATGGCCGCTGAGCCTGCGCGTCCAGAGCCTGTGCTCTGCAACGGGAGAGGCCACAACAGTGAGAGGCCCGCGTACCGCAAAACGAAAAAAAGGAATGAAGTTTGGAGGAAAGTGGTCAAAAGGTACAAATTTCCAGTTATAAGATAAATGGATACTAGAGATGTAGTGTACAACACGACAGCAATAGTCAACACTGCTTTATGATATTTAGGAAAGCTGTTAAGAGAGCAAATCCTAAGAATTCTCATCACAAAGAAAACATTTTTTTCTCCTTTCTTTTTTTTAATGTTGTATATATAGGAGATGGTGGATGTTAGCTGAACCTATTACAGTAATCATTTCACACACAAAAAATATGTAAATCAAACCATTATGCTGTATGCCTTAAACTTATACAGTAAGATATATCAATTATTTCTCAATAAAACTGGGGAAAAGAAAGGAACGAAGTAAATCTCTATCAGCTGCTATGAATGTTCTCCAAGATGTAAAATTATGTAAAAAGAAAAAATACTAAACAGTGTGAATGATCTCATTTATGTAAATAAAAAGATATATACACAGACACACATATGCTAGCCAATTATACCTTTTTGTTTTGGAAGGATGCATAAAAAACTATTGTTGATAGTTAGATTTAGAGACAAGGTTTGGAGGAGAGAGAATTTTACATCTCATCTTATATTTTCCTAAACTACATGAATTTTTTACTATATGTGTGTAATGATTTTATTATTTAAAAATATTAAGGTTTATCTGGGGATAGAAGTTTTGTTCTATATGCTTTTCAGCATTTGAAAATATCTATGTTAATAAAAATAATATTTGTTAGCTATAGTGGCAGTTGACAGCCTTTTAGCCATACAGAATAGTAAGAGAATTTTAAATTTGCGTTGCTTTTTGTTCTACAGTTAATAATGAAGTCAAGTGGAACTTAGTGTCATCCGCAGTCCTCCAGTCATTTCCATTATCCACAGAGGATGCTCTCTGCAGTTCTATCTGACACATGTATTTAACCACCACAGTTGCAGCTACAATATCACATCTGACAATGCACAAAGTTGAATAGATCTAATAGCCAGTACGCTGATAACTGAAAACATCCAGGCTTGTAGTTCAGGGTTTAAATCTTGTAGAGGCTTCAAATTCTATAATCAAGAGAGCCCAGATTTCTGAGGTATGACTCCTTTCACACAGAAGAAATGAGAGAAAGAATGAAGAGATCAATGTTAACATCCAGGGGTAAACATACATCTGTATTATCACCTGTAGTATCTGATTTCTAAATTGTATGTAGATAGTATGTCTCCAGCAATTTTATAAGTAAAGTTTTCATCAGTTTATAAACGTTTATTTGAAATCATGTTGTGAGACAAATCAGGAGGAAATATCACTAAAACATAGGGGCTTGTAATTTAGATTACTTTGGAGTTAACCCTCTTTTGGCTCATTCAAGTAATCAATATTATAAGAGAGAATAACTCCAAATCCACTCACATTAAAGGAGAGAATTATTGACTCATCTGTCAGGGAAGTCCAGTGGTGACTGCAGACATAGGTAGACGGCTAAATCAAGGGATCAAACAATGCTATTTTAATGTTCTTATTTCCGTTCCATTTTGCTTGCCTGTTGATATAATCCTTTGCTACTTCGTACTTGCCTTTTTTTTCTATGTAACAAAATAATGGTTCCTGGAAACTCTCAGCTCACTGGGTTATACTTCTCTGTCCAGTGGGATAAAGACAGTCTTTTTCCTAATGTCCATTATTAAAATAGTCCAAGGAGAACTCCTGTTGCCATTTTGAGGGTCATGTGCCAGTTTAATGGCTAATCATTTGTCCTAGAGGATGTAGTGCTGTGACTGGTGTGGCTCGGTTCATCTGCCCACTTCTGTGTACGGGGCTGGTGATTAGAGGGGTTTCAGGATCGGCAACCCCAATAAAGTTCTTCCAGGGAAATCAAATTAAGCATGACGCACAGCATTTTGGAAATGAAAATTTCCACAGCTTTTGTAGTCTCTATAAATGGCATCAAAAGCCATCATTTCCCTTTCATGCTTACCCTGAATGTAATGCTATATACGCTTGTATATATATACTTCTATATATGTTTGTATATATACACTTGTATATGTGCTTGTATAAATGTTTGTATATATACTTGTATATATATGCGTGTATACATACTTGTATATATGCTTAGATACAAGTGGACTGAGGCAAAGGATTAAGATGGAGTTTTGGCCACCACTACGTTTTCCAAGTATCTTTCATTAATAAAAGACTTCTTAAATCTAATTTTCTCTCATATTTTATAATAAAGTATTTTATAATAAAGTATTGAGAAATTTCAAAGCCAGGACTTCTTAATTTTTAGAAAGTCTTTGTCCTCCCAACCCTTCAGTTAATAAAGATTGTTGAGGAACCAAAACAAAACAAAAATAGGCTTGTTAAGTTACCCGGTTGGCCCATCAAATGAAGGTCAGAAGTTAAAGTGACGTCAGCAACATGACTGAATAAGACGCCCCTTGTGCATATCCTCCCTTCAGCAACAAAAATTTGGCATCTGTCAATGGATAAAAGTAGCGTTGTGCGAGCTCTGGGATCCAGCACCATACACTAAGGCATCCCGGGAGGGGTCTCACCCCTGGTACAGGCTGCCCAACCTTGGTCTGTGCTGTGGACCCTGCAGTGGCCCATGAATTGACCCTAGCCCCTCTTGGCTGTGTTCTGGCAGCCCCTGGAAAACACCATCTTAGACAGTCACCTACAGATGAGAGAGCCTTTTTGGAAGCCCAGGTTTCCAGCACAGAAATTCCAGCAACTTCTGTTAGAGCAAAAATTACAAGTTTGGATGCACTGCAGAGGGTAAGAGATGCAATTTGATTTTCCCAGTGTCCCCTCCCCGCCAAGACAGCACATTTCAGTGCCAAGAGAGATCTTCTCGACCGTGATCTCTTTCTCGGGTGAAAGTGGACTACTTGGCTTCTTCAGCTGTGCAGGATGCTGCCAAAGGAGCCCATTTCTCTTTCCCTCCATTCAGAGTACTGAATCAGTGAGCTGACTGACTGGGGGTGGGAAGAGGCTTGGAGATTCTCAGAGGGCATTAAAGGGATGTGGATCCTATTAACAGTGTCCGGGACCCATCGAGAATCATGCCCATGAGCTGCTGGCACACCTTGCCCATGGATCCCTGCAACTGGCCCATGAGCATCCCGGGTCCTGGATGTGCCTCACCTCACACCCCCTCACGCTGTGGCCGCCTCTCTGTGCATGCTCCTGACGGTGCCAACAGTGAACTTTGGCAGATGGCTAGTGATCATACATAGACATACAGATGGCCAACAGGTACGTAAAGACATCACTGATCACCATGGAAATGCAGATCAAATACTCAACCACTAATCATCGTGGGAATGCAAATCAAAACCACAGTGAGGGGCTTCCCTGGTGGCGCAGTGGTTGAGAGTCCGCCTGCCCATGCAGGGGACACGGGTTCATGCCCCGGTCCGGGAAAATCCCACATGCTGTGGAGCGGCTAGGCCCGTGAGCCATGGCCGCCGAGCCTGCGCGTCCGGAGCCTGTGCTCTGCAACGGGAGAGGCCACAACAGTGAAAGGCCCGCGTACAGCAAAAAAAAAAAAAAAAAAAAAAAACTACAGTGAGGTATCTATCACTTCACACCTGTTGGAATAGCTATTATCCAAAAGACAAGAGGTAAGTGTTGGCAAGGATGTAGAGAGAGGAAAATCCTTGTCCACCGTGGATGAGAATGCAAACTGATGCAGTCACTTTGGAAAACAGTATGGAGGTTTCTCAAAAAATTAAAACTAGAACTACAGTATGATCCAACAATCCCACTTCTGGGTATATATCCAAAGGAAATTAAATGAGGATCTTGAAGAGATACCTGTACCCCCCACCGCCTGCCATGTTCATTGCATCATTATTCACAATAGGCAAAATAACATCCTAAGCATCTGTTTTTGGATGAATGGATAAAGAAAGTGTGGTTTACATAGTGAATGGAATATTACTCAGCCACGAGAAAGAAGGAAATCCTGTCATTTGCAGCAACATGGATGGGCTTTGAGGACATTATGCTAAGTGAAGTCCAACAGAGAAAAACAAATACTATATGATATCACTTATATGTGGAATCAAAAAAAGCCAGACTCATAGAAACAGAGAGTAGAATGGTGGGTGCCAGGGGCTGGAGGATGGGGGGAAATGGGGAGATATTGGTCAAAGAGTACAAACTTCCAGTTATAAGATAAATAAGGTCTGGGAATCTAATGTACAGAATGCCTGGTGAATATAGTTAATAATACTGTATTACATACTTGAAATTTGCTAAGAAAGAAGATCTTCAATGTGCTCACAACAAAAAAAGAAATGGTAATCATGCGAGGTGATGGAGGTGTTGGCTAACCCTACTATGGTAACCATTTCACAAACTTATCAAATCAATACGTTGTACACTTTAAACTTATGCAATATTATATGTCAATTATATCTCAATAAAGCTGGAAAAAAAGTCAGAAGAAGTTAATCATGAATATAGAGTTTATATCTTACTATGCATACTTTCATTACATTAGAGATGTGGAGAAATCCCCAAACTTGAGTATAGCACATCCCAGTGGGAGATTTGGTTTTTAGGGCCAATGATGATGAAATCAGGAGACCACCATTGCTTTATGACATGGCATTGGTTAGAGATGATGTGGAGGTTATCTGAAAAGTCTATTTCTTTCTCCTTTTTTTTTTTTTGGTGTTTATAACGTTTTTATTTTCTGTTTTCTTAACAATAAGATTTTATTTCCTTTATGCATTGTGGAGTGTACTTGTTTCTGTTGAAAAGTCTATTTCTTATTAGGGAAATGATTAAAATTTTATAGACACTGGGTCCTTTTCTCAATGGGCTTTGTAATCAGTTCTTTGCATAGCCATTCAATTGATAAGCTGCCTGGAGCGCTGGGTGAATATTTCTTATTTCCACAATTGTTTCAAGTCTCATTCTAACTAGGGAGCTCTGATCCAGGACAAGTTGCTTCAAATAATTTCTCAGGTATGATGTCTTCTAAATGACTTGAGTGTAATTTAGAAACTAAATTATAACAAATCAAAGCTGTAGAATCATCACTTTTCTAAATATACTTTCAAAACTTTATTCCATCTTTCTTCTAAAAAAAGTGCATATTTGAGTCTGTTGGTCCAGTATTTTACATGAAAAAACAAGTAGGTTTCAGACATAACTATGTTACTGAGGGAAGCAGGAAGGTACAGAGATTACAATTGTTTCAATTTGAGTCAGGGAATCCTGAGTTTTTATTTTGACTTAGCTGTGTGACAAGTTTCTTGGACAAAGTTCTTTACCTTTTTGAGTCTTGACTGTCTTCTTATTAGACATCAGAAATACTTATTAAGTAGTGTTGCAAATGCTAATGCGATAATATTGATAAAGGACTTACCCCAAAATCAGATATATAGTAAATGTGCGTGTGTGTTTGTTTATTGTTATTACTTTTGACTATTATTATACATTATAAATATTATAGGGAAAAATCTGTCAAAATCTGTACAGGATTGTGTGTACCCTTTATTGATTTCTGATTCTGTATGCTTATTTACGGACCCAGCTATGTGAACCTAAATTTTTTCTTGGTAAGTAAGGTGACTAGTTTAACTGTTACTTAAACCTCATCAGGTTCCATCTTTACAGATGTTTCTGCATTTGCCCTGAAACTGTAAAGATAATAATTGTCTATTACATCACCAAGTGATCCCTGCTCCCTCCTTACATAGGAAATTTCTATCAGAGTTTGGTGCTAGGAAAAGCTCTATCTCGCTTGGGAAAGTAGTGAGTTTCCTCTTCTCAGATCAAAATGACTTTATGATTTATCACATGTTCCTCTTAGTCTTGTTTGTCAGGAAGATTACAGTTGGTCTTTTCATTCAACCTCAACCACTAGACTCATTGTTATAGTTTGAATCTTTACTTTTTTCTTCCTGTTTCCCATTAAAAATCTTAGTTTATTAACTTATTTTTTCTTCCTTTTACCAAGTTCCTCATATCCTTTCGGGAAATGGGGAGGCAGAAATATATATATTTTTATATATATTACATAAACATGTGTGTATGCATATATATATATCTTCATGCATAAATATTTTTGTATTAATTTTTATTTAGAAGTTTGACACCCAAGTTTAAGTTCTGATATTAGCAACTTCTTTAATCCAACTACTGCTCTCTTTCCCCTTTTTATATTTCCTTCATACGTTTGTCCAACAAATATTCCTTGGTGCCTAATATGTTGGATTTTTAGGTGGGGAAGACTCTGAAAATGAATCAAATTGTCATCAGTGAGCCATGTGTGCTACTGGGGGATATGGAATCTTGAGAGGAAGAACAGGCCTAATGAGATCAGAGTTGCTTTCCATAAAAAAATTTGAAGTTTGAATACCATGCTACTTCTGATGTAAAATGACAGGTCGGAGAAAGGCCTGGGTTTTTTTCCTGACATTATTACTGAATCTAATGGGATTCCACTAGTTTGCCCACAGCCTCAGGTGAAATTGGTTTTTCTGTTCATTATCTTGGTGCCTTTTCTACAATAGCTACAAATAAGGTGCCCTTTCATATCTGCAAAGAAAGAGAATGAATTTTGTTTTGTCACATCCCTGACTATACTCTTAAAGACAGAGAGAAAATATGGCTTAAGAGCCCCTGGTTGTTTAATCCCATTTTCTTGTCATGGTGTACTACACTTTTAGGATATTTCTCAGGAAAACTTACCTATCCTTGCTTAACGTTGTCATATTTTCATCCGCATGGTTGTTTATAGCAACAAGAGGCCTTTTATCCTATATAATGAGGAAATGCAATTATTTTTTAACATCTTTATTGCAGTATAGTTGCTTTACAATGTTGTGTTAGTTTCTGCTGTGTAACAGAGTGAATCAGCTATATATATATACATATATCCCCATATCTCTTCCCTCTTGTGTCTCCCTCCCTCCCACCCTCCCTATCCCACCCCTCTAGGTGGTCACAAAGCACCGAGCTGATCTCCCTGTGCTATGTGGCTGCTTCCCACTAGCTATCTATTTTACGTTTGGTAGTGTATGTATGTCCATGCCACTCTCTCACTTTCTCCCAGCTTACCTTTCCCCCTCCCCATAGCCTCAAGTCCATTCTCTATGTCTGTGTCTTTATTTCTGTCCTGCCCCTAGGTTCTTCAGAACAATTTTTTTTTTTTTAGATTCCATATATATGTGTTAGCATGCGGTATTCGTTTTTCTCTTTCTGACTTACTTCACTCTGTATGACAGACGGTCCATCCACCTCACTACAAATAACTCAATTTCATTTCTTTTTATGGCTGAGTAATATTCACTTGTATATATGTGCCACATCTTCTTTATCCATTCATCTGTCGTTGGACACTTAGGTTGCTTCCATGTCCTGGCTATTGTAAATAGACCTGCAATGAACATTGTGGTACATGACTCTTTTTGAATTTTGGTTTTCTCATGGTATATTCCCAGTAGTTGGCAATCAATTATTAATGATTATTTTATTCATAAGTCAACACTGCCTCAGCAGAGCCTAGATCACCCCAAGGATAACTCTTCCTGTGTGAAGGGAGGTTTTCAGGTCATGAGTCTCTTTAGGAAAGTTTCTTTTCATCTCAGAGAATGTTTTTGACTTTAACATAATGGTACATTTTATTTAGGAAAGCTGCTCCCCTGTATTAGGGTTAATGGTGCTCATTTTGTACTTATATTCTCAATGCCTTTTGAACCACCATTGTGATTTTTATGCCATGTTGGGACCTGGACTGAATGTAACTGCAATATTTGGTATCTTAAAACTGTAGTGAAGTCTGAAAGTAAGAATATAAGGTAGTTTGTAGGTCTATAGTTTTTGTTGGTTTTCTCTCACACTCTGATCCTAAGAAGAAATACTGGATATGGGAGGGGCTTAATGAATTTGGTATAGACCCTGTTATTGAATTTGGGATGACCAGTGAAACCAGTTTTTAACACTGAAAGTCCTGGGTCCAGGAAACCCCTCTGTCTCGGGCACACTAGCATGGTTGGCCATATTGAATTTGAAGCTCAGATAGAAGCTGTGTCATAATAGGACCATAAGGTTGCTTGGACTCTAGGATCTCAGTTTCCAGTAAGGCTACCTTAAACACAGCATTTTATTTGCAAGGAAATTATACCTATTTATTAGCTTAAGTAAAGAGGGTTTATTATAAGGAGGCTTATGGAAATAAAGAAAAACTGAGCAACCAGGGTCCAGGAGAGGTGAGACTCAGGTGGCTCTGAGGACCTCAGCAGCTTAAGTTCAAGGATTTTAATGTAGTATTCTGCCATTAATATGAACTAGCTCCCAACTCCCGTAGGCTCTATGCCTCTTAGTTCAAATTTTTGAGAACAAGGATTTCAGTGACTCAATTATGCCTATGAATTGGTTACTCTTTGGTCTTGTGTCCAAACCTGGTCTGCTTAGCAGCTGCCCAGGGCCCAAGTAGTGATCATTGCAACTGACTGCCCAGCACCCATCACCCCAGCTGGCCATGGTCATTCTGTTTCCTTTACCTGTGGTTGGCTTAGGAATGGATATGTTCCCAATTCTCGTCAGTGAGAACTGAGGGGAATCTTCTGGAGGACTTTTGGGACTGGTTCATAAATCCTCAGAATGAGAGACAAAGTCCTCTGCATACTGTTGTGTCTACTTGTGTTGCCTGGAACTATGGAAGCCGTCTTGCTAGTGGTCTGAGAATGAGGGCAACACAAGAAGGGCAGAGTAAAGAGAATGAAAAATCCTGAGTCTTTGATGAAATCTTTGAGTTAGTGAATCAACCCAGAGTGCACCCTTCCACTAGACTTCCTGTAATTAGGGAGGTAAAAATATTCTTTCCTTGTTTAAGAAACATATGATGTACCCTGTATCCTAGATGTATAATGCATCCTAGGGTAATAATAAAGCATAATAATAATAATAATAATAATGATGATGATAATTCTAACAAACACCAGTTGGCCAGTGGGAGCTGGTAGGGCTGCTCCTATGGGTGGATTGTATTCTTTAAGAAAGCTTGAGAAGAAAGAAATTGAGAGGTATTGCTTATGCATGGGTAAACCAGAGATTCACTGCAGTTCTTCTCTTTAACCTCTGCCTTAATGACTTGAATCCTGTTTTGAGTGTGCTGGATACATGCCCCCTCTCTCTTTAAAGAGAATAAGAGATAAAAGATCCTACATCCTTTTACTTACAGATGCAGTGGCTCTAATCACAACCTAAGAAGTGTTCCAATAAGCAATGAGCCCTGCTATCTATTACTTGCCAGAAGGAAGCACCTCAAAAATAGAGTCATCATGATAGCTTAGATATCTTCTAAATATTAACTGGATTATAATGAACTCTATTCAGGAAAGCATCTTATCTGGTTACCCAGGACACATTTTGTAAGCACTTCATTTTAGAATGTGTACAAGGAAGGTTCATTGCTCAAGGGCAAATGTTTTACAGGTGCTTTACATATGTGTGTGTGTATATATATATATATATATATATATATATATATATATATATATTATGGTCAAGCTAGACATTTTATGATATCTAAGTTTGTAATTGTCCAGGCTTAAAATGTTGCCATGTTTGTGTCCTTGAGCTCTGGATGTCATGATTGTTGATTCATCTGTGAGTTAGACAGGGAGAATCTTGGTAAGAGGGAAGCTTCATGGGAAGGAGAGTATCCAGGCCACCCAAGGGCATATCTTAGAATAATCTGACTAGTTGTTAGAGCATGTGGTCAGAGTTGGCTTTACAGGTGTGTGACCTTATACAATTACACAGGGCCCCTCCTTCAGAAAGGCCTTGTGCTTGGTTTAATATTCTGCTGCATCCATCTTGAAATTCCTAATAATTTTGAACAGGGGGCTCTACAGTTTTAGTTGTTATGGGTTCCTGCATATGATTCCTTACTCATCTGGATCTGGCAGCATGAAATAGTTATATTCTTGGTCCTGATCAGAGAATAGAATTTTGAACACACAGCCCTTACTTCTTATCAGAGCTCATAAAACAGCATTTGTGGGGATTGGCTGAAGGATTTGTGGCCTTTCTACTCCTCTAAACATGCTAAAATCAATTTCTATATTAATCCACTGATTTCAGGGCCTGGACCTCACCATTTGCTGCTCTTATCGCCCACCCCTGCCCCCATTGCTTTACTGAATTGCTCTTTGGGGGCAAGCCCCTGTATTGCGGGATGTCTAAAAAAGTCCATATTGCATTCATCATTGTATTTACTGGAAAGATATTGTTGACGATGTTGTTTATAACAATATTGACTATCCTTATTATGGGGATCAATGAAAGATATTTTTCTTTGTTCTCAGTACCAAGAATGGTTTTCCTGACCCATTTAACTGGTTTATCTCTTGGATTTTCCTTTCTGTCATGGTTGCTAGAAAGCTTAGGGGAAAAGTGACTGAGGACTAAAGGCAGAAACCTCATAGTTTGAATTTTGTGTAGTAACTTCATTCTTGCTTTCATCTCCCATACCTCATTTTCCCTCTGCTTTCATTTCCTCACTCACTTTTTTAAATTTATTTATTTATTTATTTATTTATTTATTTATTTATTTATTTATGGTACGTGGGCCTCTCACTGTTGTGGCCTCTCCCGTTGCGGAGCACAGGCTCTGGACGCGCAGGCTCAGCAGCCATGGCTCACGGGCCCAGCCACTCCGCGGCATGTGGGATCTTCCTGGACCGGGGCACAAACCCGTGTCCCCTGCATCAGCAGGCGAACTCTCAACCACTGCACCACCAGGGAAGCCCTCACTTTTATTTTTTAAAAGATAGCAATCTCTTTTTGTCATAGCATGTGCAGTATTGCAAGTGGCCTTAAATTCTTCTGGAATATGGTGAATAATAACTGTATAACAAAGGTTATTTCTTGTGTATACTGCGTTTCCTTCTGGGAACACATAAGGGAAACATTTTTAAAGAGTGGCAAGATTTGAGGGATAAAGAACAGTGACAGAGGTTTTACTGTGTAGAGATACAAAGAAATCATTTCAGACTGGTGTTAATGCAAGAAATGACAAGGAAAATGTTTGGTAATAATAAAATGTGACTTAGAAATAGATAGATTGTTTCCCCGAAAACCAGCTGTGTTTGAGTTTTATTTCATGGTGCCTCTTGAAAAATCCCCATTTCTTTGTGCTTCATTCTCATCTTTGAAGAGTGGATAATAACATACCGTATGTTTACAAATATGTAGGAGAGGTATTTAATATTACCAGAGTTAAAAGAAAAAAGAATTGCCTTTAAATAGGTATTTTTGTAAACACAAAGACGTTATTATTGCTGATTTTTAATAAAGCTACATTTGTTTCACTGCTGTTTCTTCTACTTTTTCTTTTTTTTGTAATGAGTGGAAGATTGCTAACACTGCATATAAAATATGTTTAGGAAGAAATACATGAAATTGTAATGTGTAGCTTTGTTTTCTAATTTCAAAACTTACATTGTCATGTTTTTCTCATGACATTTTTGATACAGTAATTAATTCAATATTCACTCCCAGATGTTTATTGAGGACCTATAATGTACCAGGTATTGTTCTAAGTGATAGGAATACATCAGTGAGCAAAAAGCACCCTGCCTTCATGGTTCTCACATTCTAGTGATTTCCCCCAAATTGTCTCCATCGATTTCTTGAGTTTATGTCCCTTTTCCAATGCTATATTTTATTTTGTTATTGGCATGTTAAAATCAACTTTGCCTACCAATGTTCTAGGTTTTCCTTCTCTTTCTTTATTTACTGATCAAATGGCTGGAAGCTTCACTTGATTTACTAGTGAACTACATATTTTACAGATTATGGGGGCTATGTGATGTGCTTGATTTGGGCTAATTTACATAATTTCCTGATTAAGCTACATATTAGCCTTTTGACCTTTGCACTTCTTCAAAGGTAGAGAATAATTAGCCTGCACAATTTGTTAGAAAGAATTCACATCTGCTAATTCTTTTTTATTTTGCCTCAATTAACAGACACTTCTGATAATATATAGATTTTCTTCCAGGCTAAATATGAATAAGCTGTTTTCATTCTGTCAAGAATGGCACCATTGAGCACTGTCCACTTTAAAAAAACAACAACAACAAACAAAAACACTATGCCACTTCTTATTCAAAGCAAGTAGAAAAAAAATCAAGGCATTTGCCAATGGAGGACAGCAGTTTCTTAGCCCTAGTAACTTACTTGCTGTACGTGGCTTAGAAGGAAACAAAAAGGGTGAAGCTATTTACAAAAACATATAAGTCTGCAGTTAGCACTCGAATATGTAGTACAATGCCTAGTTAGATGAGGATTTGAAATTTCTTTTCTGGAAGGAATGCCTTTTAACTATTCAACTCACTTTTCTGATTAGATGGAGAAAAGCTATCTCGAAATAGCTTTGTCCTGAGGCTGATTATCCTGGAGGAAAGAAATAACATGGCTTTTTTTGGTAAGGCTTGACAAAGGACAGGGAGACTTTAAGCTGTGATCCTATACTTTTTGAGGCTTGCTGATATTAGCAGCTCTCTGGTGGATTACGATGGCTCTAGGATGTCACGCTCCCTTCCTAGCCCAGGGGAAACTCATCACGAAGAAGAGAGAAGTGTCAGCTTCTCGGTGCAGCTTCCACATCAGGACTTATAGGTCCAGGTGAAGGACTGATATTGACTCAGAGGTTTACTCTACCCACCTTGGCATTGCTTTAGAAACATGGGCTGGCTGTGTTACCATAGCTAAAGAACAAAGACCTTGGAAGTCATGGGGTTAACCTTGAAGGAACAGAATCTCCTTCTCTTGGTAAACCAGCTGGGCCTCTACAAGGCTCTGAGCCAGCAGTGGAGCCATAAGACAATGGGCAAAGGCCTTCAGGCTTGTGTGAATTTTTAGTAGTGATTTTGTGCAGTGGCCACAATAGCAACGTCAAATGAGAAATGAAAATCTCTAGGGGGCTGAGCAGACTTTCTAGTTTTCTCAGTACAAAGCTTTGGAATAAGGATTTTTAGTAAACTTCCAAGGCTCTTGAACAATTCAGCAGTGAGGAGGAAACCTCTGCAAGGGGGAAACTTTCTGCTCATCTGTCCTGCTGGTGGTGGGAGCTAGAGATAGATATTTCTAAGTTTGAAAAATAAAAGAAATGAAGTGGGATAATCTAATTACGTACACCATATTAGTCCCTATCAGGATGTTTGCAAGTGGATTGACTGGGACCGATTTTCTAAAGCAACCAAAGATAGTTGTGGGACCTGTAATGAGGCACATTACAGTTAAGCAGCACTTCTATCACTAGATCCCTGGGTGAAATAACTACTTGGGTCTTTCCAGTAGTTGACGTGCGTGGTATCATTTCAAATTAAAGTGTTCCTACTTAAGTCTGTCTACAAGTCTTTGAGTAGGCCTCTTACTATTGGAGAAAGTCTATGCATAGTTTCAAATCCAAGGCTATTCTATGATTTTACAATTTCTCATGAGCTAGGGAAAGGGAGTGAATTTTGTCTCTTCAAAAACTTCAGTCTATGACACTTTTCTGTTCTTCTCTACACAGAGAAATAGTTTTCTTAGGATCTGGGAGGGACTTTGGTTCCCATCGTAGGGCTTTGGTATGGACTTTGTCTTTTTCCTCCTCCCAACACTTCAGTAGATATGATCTTTTTTTTTTTTTTCTGTGTTAAGGCTGGTTGTAATGCCCATGTGCCCCAGCAGAGCTCCCCGAAGGCACATTGCATAATACTGATTCAGCAGAGTGTGAGGACTGGCTTCTCATAGACCTAAAGTATGTCCTAGAGCACATTTTTCTTTTCCATTTCAGGAACTGTACAGTATTTTAACCATTCAACATTTAATGACCATGAAAAGCTATGGCAGGAATAATAAGTCTGACATTGCCTAGTACAATATCTAGCACATAACAGGTACAAAATAAATGCCCATTGAAAAAATAAAGGAAAACTGCTTCTTTAGAAAATATGATCTATTTGGAAGGGAAGGGACAAACTAGCAATACTGATAAGTCACTGTCACATTTGCTAACTTACAGAGTCTGAATAAAATCCCAAGGAATAACCATTTAAAAGAATACTAATTAGTGATACTTAGAAAAAGCACACGGCCTTTTTACATCCCTGCTGTCTGATTGGTGAACATTAGCAAGGTAAAACAACCTAATCACAGCTGTTGCTCAGGAAAAAGAATTTTACTCCTTCAAAATTTTAGTAAACTTTCAAGGCTCTTGAACAAGTCAGGGAGGGGCAGAAACCTGAAACTTATATTGTACTTTCTAAAACCCCCATTATGCAGGATTAATTTAGATTATTTCAATAAGCCTTAAAAACCCAAATCACCCTGTACAAATTACTCATATAACCACTTTTATGACATATAAGAGGATGGAAAGAGGATTTCTCAGGGTACTAATTAATTATGAGCACAGTAACTTTGCTTTAAAAGTAGTGATGTTGGGACTTCCCTGGTGGCACAGTGGTTAAGAATCCGCCTGCCATTGCAGGGGACACGGGTTAAAGCCCCGGTCCGGGAAGATCCCACGTGCTGTGGAGCAACTAAGCCCTTGCGCCACAACTACTGAAGCCCTCGTGCCTAGAGCCCGTGCTCCACAACAAGAGAAGACACCACAGTGAGAAGCCGGCGCCCCGCGACGAAGAGTAACCCCCGCTCGCCGCAACTAGAGAAAGCCCGCGGGCAGGAACAAAGACCCAACGCAGCCAAAAATAAATAAATAAATTTATTAAAAAAAAAAAAAAAGTAGTGAGGTTGAGCAAAAGACAACAGAAACGCAAAGGCGTTTAATGCCTTCAAAACAGGTTTTGACTCTACTACATCATATTTACTCTATGAAAAAGGCATGGCTAAACTTTTCCCTTAAATTGGAATTTCACCCTGAATAAAAGACACCCAACTCAGGCAGTGATTCTAAACCATCAGTTGGTGGATCAGCTGCCTGAGAATGAGCTGGAGAACTTGCTAAAATATTGATTTTGGGACAACACTCTTGAAACTATGACTCAGCTGATCTTGGTGAGGCCCAATTCTGTGTGCATATTAAAAGTTTTTTATTTCTGGTGGGAGAAAGGATTAGATGATTGGAGAAATCTTTCCTGATATTCATTTTAAAATGCACAGTAAGTTAGTTAAAATTAAAAATATGTATGTATTGCTCGTTGTAAAACAATGACAGAGAAAGCCACAGAGAGAGAGAGGGAGAGAGAGAGGGAGAGCGGAGAGAGAGAGAGAGAGAGACATCTTGGACTTCAGGTCTTTAAAACTGTGAGGAAATAACCATACACACATTTTATCAGTAGTTGAGTTAGAAGCAGAATAATGGAATCCTTTGGGTTCAAATGTGATAAGGAAGCTTGACTCAACAGAATGAAGCAAAGTGCCAACCCTGGCATGACCTGGGGCCTCTGCTGATTGCGGGTGGTCCACAGCCTGGGTTTTAATAGTCCACATGTGTGCTGCAGGAGGAAACAAAGTCTAGGGTCCCAAGCAGATGGGAAGTCAGATCAGAGTTTGCACATGAACCCAGAACACTCCAAAGACAATATGCTCAGGGTATGCCAAAAACTTGTCTGCCCCCTAGGTGATGTGGGTATGCACCTGTTTTAGCTTTGGTCCTGGGTAGAACAAATAAATAAAGAAAATTGCCTCCTCTGATAACCCCTGAGCACAAGCTCACACTCATGCAGGATTATGGCTTGAATTCACACTATCTTGTAGGTGCCCAAACACTCCCAGCAGTGTATTGAATGTGAGATGGCCCTGGCTGGTGTGGCCTCCAGGTGGCAAGTAGAAGCCGGATAAAACCTCCCTGAAGGTATGCACTTTAAACAGGGCCTCAGGAAATCGCATGGTGGTGTTCCAAGTCAAATGAACTCATAATTTTGTTGTTGTTGTTGTTGTTTTGCGGTACGCGGGCCTCTCACTGTTGTGGCCTCTCCTGTTGTGGAGCACAGGCTCCGGACGCGCAGGCTCAGCGGCCATGACTCACGGGCCCAGCCGCTCCGCGGCTTGTGGGATCTTCCCAGACCGGGACACGAACCCCTGTCCCCTGCATTGGCAGGTGGACTCTCAACCACTGCGCCACCAGGGAAGCCCTGAACTCATAATTTTAAAAATCCCTATAGACATGAGGAAATAAGTCACTGTAAGTGAGAAATAGCAGTAGCAAAGAACTGAAGAGGCAGATAGGCAAACACTATAGGCATTGAAATGATCAGATATCAAGTATAATATGTAATAAAAATAGAAGGTATTCATTTTATGATCAAGAATAAGAAGATGCCCACTATTTTTGTTGCTCTATATTCTCCACCGGGACAGGAATGAATCAATGAACCATGGTTTACGTTGGTGTTTTTCTTATTTATTTAATTAATTAATTTATTTTGGCTGCGTTGGGTCTTTGTTGCTGTGCGTGGGCTTTCTCTAGTTGCGGTGAGCAGGGGTTATTCTTCATTATGGTGCGCAGGCTTCTCATTGCTGTGGCTTCTCTTGTTGCGGAGCATGGGCTCTAGGCACATGGGCTTCAGTAGTTGTGGCTCATGGGCTCTAAAGTGCAGCCTCAGTAGTTGTGGCGCACGGGCTTAGTTGCTCCGTGGCATATGGAATCTTCCTGGATCAGGGCTCGAATCTGTGTCCGCTGAATTGGCAGGTGGATTCTTAACCACTGCGCCACCAGGGAAGTCCCTATGTTGGTGTTTTTCTGACTTGTAAACAAATAAGAGTAAAATATATCTGTATTAGTCTGCTAGGGCTGCCGTAACAAAGTACCACAGACTCGGGGGCTTAAAAAGCAGAAATTTATTTCCTCACATTTCTAAAGACCTGAAGTCCAGGATCAAGACCTCTCTCCTTGGCTTGTAGACAGCCGACTTCACCCTGTGTCTTTACATGGTCTTCCCTCTATTTATCTCTGTGTCCAAATTTTCTCTTTTTATGAGGATGCCACTTATATTGGAGTAGGGCCCATTCTAATGACTTCATTTGATTATCTCTTTAAAGACCGTATCTCCAAATATAGTCACATTCTGAGGTATGAGAGGGTTAGGACTTCAGTATGTGAATTTGGGAGGGCGGGATGTAATTCAGCTTATACCAATGTACAAGGGTGAAAAAAATTCAGTAGGGAAAAATCAGGTGGGGAAAGTGGTTGGCAACATCTAGAGGCTTCCATTTTAAATTGGGTTGCCAGGGAAAGTCTTGCTGAGAAGGTGACACAAGCAAAGATCTCAAGGATGTGAAGAAACTGACTATACATATGTCAGGGGGTGTCTGGAGTGTTCCAGAAAAAGCAACAAAATACCATTTCATTTCCATGATATCATCAGTAACTAACAAGTCTGAGGATATCAGTTTTTGGCAAGGATGTGGAGAAATGAGAACTCATATACTGCTGGTGGGAGGGATATAAATTGCGATAAACACTTGGGGAAATATTTAGTCATTTCCAAGTAAGATCGAAGATGCCTATGTCCTATGACTTAGCAATTGCATTCTTAGGTATACTCACAAAGAAACCTGTACCTGATTATTAGGAGAGAAGTATTAGAATATTCATGGCAACATGACAAAATTCATAGCAGCAAAAAATTGGAAACAAACAACACAATGTCCATCAACAGGAGAATTAATGCATAAATTAAAGGCTTAAATGTAGACCTGAAACCATAAAATTCCTAGAAGAAAAGATAGGCAGTACTCCCTTTGATGTTGGTCTTAGCAATATTTTTTGGACCTATCTCCTCAGGCAAGGGAAGCAGAAGCAAAAATGAACAAACTGGACTACATCAAACTGAAAAGCTTTTGCACAGTGAAAGAAACTATTAACAAAACAAAAAGGCAGCCTACTAAATGGGAGAAGGTATTTGCAAACAATATGTTCAATAAGGGGTTAATATCCAAAATATACAAAGAACTCATACAATTCAACATTAAAAAAACAAACAACCTGATTTAAAAATGGGCAGAGGACCTGAATAGACATTTTTCCAAAGAAGGCATACAATGGCCAACAGACACATGAAACAATGCTCAACATCACTAATCATCAGGGAAATGCAAATCAAAACCACAATGAGATATTACCTCACACCTATCATAATGGCTATCATCAAAAAGACAACAAATAAGTGTTGATGAGGATGTGGAGAACAGGGACCCCTCACGCACTGTTGGTGGGAATGCAAATTGGTGTAGCCTCTGTGAAAAACAGTATGGAGGGTCTTCAGAAAATTAAAACTAAACCTTCCATATGATCCATCAATTCCACTTCTGGATATTTTTCTGCAGAAAACAAAGACAGTAATTCAAAAAGAAATATGTACCCCTATGTTTTTTGCAGCATTATTTACAATAGCCAATATATGGATGCAACCTAGGGATAGGTTAAAGAAGATGTATATATACATATGTATGTATGGTATGTATGTATATATATATATATATGTGTGTGTGTGTGTGTATGTGTATGTACATATGTATGTGTGTGTGTGTGTATATATATATATATATAATGGAATATTACTCAGCCATAAAAAAGAATGAAATCTTCCCATTTGTGACAAAATGAACAGATCCAGAGAGTATTAAGCTGAGTGAAATAAGTCAGATAGAGAAAGACAAATACTGTATGATCTCTCTTATATGTGGAATCTAAAAAACAAAACAAATAAACAAAACAAAATAATGCACACTCATAGATACAGAGAACAAATGAGTGGTTGCCAAAGGGGATGGGGCAAGGGAGTTGGGTGAAATAGGTGAGGAGGATTAAGAGGTACAAACCTCCAGTTATAAAATAAATGAGCCACGGATGTAATATACAGCATAAGGAATAGGGTCAATAATATTGTAATTACTTTGTAAGGGGACAGATGGTTACTAGAGTTATCGTGGTAATAATTTCATAATGTATGCAAATGTCAAATCCTGTGTGTAGTACATCTGAAACTAACAACACTGTACGTCAACTGTATTTCAATTAACAATGCAAAAAATAGATGTATTAATAAATGAAATACTATACAGCAGTAGAAGTGGATGAAATGCAGCTATGTCTATCAACATGAATGACTATCAAAGAAACAATGTTAAGCATATATACAGTATGCTTCTGCATAAGTAAAGTTCAAAAACAAGTGAAACTAAATGATTTCTTTTAGGGATAGACACACACACAGATGCACATGTGCATAGCACACACACATTTGTGATAAAGCCATGAAGAAAAGCAAAGGGGTGATTAACAAATATTCACGATGGAGTTTACCTCTAGTGGGGAGGACAGGAGATTAAGTTGGGAAAGAGTACACACGGGGAAAAAAAAAAGAGTACACAGGGGAACTTAAAGCCCTTTTGTTCTATTTCTTAAGCTGGTTTGTTACAGCATGGGTATTTAGATATTCAAATATAAAAATTCATGACATGTTAAATTTTGTATAGATAAAGTATATGTCATGAACTAATACATAGAAGATAGATTAAGAACAGAATTTTTTCCCCTACATTGTCTCATCTGGTAATTAATTGGGAATGTATATTCTTGATTAAATGAGTGCTAGAAAATAGTATTTTCTTTAAATACAGCCTTAAGTCTTGAATGGTGTTTTCGTTTTTAATTTAAGTGTATATTTTCTGCGAGAGTTGGAAGAATTCTACCTGATTTCTCATGGCCACAGTAATGCTATATTTATTAATGTGATTTTTCTTTCCACACGTTAAAAAAAAACAAAAACCTAACATTTTATCTGTAAAAATGTTGAAGCAGATTCAGCGCTAGGTAGTCAGGACCATAGTCTGATTCAAAGCAGACAAAGCTTTATTTGAAACACTAACCAAGCATAATTAACCCCATTTAAACATTCACTTCTTTTGTTTCAACTGACAGGGGCATTTAGTTTCTCTGACCAGCTACTTCTGTTGATGACCCAAGTAAACTCCCAAGGGAGAGAATATAAAATAAATTAAACTTATATTCCCCAGCATTGGGGTATTGAATTTGTGTGATTAAAATTTGAAATAATTTTCCTTGGTGGTATGCCTTTAATCATATTGTTACATAAGCTTTATAGTTTATCTGTAAGCATGTTCACATGTGTTTCCTGACTCTAGCCTTAAACCCTTGTAAGAGGTAGGTACACAGTTGAAACTACAGAGGAGACAAATGTTCCTAGGGCAGTTTAGCCCTTTCGTTAATAAATGGAATGGTCAGAATTTGAGTCCAGTTCTTTGGACTCCTACACCTTTTCTCTTATAACATCTTGCCTTCATTAGTCCCTCAGTTTTCAGTTTGGGAAATACTTCATTTAGGAAGGGTTTTTCTTGTTTTGTTTTGTTAGAAGTAACAGAAAACACAATAATTGTGGTTTACATAAAGAGTGACATTCTTCTCACAAGTTCAGAGCAGAGGTAGGTACTGCCGATGTTGGTTTAGATTAAAAGCTCAAAACTATTCTGACTGATGTCTCTGTTCCCTCATGATCACAAGATTGTTGTGGCAGTTTCAGATGCCACGTCTGTAATCAAGGCTAAAAGACAAAAATTGGAAAGGTGGTACCAACCAATTTCCATTTACATCTTTTTGTCCAGAGGTGTGATCTATAAATATCTCTCATTGAAAGAGATGCTGGGGAATTATTTTGTTTCATTTTGTTTTCTGATTTCTATAGTAGAGGCCAGCAAAGGAGAATGGGGTTAAGACTAAGTTGGGTTTTGCATAAACCAAAGCCTACAGTGCTTGTCACAAGAAATTGGAGGCATAGCTTGGATGCTGATGTTGAAAGCTTTGATTAATCAATATCTGCACAGCCATGTCATTTTTAATCTTAAGAAATTCTTTATAAACCCTTCTTTATGGGTTGTTCCACAGTGAGCCATAAGTAATTACTGAGATTCTGTCTATCGATTAAAAAGGGGATTACTGGGAAATTTAGCCCAACCATTAGCAGTGATTTTCTCTGGTCATGTGACTTCCTACTCAGTCTCTTGTAGGCAGAGAAGCTGGCCTTGCCCTTGGGTACTTACAGCTTTGCCTTTTGCTTTTACATAGCATCAGACAACTGGAGATTCAAGAGATCAAACCAGGGTCCAGATGTTAAGGGCTGTTTTTTGTTTTTGATTCAGCAAAACATAACTATAAATAGTTATCATTACTCTCTTGTGCACATTTATCTAAACCCGTGCTCTAAAATAAGGGCTGGCAAACTTTCTGTAAAGAGCCAGATAGTACATTTTTTAAGTTTGTGGGCATTGTTGCCTTTCTGTTGGAACTAATCAACTCTGCCATTATAGAGCATAAACAGCCATAGACAGTATGAAAATGAATGGGTGTGGCTTGGTTCCAATAATGCTTTATTTCTAAAACAGGTGGAGGGCTGAATTTGACACCTGGACCATGGTTTGCCTGCTCCTTCTCTAGAGAGGTGCTCTGGAATAACTATTATAACTATTATAATGATACCAAATGATAGGCAAATGCATATGGTATTTATTATGTTCCAGACCTTGCTGTAAGCCCTTTTCAGATATTATTCCATTTTGTCCTCATAATAATCATCTGAAGTAGATACTATTATTAACTCATTTCACATATGAGAAAACACACACAAGTTTGTCTTGCCCAGCACCCTCAGGGAGTATGATCACAGCCTGGCTCTACTGTGTACACTCTCCTTAGATGGTTTTTGTAACTGTCTTTTGAGGAAAATTAGATAGTTAATAAAGCAGAAGTGTGTCCACCTTTTGTCCACCCTGAGATCCACCCATCCATTCATTCAACCAAGTTAACAAATATTTCCTTACTGCCTCCCATGCAGTAGGCCTGTTCTAGGCTGTGGAGACATATCAGTGAACAAGACTGAGAGAATTTCTGTCCTTAAGGCCTGTTGTTGGGCATGCAGAGCCACACAGATAAGCCGGTAAGCCGGAAAGTGAAGACAATAAGCCTGGTTGAGGGGATAGTGCCTGGGTTGGCCAGTGAAGGCCTCTCTGCAGGGTATTATTTGATTTGAGGCACAAATCATGAGGGAAACTGGCCATGTGAAGATTTGGGAGAACGAGAGTTCCTAGCAGAGAGAAAATCAAGTGCAATGCCCTGAGGTGGGAAGGAGCTTGGTTTGAGGGATGCATAGAAGTGTGCAGAAAGGGTCTTATAGACAAGCCGTGTGAGGGAGGTCGGAGAGTTAGTCAAGGAACAGCACATAGAGGGCCTTTTAGGCAAAGATGAAGAATTTAGGTCTTATTCTAGGTTTGGTGAGGAGTCGTTGAGGATTTGGAATAGGAAAGTGAGTGATCTGATTTTCTGTTTGACATAATTACTCTGGCTTCTCTGAGGAGATTATGGAAGGGAATAGAGAGGCAGGCGGAGGGCAGTTAGGAGGCCAATGCATGAGTCCAAGTGAGAGGAGGTAGTTGTTTGGCTTAGGGGTTAGAAGTGGAGAGGAGAAAAATAAATAAAGTTTTGGGATTTTACTTTTGTAGGCAAGGTAGACAGAACTGGTGGATAGATTAGATATGGGGTCTGGGAAAAAGGTAATCCCAGACAATTCCTTTGGGTTTGGCCTGAGCACAAGGTGACATTTACAGAGGTGGGAAAGCCCAGATGAGAGCAGATTTGGGAGGGAAAAAAGTGACCAGGAGCTCTATTTTGGACAAGCTTTTGAATGACTATTACATATCCAGGTAGAGATGTCAAGTAGGCAGCTATATATATGAATTATAGGGAGGATGTGGTAGTTGAGATAAAAATTTCAGTTATCTGCATGTAGGTGATTGTATCAATTACAATATTTCCTGCTGCATGTAACAGGAAACCCAGATCCAACCAGGTCAAATGATAATGACACATAAAGAGTGTTACTGAACTCAGGTCTGGCTGCTCATGGCTCAAAAGCAAATACTTGAGAGGCAAATGTTAGTAAGAAAGGAAAGGTTGCTTTATTCCAGAGGCTGGCAACTGGGGAGAAGGCGGACTTGTCTCCAAAAGCCAACTCCCCCTGCTGGTCAAGGGGCAAGAGCTTTTAAGAGGAGTTTTTCAGGGGTATAGAGGCAGAGGGAGGGGACTATATACAGAGCAGTACAGTCAGCTCTGACAGTCATCTTGAAATTGGTCATGTGGTGGTCTGATCGGCTGCATCTTGATTGTTTTAAGTACAGTTAGTCTTCAGTTCCAGTGTCTGTTTGTTCCCATTTCTTTGAGGCCAATTCTTGTAATTGTGCAAGATAGAGCAGCTTATGTCATGGCTGCGGTCTGGCCATCATGTAGTTAACTTCTTCCACCTGATGGGAGTTTCAGTCTCTACAAAACAGCTCGAAGGATTTGGCTCAGAATATTATGTAAAGCCCTTGAGGAGGAGCTAAAGGTCCTTGAGCTTTCTTAATGACTAAACTATCATTATTTGGTCTTGTTTGACTACTTTCCTTTGCTTCTGCATTTTCTCACTTCTCTGATTAAATTTACTCTTTGGCTAAAGTTTTTCTACAGACAAGAGGCAGGTGGAGGACATAGTGCAGGTGGGGGTCTGTCCTGGGAAGGCCCCACAGGGTCCTGCTCTGTTTCAAGAGGAAGCCCAGACATAGGTCAGGCTTCTCTGGTTTGGTTTATTCAACACTTCAGTGATGTCTTCAAAGACCCAAATGTTTCTGTCTCTTTATTGCTCTGCACCAGTGTTTTCTGTCTCCCAAAGTTGGTTTTGTATGATTGACATCAGAGCTATGGGTTTCCTCATTCCTATGTGAAAGGGAAGAGATAGACAAACAGAGAGACAGACAGACAAACACTGACTGGCTAACTATGGCTCTCTCTTAAGAATAAAAAAGACTTCTTGCCCAGGAGCTCCCAGCAAACCTTTGCTCACACCTTATTGGTCCAAACTGGCTTAGACTTGCCCTTCCCTGAATTGGCAACAGTCCTGGGGTTTCTACTACTGACCTAGACAAAGCACCTGGAGTGAAACAAATTTGGGGAGTCAACCTCAATGTCCACTGTTTACACCCATGTGATCACATAGGGAAAATGTAGAGATAGCAGATGGAAGAGAATCCAGGCATGCCCTGTGGAATTCTAGTATTTAGAGACCAACCTGAGGAGTAAGTAGGAGATGGTAAAGTAGACTGAAGAGCAGAGGGCAGTGAGGGAATAAGAATACCAGGAGAGGGCTTCCCTGGTGGCGCAGTGGTTGAGAGTCCGCCTGCCGATGCAGGGGACACGGGTTCGTGCCCCGGTCCAGGAAGATCCCACATGCCGCGGAGTGGCTGGGCCCGTGAGCCATGGCCGCTGAGCCTGCGCGTCCGGAGCCTGTCCTCCGCAACGGGAGAGGCCACAGCAGTGAGAGGCCCACATACCGAAAAAAAAAAAAAAAAAAAAGAATACCAGGAGAGTGCCATGGCACGAAGGTTGAAAGAAGAAAGTGTGTGGAACTGTACAAAATGCTGCTGAGGGAAAATAAAATGAGGCAGAAAAGTGATCTTTGCATTTTATTAGTGTCCGGTGAGGCCATCGAACTGTAGGACATTTGCTCTCTATTGGGTTGGGGCTGGAAGCAGGGTACTAACTCCACGTTCATAAACTCCACTATTGATGAGTTATTCTCTCTGGAGGAAAGGTAAGGAGCGGTAAGAGTTTATGGTTCTTTTTTCCATTTAGTAACTGTGAATTGTTAGTCACTTGGAAGAGTAGTTGTCCATAACTGGTCTTGTTATGCAGGTAAAAATGGCTCTTTTTCAGACCTTTATAGAGACTAAGGATCAGGTTTCACACATTGATATCCAGGTTTGTGATCCTTTATCACACCATATGCTGGAATAAAAAAGAAAAATGAATATGAACATTTAAAAATCTGATTTCATTATCCTTCTTCCTGGATTTCTATACATTCTTTTTTATTCGTAAGTGCCTGAGTAGACCACAGCTGTGCGAAGGCAGGGTCATCAAAATTCCTTGTGACTACACATTTGAAATTTTCATGGATGTCAGTGACAATTCCATGTTCTCTTATGCTGCGAGATAAAATCAGGGATGGATGGATGGATGATGATGGATGGATGGATGGATGGAATACTAAAATGCTGCATGTTCAAAATTTCTTAATCAAGCCCAAGGTAAGACAAAGTCATAAGCCTTGTAGATGAGGTGATGGCCCAAAAGGAAAGGGAATATGGAAGAATGATAATATAGCAGGTTTTGCAGGGAGTTTGGACTTCTTTGTATCTATTTGTTTAAAAGTCTGTTTCTCCCTTGAAATTTTTAACTCCTGTAGGGAAAGGACTGTATTTTATTTATTTTTGTATTTTCAGGACTTAAATAGGGTGCCATGTCTTTAAAAATGTTAAGTAAATGTCAGGAGGAAGGTTGGATGGAATGAGATGGGTTGGCATAGGACTGAAGTTACATAAAAGAAACCAATAGTTTTGCAGCTTTGTGTGAAGCCATTAGTTGTGTTGTGAAACCTGACAAAAGAACCCCCATGTTAAGAAATAAAAACTTTCCTGAAAGGCCCCATCAACCCCATTAAGTCAGTGGTTCAACTAGGGGCAATTTTGCTCCCCAAGGCATATTTGGAAACATCTGGAGACGTCTGGTACCGTCTTCTGCATAGTAAACTGCATTTGTTTCCTGTTTCTTTGTAGAGTAGAGCCTTTAGTAATGATATCTGGAGAGGAGCAGAACCAATCCTAGATTCCATGGCTATGTGGAGCTTTTAAAAATATTCCATGTGGTATGTTTATCTGGGATTTTCAGACACCTTGGCTGTAAAGAAGTTGAGCTTCACCTGCTTATATTGTTTCTCTGGATAGAGACTTCATCATTCTTTACAGGGGGACCTAATCAAGACACCTTGAGTACACAACAGATTAAACAGTGATCAAATTGTTTAATGAAATGTGTTCCCCACTCCCTGTGCTGTACTCAAATGGCATAGCACTTAAACATACCACAATGCTGCTGTGTCCACTTGAGTTTCCCATTTGGAAATGAACAGCAGGTGGTGTCTGACAAGCTGAAGGATGCTGAATAAAGACTCTACACAGCTGTAAATAGTAGGGAGCTCCCCAGGATAAGGCAGGGAGTGTTTGGATTCTTCCAAATCTTGCAGGCTTCTGTGCAATCACATCTGCGTGCATAGTTGCAATGTCTCTCATTACAATTTTAAATGATGAGCTTATTTTTTAATGCACATAAATTGCCTTTAATAGACTTGGTGATTGAACACAGTAAATATTTTTCTGTGTCACTAAAAATAGTAAGCACAGAAACGATCCGGGTAGCCTTTCTCTTTCCTTTTCTTGCAAAGACTTTTCTTTCTGCAGAGCATGAGCTCTTGAACACGATTTTTACACACATCCTTCTCACTGTATTTTCTCTCATCTCCTTTACTAGGGTGAGCTCTGTCAGGGCTTAGTTGGACCCCACTGCCCTTCATAAGGCTGAGCTGGTCCAGGGAATCTGTTGCCCTTGGTGTGTGTGCATGTGCAGTGGGAGAAGGGCAATGGGTCCTCCCCCAGCCGGCTGCCTTGTCACATGTCTGGGCTGCTGCACCTATCTTCCTTATGGCAAAAAACCAGCTTGCTCTTTCTGCCTATTTTAAAGGGCCTGCCTTCTCCGGAGGAGCTGCTCATGCAAATTATATCTGGCAAAGGTTGTCCTTCCGTCTTATGTTTTCTGTGCATACCCACCCTTACATTGCTGTTAGCAGTCTTCATGTCAGTCTAAGGGGTCCCCATTACCCAGACCCCAACAACTCATTCCTGTAAAATGCCCTTGGCTGGGGGAAGGGAACTTGTATAAAAAGAATCTATGCTTAGATGGTTCCAAGTATGATTGTTTAGGATAGCACTGAATAAAATAGCTTTTCCTCAAATTCATATAAAGGACAAGTGGATCGGAAATGAGAAATAGAAATCTACAGCCTAGGACAAAGTTCACAGATACTCAGAGGGATCGCCTTCAGACATTTCACTTTAATGTCACTCCATATTTCCAGAAGCTGGTGCATTTCTATATTGCCTAATAGTTTCATGAAATTAAAGTAAGTTATTGTGCAGGAAAACTGGGTTTCTGTTGATTCTGTCACTTCGTTTTCTCATGTCAATACTTTTATATTTTCTCTTATAGAGGAAGTGCAGTAAATATTGCTAACATCTTCCCCTAACATTTGAGAAAGTTCTCATTCCACTGATGTCTCATTTTGCTGGGCTGGAAGACAGCCTTTTGGACAAGCCATCCCAAGTCAATGGCAAGAATTCAGTGCAGGAGGTGGGTACCAGCTCTGCCTGAGTCTTTATTGTCAGTCTCTCTTTTGAGTCCAAATAGTCTACTGAGTTCTTTCAGCTCTAAGATGAGGAAAGCCTGAGCTGTTCTGCCCCGTATCCTACTTCTAGACCTTGGACCCCTGGACTGTTCATTGGTGAAGATGAAGTAGACGCTTATTCCTGATAACATGGTGATTGGTGCCTCAATCGACTCCATTCAGAAGTTAGAGGGGAGATGTTTTTAAAGTCCTAGAGAAATTGCTGTGTCTGTTCTTTGAGGGGAAGATACTGGCTGAGCATCCTTCCCTGTCTGAGGGGTGTGTGCGTGCGTGTGTATGTAGAGGTCACAGAAAGCTGCTGGAATGGAGAAGGTCTTGGGCCCAAGTGCCAAGTGGGTCAGAGGAGTAGGGAAAGGACTTTGGGGCTTTGCAGCTGTGAGATGTGGTCCTCACCACTGTTGTTACAGTGGCAGGAGGCAAGGGATTGCCTCAAATATGCTACTCAGAAGCCACAGGGGCTTCTTGCCAGAGAAGCTGCTGCTGGGCAAGGCGAGAAGAGCTGTGAAATGTACCCCCCGCTGGCAGTGGGCCTGGTGGTTGCAGAAGGGCAGGCTTCATGCACAAAGCAAAGGAGCTCCGGCCATGATTTCTGGGTGGACCACTTCCGGCAGCTCTTCCCTGGAGCTCAATCCACAGGAATGACTAGATGATGTAGACTCTCAAGTCCTCCATGAAAACAAATGTACTATTAATACATTCACAAATAAAATAAATTTATGAATGAGATTGCCAAGAAAATGACATCCACATAGTTATCTCTTTTTTTCCAGTAAGTGTGTAAAATACTCCATGGTGTTTTTGAAAACTTTAGGACTTTGTGTAATGTTAAATTAAGACGCCAAGCTTTAGAAACTAGCTCGCTTGAAATTCTTCAGGTATCATTGTGAGGAATGCAAATGAAGACACATCTCAAGAGAATGGAAAGGGTGGACCCTGCTGATTCCTAGCACATGGCTCTACACATTCACCTTCTGTTGTGGGCTGATTGTGTCCACCCCCAAAGTCAGATGTTGAAGTCTTCACATCCAGCACCTTACAAATGACTATATTTGGAACAAGGTCTTTAAAGAGGTAATTAAGTCAAAGTGAAGTTATTGGTGGGGGGCCTAATCCTATGTGAGTGGTGTCCTTATAAGAAGAGGAAATTTGGATACAGTCGTGTACAGAGGAAAGGCCATGTGAAGACAGAGAGAGAAGATCGCCATCAGTGGGAGGAGTCTCAGAAGAAGCCAACATGGCCGACACTTTGATCTTGGACTCCTAGCCTTCAGCACTGTGAGAAAATAATTTTCTGTTGTTTAAGCCACCCAGTTTATGGTATATGGTATCTTGGTAAGGCAGCCCTAGCAAACTGGTACAACTACCAATTCAGTTGAGAGTGATATGAAATGGGCTACAAATCTTAGCCCAGAGTCTTCCTTCACCCCATATGTAAAAGAAAGTATGATTAGAATGTATTCTTTCAGCCCATCCAGCAAAGCAAACAAGCAGATCAAGGAATATTAGCCGAAGAGTATTATTCTCAGTAAAGAAGAGCAGCTAGACTATGATCCATCAGCTAGTCCTCTGAACACTTCCCTCTCCCTCCTCCTTTCCCATCCTTCTCCCTTCCCTTCATCCCTCTACCCACATCATCTGGGTGGGAGGGAATAGTCCACATTCATTCACTGGAGAACTGAAGGGGGCCTGTGAGGCTGGAGAGCTGAGAGCAATGGAGACTGACATGCAACAAGGTTGGAGATGTGAGCAGGGAATAGATGAGTGTGGACTAGGACAAGAATTTGTATCTTAATCCTGATAGCAACAGAAAACCATTAAGGGATTTTTAATTCATCAGGTAACATAATCAAATTTGTATTTGAAAGGATCGCTCTATCTGTGGTGTGCACAATGGATTAAAGGATGCATAGAGTAAACCCAGGCATATGCATTTCTGTGGGATTGCTACAAGCCAGGCTTGTGGCAGTGGAGATGGAAAAAATGGATTCCAGAATTAAGAGGTTCACTTAACACCCATTAGGATGGTTACTACCAAAGAACCAGAGAATCATAAATGTTGTTTAAGGATGTGAAGAAATTGGAACCCTGTGCACTGCTAGTGGGAATGTTAAATGGTGCAGCCACTATGGAAAAAGAGTGTAGCAATTTATAAAAATAAAAGTTAAATATATAATTATTACATGATCCAACAATTCCATTTCTAGGTATGTGTGCAAAAGAATTGAAAACTAGGAATCAAAGAGATATTTGTGCACCCATGTTCATAGCAGTATTATTCTCAGTACCCAAAGGTGGGAGCAACCCAAGCATCCATCAACAGATAAATGGATAAACAAAATATGGTATATATATACAATGGAATTTTATTCAGTCTGGAAAAGAAAAGTAATTCTGACACATGCTACAGTATGGATGAACCTTGAGGTCATTAGGCTAAGGAAAATAAGACAGTCACAAAAGGACAGATACTGTATAATTTCACTTATATTAGGTACCTAGGGTTGTCAAAGTCATAGAGACAGAAAATGGAATGGTGGTTTTCAGTGGCTGGGGGGAATAGGGAATGGAATGTTATTGTTTAATGGGTATGGAGTTTCAGTTTTGCATGAAAAAGTTCTAGAGATTGGTTGCATAGGAATGTGAATGTACTTACTATTGAACTTTAAAATGGTTAAGGTGGTAAATTTTATGTTATGTGTATTTTACCACAATAAAAATTCATCTGAAAAAAACCCAAAAACAATTAGGAGGTAAGATGGAAATCACCTGGTCATGGGTTGGATATGGGGTGATAGAGGAGTATCAAGGACAGCTTCTAGGTTTCTGACTTGCATAATGGCTAAAAAGTGGTGTTACTCACTGATGTAGCAAGATTATGTAGACAAGATTATTGGACCCAAATCATAAATTCCATCTGGACATCTTGACTTTGAGATGCACTTGAGACATTTACATGGTGACGTGGAGTCGGCGTCTGGATATACGAATATGGAGCTTAGAGGAGCAGCACAGGGTCGAGCTACAAAGGTCACCATGTTACGTGTGAGTGGGAATGTGGGGCAAGGGCTTCAAGGAAGGGAGGCCAATCAGAATCAGTTAATCAGGAGGTCATTTAGTATCTGATGAACTAAGTAATGATAGAGAGAAAAGAACTTCAGAGATCCTTGTGATGTAGAATTACAAAAATATAGGGACCAATTGGAGTGGGGGATCCATTCGAGGGTCATAGTTAACTCCTTCAAGTTTCTAATTTTTGGAATTGGGTAGATGGTGAGGTCATTAACTAAACTCAGAAATTTAGGAGGCAGAAAAGAGGTAGGAAGGCATCATAAGTTTCAAATCTGTTGAATGAAACTATCCAAGTTGAGTCATGTAATAGGCAGTCAGATAATAAGTCTGGGTCTCTTTCAGGAGCTCTGTCCTGGGGAGACAGATCTGGAAATCAACTGTGTACAAGTGAGAGTAGAAGTAGATTCTGAGAATGAGCAGTACAGGCCAAGAGAGCAGGCACAGTACAAAATAAGAAGGCTAATACCGAACGTTGGGGGCACCAACAGGTCAGGCAGAAGAGAAGGAAACCCAAAAAGAACAACAAATGATAGGAGAACGAGGAGAGAGTATTGTTACGGAATCCGGGGGTAAGGTTAGGAAGGGAGGGGCTGCTAACTGCTGTGACAGTGGCTGCAGCAAGGCCAGTGAGATTAGGACTGAGAAATGTCACTAGACTGGTCAATAAAGATGCCCTTGGTGGATGTGAATAAGAAGAGTCTCAGGAAAGTGGCTAAAGGACTGGAAGGGTTTTAAGTGGATGGGGAAATGGATGTGCAGTAAAGAAATGGAGATAGTGTCTATAGATTATTCTTTGTAGAGATTGGCCAGAAGAAGATGAGAGAATGGGGGAATTGGCTAGAGGAAGACACTGACTTAAAGGATGGTTTTTATTAATTGGAAAAGGATGAGGAAATTTTGTAGATTGAGAGGAAGGGGCCATTGAAAAAAAAGCTTAAAATATGGGAGGAAAAGGCATGGAGAGGCCCAAAGAATGTTGGAAAAGATAAAATTGATGCACAGAAAGGGGAATGTATAGTCCTCAACCATGACAGGGAATGAGGTTGGGAGAAGCATAACTATGGATAGTTCTGGTGATGGTGAGGAAGAGCAGGACGTTGAGGAGATTCATGCTTGGTAGCCTCTTTTCCTGTGAAGTAAGACTAAAGCTCATCTTCTGAGAGCAGCAAATAAGGGATGGGATAAGGGGTTCTAATATAAAGATGAAATGTTGAAATATTGGGTGAAGTGCAAGAGAAAGTTCACTAGCTCAGGCCAAGGAATTGCTGGGTGGTCCTACAGTCTGCAAAGCTTGGAACCATAAGCTGTACCGGTTGATATTATGGTAAAATCTTTTCCAAACGTGATCCATGGTCTGAGGAGAGGAACACAGAAAACAGATGGTCTGTGAATTAAGGTATTTGAAGGGCAGGTGCAAGGAAAAAGTTTAAGTGGGTGAAGGAATTATAGACGGTAGTCAGTGAGGAGTTGAAGTAGTCATGGCTTGTTGAGTCAATCCTGGGAGCAGGAAATAAAGCTAGGAGGAGAAAAGTGAGAAGTCAATCCATATGAAATCGGAGTGAAATCTAAATACAAAGGTATTCAGAGTTAGGGATTTGAGGGCTGGTGGGATAGTATTTTGTGGTCAGAATGTGACATTTTGGAGTATAAGATTTTGGAGATGGAACAGCACCAGAAGAAGAAAAGATTGTGGTGGCAGAAAGGATTATTCAAGTAAAGTGTGGTTAAAAGTCATTGAAAAAAAAAAAGGAAGAGGTTCTTTTTTTTTTAAACATCCTTATTGGAGTATAATTGCTTTACAATGGTGTGTTATTTTCTGCTTTATAACAAAGTGAATCAGCTATACCTATACATATATCCCCAGAAGAGGTTCATTTTTATCACAATTTACTATGAAAAATAAAACAAGGTGAAATATCCATGAGAAGTGACCAGTCAGGGCTGGGATTGCAGAAGATGTACTTAATGATGATTAATTATGAGAGATTTTTCCCCTGAGGAAAAGGCATTTGCTTGCTTATTTATTTTTGTGCATGCTTATTTAAATAAAAGGAATAGACAGTCTGGTTTTTCCATTTCTAATGTCAAATAAATCCCTAGGAGCTGGAGAAAAAGCAACACAGATGTGATTCCTGCTCTAAGTAATGAATTCTCCCTTAATGCCACCAAATTGCAAATGAGTCATGACACACTCATGATTATTTCTTTAATGAAAATGTGACATTAAGACATTCCCAACGACATAGTAAACTTCTGTTTGCTGATACAGCCGGCCTTTCATTAACCTTTTCACACATGCCATAGGATCCATTTTCGGTTCATCAAAGCTTTATATTCAAATCCCTCATAAATATTATATAAATATAAATGGACTTGGAGAGTTTTCCTTTTAGCAAGTGAGAGAAGAAAGTAGAAGGCTCTACCTCCCAGTTCTACAAGCACCAAATCCACTAAAAACAGGATTGATGGCTGAAACAAATTGAAATCTTGAATGACAGTTGTCATGGAGAATTTGAAATCCCTATAAAATTCTCTTAGTGAACTGCTATTACCTAACTAGCTCAGAGTTAGCCTTTATGTTTTACACTATTTTCTGTTTGCTTGTCTTGAGAAGGAAGTTGATAGAGACAGAGAAAAGAGGTGAGATAACTTGAAAAATACTTATTCAGGTTAAGAAAAGTCTATGAGGCCGATCTATTTGGTTTCTAAGACTCAATTCTCTCCTTTTTTTAATTTTTATTTTTTGTGTGACTTTTTTTAACCATTTTTTATTGAAGTATGGTTTATTTACAGTATTGTGTTAGTTTCAGGTATACAGCAAAGTGATTCAGTTATATATATATTATATTCAAATATATATGTAAATATATATATATATACATATATATATATATATTCTTTTTCAGGTTCTTTTCCATTATAGGTTATTACAAGATATTGAATACAGTTCCCTGTGCTATGCAGTAGGTCCTTGTTGTTTATTTATTTTATATATAGTAATGTGTATATGTTAATCCCAAGCTCCTAATTTATTCCCTTTCCCCCACCTACTATCCCCTTTGGTAATGGTAAGTTTGTTTTCTATGTCTGTGAGTCTATTTCTGTTTTGTAAATAAGTTCATGTATATCATTTTTAAAGATTCCACATATAAGTGATATCATATAATATTTGTCTTTGTCTGAGTTACTTCACTTAATATGATAATCTCTAGGTCCATCCATGTTGCTGCAAATGGCATTATTTAATTCTTTTTTACAGCTAAGTAATAGTCCATTGTATATATATATACCACATCTTCTTTATCCATTCCTCTATTGATGGACATTTAGGTTACTTCCATGTCTCGGCTATTGTAAATAGTGCTGCAATGAACATAGGGGTGCATGTACCTTTTTGAATTAGTTCCTGAGACTTGATTTTCTCACTTTTAAGTGATTTCTTAAACAAATCAGGTCCAGGCTGTGCTCTGTAAATTGTCCATCAGGAGCATTCCAAATTACTTACGGTGCAGTTTTCATCTTCAGAGCTGTCTTAAACTGCTACATAGAAAAAGCCAAAGCAAATTTACCTGAGCATGGCCTCTGTCAGCTGGTGAGGCATTGAGAGGGCCAGGGTGCTAATGAAACATGCATTTCTCAGGCTTAATTTTAAAGGGCTAGAAAATAACCTGCTCTTGTTTTCTTCTGTGTGGTTTCATGTTATACACTGTCAGTGATGCTGTTGTCAGAAAGTTAATTGTGCTGGTCTGGATCAAAGAGCTTAGTCAAACAGTGTGGGCAGAAGGAACACTGGAGAGCCACTGAAATGTTATTGGACAGAGCCAGAGATGAGGGGTGCACAGCAAGCAAGATTGTTCAGCTGACTCATGGGCTGCAAGGGGACAGGTTCACCCAGCACAGATTCTGCAAGCTAAGTGGAACCTCCCTCCCTGCACCTCCCCCAGGTATCTGGGAGTCTTGAATCTTTTCAAATGGACTCATGTTCCTTATATCCATACTGATATTTCCTGAAGCTGGCTGTTATTCTCATGTACCCCAGGCCACTGTTCAACGTCAAAGCATATAGATCTGCTTTGAATCAACAACACAGATTGTCTAACCTTGAGTACCTGATCTTTTTCTGGTCTAATCCCTGCCAAAAGCTTGGTTGCAAGAAATCGTAATTATAATGGAACATTTGCGGATGTTGCAATCCACCCACTGCTCCAGATATAAAACGCTTTTCCCTTGGATGAAGACCGTCTACCTCCACCTTTATTATCAGCCTTTGTTGAAGTGCTTTAACCGGATTGCACTTCAGAATTTGAACTTCTCTCTTTGGCACAGCAAAGGAAACCATAAACAAAGTGAAAAGACAACCTACAGACTGGGAGAAAATATTTGCAAGCGATGCTCCCAACAAGGGATTAATTTCCAAAATATACAAACAGCTCATACAGCTTAACATAAAAAAAAAAAAAAAAGAAAACCAGTCCAAAAAGGGGCAGAAGACCTAAATAGACATTTCTCCAAAGAAGACATACAGATGGCCAACAGGCACATGAAAATATACTCAATATCACTAATTATTAGAGAAATGCAAATCAAAACTACAATGAGGCATCACCTCACACTGGTCAGAATGGCCATAATTAAAAAGTCTACAAATAATAAATGCTGGAGAGAGTGTGGAAAAAAGGGAACCCTCTTGCACTGTTGGTGGGAATGTAAATTGATACAGCCACTATGGAGAACAGTATGGAGGGTCCTTAAAAAACTAAAATAGAACTACCATATGATCCTGCAATCCCACTCCTGGGCATATATCCAGACAAAACTATAATGCAAAAAAATACATGCACCAACGTTCATTGCAGCATTATTTACAGTAGCCAAGACATGGAAGCAACCTAAATGTCCATTAACAAATGAATGCATAAAGAAGTGGTATATATACACGATGGAATATTACTCAACCATTAAAAAGAATGAAATAATGCCATTTGCAGCAACATGGATAGACATAGAGATTATCATATTAAATGAAGTAAGTCAGACAGAGAAAGACAAATACCATATGCTATCACTTATATATGGAATCTAAAAAAATGATATGAATGAATTTATTTACAAAACAGAAATAGACTCACAGATAGAAAACAAACTCATGGTTGCCAAAGGGGATAGTGCAGGGGCAGAGGTATTGTGGGGCAGGGAGAGGTAAACTAGAGTTTGGGATTAATATATACATACTATTGTGTCTAAAATAGATAACTAACAAGGACCTGCTGTATAGCACAGG
The DNA here is from genome assembly GCF_949752795.1 of Hyperoodon ampullatus. NCBI lineage: Eukaryota > Metazoa > Chordata > Mammalia > Artiodactyla > Ziphiidae > Hyperoodon > Hyperoodon ampullatus. The sequence goes on along the minus strand of NC_136914.1, from coordinate 45,787,571 downwards.
GAACTATACTCAATATCTTGTAATAACCTATAATGGAAAAGAATCTGAAAAAGAGTATCTCTCTCTCTCTCTCATATATATATATATATATATATATATATATATATATATATATATATAAAATCACTTTGCTGTACACCTGAAACTAACACAACAGTGTAAATTAACTAAACTTCAATTTTTAAAAATGGTTAAAAGAAAGAATTTGAACTGCTCTTGGCTTGCAGTGCAGGCTTTCATCAGCCACAGCTGATGATTTTACTATGAGATATGTTCGAGAGCCTTCTCTACCACACCCCACAATGTCCCCTTTCTGAGATTCCACAGGTGACGTCGCTCTCTGGTCTTACTACCAGGAAAAACCATGTTACTCCTGGGTAGTTGGCTTGCTTTCCCCTTAAAGACATGACTCATCTTGTAACATGTCTTTTGTTCTTTGTTTTAGCCATTAGAAAGTTAGAGCTAAATTTGGGGCATAGCTCTAAATAGTATAATGCTAATTTACCCTTAGCTTTATTATATTCCCTTCCATTTTACCTTATGTACCAACTCCTTCAAGAATTTTATATCCTTTTGTGATTGACATAATAACAAAATTGGCATAAACAATAAAAATGTGATTTTATGTGACTACAAAAAATTTCTCTCTAATCTGAAGAAATCATATGCAATCCTGAGTCTGCAAGTAAAGGAGTAAAAATGTAGCTCTGATGCTTAAAGAAAATGAAAGTAATGAGCCCACACGAAGGAGCCCACGAGTGGGCCTGGCTTAGTTCAAAGCATATGTACGTTGCAAAGAATGTCTGCCATTCAGCTTCATGCCATTTATTTTAAGTCAAAAAGAAACTAACACACCATTGTAAAGCAAATATACTCCAATGAAGACGTTAAAAAAAAAAAAAAAGACATGGCTAGAATCAGTGTTCCCTGCAGTGTATTCCATAGGGCATTAGTTCTTAAAGGATTCTATGTTCAAATATGTGTGGGACACTCAAGGAATATATTTAACTTTTTTTAAAACCTAAACTGCGGGATTTCTGAAAGTTCTTAACATACATTCATTGTGAATCTACAGGAGGCAGACTGTGGCTCAGAGTTTCTAAATTTATTTGACCGTTTATTTTTCCTGGAGCATGTCCAAGAGCTAATCTTCTTTGAGAAATGCTAGGGTAGAATAATGCCATTATAATAATAATTATTATTATAGAGGACTTTCTGCTTTCTCTTAAAAAGTATAGGGTGATGGCTTAGCTGTTTATTGCTGGTATTCTTAATTTCTTACTTTAAACTTTAAAGTGAAAATGCTGAAAACAAAAGCAATAAAAACCTGTATAAGCCATGTGAAGTGTTTTGTGGATTTATTTAGTGGAATCTTTCATATTTAGGTTATTCCTTCTTAATTTAATGTTCAAGTTTCTTAACTATAGTATAATGTGATGTTGAGATGGAATCGTTGGCAACATGCTGATTTGATGACATAATTACACTTCAGGAAGGCAGAGGAGTGAGTGGTTGGAGTCTGGAATAAGACATGGGTTCAGTTTATGGTTCTATCACTTATTAGATATGTGACTTACTGGATCTGTCACCTTGGGAAAACTATTTAAATTCTATAAGCCTTGGTTTCCTTGTCTGTAATATGGAGATTATTATATACCTATCTCATAAGTTTGTGAAGATTAAATTAATTTGTGTGTGTGTGTGTGTGTGTGTGTTTGGTGCATGGCACAGTGATTTTCGTATCGTAAGAAGCTAATAAATTGTAATTGTTATGATTTTTGGTTATTCAGCAAACATTTATTGAGCAATTGCGAGGCAGTGGGTACTGTGTTGTATATGTGGATGTAAATATGAATGAGTCATAGTCCCCACCCTTGAAGAACATAGTGAAGTAGACAAATAACAGACAGTTACATAAATGTATAAAGTGAAGTGTGTATGGATTAATGAAAAGTATAAGTACAGAAAGAGTGGAGTCAGAGAAGAGAAGGTCGTCAGTTCTTTTGGAACAAGGTGGAAGGTGGCTTATAGAGGATCCATGGTGGATGCTCCATCACAGATGAGTTTTAAAAGGTGATTAGGTGTTTGCCAGGGAGAGAATAGTGAGGCCAGGGGTGCTGGTGAGAGGGCTTCTGGGCTGACTTATGAGAATGAACAAAGGCAGAGTAAATTCAGGAAGCTGTTAACTAGCTCAGAATAGCTGTGAATGGCATGTGTGGTGGGGAGTGGTGGGATGAAAAAGAAGGTGGCCAAGGATGGCAGTGGCTGGATCCTGAGGGTCTTAAATCCCAAAGTGGAGCATCTGTAAGTTGTGCTGTAGGCAATGGAGAGGCATCAAGGCATGTCAGCAGTGGAGTAACCATATCAGGTTCGCTTTAGATCAGTCTGACTCCATGCGTGGGCTGTGTACTTGCTGCATTACCATCACCTGAGAGCTTTATTAGAAATGTCAATTCTCAGGCCCCACCCAAAGCTACTGAATCAGAGTCTCAGAGTCAGCAGTTCATGTTCTGGTAAACCCTCTAGATGATATTTTGGTAACATTAAGTTGGAGAAGCACTGTTTTAGATAGATCACTCTATGCGCTTTGTAAAGGATAGGCTGGACACTCTCCAGTTAGAAGCAGGGAGATGAATGCGTGAAGAGCCATTGCTCAGGTGAGGAATGATGGCAGGGTCTGAACTACACCAGAACTGGAGAAAAACAGAGGAAGAGACAAATAATAGAAATATTAAAGTTTACTTTATGGAACCTTAGTCACCACCTGTTTACTGTGTGAGGAAAATGGACAATTCAGGGGTGACTCCCAGGTTTCTTGCTTTATGTTTTTTTTTTTTTTTTTTTTTTTGCGGTACGCGGGCCTCTCACTGCCACCAGGGAAGCCCTCTTGCTTTATTAATAGAGTGATGCTATGCATTGAGATAGGAGTAAAGGAAGAGTATAAGGCGTTTTGCTTTATTTATTTATTTATTTTTTGTTTGTTTGTTTTGGCAGTGAAAGGGCTAAATTTTAATGAGTTTTGTTTCCAATATATGAGAGTGCCTGTAAGACATACAGATGAAAGTGTACGGTTGGCTTTTGTACATGTGGCCTCAGTGCTGAGGAATGAGGTTCTGACTAATGCTATGGATTTAGGGGTCAGGAACATCACAGGTTAGCTGTAGCAGCAGGAATGGATGAAATTGAAAAGAGATCCAAGCATGTGTTTTCGTGGGCCTTTATTATCAGGGCACGGTTTATCTCTCTGACCTCATCTCACACCACTTGCTCTCAGCAATCTACATACCAGTCAAATTAAACCACTTGAGGTTCTCTGAACACACATGCTATCTTAACCTTGAGGCTTTTTTTTTTTTTTTGCGGTACGTGGGCCTCTCACTGTCGTGGCCTCTCTCCCGTTGCGGAGCACAGGCTCCGGACGCGCAGGCTCAGCGGCCATGGCTCATGGGCCCAGCTGCTCCGTGGCATGTGGGATCTTCCCGGACCGGGGCACGAACCCATGTCCCCTGCATCGGCAGGCGGACTCTCAACCACTGCGCCACCAGGGAAGCCCAACCTTGAGGCTTTTGCACATGCTGTTCCCTCTGTCAGGATTGTCCCCTGCCTCATTCTCTTGCTCAGCTCTCTGTGTCTACCAAACTCCTATTGGTCCCTTAAGACCCACCTCCAAAGTAATCCCCTCCCCAGGTAAAGTGCCCCTTCCATGTGCTTTCCTAGGTTAACTACATTAAGTAAAATGGACTTTTTGCTTCTCTGTTTCCTTTATGCTTAGGTCCTGCTGGTAAGGCCTGTGTCTGGTTCAACATTTCACACCAGTCCCTGGCAGAGTGCCTGACACATAGCAGGTGCTCGATAACTAATTGTTGGCTGAATTATGAAAGAATGGTTAGAGGAAGAAGAGTTGTCAAGGAGGACTAAGAAAGCATCATATTAGAAATAGAAAGAGTACAAGGAAGGAGTGATGACATGGAAACCAGTGAAGGACATTCTAGAAGGGAGTGGTCAGTAGTGTCAAAAGCTTCCAAGCAATCATGTAAGATAAAGACTGAAAATGTCCATAGGATTTGATAATGAGGTTAGTGGTGCCCTTTGTCAGGATGGTTTCAGAGGGCTGAGCTGTAATAGTAGAGATCAGATTGCAGTGTTTGAAGAACAGTTGGCAGGTAAAAGTAGAGCCTGAAGCTATGAGGAACTGGCCTAGGTTAGACAGGATGCAAGGATACATGGAGTCAAAAGAAAGCTCTTCAGAATAAGAGATGATGAGTAAGAGGCTGGTATAATGAGGAACCTAAACTAAAGGAGGAAGAATGAGAACTGAACCCGATTCTGGCTTACAGGAAGGGATCAAGCTTCCTGAAGGAGGATTAATCTTGCTGGAAGAGGGCCCGGAAGGGATTGGGGATGGGTGTAGATGTAGACACATTTATAGGGGTGGGGAGGAAATTTTAGAGAGTTGAGGATTGATAGCTTAATTTTCTCAGTAAAATAGTGGGCAAGCTAGAAGTTCCTGTTTATGAACTTGTATGTGTGTGTGTGTGTGTGTGTGTGTGTGTGTGTGTGTGTGTGTGTGTGTAGGGAGTGGTTTGGACAAGCCAGGGGGTGTGCTCGTGAAGAGGAGTGAAGGTTCCAGGTGAGACCTGAGAGGAGCTGACCAGAAGCACATTATTCTTTTCTTAGAAAAGGAAGTCCTATCAGTTTAAGGTTAGTGCCCCTTATGAAGTCTAAGAGTTTATTTATTTAGATGAGAACTTTTTATTGAGTACATAGGGAGTGCCATAAGGTCATTATTGACTTACGATATTATGCCTGAGAGACTATCAGTGAGGAAAAAATATTTTTAAAGGGCTATCCTTCCCTAATTCAAAGAATGTTATTTGTCTCACCATCATTTATACACTACGTAAATGACCTGAACACTTAATAGCAGTGTGACCCATGTCACACTCCCACATTACAAAAGGAAAGGGAAGAATCCAACCATGTTATTACTTTGGTTGAGTTTGTCATATCCCTTAGTTAAATGCATGAGCAAGCCATGCTGGGCTGCCTTGAACAAGCTATTAATCAGTATGAAAGTAAAAAGATATGCACTTTAAAATTATGGTTTAATGTCCCAAGTGGCACATGAACATTTATTGAATTCTCACAAAATAGTATCCTATAAAATTTCCTAGTATAATCTCATTTAAACTTCATAATCATTTCAGGAGGCAGGAAATATTTAAGTCCTATTTTATAAATGAAGAAACTGAGGCTTAAAAATAGGTACCTTGCTTCTCTTTTAGTTTGCCATTCAGAGGAGAATATGTTAAGTTCAGAGGGCCTGATATTTAGTCAGAGTTCTGCATTTTAACTGCAATTTTGCAACTTTTTCAATATTACAGCATTGAATTACCTGTGTCGGGTTGTTTAAAATCCTGGACTAGCCCTCTGATCATGATGGACAAGTACATGAAATATGTACCTTCCCATCCCACTCTGTGCCCATTGCAGACATTGATAATCAATCGTAGCACACCTTCCTTGGGGCTCAGAATTAGTGTCAGAAACCCTCATGAGGTGGTGATCCAGGCAACCACTACTAATTGATTTGTCATCCAGAAGCTAATATACCCAATTATTTTGTGAATCTCACCTGGTGGACAGAACTGTATGTCTTTTCAGATCCTCTGAGAAGCAGCCAAGATGGGATAAGACCTACAAGGGCTTTATTGGGGGAAATGCCCATGAAGATAAAGGGGAAGGGAGAAAGGGAGCTGTTGCAGAGAGGGAGGGTCTTCAGACTACAGTGCAGCTTTGCCACTTGTGAAAGGAAGGAAGGATTGGATAGGTAGGGCTTCTGAATGTAGCCCAGTTCTAAGAAAGTCTCAGCCAGGATGATGGGTTTCCTAAGCAAAGGTGTCTCTTAGAAGAATCCCTCCATGGGCAGGAATGGGCTGGCTCTCATTCCTGTTCCCCTTACCATGTTCAGTAACTGGCTGCGGGGAAGCACGGCATTGGACCTGGAAGCCACAAGTCAACTAAATCCTCGGTGAGGATTTGAGTGCACACTTCCATGGCAGCCATGACAAATATTCCCTGGAAATATCTCAGCTGATCCTCTATTGATCAACTAGGAATGATTGTGCTACCAAAGCTGACAATTCACAAAGCCACCGAAGGTGTCTTAGCAGATAGAAGATTAGAACTCCATTTCATTTTCCTGAAGTAGTGGCTCATTTTCCTGAGGTTTAAGGAGTTATGTGTGGAAGAAGTTCCTGTTTGTTTGTGGAGCCCTTGATTCCTCCCCTAACCATCAAATCCTGAGAAAGAAGAGGAAGTGGGAGCCACTATTTTTCTCATTTTGCCAACTGTTTCCTGGTCTTATCACTTCCTTTGGTTGGAAATTATGTCTCACTTTTTCACTTAGCAAAAACTAACCTCTCTATGTTATAAGAATTGTAAAACAATAACGTGATTTTTAGAGTATCACAAAACATTGGTATCTACAGGGAATATGTTTAAGATCTTCAAATATTCCCTAAAGTTACAAATATAGAAGTATTTAAACAGCTCATTGGCTTTCTCCCAAATTATATTTTCACTGAAAGACACAAGCATTTATCTTTATCATGTGATGGACATTATTTTTCTTAACAAAGAAACAAAGATTTTGCCACTTTAGGGCTTCCCTGGTGGTGCAGTGGTTGAGAATCTGTCTGCCAATGCGGGGGACATGGGTTCGAGCCCTGGTCTGGGAAGATCCCACACGTCGCGGAGCAACTAGCCCCGTGAGCCACAATTACTGAGCCTGCGCACCTGAAGCCTGTGCTCTGCAACGAGAGGCCGCGATAGTGAGAGGCCCGCGCACCACGATGGGGAGTGGCCCCCACTTGCTGCAACTAGAGAAAGCCCTTGCACAGAAATGAAGACCCAAGACAGCCATAAATAAATAAATAAAAATTTTTTAAAAAGGCAAAATGCCTTTGAAAAAATAAAAATAAATTTAAAAAAATAAAAAATATTTTGCCACTTTAACAGTCACTAACAAGAAGTAGCAACTCAGCAGAGCTGGTAGGCTGGTAACTAAGTTTATTCACTAGTTAAGTGAATTGGTCCTGTATACCACTCTCAGAACGTGTGGGATGCAGATGTACTTTTCATTAAGATTACACTTTACCATTGTAATGAAGACAACAATCAGTTATTACCTACCATTTATTTATTGCTCATTGCTAAGGCACTGTATCTGAAATACATTAATATCAGATATAATAACAACCCTGTGAGGTAGATGGTACTACCCCTTTTAGAGAGAGAGGACATTTTTAGAAAAGCATTAGAGAAGTTAATGAAGCTACAAAAGTCAAATAGGAAGTGGCAGAACTAGGATGTAAAGTCATACATCCTTTGACATTAAAAATAGAAAACAATTTCTCTGTTTTTCTCAAAGTTATCTGGAGGCCAAGGGTGGTGTTATAAGCTCTAGGTGAGCAGACTCTATGTCTGGTTTGTCCCCAGCTCCTAGCACCATGCTTGGAACATAAGGGAAACTCCATATAGACATAGCATGAAGGATTGCGGGCACATTTGGCTGCTGATAAAATGTGATATTTATTTAATAGAAGATTATAGGCAGGAAAAGAATATTGTAAGCTCACTTAAATTAAGATGGGAAAAAAAGATCGGGAAGTTGGATGCCCTGAGTCTGATCAGTAGTCTACTCTTCTTTGAGGTTGAGGGTGGTTCTTTGTAGATTTGATTTTCCTAAAGGACTCAAAAAGGGGCAATTGTCTTAGCCATTGAGAAGAGAAAATGAAAAGGAACATCTGACCACTGTTTTTTTAAACGCTTTATTACAAGTCCTGGAAAAATGTGTGCAGATCAAAACAGCCAGGTGTTTGGATAACAGCCCTCTGGGGCCAGCTGGCAGAGGGCAGCTGGTCATCAGAGTCGATGGAAAAAACATCTTCTAAAAAATGAGGCGTGAGCCTAAGAGAGGGGCCAGGAAAACACCCCGTGTGGAGGAGGCTATGGACAGACCATAAATTATGTGGATAAAAAAGGATTAAAGGAGCACATTTTAGAAGGTGCTAGGGTCTAATAAAAGGTCTCTTTAATCAGCAGAGGCAGACAGTCAGCTAGGGAGTCAGTTGACCCTTCCGGCGTTGGTGGGTCAGAAGACACGCACAGCATTCAAGAGCTGGAGAAACTTACTTCAACGCCGGCTCTGATGACGCTAAGCACCTCCAGCAAATGAACCGCTAAACTCAGGGTTCTAACTTACAAGGCAAACCTCTTGGGGTTGAATGCAGAAGATTGAAAACTACTAAAATTTAGACAAATACCATGTGATTAATGGCCTTATGGGGAAGTAATCCAAAATACCCATCTTGGATTTTGAACTTCTCATCCAGTAAACTTATGGATTGTAGAGCTGGCTCTCCATATCTGTGGTTCTGCATCTGCATATTCAACCCACCAGGGATGGAAAAGATTGTTTTAAAAACTTCCAGAAAGTTCCAAAAAGCATAACTTGAATTTGCCTCATGCTGGCAACTATTTATATAGCATTTACATTGTATTTACAACTATTTACATAGCATTTACCTTGCATTAGGTATTATAAGTAATCTAGAGATGATTTAAAGAATACAAGAGGATGTGCACAGGTTATATGCAAATACTATGCCATTTGATATGAAGGGCTTGAGCATGCATGGATTATGGTATCTGCAGGGGCCCGGGAACCAATCCTCCTCAGATCCTGAGGGATAATGGTATTTATAAAGGAGACATTTCAAGTATTACTGTGGTCTCCCTTTTGTCCGCCCCCTCCACTCTCCTCTGACCCCACTTACATTTCCAAGCCAACAACAAACTGTAAGTAACAATAACTAACATTGTTTGACACTGTTCTAAGTGTTTTACATAAATTAACTTGTTCATCCTCATAGTAGCCCTCTAAGATGGCACTTTTATTACCCCTTTTTACAGATGAGGAAACTGAGTCACAGAGAGGGAATTGACTAAAGAAAAAAAGAGCACCTAGCACCCAATAGGGTAAGAAAATGTAGCCCCACCATTATTAAAATAAGCAGCTGGTTACAGTGACTGAGAGCTGGCAGATGGGAGAAGTGGGCAAGAAATGAGATTAGAGGGGGCTTCCTTGGTGGAGCAGTGGTTGAGAGTCCGCCTGCCAATGCAGGGGACACGGGTTTGTGCCCCGGTTCGGGAGGATCCCACATGCCGCGGAGCGGCTGGGCCCACGAGCCATGGCCGCTGAGCCTGTGATCCGCAATGGGAGAGGCGACAACAGTGAGAAGCCCAAGTACCGCAAAAAAAAAAAAAAAAAAAAAAGAAATGAGACTAGAGAAACAACCTTTTTAAGAGGGCGAAATACTAGTCTTAAAAGAAGAAAAGTAAGAAATAGGTCTACAGTCTATAAAATTAGACCAATATTTACTTATTAAAGGGAATTTAGAGCTAGAGGACCATCTGTAAACCTTGAAAATAAAACACATTTGGTCTGTTTCCTCAAGTCAGCCTAATGAGTACAAACCTTGAAAAAGCACTGAGAATAAAAGGAAGTGACAGAGAAGGGGAAGGGACCACAGATGCAGGGGTGCAAGAGGATGCAGAGTCATGCTGTTGACTATCGGGGATGCCCATCTGTTGTGGCCTGCAAGCCCTCAGGGCTTTGGCTCCCAACCCCAAAAACTCTCACATCTTCTTTGGGGTCCTCGGAGGGAATTCACCCCACCTACCCACCCCCCTCCTCCAGCCGACAGGCTGCTGTTACACATAGGTTCAAACTGCGACCTTGTCTTCTATGAGTAAGCTGTTTTTCACTAATGCGTATGTGAGCTGAATCAGCCAAACAACCACTTGGGGTCACAGGCCATTCCTAGCTGATGTCTGTCCCAGTCACCACACTTGTTGGGCCCCCTCCTCGGCTTCCATTGCTGCCTTTGAGGCAGGCCCACCAGTGCCAAGTCCTATAGACTCAACTGGTCCATGTTCAAGGGCTCTCTCTGCCTCGGGATTCTTTACTCCAGTCACAAGAGACACCGTTGCCAAGAACTGGGCCAGTGAAAATACAAAGAAATTTTTCAACCAGGCAAAACTGTGCAAACAAACTGGTTTGAAGGGAGGTGCGAGGCAAATCCAGGGTCTTAGCTTCTGAGCTGGGGCACAGGGAGAGAATTGGGGAATCCATGTGATTGTGGCTCTGAAGTAGAATGTAGGGAATCCCTGGCTTTGAGTATCTTTGAGGAGCCTGAAAACTGAAAAATAAAACCAGAATACAGCAAACTTCATCACACTGGAGTCCTCAAAACACAAGTTTAGATTAAAATCTCTCTTCTCTCGTTTTTGTAAAATGCTTAATGTTGCTTATCTGAAGGCTTCACCTAGCAAATATGGAAGGGTTCTTGCTCCTTCTAATTTCCTCTCTGCTCTCGTGTGACTTTGGGAGCACCCAGTTCCTGGCCACTCCATCCCTCGTCTGCTGTATAAGGAGAAAATCCCCTCCCTGCCATTTTTTTTTTTTTTTTTTTGGTATCTCAAAGGTTACTATCTCTTTTGTGAAGAGTTACTTAATCTCCTGTACCGTGAATGTTGAGGGAATGAGATGGGCACAAACAGTCAACTTCCCGAGAGGAGAGAGGGGCAGAAATACCTCTCTCAGTTAGAAATCATAGCAAACTGGGGCAAGCAGAAGGGCCTGTGTGTGTGTGTGCGTGTGTGTGTGTGTGTGTGTGTGTGTGCATATCAACTGATTGCCAGCAACATCTGTCTGGTCAACTTATCAGGTAAATCTTCAGAATTAACTGATTACAGACCTCTATGTCGGCTTCTTTGTTTTCTCAATGTATTGTTATACTCAGGGATATCTACATTGTTTAGTCCGACAGCAGTTGTCAACATTGGCTGTACATTGCCATTATCTGGGGAGCTTTCAAATACCCTGACGTGTGGGGGAGTCAGATTCAATTGGTCTGGGTGTGACCTGTGTATCAGGACTTTTAAAAGCCCTCCAGATGATTCTAACTCAAAGACGAGGTTAAGTACCGAAGATGTAGAATTACTTTCTAATGAGAAACTGAGAAGGACTCAGGCTACTGGGCCAGACGAAAGGACATGTTATAGTGACATCATTAGTCACAAGGAGGAAAAGATATTGGAAGTAAATATCGAAATGCAGGCCTTTCTGTTTACAAAACAGCAGCAACAACAGCTCTGAGTCCATAGGGGAGGCCACAGAAAACACTTGATCTCTTCCAAGTTTCATTCTTGTCATCAATATGTTGGCATTAAGGTGTGTTACTGTCCCCCTCTCTTAAACACTAAGAGATGCTCAGGGAGCCCAGAGGCCAAAGGCACAGCTTTATTAGCAAAGTGTCCACTGGCTCTCCCTGGAGTTCAACAACAGAATAATCACTACAAACAAACCCCACTGCTTTCAGTGCACATCAAGATAGACACCAAAACCAAGCTGTTTGGTCTGTCACCCCTGATGTCCAGGTGAGTAAACTGTGAAAACAGAAAATTATGCCACTGAGGGTTTGGACAAGACAATGTCAGTCAGGTTCACAAGGTCTTTCTGCATCTTGGACACCCAGGCAACTTTTAAGATATGACTTGAATTTAGTCAGGGAATTCCCTTCCTTACAATTCTATCAAATACTATCACTGCTGTGTATATTCCAGACATTCTGCTAAGGGCTTTATATGGATTGTCTCATTTCATTGTCACATCCTGAACAGGAAGTAGATGCTGTTTTCCTCATTTTACAGGTGAGGAAATTGAGACTTACTGTGGCTTTGTGACATGGGCATTATCTTGTGGATAGTAGATAATAGAGCAGTGGTTTGATCTAGATCTGTGACTTTAAGATCCAAGGTTCTAGGACTTCCCTGGTGGCGCAGTGGTTGAGAGTCTGCCTGCCTATTCAGGGGACACGGGTTCATGCCCCGGTCCGGGAAGATCCCACATGCCGCGGAGCAGCTGGCCCCGTGAGCCATGGCCGCTGAGCTTGCGCGTCCGGAACCTGTGCTCCGCAACAGGAGAGGCCACAGCAGTGAGAGGCCCGCGTACCGCAAAAAAAAAAAAAAAAAAAAATCCAAGGTTCTATCCCTGAGCCACTGCCTCTGGTTTATAGACTTCCAGGAAAAAACAATTCACTTCTGCTTCTTTTTCAGTCTCTTGGTTTATCCCTTCCTAGAATCTGAACCCGAGTCATTATAATGATGTGGAATTTTTTTGTGGTTGATTTCTTTAAAAATGAGTCTTTCACAAAGAGTTTGCCAATGCATACATGAACTTCAAGCAAAAGCTGACTTTACAACTGGGGATTGAGATGTTCTTTATGCAATCCGATTAATCACAAGAAGGAGGCAGTAGCAATAAAAATTTAAACAGTGGCTGAATATGCTCATGTGCTCACTCATACCACCAGTGCTGCTATTTTGTCAACACTGAAAATTGGATTTTATACTTTATACCGCTCCATTTCTGTTTTAGCTAATGATTGTTATAACATTTTGCTCAATCTGCCGGAGATACTTGAAAATCTTCCCAAAGCTATTATTAGCAAGTAATGCAGGACAGGGCCAGCCAGCACTTCTCTGCCTACCAGTAGCTGAGTGTATCGTATGAATATACAAGGTGCGATGATACCTGAGTTTTCTAACATTGATGTATTGCTACAAAGTAAACAGAAAGGAAAGGAGGACCGCAAATGAAGGTTTTGTTAATTTGCATTCGAATGTATGTATATAAAGGGGTCCCCATGTACATGTCTTCTACTAACTTCTGTCCTGCACCTTGAATGTGATGCCCAGCCTCTGAGAAGCGGTGTGTGCTGAGTGAATAACTTGGCCTTAACTACTGTCTGAGCTTGCCCTGTCCTTCCTAGGGCCTAGATGGAGTGGCTCTTCTCTGACAGGGATGTTTATCTGGCTGTTATAAAGTGGTCAGGGGGTCTTGCCTGGGGCTCTGCACTTGAACTCACAATGTCAGTGAGTGAAGGCCGTGCATATGGATTTATGGAGTCTCTAGCACCTTTAAAATCTGTTGCAACTTGTCAGAGTCTTCTAAGGCCAGATAGTCTAGAATAAATAAATCTCAAAGATCGGCTTATTCCCTCTGAAAGGTTTTACTCCTCTGAGGACATGACCAAATTTTTTTACCTCTCCAAATAAAGCATAGAATGACATGTCCTTTGATGCTGTGGGATCCTCTAACTTCTGAGCTCAAGGACAGGATGGAATTGAAAAGAAATCTTCTTATAGACTCACTGTGGACGCGTAGAGAGAACAAGAAATACTTTTTTTTCTTTTGTTATTTGAAACTACTGAGTTATGGGGTTATTTGGATTGACAACATAGTCTGATGGACAAGAAAATCAACATATTAAAGCTCCCATATTGAGGGGTAGTAGAAATATGACAAAGGAAATTGCTTGAGAGGAAAGACTTGGAAATTTGTTTGGTAGTTTTAACCTTAGGAACTGCTGGCCAGCAAGTGTAGGAAAAGATTGAAAAGATATTAAAATGCCCAAGCCAAGCCCTATAAAGCTTCTGCTTTTAAAAAAAAGTTGTAGTAGGCTTCCCTGGTGGTGCAGTGGTTGAGAGTCCGCCTGCCCATGCAGGGGACATGGGTTCGTGCCCCGGTCCGGGAAGATCCCACATGCCATGGAGCTGCTGGGCCCGTGAGCCATGGCCGCTGAGCCTGCGCATCTGGAGCCTGTGCTCCGCCACGGGAGAGGCCACAGCAGTGAGATGCCTGCGTACCGCAAAAAAAAAGAAAAAAGAAAAAAAAAAGTTGTAGTAAACTTTGCCATTTTAACCATTTTTACATGAACTCTTCCGTGACGTTAAGCACATTCACACTGTTAATCAACCATCACCACCATCCATCTACAGAACTTTCTCATCATCACAAACTGAAACCCTGTACCCATTAACAATAACTCCCTGCTCCCCCTTCCCTAATCCCCAGCAGCCACCGTTCTACTTTCTGTCTCTGTGACTTTGACTTCTCTAGATACACCATATAAGTGGAATCCTGCAGTATCTGTCCTTTTGTGTATGGCTTATTTAAAGCTCCCCCCTTTTAAAAAAAAGATTGCATTCTAGTTTTTGCTAGCAACCCCTATATCTGTCTAGCTATTTCTAAGACAGTCTTTGCTCAAAGAAGAGGGAGGGATGACAAGAACCTGCCTAATCACTGACTCTGGCAGTGGGTTGAAGTGGCTGCATGCTTTCTAGGCCAGAGGTTAGCAACCTTTCTAAACTGGGATGTCAGAGTTCCAAGCCCTGCACTTCCTTTGGGTCAGAGGTCAAGGATGGTTTCAAACCCTGAGTGACCAAGTTCTTCCTCCTGCTGATGTGGAGAAGGCAGATTACTTTCCTGAAAATTGAGGTGGAAAGACAGCTTTGTTTCTCTCAGTTGTAGAGGAAAGGTTGAGCCCAGTGACAGCAGGTGGTTATAGCTTTCAGGAGAAGATGTGACAATGGTGACAGGTCCCAAAGGCATAGAGCATCATCCCATGGGCCATCCAAGAAGGAGGGAGCTTCTTTACCATTCCTTTCACCTGAAGAAAAAAGTAAGTTGTCAGAAGTTGCCTGGGGAAGTGATTACCTTTTTGGTCATTGCTTTTCTTTCTTCCAGAATTACAGTTGTTAGCAATATGTGGATAGTCTAAGGTGGACCTTGGAGGGGTGAGGGGTCAGAGGATGGCAAGTTGGAGGATGCGAACTCACCTGCATTGATGCGGTGGCCAAGTTCCTGTTCGGGGAGGTGGGCCACCCTTGGAGGAGACAGGTGAGCCCTGCAGCCTGCCTCAGAAATCTAGCTTCTGCCTGCCCCGTGAGATCTGAGGGCCACATGGGCAGAGTGGTGAAATCCCTGTCTTCTGATCGTATTGAAGTTTTTGTTTGGAAATTAGCAGGATTGGAGGTTTGCTTTTTAAAAAGGGTCCTAGGAAACTTCCCTAATTGCTGTAGAGATAATAAAACTGTGCTCTGGTTTACATGTTTGCTCAGTAGGTATCAACTTTGTGTCAGGCAGTTAGCTAGGTGCTGAGGATGTAGCAGAAGCATAAACACACGTGGTTTCCTCCTTCATGTAGCGCCCAGTCCAGGGAGCAGACAAATATTAATCAACCTATAAGTCAGTCAATAAGTATTTATTGAACATCCATTATGTTCCAGACACTGGGGATATTCCAGGAAGCTAAGCAGACACAAATCATGTAAAGCAAATGTCAGATTATAACTCTGAAGAAGGCTAGGAAAGGGAGGTGTTCTGTACCACGAGAGCCTATGATCCAAGCTTAATAGCCAGGGAGAGCTCGTTTGGAGATCTGAGGGATGGAAGAGCTTCACTAGGTAAAAGGGGGACCAGAGTGCATACTAGGTGGAGGGAACAGCACATGCAAGGGTCCTGTGGGAGGGAGCTTGGTGAGGATGAGGGTGAATGAAAGCCATATGTGGTTGGAGGATTACGAGAGGGATTGGTGGACAAATTAAGGTTGGAGGGGTAGGTGGGAGCGAGTCAGGAAAAACATCCGCATAAAAGTGAGAGGGGTCTGACTTGTCATTTTTCTTGTTAGAATGTCTTTTTGCCCTCAGCACAGTACTGTTTAAGATCATGGATTCTGGAGCCAGACTGCCTAGGTCAGATCCCTGCTCTCCCACTTACAAGCTTTGTGTCCATAAGCATGTTACTTAACCTCTCTGTGCCTCAGTTCTTAAATCTGTAAAATGCTGAATATAATAGTTCCTACCTCATAAATTTGTTGGAAAATTAAATGAGTTTATGTATATAAAGTGTTTAGAACATAAGCGCCACATAAATAAGTCCTGTTATTATTACTCTGTATGGTAGAGAGCATTATTATTCACCAGATAGTCCCCAATCAGTTTATAAATAAGAAATCCACACTGAATTATATCCAGAACACATAAATGTCTATATCACAGACAGATAAAACCTAAGACAAACTGTAGGTCTCTTTAATGTCCACTTATGGTGTGGAAAAATGCATTTCTCAAGTAAATCATCTTGGAAAAGTGCCTTTTCAGAGCTGAGAGAATTAAATACCTTATACTTTGCTCCATGTGTGTTTGAAATTTGGGGAAGAAACTGTATTCTTGTTAATGATTCAGCTGATACTCAGAACTGACTAAGGGCAGAACGTACCTCAAATTCTTTCATCATTTTATCAACTGATGGAATTGAGCAATCAGAATGGTAGAGCCGGAAGCAACCTTGGAGATCAGTTGGTCATTTGTTCTGATTTAATTGACTCTTGGTTTCTGCTTGAAGTGACCACATTAGAAGAAAGAGCTGGAAGTTTAAGAATTTAATAGGCAAGTAAATTCATTTAACTGAGACACCTCTGTGAAAATCATAAATACCACCTGCAGCTTTTCCTTTGGTAGGTGGTAATGCACTTTTGCTGAAGTTTTTCCTTTTTTTTTTTTGGTAACGATTTTTGAAAAATAAAAATAACAAGCAGTGTTACTTTGTACCTATAGATGTGGTAACATTGTAAGTCATCAACTCCTCTGTGTGCCTGGTGGTATAGTACTGAACAAACAAACTTTTATTGAAAGCTCACTATGTATGAGGCCTTCTGATGGATGCTTTTATATAATGCTTCATTTAATCCTCACAGTAATTATATGGAGTCTTGGAAGCCTGTATTGCCCTTCCTCTGCTTTGCTCTGTATTGCAGGGGCCTGGATCGTAGAGCTGCATTTCCTAGCCTCTCCTGTCCACTAGTTTCCGGCTGGGTTTGGGCACTGCTGGAAGTGGAGGGTGAGGTAGGGAGAGAAGTTGTATTTCTCCCATCCCTCTCTGCCTCGGGCTGCATCTTCTCTATGGCTCCAGTTCCCATGGGTCTGGCAGACCACAGTTCTAGCTTCCCCTTGGTGGATCCACACCTAGGCTGCAGTAACACTCTCTCCTCCTTTGGTCCCTCCAGCCATGGGTTGATAGAACATTCTGCTCTTGTTCATCTCTGGATTACCCCATTGTCTACTCTTTGGCTTACAGTCTCCATCACCTGTATAACCAGTTCCCTGCATTAAACTCCCTCTATTAAAAATAATTGAAGTAATTTGTTTTTTTCTTATTTAGGCCATAACTGATAGAGTTCTGTATAATTATACCTGGTTTTCTTTTTTTCAATCTATGAGGAAACTGAGGACCATACAGGCTACATGTCACAATATTAAGCCCCTCATCACAAATCTACCAATTAGATCAAATTTGTTGCACTCCTAAGTTCATATATACTTCTTCTACTATTATATTCTGGTGACTTCATGACTTTCTAGAAAGGGGAAATCTGTTTTTATAGGGGATAGCCCCCTCTTGGATCATTAGAATCAGGAGTTTTACTACAATCTCATTTTAGTTCAGTTGGATTGATGACTTGCTGCAGGATGAGTTTGACGGTCAACCTCTTACATCTCTCCAGAGACAGAATTATTAGACCCTCATGCAGCAGATCAGAAAGATGCCCACTTGGATGTATCAATACACCGAAGCTGGGTTCCTTGGGAAATTCTATACAGATCCATGGAGCCACCAAGTTCTGGCCACTCTTCCAGGCCAGGTGGTAGACTCCCTTTGTTTCAATTCAAGTAGAAAATTGAGATCTTTATTCTTCACCTTGAATTTACTCAGAATCAGGATAGGAATACTCTTAAATTATCGTGAATCCCACATAAGATCAAAGACTTTGGACTTTACCATAATTTTAGGCTTAATTTTTAGACTCTTTTCATAGGAGTAAATCATAAGCTAAAATGTCTGTGGTCTGAAAACACTGAGGGAATCTTAGGATACCATTGATTTACGTATAGAGACTCTTCTTATGAAGAAGTTGGCATTCTAAAAAGGACAAATAAAATGCTAAACCAGCAGTAGAAAAACAGCCTCTGAATTCTCCCCATATGTTAAATAGTAAGAATAGGTAAATAGGACCAAGTAGTGGAGAGTGATGAACGCTTGGTTAACGAGTGTGTGTGTGTGTGTGTGTGTGTGTGTGTGTGTGTAGGGAGGGGGGTACAGTGTAAAGCCATCAAAGCAGTGAGTGATTTAACTATGTGTTTAGGAAAACAGGTAAAATTGTGTTGGTTGAACTTAGAAATGGGGAAGAGGGTCTGGATAGAGGGTACTATTATAATACTACTATAGATTGTATACATAGCAAATCTATATATCATTATACCGTATGGTAGTTAAGAAGAAAGATGAAGACTTGAACTGAGTGACTTTGAAATGGAAGCTACAGGTGGATGCGTGAGGGTAATGTGGAAGTAGAATTGTTAAGATTTGATCATTGATGGGGTAAGAGGTGCGGGAGGAGAGAAAAACTTGAGGGTTGTTCTGAGGTTTGGAGTCTTTATGATTCTATTTTTTCTTTTTTCATATAATATCCAACTCAAATAACTTTGCATCCTGTTGTGAAACTTTCACACTACAACTGGAAACTGGTTGATAGTCATTCTTCTTTTTTTTTTTTTTTTTTTTGGCGGTAGCGGGCCTCTCACTGCTGTGGCCTCTCCCGTTGTGGAGCACAGGCTCTGGACGCGCAGGCTCAGTGGCCATGGCTCATGGCACCAGCCGCTCCACGGCATGTGGGATCTTCCTGGACAGGGGCACGAACCCGTGTCCCCTGCATCGGCAGGTGGACTCTCAACCACTGCGCCACCAGGAAAGCCCTATTTCTTACTCTTTGTCATCCTTCACAACACCTAGTATAGAGTGAATACTTGTTGAATAATTGATTTAGTGTGAAAATTTTCCCCAGTCTGCCCTAGCTCCTAGCCACCTGATCTGCTTATCTACTTATTGCTTCCTTCTTGAGCTATTGGGCTGCTACCACACAGTACGAGTTCTGAACACTCAAATACTTCCTCCAGAACATGAAGAGCTCCATACATGGTAGTGAGGAGGGAGAGAGAAAGAACGAAAAATGCATTTAGAAACACAGCTTGTTCTTTGACCTGGGAGAACTTGTTTGCCAGAAGTTACTGAAAAGCAAAGCTGCTCAGAACAATTATCAGTCCATCTTCAGACTCTGGGATGTCTTAAAACAACAACCCAATAGGAAATGACATAAGCCTAGAAATTCTTGGTGGAACATTTGGGTAAAAAGGGTTTTCTGCTTTAAGAACATTCATTAGTGGAAAACCTACTGTATAGCACAGGAAACTCTAACTCAGTATTCTGTAATAACCTGTATGGGAATAGAACCTGAAAAACGTATATGTATAACTGAATCACTTTGCTGTACACCTGAAACAAACACAGCATTGTAAATCAACTATACTCCAATATAAAGTAAAAATTAAATTAAATTTTAAGAAAAGAACATTCATTAGGTTCAATATCAGTATGAGAGACCAGTAGCTATCATTTCTTGAGCCAGGAATGTTATAGCAAGTTGTATCTACATGTTGAAGTTTTCACCATTAGTATAAGTATAGTATTCTAAATTCCACTAAAAATGAGAAAACTTAGATCTAGAGAGTTTAAGTAACTTAACATTAATATATTGCCTCCTCCAAGAAGCCTTCCCTGGACCTTCAGGATGGGGTAGGCACCATTATGTCTCCCATAGCAACCTGTGACTATCCTAGCTTCTACATATTATCTTATGTAGTAAATGTAGTAATGCAATATAATAATCTGTTTCATCTATCTGTCTCCTCTATTAGAGTGCAGCTTTCTTGAGGATAGAGAAAGTTCCATTTCCAGGTCCAGTGCTTTTTTTCCCTGTGTTACATTGCGATTTTCATACATGCCATAGACCTGGGAGTTTTAAACCACAGAATGCCCTTCAACCATTGAGGAGAATTACTAGCTTTATCACACAGTCAAGGTTACTCGGTGTGTCCTCCTTCTCTGTGGAAGGGAATGTTTAGGACATTTGCTTTCTTATGAGACACCCTCCCCAACTGCATTTTAGTGGACAGGGAGGCTCTGTTTCCAGAAGCTAACATCAAAAGAGGATTGCTTATAGTTAGAATTGCTCCCTGAAGGAAAGGTTGCCATGGACACTGGAGAACATGCACGGTTAATTTCATAGAACCATGGCTAATGGGACAAATCGCTCGGCCATGGAGACTCCTGAAACTGAAAGGGCATAAAGAGGTGTAAAGAGGGAAGCAGGTCATGGGCTCTGCCCCGGGATTCTGAGGAAGTTCATGGCCAGGAGAAAGCAGGCAGCTGTGATGCACTGTGTTGGCTGTGGGCAGCGTTGGACTCAGCTGTCACAGCTGGGCTGACATCTGCAGCATGTGATTGACATCAGTGCAAAGACAGCACCAGCCAGCCGAGGGTGTGTGGCAGGGACAACCAGGGTTTGAGCCTGTGAGAAGAAAATCTGTTGGGGGACACCAAATAGCAGCAGCAAGCCCTCTCTTTGTGTCTAAAATCCAACCAGGCTCAGCTGACTTGGAGCACATCAGAGAGGTGCTGTGACTTGTCCTAGATCACACAGAATGTTAGAGGCCAGGTGGGACTAAAAACTGGGTGGTCAGACTCTCAGGCTGATGCCTTCTCCATACACCCTAGAGAAAGGGAGACATAGGCAGATTTTTAAGAAGTTGTGAAATCAGCTTAGGAACAAACTTACTCTTGCTTCTTCAAAGCACAGAAGGTCTTTGGGGTGTTCAGTGACTGCAGTGATTTGACACAGCAGCTTGTCATTATTTCCTGGAGGTGATTCTTATAGATTAAGTCAGAAAAATATTGTGATAGTGCAGTCATCATGCATGTGCTGATCTTTATTGATGTATAAGAAGCAACGACCATGATGCATGCAAGAAAGAGATTTAAGTGGGATCCCTTCCTGTAGAAGCAACACCATGGCCTTCAAACAGGAAGCAGTAGTACATAATTTAAGACTAAATAGACATTTCTCCAAAGAAGACATACAGATAACTAACAACCACATGAAAGGATGCTCAACATCACTAATCCTTAGAGAAATGCAAATCAAAACTACAATGAGGTATCACTTCACACCAGTCAGAATGGCCATCATTAAAAAATCCACAAACAATAAATGCTGGAGATGGGGTGTGAAGAAAAGGGAACCCTCTTGCACTGTGGGTGAGAATGAAAATTGATACAGTCATTATGGAGAACAGTATGGAGGGTCCTTAAAAAACTAAAAATAGAACTACCATACGAGCCAGCAATCCCACTACTGGGCATATACCGTGAGAAAACAATAATTCAAAAAGAGTCATGTACCACAATGTTCATTGCCGCTCTATTTACAATAGCCAGGACATGGAAGCACCTGAAGTGTCCATCGGCAGATGAATGGATAAAGAAGATGTGGCACATATATACAATGGAATATTACTCAGCCATAAAAAGAAATGAAATTGAGTTATTTGTAGTGAGGTGGATGGACCTAGAGTCTGTCATACAGAGTGAAGTAAGTCAGAAAGAGAAAAACAAATACCGTATGCTAACACATATATATGGAATCTAAAAAAAAAAAAAATGGTTCTGAAGAACCTAGGGAAAGGACAGGAATAATAAAGACACAGATGTAGAAAATGGACTTGAGGACATGGGTTGGGGGGAAGGGTAAGCTGGGATGAAGTGAGAGAGTGACATGGACTAATATACACTACCAAACGTAAAATAGATAGCTAGTGGGAAGTAGCCGCATAGCACAGGAAGATCAGCTCACTGCTTTGTGACCCCCTAGAGGGGTGGGATAGGGAAGGTGGGAGGGAGACGCAAGAGGGAGGGGTTATGGGGATATATGTATATGTATAGCTGATTCACTTTGTTATAAAGCAGAAACTACCACACCATTGTGAAGCAATTATACTCCAATAAAGATGTTTTTAAAAAATCCAAAACTATAATATTCTTTAAAATAATTTTTAAAGGTAATAACCAGCTTGAATTTGCTACATACTTCACTTACTCAACATGCTTTGGCAAATCCTGTCTCATTTCACCTTTACAGCTACTTCTACACAACTTAGGAGGCAATAGCAGTCCCCCATTCTGTAGATGAAGAATCTGAAACCAGAAAGTTTTGGTGATTTGCCCAAGATCCCATAATACTTACTGTCAGAACCAGGACTAGAATTTTGCTTCTTTATCAAGTGTTTTTGTGTAGTAAAGTTCACAATCCCTTCCTTATCTGAAATTCTGAAATCCAAACAAAAACAACAGAAGTCTATTTTTTTTTCCCTAACTTACTTGGTGGCAAAACTTTACCTGTCCTGAACTACTTTGACAACGAAACCTGTTTTGAGATGATGTGAAGCTCTTTATTGTCCTCTTTAGGGAGAATATTCATATATTTTATTACAGAAATTTTAACATATTCAATTACAGGATGCCCCAAACCAGTGTGTCATCTTTGTTATATGAGCTATCTTATCTTTGTAAAAGTCCAAAAAAAATTTCTGATTTCAGAAGCAAATCTGAACAGAAGAGTTTTGGATAATAATTGTAACCCTGAAGTAGACCGGCTCTATAATCTGACAGTCAGGAAGTGAGGTTTTTATATTAACCAGATATAGTCAATATAGGTGCCATACATGCATTACTATATCGAATAAATTAGACTATAATGAAATAAACTTAATACCGACTCAGCAGTTGTTGTGAGGGTTAAATATGATAATTCAGGTAAGTCCTTTGGCACAGTATCTGGTTTACAGGACACATTCCGTAACTAGAGTGTTAACTGTTACCTTTCTTAATAAACTTTGTATCCCCAGGAGGAAGCGGTGACAGGCAGAGAAGTTAAGTTACTTGCCCAAGGTCACATGGCTAGTAAGTGGCACCGCCAGGACTGGACACAAGACTGTCTCTTCCGCCCAAAGCATATGCAAAAACAGTAGGGTAGAGATAATTCTGGGATCTTCCAGGGGGCTCTAGAAATCCTTCCAGATCATCATTATGAAAATTAATTACCGAATCATTGGACTGGAGCATGTGGAAGTGCTGTTTAATAGCCTGCTGGTTAAGCCAGCTTTTGCTGGCTATGGAGGGAGAGAGAGAGAGTGAAAGGGAGGGAGGGAGGAGGGAGAAAGAGAGAGAAAGAGAGAGAAAGAGAGGGAGAATGCCTTATAAATTAAAATGTTGGAATGACCTCACGGAGTGATTGGCAAGCCTCTATTCCAGAGAAGCCTTACAAGAACATAACTTTCTTGGATATTCGTGAGGTCTTTCTGGGGATTAGAGCAAAGAAAAGACTTTTCTTTCCCAGGACTTTCCCCCCAAATTCTGTGAATTAGGCCAATGAAATCTATGGTTTGGGAGGAAAATAATCCACTCCCATCCTGCCAGCTACCTTCACAGTGGCTTTTTTCGCCTTCTGCACGTCCTTATTTGAACCTAGGACTTTCTGTTTTCCGACCACGCTTTGGACGTGAGTGCTGACATGAGGGTGGGGAAGTGGGAGGGAAAAGCACAAGGACGACAGAAGCCTGTGATGCGGAGACACGGGAGATGAGAGGAGCGCAGTGGTTGCCTCACAAATGGCTTCTCATCCCACAGCGCCTTTTCCCAGCTCACATCCCAGATGGTGGGAGGAGAGCTGTGGTCTGTCAGGACGGCCTGGCGCGAAAGCAAGCGAGCCCCTCGGCAGCGCAGCCTGAGGTTAAGGGAACCTCGGTACCATTGTGCCGGCAGCTGCTCAGCCTCACCCGCGTGCCATGCGGCATCGGTCCACGTCTGGTCTGATTTGCTGTTGGAGAGGCTACACTTGAAAGGTGGCCCCTCCCCGAGACTCCTTGACATTTGTCCAGAGATTAATTGGGCTAATCCCCTTCTTGGAAGAATAGGTTGGAGAGTATGTGTTCGCGGAGGGTGACGAGGCCGGCTGGGATTGAGGAGATGAGCATTAATGAAGGCGCTGGGGCTTACTGGAGCCTTTGAAGGAAGAAAAGAGCAGATTCTCTGCTGTTCCCAGACGAGGCTGACAGGTGGGCAGGGAGACTGCAGTTCTTCTGTTCTGCCCGGCTTTGCCAGAAGGTCTGTGTGCACCAGCAGTAACGACTTCTGACAGCACCAGCTGTCACTCAGGGAGGGAGCCTCCCAGTTCACCTTGGCCTGCCATTCTCATCTCTTGTAGCGAGGGCAGAAGCTGAGAGTCCCAAGCTGGGCCGTCCTGGCTAGCTGTTTCCAGAACACACGTTGCTCAGATCCTTGTCTGGGATACTTACAAACCTACATTTAAATTTCATTTTGAATCAAGCATTCAAAATAAGCATCATTTATCATTTGAGGGTTTTGGCAGGGGACCGTAGACAGTGTTTTCTTGTGCTTTATGCAGCTGTCTGTATTTGGGAGGGGATGCAAAGCTTTTCGCCTTATTGTCTAATAAGAATAGCTAGCATTTATTGGGAGCTCAGTAGGTGCCAAGGCATCGTTTTCAACATTTTACATGTCTTAATTAATGTTTTAATTCGTAACAATCCGTATGAAGTAGATGTTAATATTGTCTTCATTTTATGGAGCTAGTAACCTGCCCGGGATCATTGGTAAATAGTGGCACCAAAACTCAAACTCCTACAGCCCAGTTCTCAACCCCACCCTCTTAACCGCTGCATTAGTCTGTGTTGCTAGCAGAGAAAAGGGAATAAGCATTACCAGGTTAGAACATGACTTCAGTGAGATTGAACAGTTAATTGAGAATAATGCACCCCAAGAGAACTGATAAAGAGCCATGGAAATACTTTGAGGTCCCTGGGAACCTCTGAAAGATACATGCTTCATTGTACTATAGGTGGAAAATTTCTTCCAGTTACAGGATTCCAATCATGTGCTATGTTTCTTTGTAAATTACTGCAGACACTGGCAGAATGAATATGAAAAGAGTGGTGGTTAATCAAATGAACTTACAAGAAGAGAGTTCTTAAAGTAGAATTTATATGGATGCCCATTCTAAAAACTATTGATAGTGAGGAATTTTTAGAATGTCACTGCAAGGTGAAAGGAAGTCGGCCAAGGTATGAATATCTGTTCATCCTTTATCAGACGTAAGATAACTAGGTGGCAGTAACTGCTTTGGGGGGAACTGAAATGACAGATGCTAATGTCAGAACAATGATTGGAGAGTTGGGAGCAGATCTGTGGTTTTTGAGCACAAAGGGCCATCTTTGACTTAGGAGCATCTAATTTAAACATGTTTCTCCCTTCTATGTCACTGCTGTCCACCCAGCAGGCAGCACACACGACCTCTCCTTTTGCAGCCATGTTTTTTTTTTCCCACCCTGTTGTGAGGATCGGTTTCCGGGTCCTGGAGACCAGTACGGATTCTCAAGTGGGGTAAGGAAGATAAGCGAGAGTAGATGCAGAGTCAGCTCACCTCCTGTTTGATCTTCGAAACCATTCGAAGGAGGGCTGTCCTCACTTGATGGTGAGGGAACTAAAGATCAGAGAAGTTGCTAACGGGAGACTATCCAGTGAGTAAGTAGCCAAACTGGCTTTGTGCACAGGCAGTGATGCCCAGAATGCGGCTTCCACAATGCCTGTCCAGCACCAGGAGGTAAGGATGGGGAAGGAAGGAAGGGGAAAACTTCAACCTGCCACCTTGGTTCCAGCCCCCTCCCTCCTCTGCTTTGCTGCCGGGTCCAGAGCCCATCTCCTCGCTGTAGGAGGGGAAGGGGGGAGGGGAAGAAAGTGGGCATCCTCCCTTCCTAATTTCTCATTTTGTAACTTTCTCCCAGTTCCCACAGCTCCCCTCTCACCTCCCAACTCTGCTCGCATGCCACGCAGAGCCTCACTGCTCAATTGGACCTACGAGAGGCTCCACCACTGTTTACTCCCTAAGGTAGAAAAATCACTTTAGATTTCTTCCTCCATAGTGGGGAAGTGGGAGGACAGCCTCTAGGTCACCACTGCACCACCTGCGCCTCCAGGCACCAAAGTGCCTGCTGAGCGGTCAGCGGCCAGCGGCCGGCGCTGTGCCACCTGCCTGGTGTCTTGTCTTAAACAAAAACAGCGACAACAAAACCAAACCCCTCCCAACTTTAATAAAG
This sequence comes from Hyperoodon ampullatus, assembly GCF_949752795.1. Lineage (NCBI taxonomy): Eukaryota > Metazoa > Chordata > Mammalia > Artiodactyla > Ziphiidae > Hyperoodon > Hyperoodon ampullatus. The sequence continues at coordinate 45,761,537 of NC_136914.1, read as the reverse complement.
ACAAAAAAGCAAACTCCAGAGGGAAAAAAAATAGAAAATGATTTTAGTCATCTTCACTAGACTCCTAGGCCTGACAGATCTGAGGGATGAATCCTTCTGTGTACTCAGCTGTTTTTCGATAGTCATCACCGATGCAGGGATTCCGTTGAAAGTTTACTACACTCAGAAAAAAACTTCATGCTACAGTTTTTCAGAAGAGAACCTGTTCCAAACCAAAGATTTCCAAATAAATTATTGAAAGAAGCTCTTTCTGAGTCGGGAATCACTAGCCCAATCTCCTGTGCCTCCATATATAGAGTCTTTAGTTTCTGATGAAATGCTCAGTGGTTTTCAAGTTGTACTAATTTTTGCACAAACTCAATGTCTTAATTCTACAAAGTAATGTCTTCTACATCCATTTGACTTTATTTTAACATGGCTTAATTCGATAAGTGACAGGATCAAACCCCACCTTTCCTCCTTGGTGCCTTGGGCACGCATACCCCGCTGCCCCTACTGCAGTCATTCACTCACCTGCCTTTGACTCACATCAGACCTGAACTCTTTGGTCGCACAGACCATGTTTTAACTTATTTTGCATCTTAGCATAACATCCTTCAGCTCTTACCCTGTCCAATCCATTTTCCACACAGCAGACTAAGAGGGCTTTTGAAAACATAAATCAGACTGTGTCACTTTCTTGCTTAAACCTTTACAGTCTCCCCACTGCCTTGAAATTCAGTGTGCATGCCTGGTTGTGGCTCCTCACTCCTTGAAGGTCTGGGCTCTTGTCTCTTCTCCAGCCTTGCTCCAGGCCTGCTGGCCTTTGCTAAGTGCTTTGCTGCCTCAGGGCCTTGGAGCTTACTGTCGCTTCGTCTGGAATGCTCCTCTCCTGGCTTTTGCATGTCTGTCTCCTTCTCTTGCCTCTTAAATGCTTAAATGTCACCTTAAATGTCAGCGAGACCTTTCCCTGAATGCTCCATCTGAAGTAAGTCTTCCCTGTTACTTTCTATCTCTGCATTCTGTTTAATTTCTTGATAGTATATGTCACAATCAGCAATACTTTATCGACTCATTTTGCATTCTCTATTTCTCTTATTAGAATGCAGGCATCATAAGAACAGGGCTCTCATCTGTTCACAGATCTAGCTTCAGCACAAAGAGTAGTCTTGGCTTGGAGCCGTATGTCTTATGTGTTTAATAAGTCTATGTGTTTAATAAATGAATGCTTGAAAAAACAAATGAACAGTCCCAGAGCTTTTCTTACAGTCATTACCCAAAAGGAATTATGTGTAAAGATTCTACCAAGGGTTTGTAACTTTTGTGTGTACCCAAGTGGAGAGTGTGACCCCTCACATTTGTGAACAGACCAACCAGAAGGAACCAAGAGAAAGACAGCTCTTACTAGAAGAGCACTGCTTGAGAGCAGAGATGGTGTTCAAGGGTCCCAGTGCTTTTCTGCTGCCAGCCTCCTGCTGAATCTTGCATCTTTCCAAGCCCGAGATGGCCAGACTGCCTTCGGAAGCTCTAAGTACAAATAAAAATGAATTGGGAGATTCTCACTCCTGAATTTGGGAAATTCTGACTCATAGCTCTTTAAATAAAGTATCTGTTTTTAAGGGAAGCTTTAAAATCAGTGGGAGTGGGTAATTGGGATCTAACCCCTAAGGCTGCTACCTGAGGCTGACCATCTTCAGAAATGGGTTATTTGTACTGTCTTATCTAAAGCCCAGTGTCCTTTTTCAGGTCTGTTTTAGCATCCTGAGAAACAAGGGAGTGAGTCCCACTAAATCTACAAGCATTTAGGGTGACTTATTTTTTGGTTCAACCATTTATCTTAAAATAAAGGAAAGATGACAAGACCCCAACACACCAGGGTGTCCCCAGTACCTCTGTTGCTCGTCAGTTTGTGCAGGAAGGCCCTGGGAGCCTACCTCCCCCCAGGCATGGAGAATAACTCCCCCCAAGCATCCAAGTTGTATAGGTTATTTGAAATGTATTTTCTTGGATGAAGATGCTATTTTGTCTTAAACTTTATATTTGTTTATATTTACAGTGCTTACCAGTATGTTCAGTATGGCAATTTGGTTAAGTTCCTATAGCACTATTAATGATAACTAACATGGACTCAAAATAGAAAATGACAGGGATTGTTCTAAGGAAAAATTTATGTCATCCCTGCATTCTCAGCTCTTTTGAGATCGAAAACTAATTGCCTAAATTGTGGCCTGAGGTGATAATCTCCTAAATACAGTCTCCTCCCTCAGTGAAAGAGTTGAAATCCTTATTTTGTTTATTGCCTTTGAATCATTTATGGATTTAAAGCCACCCCACTGAGCACCAACTCATCTCTGCCAGGTGCATTGCGCCTCAATGGGTTGGAAGTGAAATGTGGGGTCCCAAGCAGGGAAAGGGATGGAAACCACATTCACAGTTTATTTGCTCACAGATGTTCACATAATGGAAGCTGAAATTTAAGAAGTAGCTTCTTTCTCTTTGTATTTCACAGAAACAAAGAAAAACAGTTGTGTGGAGGTTGGGAAGGCAAGAGGCAATGAAGCCGGAGAAGCATTGGAAATACCCATGTTCCCCAACCCTGGCAAGACCATAAACTCCTTAACAAGAATATTGATTTTCATTCCCAGAAACACAGACTGGGCATTTGGCTCTGGATGATTCATCAGCAAGTGACTTTGACATGAGGAAGGAACTAGGGCTGATCCTGGATGAGGACCTCTCCCCTCTCCCAGTGCCCTGAAGAGCTTCAAGGGAATCATCACACAGCATCAGGGTCATGACAACGCCTGATGCTTTGTGATACTGCTAAGATGTCAGCTACAGATTTCCTCTCTGCCTGTGTCAGCGCAGTCAGCTTTGGTCTGTGTTTACCACAGTGACTTGTCACCTTGTGGTATTGAGTTCTCTGTTTTCTCAAGAAAGGTGGGAGAGTGTGAGTGAAAGGGAGACATCTGTGACTTTCTAGGCTTGGACTTTCTAGGCTAGAGGTTTAGAAGCTGTTCTGTCTCCTCCAATGTGTGGTGGTCCTGTAATCATGGTCAATGATCAAGTGAATAATTGCTTCTGAATTATGATTTTTATGGTCTGAACAGCTAGATTTCTTTCAGGTTTGGTTAAGTGAATCAATGTTTAAGATGCTTTTCCAGTATATTATGATTCTTCTAAAAATTGTATTTATCACATCATATGTTAATTTAATGTCACCCTGGGGTCTCAGATTTGGGTTTCTTTCCTCTCCCTTGCCCTATCAACCAGTGCTTATCTCTATTGAAGCAGCAATGCAGAGGGGACCATGTTTGATTTTCCAGTCCAGTAGACATTATTCTGTTGATATCTCCAAGTATCTTATTTTTATCAGATGAAACTTAAAACAAACTTATACATGTAATCTAACTCATATCCCTTGCTTTCTCTAAGACTTTCACTTTATGAATAGTAGTAGTAATACTCACTAGTAAGGGCAGGCTTACTGCTGTATGAAAAAAAAAACCCACACTTCAATAGCTTAATACAATAAAATGTGTGTTTCTTATTCACATGGGAGGGGTGAGGAGATGTTCTACTCAGCCATTCAGAAACTCAGGGTCCATCTTGTGGCTATTCTAGAGCCTCAGTGACTTGTCCATTCAGCTGGTGATGAGAAGAGGGTTAGTATTATGCACTGGAGCTGTTGATGGGTCAGACCTGGAAGAGTCCACAATACATCCACTTAATTTTGTTGACTAGAATTTGATCACACAACCACACCCTAGTATGAGGGAGGTTCAAAACATAGCTTAATATAAGGCACTACGTAAACTTTTTAAAAGATGGCTTTAAACTGCTATCAATGCTGTAAATTTGGTAACTGCTACACATGCCACTGGAACAACATTAACTACAAGATCAGATTGTGCAGAGTAAGTATTTGTTGAATGACGATGCTTGTCGAATGACGATGTTGAATGCACACTCATCGGCATTATCTCCAGCAACATCTCCATCCAGAGGTGACTCAGGGGCACCTGGAGTTGAAGCAGTAGCAGATACAGAGGTTGTAGGAGAATATTGGATGCCTTCTTTATGATGTTTTGACATATGCTTCTGATGGAGATCAGTTTAGCTCATAGATATTTTGTTGACTGGCTCACAACATTGAATAAACATTATAAACAGTAGTTGAGGATAGGCTATTGTACTTAGGAATTTCTTCTTTTGTATTTCTCGAGAGATTTTTGAGTTAATGGTAGATTCACTTGGCCAGTTAAGGAAATCCATCCTAGCAATCACCTTGTGACTACCAAGATCATGGGAAGTAAAGATGTTCTGTATTACTCTACCTTTGACTAAAGTTGAACCATCGGGGTATCTGGGTTACTAAATACTGGATTATCAGACATCTGCTATATAGTAAAATGATCTATGTTATGTGTTTTTTGGCCCATTGACTCCTTGAGCCCTGGGACTTGTTTGTGCCCTTAGCTCCTGGTTCGTTGTATCTGACGCTGTAGGCCTTCAATAAATGCTCTGCAGTGGTTCTCGAAGTTTGGCCCTGAACCAGGAACATTAGCATTTCATGGAAACCTGTTAAATATGCAAATTCTCAGACCAACCATAGACCTACTGGGGTAGAGCTCTGCAATTTATGTTCTAACAAGCCCTCCGGGGTGCTGATACATGCTAAAGTCTGACAACCACTCCTTTGCTAAACTGAAATGAGAAGATCCTAACAATCATATATATATATATGTGTATATATATATATATATATATATATATATATATATATATATAGTGTGTGTGTGTGTGTGTGTGTGTATATATAGTGGGTACTTCATTATTTTTCACTGTTCTCAATCATGTTTAATCTGTCCTTGGTTTTACTTCAAGTTTAAGAAAAATACAGTGAGAATCTTTTCTAGAATTGGACATTTCTTTGATTTATCCATAATAGTGGCATTTCTTCAGTTTCACCAGATGTCCCATAAAATCCCAGTTGATACCTTGATTTTGGTCTGGTGATGCTGATTTTGGATTTCTGGCCTCCAAAACTATGAGAATAAATTTCTGTTGTTTATGTCACCAAGCTTGTGGTAATTTGTTAGAAAGCCACAGAAAACTAATACAAGCAGCATTCTCCAAATATTTTGTTTTTGTATCAGCAAAATGTTTTGAGCATATCATACAAAATATGTTTACTCATAAATATTTACACATAACACTATGCCAATATATTATATACATTATATGATACACAAAATAAGAAACAAAAATTAACTGTTAAGAAGGGAAATAAATTATATCTTATAAGTAATTTATATTACTAATGATATAAAAATATTTTATTCCTACTAAGAATTATTCTATTTTAGTGAAAGCAATGTGATTGAATATGCTTCATTAGTTTAAAATTTTTGCTTTAACACTTTGTTAAAGATCTGGTTCAAAGTTGAGTTTATTTAGATATTTTATTCTAATGGTTATTGTAGCTGAAAAAAATACCTCACAAGGTTATGCAGATCCAAAAGAAAGAAGTGCATCCTTGACTATGCTTACGGAATTAGGACATTCTTTTATTTTCCAATCCCATTTACTAATTTTGCAGATGAGTTTATAATCTCATTCAGATAATGCATTTCCACCTTAACCTTGTCAATCAGTTGCTCTTCTAAACTAACCAGATGATGTCAAGGTCCTAAACTTTCAACGGATATGTTCATCTCACACTCGCCTAACAAATAGGTTCAAACCCTACTGAATGTCTTTATTTGGAAGATTTGAAAATAGATGCAAATCTTTAAAAAGAGCAGATAAAAGAATATTTTAAGTGAGACATAGTGTTTTCAGGCAACAAGACCACGTAATCATGGAAATATTTCTAGACATCTGTTTTCAAAATGTTCTCTGTTTTAAAAAGCAACTTTTAAATTCATTGCTGAAATACCCCTCTATCATGGAGAGGGAGATTGAAAAGAATAAAGAGAATTAAATCTTTGGAAAGTTAATTGGTGGAGTTATTGTTTTGAAAGAATATCTTCTAGATACCTACCAGGGTTAGCAATCTCTTGTATTACAGAAAACAGAAAATTTGGACATGTATTTTTGAAAAGAGGACTATGAAATTCATCATCAAGTGTGACAGCTCTTCACTACAGCCTTGAAATAGCCAATGAACCTCTGTGGAGTATGGGAGTTCCGTGGGTACTGCTGGTTCCACTGCAAAATACTCAAAGCAGTTTATGAATAGTAACTGAGTGTATGTGGGTGTGGAGGAGGGTTTACTCCAAGCATTTTAAATAAAATACTTAGAATTTGGGACAAGAAAGATGTATGCAAGAAGAGAAGAGGAGAATCCTTCCTTCCCTACAGAAAACCAAGATATCTTAAAAAAAAAAAAACTCATTTTGGGATTGACATATATACACTACTATATGTAAAATAAATCTAATAAGGACCTACTGTACAGCACAGGGAACTCCACTCAATGCTCTGTAATGGGAAAATAATCTGAAAAGGAGTGGATATAAGTATATGTATAACTGATTCACTTTGCTGTACACCTGAAACTAACACAACAATGTAAATCAACTATACTCCAATAAAAATTAATTTAAAAATAAATAAATAAAAGCCATTTTTTTTCTTCCACAATCTTTAGGTCCTTTCAAACTCCTAGGCATTTCTAAACAAAGGCCTGAATCTTCTCTCTGCTGCTGGTGGTCAGTCATAAAAGGGCAGGTGGCCCCTTGTTTATCATAGCCCAGGGGTGGGAATATCAATTACCTATTAAGAAGAAGGGACTTGAGGCCCAGAGGAGACACTCAATCCACCAAAGGTCACATGACTCAATGACAGCTTAGGACCTAGAACATTAACTGGAGCTTTATTCACTTGAACACCCAATTTTCCAGGACAGAAAGCAAGCTGGTTTCTCCTCAAAGATGGATACTTTTTCTGTGGTGCCGGACACTCCATTTTTCTTAATTACCTAGTTGTGGTGCTCAAGAAGATCTGAGTGTGTCTTTGTGGGACTAAAAGAGAAAAGTCAGACTGTTCAAATACGAAACATTGTGTGAACTGAAAGGGGCATGTTACCATCAACAAAGTGTCAGAAGAAATAATCATGAAAAATTTCCTTCGAAGAAAACTGATTTCTTTTTCTTTTCTTTTTTTTTTTCTTTTTTTTTTTTTTTTTGCGGTATGCGGGCCTCTCACTGTTGTGGCCTCTCCCGTTGCGGAGCACAGGCTCTGGACGTGCAGACTCAGCAGCCATGGCTCACGGGCCCAGCTGCTCCGCGGCATGTGGGATCTTCCCGGACCGGGGCACAAACCCGTGTCCCCTGCATCGGCAGGCGGACTCTCAACCACTGAGCCACCAGGGAAGCCGGAAAACTGATTTCTTTATCGAGAGGAATCAGAGTTTCCAAATACTGTGTGATGCTATATATGCACTAGACTGGGCCTTAACCCATACCTTCCCCTGGGGCATAAACAGCATCCCCTGAGTTGTATAGCTCAGAAGTCCTGAGACCCCATGAGGGCAGTGCCAGGCACATAGTAGGTACTCAACCAATATTTGCTGGATGGATAAATGCGTTGGCTGCTCTCTTAAACTTCCAGAATAATTTTCCTGCTGGACTGTAGCAAACCCTCCTCTAGTCTTCCTGGTTAGGATGTTAAAACACAGGTGGGGTTGTGTGACCTATTGTTTACAAGGCATGTACCATTATTATCTTCCTTCCATAGATACGTGTGTGAAAGGCTAGTGTACTGAGGATTTAGGAACCAGAATGCCTCTCGTTTCACCTTTGTCCTAGAGCCCTGACCTGTTCTATTGTCAAATAATAGTGAGTTAGCCTGGACCTACACAATAGCGGCCATCCAACTAGCCATTCGACAAGCAACTTTTGAAGACCTACTATGGCCAGGCATTAAACTATACTGGTGGTGGGGGGGATACAAAGATAAATGATACAGACTCTGCTCTCAATTAGTTCATTATTTAGTACCTGGCAGCCCCCAGAAGATTAGGGGGTTGTAGGAAGGGATAAGTCTACCAGTACAGGGGCTGCCCGAGGTATGCGCACTTGAAAGAAGGCTGTGCTGTTGGCATATTTTGTGGGCCCGTTGGGACATGGTTTAAGATGGAGCTGTTGAAATTGAATTTTAATGATATTCAGGAAAAAAAATGAGAAAGATGAAGCTTCTGTGGCTCACTCTTAGCTTTACCCTCTGTTCCGCAAGCATGAACCTGGGCAATGGTCAGTTTCCCTACCCAAGGATGGGCCCATAAGGATCCCTGTGGCAGCAGAGTGAGAATGGCAGGAGAGTGAAGTTGAAGTCTGAAGAAAATAGGACTGGTTTGGGGGCTGTGGAGGAGTGGTAGTGACATTACAGGGAAAAGGCTGGGTATGAAAGATGTGCTGTGTGTAAAGAGGTAATCAAGATTGATAAATAACTAATGTTTATTGAGTGCTCACCATTTGTCAAGCACTGTTCTCAACACTCTACATTCGTTATTTCCTTGAATCTTTACAACAGCCCTATGTGGTTGATATGATGATGATGATGGTGTTTTTCAGAGGAAGAAACTGAGGCATGGAGTTGCTAAGTTACTCTCTCAGGGATCCACAGCTAAGAAGTGGTAGAGGCAGGTTTTGAACTCTTAACCTCCACTCTATGCTTCACTAAACTTGACTGATTGGGTGCAAGAAGTGCATTGAAGAGAGGGCCCAAGGTGGACAGAAGGTTTCTGGCTTAGAAACCACTCCCCGTGCTGTCCTCACTGGGGTGGGGAACACGCAGGAAGAGCAGATTCGGGAGGCCAGGAAAGAGTGTGGTCTGGGACAATTTGAGAGTGAGGCACCTTTGGGACCTGCAGATGGAGATGTTCGATGAGCGGATGGCATACGGTTCTGGAATTCAGGAGAGAAAGGTGAGCCTCAAATAACTTGAGCTAGATCTGAACAAACAAAAACAAACAAACAAAAAACACACACAGCAGGAAACCAAACATCTTTAATAATACTTGAAAAAAAATTTTAAATAATTCTTGAAAATTTGACCTTGTATTTTGATCTGCTGATATCCAGAGTCACCAGATATCCCAATCCCTGGCATTTATACAAAACTTGCTATATGCACGGCCAGCATCATTGGTAGAGTTTGTGTCCACGAAACTAATCAACATATAGAGACATCAGATTCAGGGCATCAGGCCCCCTGGCACCACATACTCACCAAAGGGGCTGACCGGGCAGCAGTACCAAGAGAGGGGATGCTATTGACATTTTTACTAGCCTGTAACAATCATGTTTCAAGGCTTATCTAGCCAATAAGTCTATGTCCAAAACGGATGGAACATTCTATATTGTGGGGAAGATAAATTAGCCTCATGCCCGTGCAGTTCTTTGTTCTCCGTTCAACAAAAGGGGCTGCCCACATGCAGCTGTTGCCCACAGGAAACTGTATTTCAGTCTTTAATCAAGGATGTCCTTCAAGGGCTGCAAGTGCACCCTCTCCAACCCCAGATCAGAATAGGTCCCCATTTTCTGACCTTTGTTGAATGCCTATCAGGGAATAAGTTTCATGGGGATCTTAGGTGATGAGTGGTTTAAAACCACAGGTCTTGGCATTAGGTCAGTGGTGGCACCCTGTGGCAGGAAGTCATTCCCGTAAACTCACAAAACTTCTCTCCATCTTTCCGAGGGGCAGGGTGGTAAACAGTGCTGCTCCACACCAGAACTCAGAACCCCAGGGACACTACTAGTTAGAAAATGGACAGAAAATTACCAAGAGGAAGACACCAATATGTTAAGCAACCAATACATTAAGCGGTGGAAATTCACTCTGAAGAAAAGCTGTGCCTGCAGATTTTTGTATAAGCAAGATGACAGGTGCCCCAGGACATGCCTCTCTTTCTCTCTAATGGGAATTGCCTAAAGGGCTACTCCTTCTCATCTGTATGTAGCCAGGATAGCTGTTACTAAGAGATTTACCTCTGAGAGAAACCCATGTTTTTTCTGAAAGGAATTTAACATTATTCTTCCTTCTCTCTTTAAGCTACAAGTCTTTAAATTTTTTTTAACATCTTTATTGGAGTATAATTGCTTTACAATGGTGTGTTACTTTCTCCTATATAACAAAGTGAATCAGCTATACATATACATATATCTCCATATCTCTTCCCCCTACCTACAGAAAAAATACTTGAATAAAGATTCTCAATAATGTATGTATTCTTAAATTGTGTGTATTTGTGTGTGTGTGTGTGTGTATGTTATGAACATTATAAAATTCTACCCCTTGCTCCCTTAAGTTAACCATATTGGAATGTCCATGAGTGAGACTGGCATCATCATTTCAGTTATTAATTATCAGTAATTGTTAGTGAAAAAGAAAAAATTTCTTGTAATGCAGTCTGTCCATATGTGTCTTGACATCCCAAACTGAGAAATCTTGGATTGGACACAGAAAAGGCTGGGAGAGACTTCTGCTGGAGTCCCCAGAGGAGCGTTGGTAGAAGTCAGCACATTCGTCTGTTTAATGGGTATGCAGCGCACACCTACTTTGTGCCTTGGAGCAAAGCAAGTCCCATCTAAATGGACTTCTGCTCTCAGCTGAGGGGGCCCAGCTGCTCTGTTACATGACTCAAGTGGGTGCCATTTACAGAAGCTACATGGAGCCCCTGGGAGGGGGTGGCGTTGGTGAGGGAAGTGAACGAGCCTGCTGGGTCAGGTAGAATAAGCTCTCTGAGGAAGGCTGAGGCGGAGTGAGGGGGAGGAGAGCAGGAGGGACGGCTCTTTCTGATGTGGGCAATTTTCTGAGAAGGTGGAACTGAGGTTTGAGCTTACTGCAAGGAGGCAGCTAGTCCTGCGGTCTCCGAGGAAGAGCATTCTGGGTATTCATCTTGGGTCCCTTCCTTGCACCCCTGGCTGCAGGTGACCACAGCCCAACGGGCCTGAGGGCCTGAGAACGACCTCCTGAGGGGCTTGCCGGCTCTGGGCGAACAGGAGGCCCGTCCTCAGCAGCTGTGAGCTGCCACATAAATAAGACACCAGAGCTTTGTTACTCTCAGTCTGCTCCCTGTCAGCCCGACAAGGCAGCCCCCTTTGTGCTCGCTAATGATGGATTTGCTTTCTGAGGCACCATCCGGTTCTGAAGCATTAACAGTGAACTGGTGAAGCCCAGCTCCTCTCTCCCCACTTCTCCCTCTACAAGGCCAGGTCCTCGGAAGTTTTAAAGACTTTTATGAACGTGGCTTGCCATTGCCTTGTATAAAATGAATGTCCAAGACATGCAAGCAGTTTGATCCCCAGCTAGCTAGATCTCAGCCTGTAGTTACCCAGTGTTTTAGACAAATGGGCCTATAGGATACTGCTTGTAAGAAGAAGCCGAGGTGAGAAGTATGAACTTTTGCTGTCAGGACAAATCGGGAGCCTTCAGAGTCTGTTTCCCCATGTTTCTACTGAACTTTTTTTTTTTAATTATAGAAATAACATATTTCTTAATAAGTCTAAGAATACAATGGTATTTTAAAAATTAACAATTTCCAACCCTATCCTTCTGTAATAACTTGTATCATAGAATAGTGCAGAGTCAAGAATATAGGCTCTCAGCCAGACAGCCTGGTGTAAAGCCTGCCTGCCACTTGCTAGCTGTGTGACCAGCACTAGTTAATCTGTTTTGGCCTCAGTTTCCTTATCGGTAAAATGGGGGAGATAACAATCCTACCTTATGAGATTGTTGTGAGTATTAAATGAGGAGCACGTGATGCACTTAAAATAAAACCTGGTAAAAAAGTAAGCACTGGGCTTCCCTGGTGGCACAGTGGTTAAGAATCCACCTGTCAATGCAGGGGACGCGGTTTCGAGCCCTGGTCTGGGAAGATCCCACATGTCGCGGAGCAGCTAAGCCTGTGCACCACAACTATTGAGCCTGCGCTCTAGAGCCCGTGAGCCGCAACTGCTGAGCCCGCGTGCCACAACTACTGAAGGCCGCACACCTAGAACCTGTGCTCCGCAACAAGAGAAGACACCGCAGTGAGGTGCCCGTGCACCTCAACGAAGAGTAGCCCCCACTTGCCACAACTAGAGAAAGCCCGTGTGCAGCAACTAAGACCCAACGCAGCCAAAGATAAATAAATAAATAAATTTATTAAAAAAATAAAAGTAAGCACTCTATTCATATTATGAGATGTCACTTCACTTTTTTTCCTTTGTTTTCTCTTAAATAGAATCACCGTATAGAACTTAGCAACCCTTTTTTTCCACTTAATCTCTCACAAGCATCTTTCTAGATCCAAATCCAAACATATATAGATATTATTATTAATTTTTAACAGCTGTGTACTACTACTTAATATGAATTGCCAATTATTTGTTTGAACATTACATTTTTAATAGGCATTTGGTTGTTTCTAAGTCTTTACTCTTACAAACAAGGCAGTAATAAAGACCTTTGTACATCTATCCTTTTGTACTTTGCTTTTGTTTCTAAGAGATTCTTAAAAGTGAGAATTCTGGACTGAAAGTCATGAGATTTTAAAATGGTAAAAAAAAGTCCCAAAATATCATAGCAATTTGCACTCCTACCAGAAATATATGAGTGCTCATTTCCCCATGTGCTTACCAGCAGTGGATATTATCAATCTTTAATTTTTTCCAGTCCACCAGGCAAAAAATAGAATCTCATTGTCCTTTCCATTGACATTTCCCTGACTACCATTGAGATTGGGTGCATTGAAAGCTTCTAAGCTGCAGCCTCAAATAGTAAGATTTCTACTTTGGAAGCTCACCGGGGTTACCATATGGAGAACAGATTAGGATGGGAGTGGGGAAGGCTGATCTGGAACAGGGGAGAATGGTCAGGAGGCTGTTTCTGTTCTCCTACATTTACCCATTATTTTGACAATAACCTCTACTCCCAAATGTCAACCTCTAACCTTTATACTTTGTCCTGGGTTCCAGAAGCACATTTCTTTTCCTGAATTAGACATTACCCCGTGGGTGTCCGTTGTAGAGGCAGCTCAAACTCCGGATGTTCAGAATAAGTTCCTATCCTCTATTTCCCCTCTCTGCCAAACCAGTCCTCTCTCCTATTTTCTTGACTTAGTTCATGGCCTCACTATCTCCCTAACTCACTCTAAGGTTAGGTTTAGTTAGTCTTGCCTAAACTACAGAACTTGGAGTCACTTTCCAGTCCTTACCCTTTACCTCCCATGGCTAATCCATCCCTAAATCCTATGATTTTACCTCTGGCTGGTCATTCAAGTCCTCCCTGCCTGCCATTCTCTCTGGAGTTGCCATTTGCTTACAGCTTCATCATTCTTTTCTTGATTATTGTGTACCTTCATGAGTTCTGAGCCTGATCATGTTTCTTCATTTTATTCTCTCTGCTTGGAATTTTCTTCCATCATTTACCCCCAGATAGGGAAGTGAAACTTTCTTCCAAGCTCAGTTGAATGTTCCCTTTCCTGTGAAGCTCCCTGTGAAGCCCACACTCCTAATTCAGGCAGAACTCATAACTCTTGTGCACCTGCTGTGCTCTCCACATTCTTAAGTTGCAAGACTTACCCCCTGTGACAACCACTTGAATCCATAGCATTCTCTTTCTCCTTCAGATACCTGTGACCTCCTCGAGATCATGGGGCATGACTTCTTCAGCTTTTTACCCAACACACTGCCTGGCAAAGGTAGCAGTTAACATTTTGTTGAAACAAGGAAGGTACCCCGGGTTAAACTTTTGCCACTAAGAATGAAATTATTAGTAAAATATCTTACCTTTAGAATTCTTTAAAATTTTAAATTGTAAAACACCACTTCTTGTAGAAAATTTAGGGAACATAATGAAAAGTAGAAACAAAAAGTGGTAGCAAGTTGTCCATGCTCCCATTTATAATTTTATCTTGCCTTTCCCCCTCTTAGTTTAATGATTACATAACAATCTATAGTGGGATAAGTTGCCCCTCCAATTCCATGTCCCCATTCCTAGAGTCTGGGACTCTTAGACTAAACTAAAAAGGAGGGAGCCTGCTGCAATATCAACGAGTACTGGGAAGAGAAGGGCAATCCCTTAATATAATAAAAGTAAAGAATGTTAGCAGAAAGTTAACCTTCACAGTTTTTTGATAAGATGTAATATTTTTCAGTGTGGTGCCACAGGGTCTAGAGTTAAGTTCTTGTAGGAATTGAATTGGAGATAAAATGAATAGATTATGAGTGCTCATCTTGACTCCCTACCACTCAATGGATGCTTTATCACTCATCATGTGTTGTTTTCCTTAACAATAGTGTTTCTCTGGTGAGGTTCTACTTATCTGCCTTTTTCATTTGCAGTGACCAACTAAAACAATTGAAACAGGAGGGAAGGGGACAGGGTACAACCTTTAAAAGAATGACATAGCCATAGGACATGACAAAGACTGCTTAGAACAAACTAGGTCCAAGATGATGGAAGATTTGACTTCCAGTAGACCTTGAGCCTCATTATACGCTCATGGGAATCCATTAGCTAAATGACACACCCACCAGCACCATGACAGTTCTAAGGCTAACCATAAAAGGTCAAAAAGTGGGTGGTGGCCCAATTCCTGGAAATCCCCACCCCTTCCCCCAAATAATTGGAATAATCCTTTCACTCATTAGCCTATGAAATTACCCAGCCCATAAAAACTAATCACGCCAGGTTTAGGAGCTCTCTCACCTTCTGAGATGGCCCATGCTCTGTCTGTTGAGTACTTTTCTCTCTAATTAAAAACCCACTTTTTACCTATCACTTCATCTCCGAATTCTTTTGTGACAAAGCAAGAACCTTAAATTCACTGGGACCACAATGAGCAAACTTGTATTTGTTGTCTAATTTATAATAGGCTTGAGGAAAGATAAGAGAAATGGGACGAATCTCATCCTACCAGATCTTTGTATCATTAGACCCAGAAACAAACAAACAAAGCTGTTGAATTTCCTTTGGGATTTCTGGTGGATGCTTCATCAGCTATGACAGTAAATCTATTTTGTAACTCACTTTTCTCCCTCTCTCTTCCATGATGCAGATGTGACTGCAATTTCCATTTGTTTGATGTAATATCTTAATTTGTGTACACAAGGCCATGATGTTGGACATTTAAGTTTTTCCCTTTTTTACAATTATAATAATTATAATTAATACATATTTGAGGGATTAGACATTTTTCAGTATTTCAGCTTTATATCCTAAGCCTATTCTAGAATTACTGAATCAAAGGATAAGAACAGTTTGAGGTTCTTCATACATTTTGCTCATTTTTTTTCCAAAAGAGTTTTTCAAATTTATACTCTCTCCTGTAACGTACAAAAGTGGCCATTTTTGTCATATCATTTCCAAGAGTGAGTGTTGACAATTAAAAAATAAATCCCTGCTAATTTTCTAGGTGATAAACTGTTACAGAATTTTTATACAGTGTCCTTACCTCTTCAGAAAATCTCTAAACTGACCAAGAGTGTTTGTCTTTCTGTAAAGGTTTTAACTGAGCTAGAAGTCTACTGTAGATGACTTTAAATGTTCTGATAGTCCTATATTTCTTGGCTACCTTAAGCCTTATTCCCATTTACATGGTGCACAGTTGTGCTTCAAAAATGGATAGTTATAAATAATGTGGGCTGTGTCATTTTTGTGTAGGAGGAATAACTGTGTAAGAGAGATGGCAGCTGGAGGCCCCAGGGAGAAAAAAAAGGAAAGAAGATGTTTGATTAGGGGTAAATTGGGTAATCTGGGGAAAGATTAACTCACTGAAATTTGCTAACCATAAATCATAGTTTTATAACCAAAGGACTGTTAGAGAGTGTAACTAAGGGCCTGCTTTCTTTGGCAGCTTAAAAAAAAAAAACAAAAAAAAAAAACATGTATAATCCTCTAGGTAAAGGCAGGGGATTGGAAAGGAGGGAAAGACACAGCAAAAATCTTGGGAATCTGGACTGCCTTTATTTATTTATTTATTTATTTATATTTTTGGCTACGTTGGGTCTTCGTTGCTGCTCACGGGCTTTCTCTAGCTGCAGCGAGTGGGAGCTACTCTTCGTTGCGGGGCACGGGTTTCTCATTGTGGTGGTTTCTCTTGTTGCGGAGCATGGGCTCTAGGTGCACAGGCTTCAGTAGCTGTGGCACGTGGGCTCAGGAGTTGTGGCTTGTGGGCTCTAGAGTGCAGGCTCAGTAGCTGTGGCGCACGGGCTTAGTTGCTCCGCGGCATGTGGGATCTTCCTGGACCAGGGCTCGAACCCATGTCCTCTGCATTGGCAGGCAGATTCTTAACCACTGCACCACCAGGGAAGCTTCTGGACTGCCTTTAAATTAGAACACTCTGAACACTCACTGGGACTCATTGAGTGTCCCTGTCTTTCATGACATTTTGTTGCTTCTCTAGCTGTCTGCCTTTCCTGAGTGTATACAATGCAAAATGCAGAGTTTGAATTTCAATCACCATTTGGAAAATCATTTTGAAGCCCCCAGAGTAGGAAGTTGCAATTTGTGGCAGATGCTTCTCAAACAATTTCTAGCACTTCACAGATATTTTCTCACCAATCACCATGTATTTTTGTTGCTGGTTTTTAATAGGAAAGTTGGTCCGGTAAGATGAGATTCTGCTGTTCTCCCTTATTAATTTTCAATTCTAACTAAAGCAGTAGACGAATGCGTACTATTGTCTACTTTGTGCTGGATCTTGAAAAGGCCCAAGAAGGCTGGCTAATGAATCTCATCCCACCAGATCCTTCTGTTCAGGAAAAAACTCAAGATGATTAGTAACTAAATGAAGTGCTACTTTCAAACAGATTATGGTCAGGTTTGGTAGAGAAACATGTTGTACCAATAATGGAATTGTTTCAGTGTGTGATGGTTAGGTACCAAATGTTGGGGTACAAGTGTGAATTCAGTTCAAGATTAATAAATAACAACTTTTCTAGAGCCTAACAATTTAGAAAGAACTTGTAAATAAATTATTCTTATTTGAGCTTCACCAAAACCCTGTCTGGTATTATAGTCCCCAGCTTCAGCTAAAGAAACTAAGGCTCAGAGATTTTAAATAAATATCTTGTCAAACAGAACCCCATGAGTAAGGACGTAGACAGGAATAAACTCACAAGTTCATGACTCAATGAGGAGATTCGCCTACCTGGATTAGAGGATTCTACAAAGTGATTTGCAGAGAATATGATTTCGGAAGTAGGGTAGAGGCTTTGGAACTAAATTAGATGTCTTTGATTTTTTTTTGAAAAGTTTTAGGCAGGAATATGAGTATTAAAAATGATGCCTGGTATAGGTATACAGGTTGAATTGGAATGGGGAGAAGTTGATTTGTAGAGGTTGGCTAAATAATGTTGTGATAGCCCATGTATGATACACTGGACTTAAATGTGGATGGAAGGATGATGTAGGATAGAGGGGAGAAGAACCAAATGAAGGAAATATCAAAAGAAAAACATGGAGGTCTTAGTAATGAAATGGACATCGTTGCTGACAAAGTTGGGGAGAATAAAAGGTGATTTGGTTTTGAGACTGGGGACAAGAAGAATGGCAATTCAGCTGACACAGAACTGTCTCCTTGAATTCTCAGGCAATGAAGCAATTCCCTGAAAGCGTTTCTGGTGCTAGAGGAACACAGGGGTGGAGAGTAGTCACATAGCAGGAGTTTTCTGGCTTGCTTATAGTCACTAAGTTGATTCGATGAGGGAAGCTATCAAATAAGATTAAGATGGTATTTCCACTGTTAATGAGGAACAATAACAATAACAATAACTGTTATAAGAACAATAATACTAAACTACTTTATCCAGTTTTCTGCCTTGTTTGCAGATGGTACTTCTTCAAGCCACAACCTGAGACAGATAGAGACTAGAATTATTTAATAACATGGTTTTGATTTGTGAAGATTTGTAAAGTTTTCAGTCTCCTTGAAGAAAAGTAGATATAACTATTATGACAATTTGCATTTCTCTGGCTTCTGCTGAGTAGCACAGCTTCTGAATGCACCTTTAAAGCACATTACTGCTATTTTAGTAATGTGGGCATTTGAACAAGTCAGTAATAACAGAGGCCTTTGAATACAAGGGTGTCCTGAGTAGATTTCAGTATAATTAGTAGCTCATAGAATAATTATATTCTCAGGTTCCAGAGTTTCCCTCATTTCAATAATGAGAAATGTTATATAAGGGGAATATTCTATAACCACATTTCACAGCTTTTGGTGAATAATGGAGAGGAGACTACATTAGGCATCTTCCATGGACACAGAAGATCAGGATTTTTAAATGGCTTTTTAATTTACCTGAGTCTCTTGAGTGAGGCAACAAAGCAAAAAGGTAATAGGAGTTTTTAAGTCCTTTTGTTCCAAATCATTTTTGAGTGCCTGAGACCTTGAGCCAATACAGACTGTCCCTGACTTGACGATGGTTTGACTTAGATTTTTCAACTATACGACAGTGTGAAAGTGATATGTATTCAGTAGCAACCATACCTCGAACTTTTTGTATCTTTTCCCAGGCTGAGGATGCTCGGTACTATATGCTGTCATTACGCTGGGCAGCAGCAGTGAGCTGCATCTCCCAGTCAGCCATGCCATCCTGAGGGTAAATGACCAATACACCTTTATAAAATAGGATTTTTGTTAGATGATTTTGCCCAACTGTAGGCTAATGTAAGTGTTCTGAGCGTGTTTAAGGTTGGCTTGGCTAAGCTATGATGTTTGGTCATTTAGGTATATTAAATGCATTTTCAACTTAGCGAAATGTTTAACTTACATGATGCATTTATGAGGATGTAATCCCATTGTAAGTCAAGGAAGATCTGTAGCTGTTATCAGTGGCTTCCAGATGCAGACTCTTTGATCTGGAATGAAAAAAAATTTTTAATGGAATGTGACCAATGACTTTCCAGTGTCTGGGGCAGAAGAGAAGCTGAGATCTCTTTCTTCTTCTTCCTTCTCCTCCATCCAATGGCTGGCTCCTGCATTCTCCTAACTTTGCTAGGCTGTCCATATGGATGTCCTACTCTGGAAACTATTACATATTGTGTCCTAAACGTGTATTACAGGTTCTTTACAGCAAGGTGATGAGAATTTCCTGAAAACCTACTGTATGCCCTGTGCTAGTTCCTGTGCAAAAAAAATCTCAATGTTGACAGAGTCTGGCTCTTTGTCTCTATGGAAACCTTGATAGAAAGCTGAGTAACACTCCCAGTAGGATGCCATTCGGTTTGGGATTTGGACAATGCTGGGACAAGAGTTCCTTAGTGAATTAGTATCATATACTACTGAGACTTCTCAATACTAGATTCTTTTCAGCAAGTATCAGCCTTCCCTGATATATATATATA
This sequence comes from Hyperoodon ampullatus, assembly GCF_949752795.1. Lineage (NCBI taxonomy): Eukaryota > Metazoa > Chordata > Mammalia > Artiodactyla > Ziphiidae > Hyperoodon > Hyperoodon ampullatus. The sequence goes on along the minus strand of NC_136914.1, from coordinate 45,742,217 downwards.
TATATATATATATATATATATATATATATATATATATATATATCTCATATTGTATGTATCTCATGCATATAAATATATATGCCAGAGACTACTATTAAAGAAACAGAGACAGGATGTAGTGAAGCAGTGAAAAGAGACCTTGAACAGAGGATCTCTAGATTGGAATTTCCCTAATCTGCTGGGAGGCTTTGTCCTGGTTGTCTGACTCTGGGCAAATCCTTTGGTTTCTCTGTACTTCAGTTTCCCCATCTGTAAAGTGAATGGTTGGTCTGGAGGTTGCTTGTCATTTCTGCCCTTTCCCCTAGCTATAGCATTCTGTTATAAAATATGCAACTTTTGTTAGGAAAAAGTGGTACCTTCTGTACCCTCAGACTGCAGTAAACTGATGTAAACTGTATTAAACTGATAGTATTAGTAAAAGATGCTTCAAAAACACACTTTTTTTCCATCACTGGAAAATAAATCTACTTGAATGGATTATTTTTGTGATGTTACTCTCATGTCTCTTTTAACTTGGGTGTTTTATGTATAGAAAATTAGTGTAACTTTTTACAAAAGAGATAAAGCCTCAGCATTTAATCAGACCATTTTACTGCATCTGCTATCTGGGGGCAGTATATTTTCAGTAGGATAATATGGGCACATCATATTTCCATGGTGGGGATGGGGAATGAGGTTGGTATGTAGGTTGAAAAAATACAGAGGAGAGAGAACTAGGTAGGGACACAATGGACCCTATTAAGTCTGTGTTTCCTTTGGAAAGGAAAAAAGACACAGCTGCTCCTGTGAATCTAAAATAAATAAATAAGGATTTGTTGTTTAATTATTCAGCTACATAATCCATGTTAGTCATGAGAGTGAAGGGAACTGAATAGTCTATTTAAATTAAACTGTCACAGGACATTCTTCTGGGCCTTAGCTGCTTCTCTGACTCACCCTGAGAAGTCTGCTTTCGTCTTTGGCATCAGCCCAACGGTGATGGTCATGTTGCCCTTGACAGCGGGAAAACTTAAGTGGTGGGGAGGGGGTGGGGTGTGGGGCAGGAGGGAGACTTGGGACACTTGCACTTATCTTCCCAGACTCAATCAGGGAAACGCACGCCCTGTGAAAATGCAAACCCCTGCCTGGCCCTGTGATACAGCGTACCCTGTAATTCTAGGGCAAAATCATCATTCTTTTGGTTACTTTTGAGACCTGTTCTTTTGAATCAAAGTTGGACTCTTCCACAAGATTTCCTACCCAGAGTTTAAAGCTCCCTCTGATCTTTCCTCAATTCACTGCAAGCTTTTATTCTATTACCAGGGTTCTATAACCGTCAGTTACAAGACCCAGGTGCGATTTTGTTAGCAGCTAAATCTGGTCCCTTGATAACTACCAAAGGCAATGGCTTCCAACAGAGGCTGCCCTGGCCTTGGGCTTGTTGTGTGGTCAGACTACCAATTGCTGCCTCTGACATTTGTCACAGATGCTTAGGAATGAAGATATTTTAGTCTAAGATTCTTTTTTTCTACCCCGCCTGGCCTGTGAATTCGAAGTTGCACATAGATGGTTCTAAAGGGGAGCAAGTAGGTTGCCTGAGGTCACTGTTCCTCTCTGGGTCTCACATTCCTCATCTATAAAGGAGAGGGTTGTCTGAGGTCATTGCAGCTCTAACATACCAAGATATCACAATATCCACATCTTTATCACTGTTCTCCTACCAAGTTCCTGCTCAAACCCCATCCATGCTCTGAGGTCTCTTTGTCCCCTGTCTCCATCAAAATTAATGTCTGTCTTTGCAATATCATCTCACCGTGTTCTATTATAACCCTCATCACAGCCCGCTTTATGTTTCAGACCTTGGATCTGTGTCTGTCTCCCTGACCAGACTGTTAAGTCCCGGGTATCAGGACAGCTCATGTCTTATTTATCTTTCCATTTCTCCCAGGGCCCTCTGCATTGCAGGCAGGCACTAGAGAAATGTCTGAGTTGAACAAAAGTTTTCACTTGCAGGAAACAATCTGTAAGCAGGTCCTTAGGAATACAACAGGTAAAATCTCAATTCCTATTAACCTCTTTAGAAGATTAGCCATTGAGGAAGCCGTTAGCTCCTTGCTCCCAGACTGAAGTTAATTAAAAGAACAGTTGGCTCCAAGAATTCTAGTTCCCTAATGCTTTTTTTTTTTTTTTTTTTTTTTTTTTTTTGCGGTACGCAGGCCTCTCACTGTTGTGGCCTCTCCCGTTGCAGAGCACAGGCTCTGGATGCGCAGGCTCAGCGGCCATGGCTCACGGGCCCAGCCGCTCCGCGGCATGTGGGATCTTCCCGGACCGGGGCACGAACCCGTGTCCCCTGCATCGGCAGGTAGACTCTCAACCACTGTGCCACCAGGGAAGCCCCCCTAACGCATTTTTAAAGTTCTGTTGCAGATAAGGTTATTTCAGTTCCTGCCAGATTAATGACCCCACAGAGAAGCTGCCTCTACAGACAATCCAGAGATAGCAAGTCTTGGAATCCACTGAAAACAGAGATCGGTCAGAGCTCTTTTTAATCCTGTTGTGGCAGAAAATCTAAAACGGTATCATTTCAGTGTATTCTTCAAAGATTTATTGAGCCCATGGTATGTTCAAGGTATGGCAGGACATACAAAGATGAGGAAAACACAGGCTCTGCTCTTAGGAGCTAGTGGCTTTATAGAAGTTTATAAGAAATCACTTATATGACTCCAATACAAGGCCGAGTTTAATAATTTCTATTAGCAAGTGAGAAAATAACAGTTATGGGATTCAGAGGAGAGAAAGCTCATATGTGACTGGACTAATTCAAAAAAGCTTTTATTTTATTTTAGTTTTAGTTTTATGCAATTTTTAAAGGTTACTTTACATTTACAGTTATTATAAAATGTTGGCTACCTTCCCCACGTTGTAATACAATACACCCTTGTAGCCTATCTTACGCCCAATAGTTTGTGCTTCTCACTCCACTACTCTTATATTACCCCTCTCCCTCCCTCCCCACTGGTACCGCTAGTTTCTTCTCTATATCTGTGATTCTGATTCTTTTTTGTTATATTCATTAGTTTGTTGTATTTTTTGGATTCCACATATAGGTGATATCATACAGTATTTGTCTCTCTCTGTCTGACTTATTTCACTTAGCATAATGCCCTACAAATCCATCCATGTTGCTGCAAATGACAGAATTTCATTCTTTTTAATGGCTGAGTGGTATTCCATTGTATGCATATACCACATCTTCTTTATCCATTCATCTGTTGATGGACACTTAGGCTGCTTCCATATCTTGACTATTGTAAATAATGCTACTATGAACATTGGGGTGCATGTATCTTTTGAAATTAGTGTTTCATTTCAAAAAAGCTTTTAGAATGTAGAATTTGCGAATGGCATTGAAGGATAAATGCAATTTTAGTAGATAGGGGAACTGTATGAGCAAGGTGAGGAAGTGGGAAATGTGGAGAAATAATAGTCTAGCTTTTTCAGAATGGAGATTATGTATTTCAGAGTAATGGTAGATAAGGCAGGGGAGGTAGCGGGGGTTCATGCTGTGGAGGAGATTGAATCCCAAATGGATAGTTTGCTCTGGAACTGGTAGGATAGGGTGTGAGAAAAAAATTTTGAGAGGGGAGTGAATATTTTAAACGAGAGATCAGCAAACTTCTGCCAGTGGGCCAGATCCAGTCTGCTGTCGTATGTTATTGGAACACAGCCATGCCTGTTTATGTATTGTCTATGGCTGCCTTTCAGCTACGTGGGAGAGTTGAATAGTTGTGACAGAGACACTGTACGGCCCACAAAGCCTTAGCTATTTACTCTGTGACCTTTTATAGAATAGTTTGCTGACCCTTGACATAAACATCATTCATTCATTCAGCCATCCACTTATTTGCTCATTTATTGATTGATTCAGCAAACATTCAGTATTTAATAAGTGCTAGGGATACACTCTGGTATTTTTTCCCCATTATTTAATTTCAGGTTGGGTCCTTATTCAAATTGCCCTTTAGAATTGTTCAGAGAGATTTCAATTCTTGTGTACTTCTTGGGTAATCCATTATTAGACATGCAGTTTCTTCAAATGTCATGAAAATGTTCCTTCTACAAACATTCTTGGCTAATTTTATCAGGGCTAAAGTTCAAGCAATGTTTGTATCAGTGATTCAGGTGGAAAGTGATAATGTAAGATTATAAATTAAATAATGCAGCAGAGAAGGTTAACTACAGTGTAAGTTAAAGACAAGGAGGCCAACTATACTATGTAAGTAAAAATTAGTTTGGCCTCTTCGTCGATAGCCGGTTGTCTTAACTTTTCTTCTAAGGAAAGATAGCAGCAGAAGGGAAGAGTGTGGCCCCGTCTCCCCACAGCCTCGCCACCTCTACAGCTGCTGTTACCACCACTGTGTGTGCCACTTCTACCGTTACCTCTTGTGGCGTTGAGCTATGGCACATAAAAGTAACCCTACGATAGCTGTGTTAGTTTCCTAGATCTGCTATAACAAATATCAGAGACCAGGTGGCTAAAATAACAGAAACTAATTTCCTCACAGTTCTGGAGTCCGAATGCCCAAGACGAAGGTGTCAGCAGGGCTGGTTTTATTCTGAGGCCTCTCTCTTTGGCTTGTAGATGGCCGTCTTCTGCCTCTGTCTTCACATGGCTTTTCTCTATGTGCCCACCTGTCTGTGTCTAAATCTCCCCTCTTCTTCTAAGGACACCAATCATATTAGATTAGGGCCCATCTTAATGACCTCATTTTACTTTTATCACCTCTTTAAAGACTATCTCCAAATATAGTCACATTCTGGATTACTGAGGGTTGGAACTTCAATATATGAATGGGGGGTCAACTCAGTCCATAACAATAAGTAATTTGTAAGATATGTGCTTTAATTTAATTCAAATGGTAACTATTTATGAGAACCTATTACGTTTTAGGAAGTACACTAACCTCAGTTCCATATATGAGCAAAAATTGTGACACTGTGGTCATGGAACAGAGAGAAATCAGCCTACAGGTGTATTGATCCATGGCTTCCATCTCTTTGGCACCATCCTTTGCCCAGCTGACCTCCAGCAGAGAGAGCCTCTAATCTCCCTCACACCAATGCTGTTGGATTCATTTTTCTAAAGGGCAACTCTGATTACGTCTCTCCCACCACAGTGAGCATTTTAAGGGAAGGAATTTTGTCTGATTTATCTATGAACCTTAGGGACCTCACTCATTTCCTGGTGAATAGTAGATACTCAGTGAATGTCTATGGAAATGAAAGTGAGATGCTACACCTGTAAAATAGGTGCTGTTCTAGCTACTAATGTTGCACAATAAGTGACTCCAAAATGTAGTCACTGCAAACAACAACCATTTTGTTATTCACGGATTCTGTGGCTCAGAAATTTGAACAAAGCACAGCAGAGATGGCTTGTGTTTGCCCTACATGTGCAGAACCTTGGCTGAAAAGATTTGAAGGCTTGGAATGACTTGATGGTTGGGACTACTTGACTCGGATACCTTGTGCCTGGGCAGAGCTGACTTGACAATGCCACCTAGAGCACCTATTTATGGGTTTTCTTTGTGGTTTGAGCCTCACAGCTACAGGGTAATCAGGCTTCTTACCTGCTGGCTCAGGGCTCCAAGCACAAGAGTTCTAATGAATAGAGCAGAAGCTGCATCTCCTTTTATTGCTCAGACTGAGACATCACACAGCATCATATCCACCATACTCTATTGGTAGATACCCATGTGTCACAGGCCTGCCTAAACTCAAGGAGAGTACTACTTGAGTGGTACTCTCACATGGTATAAAAAACGTGGGATGGGAGTTACTGTTGTGGTCATCTTTGGAAAATAAAATCTGCCATTAAAAAAAAATCAATGCTCCCACCAAAAGACACAGATTGGCTGAATGGATACAAAAACAAGACCCATATATATGCTGTCTACAAGAGACCCACTTCAGACCTAGAGACACATACAGACTGAAAGTAAGGGGGTGGAAAAAGATATTCCATGCAAATGGAAACCAAAAGAAAGCTGGAGTAGCAATTCTCATATCAGACAAAATAGACTTTAAAATAAAGACTACTAGAAGAGACAAAGAAGGACACTATATAATGATCAAGGGATCGATCCAAGAAGAAGATATAAAAATTGTAAATATTTATGCACCAAACGTAGGAGCACCTCAATACATAAGGCAAATACTAACAGCCATAAAAGGAGAAATCGACAGTAACACAATCATAGTAGGGGACTTTAACACCCCACTTTCACCAATGGACAGATCATCCAAAATGAAAATAAATAAGGAAACACAAGCTTTAAATGATACATTAAACAAGATGGACTTAATTGATATTTATAGGACATTCCATCCAAAAACAACAGAATACACATTTTTCTCAAGTGCTCATGGAACATTCTCCAGGATAGATCATATCTTGGGTCACAAATCAAGCCTTGGTAAATTTAAGAAAATTGAAATTGTATCAAGTATCTTTTCTGACCACAATGCTATGAGACTAGATATCAATTACAGGAAAAAAGCTGTAAAAAATACAAACACATGGAGGCTAAACACTACACTACTTAATAACGAAGTGATCACTGAAGAAATCAAAGAGGAAATTAAAAAATACCTAGAAACAAATGACAATGGAGACACGACGACCCAAAACTTATGGGATGCAGCAAAAGCAGTTCTAAGAGGGAAGTTTATAGCAATACAATCCCACCTTAAGAAACAGGAAACATCTCGAATAAACAACCTAACCTTGCACCTAAAGCAATTAGAGAAAGAAGAACAAAAACATCCCAAAGTTAGCAGAAGGAAAGAAATCATAAAAATCAGATCAGAAATAAATGAAAAAGAAATGAAGGAAACGATAGCAAAGATCAATAAAACTAAAAGCTAGTTCTTTGAGAAGATAAACAAAATTGATAAACCATTAGCCAGACTCATCAAGAAAAGAAGGGAGAAGACTCAAATCAATAGAATTAGAAATGAAAAAGGAGAAATAACAACTGACACTGCAGAAATACAAAAGATCATGAGAGATTACTACAAGCAACTCTATGCCAATAAAATGGACAACCTGGAAGAAATGGACAAATTCTTAGAAATGCACAACCTGCCAAGACTGAATCAAGTAGAAATAGAAAATATGAATAGACCAATCACAAGCACTGAAATTGAAACTGTGATAAAAAATCTTCCAACAAACAAAAGCCCAGGACCAGATGGCTTAACAGGAGAATTCTATCAAGCATTTAGAGAAGAGCTAACACCTATCCTTCTTAAACTCTTCCAAAATATAGCAGAGGGAGGAACACTCCCAAACTCATTCTACGAGGCCACCATCACCTTGATACCAAAACCAGACAAGGATGTCACAAAGAAAGAAAACTACAGGCCAATATCACTGATGAACATAGATGCAAAAATCCTCAACAAAATACTAGCAAACAGAATCCAACAGCACATTAAAAGGATCATACACCATGATCAAGTGGGGTTTATTCCAGGAATGCAAGGATTCTTCAATATACGCAAATCAATCAACGTGATACACCATATTAACAAATTGAAGGAGAAAAACCATATGATCATCTCAATAGATGCAGAGAAAGCTTTCGACAAAATTCAGCACCCATTTATGATAAAAACCCTGCAGAAAGTAGGCATAGAGGGAACTTTCCTCAACATAATAAAGGCCATATATGACAAACCCACAGCCAACATCGTCCTCAAGGGTGAAAAACTGAAACCATTTCCACTAAGATCAGGAACAAGACGAGGCTGCCCACTCTCACCACTCTTATTCAACATAGTTTTGGAAGTTTTAGCCACAGCAATCAGAGAAGAAAAGGAAATAAAAGGAATCCAAATTGGAAAAGAAGAAGTAAAGCTGTCACTGTTTGCAGATGACATGATACTATACATAGAGAATCCTAAAGATGCTACCAGAAAACTACTAGAGCTAATCAATGAATTTGGTAAAGTTGCAGGATACAAAATTAATGCACAGAAATCTGTGGCATTCCTATATACTAATGATGAAAAATCTGAAAGTGATATCAAGGAAACACTCCCATTTACCATTGCAACAAAAAGAATAAAATATCTAGGAATAAACCTACCTAAGGAGACAAAAGACCTGTATGCAGAAAATTATAAGACACTGATGAAAGAAATTAAAGATGATACAAATAGATGGAGAGATGTACCATGTTCTTGGATTGGAAGAATCAACATTGTGAAAATGACTCTACTACCCAAAGCAATCTGCAGATTCAATGCAATCCCTATCAAACTACCACTGGCATTTTTCACAGAACTAGAACAAAAAATTTCAAAATTTGTATGGAAACACAAAAGACCCCGAATAGCCAAAGCAATCTTGAGAACGAAAAATGGAGCTGGAGGAATCAGGCTCCCTGACTTCAGACTATACTACAAAGCTACAGTAATCAAAACAGTATGGTACTGGCACAAAAACAGAAAGATAGATCAATGGAACAGGATAGAAAGCCCAGAGATAAACCCACGCACATATGGTCACCTTATCTTTGATAAAGGAGGCAGGAATGTACAGTGGAGAAAGGACAGTCTCTTCAATAAGTGGTGCTGGGAAAACTGGACAGGGACATGTAAAAGTATGAGATTAGATCACTCCCTAACACCATACACAAAAATAAGCTCAAAATGGATTAAAGACCTAAATGTAAGGCCAGACACTATCAAACTCTTAGAGGAAAACATAGGCAGAACACTCTATGACATAAATCACAGCAAGATCCTTTTTGACCCACCTCCTAGAAAAATGGAAATAAAGACAAAAATAAACACATGGGACCTAATGAAACTTAAAAGCTTTTGCACAGCAAAGGAAACCATAAACAAGACCAAAAGACAACCCTCAGAATGGGAGAAAATATTTGCAAATGAAGCAACTGACAAAGGATTAATCTCCAAAATTTATAAGCAGCTCATGCAGCTCAATAACAAAAAAACAAACAACCCAATCCAAAAATGGGCAGAAGACCTAAATAGACATTTCTCCACAGAAGATATACAGCCTGCCAACAAACACATGAAAGGATGCTCAACATCTTTACTCATTAGAGAAATGCAAATCAAAACTACAATGAGATACCATCTCACACCAGTCAGAATGGCCATCATCAAAAAATCTAGAAACAATAAATGCTGGAGAGGGTGCGGAAAAAAGGGAACCCTCTTGCACTGCTGGTGGGAATGTGAATTGGTACAGCCACTATGGAGAACGGTATGGAGGTTCCTTAAAAAACTACAAATAGAACTACCATATGACCCAGCAATCCCACTACTGGGCATATACCCTGAGAAAACCATAATTCAAAAAGAGACATGTACCAAAATGTTCATAGCAGCCCTATTTACAATAGCCTGGAGATGGAAACAACCTAAGTGTCCATCATCGGATGAATGGGTAAAGAAGATGTGGCACATATATACAATGGAATATTACTCAGCCATAAAAAGAAATGAAATTGAGCTATTTGTAATGAGGTGGATGGACCTAGAGTCTGTCATACAGAGTGAAGTAAGTCAGAAAGAGAAAGACAAATACTGTATGCTGACACATATATATGGAATTTAAGAAAAAAAATGTCATGAAGAACTTATGGGTAAGACAGAAATAAAGACACAGACCTACTTGAGAATGGACTTGAGGATATGGGGAGGGGGAAGGGTAAGCTGTGACAAAGCGAAAGAGAGGCATGGACATATATACACTACCAAACGTAAGGTAGATCGATAGTGGGAAGCAGCCGCAGAGCACAGGGAGATCAGCTGGGTGCTTTGTGACTGCCTGGAGGGGTGGGATGGGGAGGGTGGGAGGGAGGGAGATGCATGAGGGAAGGGATGTGGGAACAGATGTATATGTATGACTGATTCACTTTGTTATAAAGCAGAAACTAATAAAAAAAAAAAATCAAACCTACCCAATCAACAAATACTATACAGAATTCTTTTTAGTTACCAAACGTTAAAGAGCTTGGGTATGAATACTAAATTACTCATTTAACGTCAACAATAGAGAAATGGCTGGATAAACCCTCTCATTGGTCTTATCCACCTATCAAAAAAGCTGTTTATTTACAAAGATATGTCATAACATGGAAATTTAGCTACATTACTGGTTAAGCTAAAATGGAGGAAGTAACTCTACTTATGGCCACAATCAAGCTTTCTATCAATTTCCTTCCTGAATTAAACTCTTTCACCCAGAATTATAAGCCATGTTGCCTCAGGATAAGAGGAACCAGGATATATGCTTATGCAATCATACAGATCCTGGAGGGGGACAACTTGCGTGTTGAGGTTTTACCCCATTAACTCCACCCAAATGGAGTTTTATGTGGACCAGTGGCACAATGGACGTCAGATTCACCAGCTCACAAATCAGATCCATCACTCCTGCACATAGACAGTGAGACTGCACGCATTTCTCCTACATTTTCCCCATAAGGGAGCACTTTCCCCTTCAAATGAAATATGAATAGCACAGTTGTGTTCCGCAGCTAACATTTATGTAATAAGTGAAAAAAACCCATAGCAAAAATATGTGATTGTAATTGTGTATATAACATCTGTGTATTATGTATAGTGCCCTCTCTCTTTTTCTCTCTCTATATGCATATATATAATTAAATATACAGTTATATCATCAAATGTGATATATATATCACTATATAACACACACACATGCACATATGCACACACACACACACATATTTAAACCCTATGTATAAAGAAAAGGAGACTGAAAGAAAATAAACCAAAATAATACTACTAGTTATCTTTTGGTTGTAGGATTAGGGATACCTTTTCTTTTCTTCATGTTTTAATATTTATCAAATTGTCTGTAATTAATATGAATTACTCTTTAATGAAAAAGTATACTTACTAAAATTTATAAAGTAAATTATTAAACTATTCATTCCTCGACAAGTTATTCATGACAAAACTGTTGACACTTCCCACTATCTCTTTAGGAATAAGCTCTGCCATAGAATTGCTGCAAGAATCAATGAAGCACTTTGAGAAAGAATAGTCTAAGAACATACTTCTCTTTCTGGAAACTGAAAAAAGAAAGTCAAAATCTAAAACTTGGCTAATCTATGAAGAAGTGAGAAACTAATAAGAAAAAAATTAGAATACAGAACAGGTAAAAATACAAAGTTCTAAACATAAATATATTTTAAACATTGTTTCCAGAAGGATTATGCTAATATGGCAACACTGATTATCTCTGGGTCTTAGACTTAAGTGCCTCTTGATCTCTTAATTAATACTTTTCTGTGTTTCTGTCATGATGATGTAGTACTTTAATAATCAGGAAAAAAGAGAGTCAGAGTATTCAAGAGCTAGCTTGTCAGCAAGACTAACAGAGAGGTCAAATTAGGGTACTGACCTGGACTCGGGTTTGGTTAGTGTAATTTTTGCTAGCAAGATAAGGAAATTTCTTCCATAAGAAAGGTAGTGGAATTGAACACTTTTCCCCAAAATTGAGCTTGGTCCTGGCCTAGGTTTGGGCTCAACAATCTGGGGCTTTTTGAAAGTGGAGAACAGTCATTGTCCCCACAAAGGCACAGAACAAGGTTCCCCTGAGGGTGCCTGTGGTATGCAGACAGTAGGCCTAAGCCATGAGTGCAACCCACGTGGTTTTTTTGGCCTGAGTAGTGTCTTAAGAAAATTGGGAAATTTAGGAAAAAAATGTAGAATTCTATCTCTAAAAACACCTGAAAATATTCGGTACGCATTCCAGCATGCCCCAGCTACCGGTGTAAGGCAAGGGGGCATGTTGCTGCCTCTGGCCCCTGTTATTTTCCAATGCTGTCATAGAGTTGTGGTTACAATCCATCATCACACTTGTACTGTTCCTATGAATAGAAAGCCAGGCCGCGAGCACTTCGTGTGTCAAGAAAAGAGTTTTCCTGAGGGAAAAGTGAGGCGTTAAAAAAACCTTTGATATGAACGCATCGGCCTTTTACTCATTTAGGTCACCTGCCTGCCCCTGTAGTGATTTGAAGGGGTGACCTTCCTGTGGACATTAGGAAAGTGATGCTGAGAGTCTCCCAAGGGATAACAGAACCCAAAGAAAACAGGTATCACAGCACAGGCCCAGGCTGAATGAGACTGAGGGGAGGGTGAAATTGTAGGAGTACTACATGCCTCCCTCTGTCCTCCTCCCACAAGTTCTGAGGAGGGCTTTACCCTGGTGAAAAGCTGAGTCAGCCAGAGAGGCTTGGCGATGCTATGGAAAAAAATGGCCCTCAAATCTCCGTGTCTTAAGGCAGTGGGTTTAATTTCTTCCTTGCACCACACATGTCCATTGTGTGGGAACTGCAGGCTCTGCTCTGTGCCAACATCACTTCAGCATCTCAACTGACAAAGCAGGCACCACCAGGAACAGTGCCAACAGCTGGGATAGAGGGAAAGAGAACTATGGCAAGTTGCTCCCTGGCTCTTCAAACTCCCCCTTGGAAATAACACATGTTATTTCTGCTCACCTTTCATTGGCCAAATGTCATGTGGCCAGGTCTAACTACTACAAAGATTATGCTTCATACAATCCTACCATGCCCAGAAGTCAGAGAGTTGGAAACGTTTGGTGGATAGCTCTAAGGACTAGGACATTAACTTCTAGAGAATCTCTTTCAATTTATTGATACTGCAGAAGGAGTTTGAATCAGTCCACCTTAAATTGAACTTTAGACAGAAATGACTGATAAAAATTCACGTGACCAGTCATGTTGACAGCCAGGGAATCAAAGACCACAGGCTTGGACATGAACTTTGAGGAAGTGGGCCCTGTTTGTCCAGTAGGAGTTGCCCTTTGGCCAACTGAGCCTAGTGAGCTTTTATAGGATTTCTAGCCCAAAGCATTAAAAGCATTCCCATTGTGACAACACAGAAGAAGGACTGGAGTTTTTGTTTTCTTCCAGAAAGAAAAAAATATATAAAACCATTACTTTGGCCCTTCATTGCTCTCTTTGTCGTCTTACCCTCAATATGACTTTCAGCATATGTGCTTTTTGGACATGGCGTGATTTGAATGGTGTTGACAATTTAGTGTATTCCTTTAAAATTCCATAAAATGTACACAGACATTCCCCAAGTATGTTTGTATAGTTATAGTAAATAGCTTGTTGAGTATTTAAAACTGGATCATCAAATAACCAAGTATGATTTCAGAAAACTCTCAGGACTTCTAATCACTAAGTCAGTGCAATTGACTGGTTTATATTTTCCTAAGGGAATTCAACAGTATTGTTCCCTGAAAGATGTTTGTGGTGTAGAGGTATTCAAACAGACATCTTCATGTTTCAAGGGAATTTTAGCTGCTGAAAAGTCACAGCTACTGGCATCAAAATTTATACTGCTTTTTATTTTTAAAGTTCCTCTGTATGATTTATCTTAGTAGAGAGAAGGTTAATTATTGAATGTTCATACAGAAATAAAAGTATATCACCAAAAAATGTGACCAGCAGCTGGGAGTAATGTGTGGTCTGACCAGACATTTATGTTCTTTACTCAAGGAGGGGTGATAAGGAATATTTCTATATATTAGTTAAATAGAAGACATAGAAGTCACAGATAACTGAAGTTCCACATGTTGGGGGAAATAAATGCCAGAAAACTCTATTTTGTTTATGTATAATTTGAAGTTCTTTTATTTTTGTCAAGGAATCAAAAACCTTTTTGTGAGTATCTTTATGTTTTACTTAGCCTGTTAACAAGGAGAAATGAAAAATATAGTTAGAATTTCTTTCTTTATACATCTTTTTTTCTAAAACACTTAATCCATAATGACATATTTATTTGGTCTCCTCAAGTCAAGATTCATGGAAGACCCAGAAAGCAAGATCACACAGCTCAATTTGATTGGTCATCTCATATTACATGAAAGGTCCTAGTTTGAGTCATACCTATCAATGGATTGCTAATGACTGGCTTTGTGTAAGTATAAACCCTTTGATTAAAAGCAGGGATGAAGATGTCCTCAACAAAAGAGACAGTAGAATCAACTGTCCATTTGAGAGAATGGAATGTAACCACCCTGAATGACAAAAAACAAATTCCCAAAATTCGCATCCTGGCTTCCTGCAGACTGGTTGTTTTCAGACTCCTTCTGCGGGGCCAGTCCCTAGGTGGCCTTTATGAAAGACATCTGGTACTCTGGTTTCCCCCAGAGAAAAGCAATTCTATTCATCCCAGGAGGAGGAGGTTGCATTTCTTCTTTCTGTAGCAATATGTTCCTTCTTTTCATCTAAGGATCGCTGGAGGACTTTACAAAGAGTAAAGAAATACTTACAGATCATGGAAAGCATGTTATTCCATTTTACAGACAGAGAAGCTGAGCCAGAAAGACTTTAAAAAATTTAAAAAGCTATTTTCCCAAGTACAGCAGAAACCAGAAGGCATAAATCATGACTGATTCTAATGGAGTGATCTGATTAAACCGCAATTCATAGCACTTTTGTTTTGTGTCTTCAAAATCAGCCCTGCAATTAAAACATAATTATGCTTTGCTCTTTCATGATATCTTTCACCCAGGGAACAGAAAGTGCTTTACCAACATTAATTAAGCAGCAAAACACTCCTGTGAGGAAGGTAAGAATTATCCTGCTCTTATTTTATTTTATTTTTTTTTCGGTACGCGGGCCTCTCACTGTTGTGGCCTCTCCCATTGCGGAGCACGGGCTCCGGACATGCAGGCTCAGCGGCCATGGCTCACGGGCCCAGCCGCTCCGTGGCATGTGGGATCTTCCCAGACCGGGGCACGAACCCGTGTCCCCTGCATCGGCAGGCGGACTCTCAAGCACTGCGCCACCAGGGAAGCCCTATCCTGCTCTTAGATGTTGGTGACATGGAAACTGAAGAATTTAGTAATTTATCCATGATTACAATGGGAATTGTCGCTCAAGGTTCCATACGGTTGAAGTCTCTCTGTGATCTTATCCTTTAGTTAGACAGTCTTTGAAATGTATTAATAATCTCTTGTGAAAAGTATTTTCAACTGTTGATTGTTATTAGTATTCAGTGTTTTTTTAAAAATCTATGCTTTTGTGAATCCTTTTCATTATATATATTATACATTTTAAGTATGAGCTTAATGATAGGGAATTTTTAGTATTTTTATTGATGAGTACTCTAAATATCTAGGGTCTCACCTGAACCTGAAAGTCATGAAAATATCTTTTAGTAAATTTTTTATGGCACTATATTGAAGTAATACATAGATACAGGAACAGTGCAAAAATCAGAAATATAAGGCTTGATGAATTTTCACAAAGTGACTACATCTGTGTACCAGCACAGAGTGTTAACAGCACCCAAACCCCCTCGCCCTGGGTGCCCCCTCCCAGTCACCACCTTCCCAAAGGTAACCAATAGCCTGTGTGCTAACAGCATAAATTACTTGTGCCTGTTTTTGTACTTTAGATGCATGAAATAACACTGTAGGTAGTTGTTTGTCTCTGCCTTCTTTCATTAAGCATCATGTCTGCGAGATTCATCCATGTTGTTACCAACAGTTATATTAAGTTCATTCTCATTGCTATAGAGTATTCAACTGTTTAAAACACGACAATTGTCTCTATCCTCCTCCTGGAGAACAGACCTTAAAACCTTGAGAGAAGCAGAAGAACTAGGAAAAAGTAAAAGAGAGAAAAGTAAACGTAAGTCCTCAGAAGAAAGAAATGGACAGGAACTAAGTGATCAAAGCAGGCGGTGGTGGCTGTGGCCACTCTCTGACCCACATCCAAGTGTGAGTAAGAACCGTGACCTTCTGTTGCTTTGGACACAGTCCAATCCTCAGAGGACAGGAAACAGAGTTGGCAAGCTGCTCCCTCCTTCTACCTTGATTAATGAATTTCAGGAGAGACCTTCAAGATGGTGGAGGAGTAAGACATGATGATCATCCTCCTCCCCAAAAATACATCAGAAGTACATCTACATGTGGAACAACTGCTACAGAACACCTACTGAATGCTGGCAGAAGACCTCAGACTTCCCAAAAGATATATTTTTCGATTTTCTCTTTTTGTGAGTGTGTATGTGTGTGCTTCTTTGTGTGATTTTGTCTGTATAGCTTTGCTTTTACCATTTGTCCTAGGATTCTGTCTGTCCTTTTTTTTTTTTTTTTGTATAGTTTTTACTGCTTGATATCATTGGTGGATTTGTTTTTTGGTTTAGTTGCTCTCTCTTTCTTTCTTTGTTTTTTGTTACTTTTAAATATTTAATAATATTTTTTAGTTTAATAACTTTTTAATTTAATATTACTTTTACTTTCTTTCTTTCTTTTTTCTTTCTTCCTTTCTATTTTTCTCACTTTTCTTCTAAGCTATGTGGCTGACAAGGTTTTCGTGCTCCGGCCGGATGTCAGGCTTCTGCCTCTGAGGTGGGAGAGCTGAATTCAGGACATTGGTCCACCAGAGACCTCCCAGCTCCATGTAATATCAAATGCTGAAAGGTCTCCCAGACATCTCCATCTCAATGCTAACACCCAGCTCTACTCAATGACCAGCAAGCTACAGTGCTGGACACCCTATGCCAAACAACTAGCAAGACAGGAACACAACCCCACCCATCAGCAGAGAGGCTGCCTACAATCATAATAAGGTCACAGACACCCCAAAACACACCACTGGACGTGGTCCTGCCCACTAGAAAGACAAGATCCGGCCTCATCCACCAAAACACAGACACCAGTCCTCTCCATCAGGAAGCCTAAACAATCCAATGAACCAACCTTAGCCACTGGGGGCAGACACCAAAAACAATGGGAACTATGAATCCACAGCCTGTGAAAAGGAGACTGCACACACAGTAAGTTAAGCAAAATAAGAAGACAGAGAAACACACAGCAGATGAAGGAGCAAGGTAAAAACCCACCAGACCAAAAAAAATCAGAGGAAACAGGCAGTCTGCATGAAAAAGAATTCAGAGTAATGATAGTAAAGGTGATCCAAAATCTTGGAAAAAGAATGGAGAAAATAAAAGAAACGTTTAACAAGGACCTAGAACAAGTAAAGAGCAAACAAACAATGATGAGCAACAGAACAAATGAAATTAAAAATTCTCTAGAAGGAATCAAAAGCAGAATAGCTGAGGCAGAAGAATGGATAAGTGACCTGGAAGATAAAATAGTGGAAATAACTACTGCAGAGCAGAATAAAGAAAAAAGAATGAAAAGAATTGAGGACAGTCTCAAGACCTCTGGGACAACATGAGACGCACCAACATTTGAATTATAGGGGTCCCAGAAGGAGAAGAGAAAAAAAAAGCGACTGAGAAAATATTTGAAGAGATTATAGTTGAAAACTTCCCTAATATGGGAAAGGAAATAGTCAATCAACTCCAGGAAGTGCAGAGAGTCCCATACAGGATAAATCCAAGGAGAAACATGCCAAGACACATATTAATCAAACTATCAAAAATTAAATAAAAGAAAAATATTAAAAGCAGCAAGGGGAAAACAACAAATAACATACAAGGGAATCCCCATAAATTTAACAGCTGATCTTTCAGCAGAAACTCTGCAAGCCAGAAGGAAGTGGCAGGACATATGTAAAGTGATGAAAGGGAAAAAACTAGAACAAAGGTTACTCTACCCAGAAAGGATCTCATTCAGATTCGATAGAGAAACTAAAACCTTTACAGACAAGGAAAAGCTAAGAGAATTCAGCACCACCAAACTAGCTTTAAAACGAATGGTAAAGGAACTTCTCTAGGCAGGAAACACGAGAGAAAGAAAAGACCTACAATAACAAACCCAAAACAATTAAGAAAATGGTAATAGGAACATACATATCAATAACTACCTTAAATGTAAATGGATTAAATGCTCCAATCAAAAGGCATAGACTGTCTGAATGGATACAAAAACAAGACCCATATATATGCTGTCTACAAGAGACCCACTTCAGACCTAGGGACACATACAGACTGAAAGTGAGGGATGGAAAAAGATATTCCACACAAATGGAAATCCAAAGAGAGCTAGAGTAGCAATTCTCATATCAGACAAAACAGACTTTAAAATGAAGACTTTTATAAGAGACAAAGAAGGACACTAAATAATGATCAAGGGATCAATCCAAGAAGATAAAACAATTGTAAATATTTTTGCACCCAACATAGGAGCACATCAATACATAAGGCAAATGCTAACAGCCATAAAAGGGGAAATTGACAGTAACACAATCATTGTAGGGGACTTTAACACCCCATTTTCACCAATGGACAGATCAACCAAAATGAAAATAAATAAGGATATACAAGCTTTAAATAATACATTAAACAAGATGGACTTAATTGATATTTATAGGACATTCCATCCCAAAACAACAGAATACACTTTCTTCTCAAGTGCTCATAGAACATTCTCCAGGACAGATCATATCTTGGGTCACAAGTCAAGCCTTGGTAAATTTAAGAAAATTTAAATCATATCAAGTATCTTTTCCACCACAGTGCTATGAGACTAGATATCAGTTACAGGAAACAATCTGTAAAAAATACAAACACATGGAGGCTAAACAATACAATACTTAATAACCAAGAGATCACTGAAGAAATCAAACAGGAAATCAAAAAATACCTAGAAACACATGACAATGAAAACACGACGACCCAACACCTATGGGATGCAGTAAAAGCAGTTCTAGGAGGGAAGTTTATAGCAATACAATCCTACCTCAAGAAACAAGAAACATCTCAAATAAACAACCTAACCTTACACCTAAAACAATTAGAGAAAGAACAACAAAACCCCAAAGTTAGCCACAGGAAAGAAATCATAAAGATCAGATCAGAAATAAATGAAGGAAACAATAGCAAAGATCAATAAAACTAAAAGCTGGTTCTTTGGGCTTCCCTGGTGGCGCAGTGATTGAAATTCCACCTGCCGTTGCAGGGGACACGGTTTGTGTCCCGGTCAGGGAAGATCCCACATGTCCGGGAAGATCCCACATGCAGCGGAGCGGCTGGGCCTGTGAGCCATGGCCACTGAGCCTGTGCGTCCAGAGCCTGTGCTCCGCAACGGGAGAGGCCACAAAAGTGAGAGGCCGCATAACACCAAAAAAAAAAAAAAAAAGCTGGTTCTTTGAGAAGATAAACAAAATTGATAAACCATTAGCCAGACTCATGAAGAAAAAAGGGGAGAAGACTCAAATCAATAGAATTAGAAATGAAGAAGGAGAAGTAACAACTGACACTGCAGAAATACAAAGGATCATGAGTGATTACTACAAGCAACTATATGCCAATAAAATGGAAAACCTGGAAGAAATGGACAAATTCTTAGAAATGCACAACCTTCCAAGACTGAACCAGGAAGAAATAGAAAATATGAACAGACCAATCACAAGCATTGAAATTGGAGCTGTCATTAAAAATCTTCCAACAAACAAAAGCACAGGACCAGGTGGCTTCACAGGCAAACTCTATCAAACATTTAGAGAAGAGTTAAAACCTGTCCTTTGCAAACTCTTCCAAAACATAGCAGAGAGAGGAACACTTCCAAACTCATTCTACGAGGCCACCATCACCCTGACACCAAAACCAGACAAAGATGTCATAAAAAAAAGAAAACTACAGGCCAATATCACTGATGAACATAGATGCAAAAATCCTCAACAAAGTACTAGCAAACAGAATCCAACAGCACATTAAAAGGAGCATACACCATAATCAAGTGGGGTTTATCCCAGGAATGCAAGGATTATTCAATATATGCAAATCAATCAATGTGATAAACCCTATTAACAAATTGAAGGAGAAAAACCATATGAGCATCTCAATAGATGAAGAAAAAGCTTTTGACAGAATTCAACACCCATTTATGATAAAAACCCTCCAGAAAGTAGACAAAGAGGGAACTTACCTCAACATAATAAAGGCCATATATGACAAACCCACAGCCAACATCATTCTCAGTGCTGAAAACCTGAAACCATTTCCACTAAGATCAAGAACAAGACAAGGTTGCCCACTATCACAACTATTACTCAACATAGTTTTGGAAGTTTTAGCCACAGCAATCAGAGAAGAAAAAGAAATAAAAGGAATCCAAATTGGAAAAGAAGAAAAGCTGTCACTCTTTACAGTTGACATGATACTATACATAGAGAATCCTAAAGATGCTACCAGAAAACTACTAGAGCTAATCAATGAATTTGGTAAAATAGCAGGATACAAACTTAATGCACAGAAATCTCTTGCATTCCTATAAACTAATGAAAAATCTGAAAGAGAAATTAAGGAAACACTCCCATTTACCATTGCAACAAAAAGAATAAATTACCTAGGAATAAACCTATGTAAGGAGACAAAAGACCTGTATGCAGAAAACTTTAAGACACTGATGAAAGAAATTAAAGATGATGCAAACAGATGGAGAGATATACCGTGTGCTTGGATTGGAAGAATCAACATTGTGAAAATGACTCTACTACCCAAAGCAATCTACAGATTCAGTGCAATCCCTATCAAACTACCAAAAGCATTTTTCACAGAACTAGAAAAAAAAATTGCACAATTTGTATGGAAACACAAAAGACCCTGAATAGCCAAAGTAATCTTGAGAAAGAAAAACGGAGCTGGAGGAATCAGGCTCCCAGACTTCAGACTATACTACAAAGCTACAGTAATCAAGACAGTATGGTAGTGACACAAAAACAGAAATATAGATCAATGGAATGGTATAGAAAGCCTAAAGATAAACCCATGGCACATATGGTCACCTTATTTTTGAATAAGGAGGCAAGAGTACACAATGGAGAAAAGAAAGCCCCTTCAGTAAGTGCTGCTGGGAAAACTGGACAGCTACATGTAAAAGAATGAAATTAGAACACTTCCTAACACTGTACACAAACATAAACTCAAAATGGATTTAAGACCTAAATTTAAGGCCAGACACTATAAAACTCTTAGTGGAAAATATAGGCAGGACACTCTATGACATAAATCACAGCAAGATCCTTTTTGACCCACTCATAGAGAAATGGAAATAAAAACAAAAACAAATGGGACCTAGTGAAACGTAAAATCTTTTGCACAGCAAAGGAAAACATAAACAAGATGAGAAGACAACCCTCAGAATGGGAGAAAAGATTTGCAAATGAAGCAACTGATAAAGGATTAATCTCCAAAATTTATAAGTAGCTCATGTAGCTCAATATGAAAAAAACAAACAACCCAATCCAAAAATGGGCAGAGACCTAAATAGACATTTCTCCAAGGAAGATATACAGATTTCCAACAAACACATGAAAGGATGCTCAACATCACTATCCTTAGAGAAATGCAAATCAAAACTACAATAAGGTATCACCTCACACCAATCAAAAAATCTACAAACAAAAAATTCTGGAGAGAGTGTGGAGAAAAGGGAACACTCTTGCACTGTTGGTGGGAATGTAAATGTTACAGCCACTATGGAGAACAGTATGGAGGGTCCTTAAAAAACTAAAAATAGGACTACCATACGAGCCAGCAATCCCACTACTGGGCATATACACTGAGAAAACCATAATTCAAAAAGAGTCATGTACCACAATGTTCATTGCAGCTCTATTTACTGTAGTCAGGACATGGAAGCAACCTAAGTGTCCATCAACAGATGAATGGATAAAGAAGATGTGGCACATATATACAATGGAATATTACTCAGCCATAAAAAGAAACAAAACTGAGTTATTTGTAGTGAGGTGGATGGACCTAGAGTCTGTCATACAGAGTGAAGTAAGTCAGAAAGAGAAAAACAAATACCTTATGCTAACACATATGGATGGAATCTGAAAAAAAAAAGCTGGTTCTGGACAACCTAGGGGCAGGACAGGAATAAAAACTCAGCCGTAGAGAATGGACTTGAGGTCATGGGGAGGGGGAAGGGTAAGCTTGGACGAAGTAAGAGAGTGGCATGGACATATATACACTACCAAATGTAAAATAGATAGCTAGTGGGAAGCAGCCACATAGCACAGGGAGATCAGCTCGGAGTTTTGTGACCACCCAGAGGGATGGGATAGGGAGGGTGGGAGGAAGACGCAAGAGGGAGGAGATATGGGGACATATGTATATGTATAGCTGATTCACTTTGTTATAAAGCAGAAACTAACACACCATTGTAAAGCAGTTATACTCCAATAAAGATGTTAAAAAAAAACCCCACAATTTCTTTATCCTACTGTTGATGAACAATTGGTGGTTTCTAGTTTGGGGCAATTTAAGTATTCTTTTAAAGGTATGCTTCTGTACATGCTCTTCTTCAATTAGGTTGAGATAAATCAAAAGTAACTTTTTCACATGATTTACCATGAAGGCACTGAGATAAATGAATGATGCGTACTAAGGAGTTGCCAGATGTTATTCACATAAAGAGGAATGAGAGTCTTAAGAACCTGTTTCCCAATTGCAGGGTGGGGATAATTAAACTTTTTCTCTAAACCTGAAAATATCACCTGCCTTTATTCATTTGTTGAGTTCACAAGAGTCATCTTGGAGAAGTTCAAAGAGCTCAGATACCAGGTAGACCTGGGTGTGAACTCGATTGCCACCACTTACTAACCATGTGACTTGGCCAGCTCAGCCTTACTCAACTCCAGTTTCCTTAACCATCAAATGGTCTCTAGGCTTGTTGAAAGATATGAAGTTAAAATATTAATACATATCATGAAGTAGGAACTCAGTGAATCGCATATATTATTAGATATTTTCTGACCCAATATGACTCTAAGTCCTACCAAATGGTAGTCTGACTGACCTGGATTATAGTTTTG
The DNA here is from genome assembly GCF_949752795.1 of Hyperoodon ampullatus. Taxonomy (NCBI): domain Eukaryota; kingdom Metazoa; phylum Chordata; class Mammalia; order Artiodactyla; family Ziphiidae; genus Hyperoodon; species Hyperoodon ampullatus. Next base: position 45,719,391 of record NC_136914.1, on the reverse strand, counting down.
GATTATTAAGAATGATTATTTGAGAAATTCAATAAATAACTGTACAGTGAATGTAGAAACATCTATATTCAAAGAGACCTCCAAGCTAAAGGGACCTCCAACATTAAGGATTTCTATATTTCTTTTTGAGATATATTCATGTTGAATATACAGTGGTCAGTTGATTCAATCTTGGCCTCCTTGAAAGAGTTTATCATAGATATAATAAAAGAGCAGCCCAAGTATCATTACAGACATACTCTGTGAACAGCTTGATTTTAATGTATGGTTTAGGTTGGAAGATTGTTGGCTCTAAGCTCAGGATTCTGTGGAAGTGGAAACTTGGGCAGAGAATTGTTATGCAGCTTTGCATGTGTTGGCTCCTAGATCGAGGAGTCTCATGTTAAATGATATTTTAGAAATGATAATAGTTGGAGTGAACTGAATGAGAGAGGTGGATATTTATTTTTTGCCTGGTACTCATGTAACTGGCTGCCAATTAAATTAAATTCATTTCATATATTCTTGAATTTCCACTGGAGAGTCATTTATCTGAATCACTATGTTGTCCTGTTCTACCTTTTCCCATCTGAAGAAATGGTACCCAGTTGCTGAAGCTAGACCCTGAGTGTTCTTGACTTCTCATTCCACCCAGACCCAACCAATCCAACAATTCTTGCCAATTCTACTTCCTAAATATCTTGTGAATCCACTCACTTCTCCCTGTCCCACTGCCATGACCACAGTCCAGTCTGCCAGTATCTCCCACCTGGAGCACTTCAGGAGCCTTATACCTAATCTCCCAGCATCCATTTTTGCCCTTTCACAATTCTATCCCTATGTTACTGCTAGAAGTGATCTTTTAAAACAACAAACAGATCAGTCCTGTCTTCTGCTTCAAACCCTTAAATAGTTTGACACTGGATTTAGGGTAAAGTTCATAATCCTTAAGTTAGCCTAAAGAAGGACCCTTCTCTGCTGCCCAGCCCCAGAGATTTATGTTACAACCACAGAGCCCTTCTTTCTAGTCCCTGAATGTTGTGTGCTCTTCCTTCACATGCTTTTCTCTGTACCCTCTCTTTTCCTAGCAAACTCCTACTAATTCATCAGGTCTCAGATTTAACACATTTCTTTGGGAAATCATCCCATGAGTCCATGCATTAAACTATTAGGTCCTTCTTTTGTATACTTTCATAGCACTTTCTACTTATATTTATGATAATGTTCATACTTAGAATTTTGCATTTAATGTTACTTTCCCTATTAGTCTATAAGTTTTATGAGAGCAGGGATTCTGTCTACTTTGTTTAATTATGTGTCTTCATTGCTAATTGCTCAATAAGTATTATTGATTGATGAGTCATGTATTTCTATAGGATAAGATTAGGTTGTTTATAACTCCAGAGGAAAGAGTGGACACATTTTTATATCTTCATAAATGTTGAAATAATATTTTAAAACAGGGTCGGAAATTGTCAGTGTTGTTTGTGAAAGTAAATATAGAAAACCCTTCAAAAGGAATTATAGGGCTTCCCTGGTGGCGCAGTGGTTGAGAGTCCGCCTGCCGATGCAGGGGACATGGGTTCATGCCCTGGTCTGGGAGGATCCCACATGCTGCGGAGTGGCTGGGCCCATGAGCCATGGCCGCTGGGCCTGCATGTCCGGAGCCTGTGCTCCGCAACGGGAGAGGCCACAACAGTGAGAGGCCCGCGTACCGCGAAAAAAAAAAAAAAAAAAAGGAATTATAATGGTTTTATGCTGCTACTTTTTTTGACCACTTTTCCTGATTTATTTTGTTAGCAATAGGTAGGAATTCACAATATGATTTAAACAACAACAAAATACATGTATATGGTCTCTGATATCTCAAGGATAACATGCAACAGCAAAATATACCTTGAAAGGGCTTCCCTGGTGGTGCAGTCGTTGAGAGTCCGCCTGCTGATGCAGGGGACACGGGTTCGTGCCGTGGTCCGGGAAGATCCCACATGCCGCGGAGCGGCTGGGCCCGTGAGCCATGGCCGCTGAGCCTGTGCGTCCAGAGCCTGTGCTCCGCAACGGGAGAGGCCACAACAGTGAGAGGCCCGCATACCGCAAAAAAAAAAAAAAAAATTATATATATATATATATATATATATATATATATATATACCTTGAAGGAACTCCTTTTCCTACCTTTTCTATCTTCTTAACTACTTCTCTTCTCCATATACTGAACATCTACATCAAGGCCATCTGCAAGCTCAGAGACGATGCCTCTTTCCTTTGCTACATCAGCAGGTGCAGTGTTAGTTCCTCAGAGTGGAGCACACAAAGCATTCCATTCAGAATCACCTGGGGTTTTAACTACAAGTACAGATTCCTACTCCCATCAGAAACACTGGAATTAAAATTTCTGCTGCATGAGGCCTAGGGAACTATGTTTTTAACGAGAGCCCAACGTTTGAAAACCATCAGCCTAGTTCCTAGACATTACATGTTTAGGAACTGACACAGCATATGTAAGGCTAACTTTGGAGAGCACAGATTACAATTCATGCATGCCTTCATTAGCAAGGCCACTCTGTTGGCTTTAACCTTGAAATAAGGAGTCATATAAACACAAAGATAAAAGGACCTTAAAAGACCATTTGATTAAACTTTATGCTTCAGGCATATTTATACCCAAACCACATAGGGCTGCCATTGGTCTGTTTTCTTGCTGGAGATGTTTAAGGACAGAGAACCCATTAATATATCTGGGGTTTATCACTGAGACAATCAGATACTCTAAGGTGGTCTTTCAACTCGAAAACCTTTCGGCTTTACTTAGGGTCCATTTCTTCTTGTTGGTACTTTGTAAACATGGAGAACAAACTAACATTCTCATCATCTTAAAATAATACATGTAGACATCTCATCATCCATCAGGACTCAGTCCCGAGAGCAACCTTCCCCACTGCACACAGACTCGTTGAGTTAGAGCAATCTTAGGCACCACTTAAGTTGACATCTTCATTTTACAGGTGTGTAAACAAATGCAGGGATTAGATGTCATTCAGTTACAAATCTGACAGACTTATGAGTGTATTTCAACATCTCAGATTCATTTTTATCCTGGGTTATATTTTCCCATGGTGCAGTTTGAAAGCATCTGGTCCATCTAAATTTAGATCTGGTTCAGATCCTTCTCTATCACTAACTACCTGTATGATTTCAGCACATTATCTGACAAACCTGAGCTTCATTTGCGTTATATGGTATATGAAGATAAAAATCTGTGTTGTATAATTGTATTGGGGATTAAGTAAGAAACAGCATAGTGCCTAGCACATAGTAGGTGCTCAGTTAGAAAACTGCTGTGTTTGATTTTGGTACAATATTTTGGAAGGCAGTTTGGCAACATGTATCAAAATGTAAGTTATGCTTTCCTATGACTTGGGATTTCTAGTCATCATAGAGAAATCAGGCACCACATACAACATTCAGAAAAGCAGCTCACTATTACAAGGCTTTTGTTACACAGTGGGTCAGAGTTTATTTTCTTAACCAAAAACCCAGAGTAAATCTTGATACAAGCCAAATATCCTAGAACAGTGGTGCTGTCTTCTGACAACCTTCTGGAAGAATTTAACTGCAGCTGCTTTCGTCATAAGAAGAAAAAAATTGTGATAAATGAGTTAATAGTTTATTTAATGTGTATTATGTGCCAACCCTAAGGTTATTCACTTAATCTTTGCCATAACCTTTTGACACAGATACAATATTATCCATTTCTTTTTAACATCTTTATTGGAGTATAATTGCTTCACAATGGTGTGTTAGTTTCTGCTTTATAACAAAGTGAATCAGCTATACGTATACATATATACCCATATCTCCTCCCTCTTGCATCTCCCTCCCACCCTCCCTATCCCACCCCTCTAGGTGGTCACAAAGCACTGAGCTGATCTCCCTGTGCTATGTGGCTGCTTCCCACTAGCTATTATTTTACATTTGGTAGTGTAAAGAGATTGAGTAACGTGTGCATCTTTGGGGGAGTAGTAGCATGTCAGGGGTTGTCACATAGTTTGTTCGCAATTGAATCAGGCTTTGAACACAAGTTGTTTTGATTCCGGAGCCAAGTGCTCAACTCTGTAACTCTTATATGTGGAGATGAAACAAAACAAATATTAATGTCAGGGCCCATCCCAGATTTTCTGAACCACAAAGATGCAAGACAGGCAGAGTTGAGAACAACTGTTATAACCATTATGCTTTTCTGTCTCTATGTGCCTTGTATGTGGTCTGCTTACTAGAAAGAGAATATACTACTGTATATGACATGAGATTACCTTAATCACTTATTGTGGCCCTATTTTCACCCATCAAACTCTCCAGACAGCATCTTTGAATTGCCTCAGGTTATGGGGTCCCCATTTGAAAGATATTGATGAAAAACCCTAATTAGGTACAAATGCACTTGAATGTTTGTTTTACTTACTGATGGTTGGGTGTAGGTTTCCTTCTTTCCCCTTGTCAAGGAAGCTGAGGTTCTGAGGCAGCCACAGACTACAACATAAATATGGGGAGGAAGGGAAGAAAAATCTTGGAAAACTCAATAGCCTGCTGTTTCCCAGACGAGATCCAATCTGCTTTTGACATCACTCCAAAAGGAGTGGTTTCCATAGCAGAATGTAACTTAATGTGATCCTCCTGGAGCCATTCCGCATTAGACACTTAAGACGTTCGCTTTTTCTTCCTTGCAGCCGGGGACTCTATTCTTCAGTTCTACTTGCTGGCTGCTAGGAGAGGAGAGGATGCTTGGGCTGTGCAGGCCAACAGCTGTCTTCATGGCAGCCTTTTTGTCATTGCTGCTTCCTTCTCCGTCGACATCTCTAGGTCCAGTGGGAATGATTTGTGGCCCCAGGTTATATGTGTAGTTGACAAGTGTTCACTAATTATAATCTCTCCTCTTACTTCTAACGACCCCTGCCCGGTAAGCAATCTGAAAGCTAAAACAGTTTCTCTTTACATTTGGCAGAAGAAAAGACTGAGAAAGGTTTAGGAGGTGAAAGAGTCTGCCCACGGCAGCATGGGGATGGAAGCAGAGCCAGACAGAACTCAACTCTTAGTGCTTCCAATCGATTAGGCGAGATTACCTCCCAGTTTGCCATGTGGGCTGTCTCATTCTCCTTGTATCTTCTGACCCGAGTTTTCCTTCTGAGACCCACAGCAAAGTTGGATGAAGGGTCAGACGTCGGGGTGACTTGGCAATAGCTTCCATTATGACTGCTTCTTTCTCTAGAATGATGAAATTCAATCTCACAGTTTCAATGCTTGTCCCAAAATATTTCAAAATGTGAAATGCATGCAAGCCAAATGACAAAAATGTTTTTTAAAAAACAAAAACATGGGCTTCTTGTCATACACCACACTGGCTGTTTCAGTGTCTGTTCAGTCAGTAAATTATTCTTTCTGATCTTCATTTCTGATGATATCCAGATGGTCTAAAAGTCAATCTTTTTCTGCAAGAGGGAAATTCTCTGTGAAGTTAAAAGTGAGTAGTCCTAATGTTCAGATAGTATGGCTAGGAATTAAGTGGAATGACATAGGATTGTCTGTACCCAATTAACATAATATTTAAATAATTACAGCACCTATATATTTAGCTTGAGGTTGGGCTTAATTATTAATGTTCTTAACTCTTAAAGGGAGGCTGTATCTTTCTCCCTAAATTACAGGACACTTTGTAAAAACCAAAATTGCTAATGTTAACTTTTCTTCCTTTCTATTTCCTCCAGATCTTCTAGAATTAAAATACTATTTTGATGGGTTCAAAGATGTTCTCTAGAATTAAAATACTATTTTGGTGGGTTCAAAAATGTTCTCTAGTCAACCTACCACAGGTCGATTCTGAGGGCTTGAAATGGATCATGGCGTGGATGATGATGTTTAAGATTTATTCTGTTTCTTTTTAAATATAGCCTTAAAATGACTAATTCATAATAATAACAAAATGTTAATATAATTTTTAAGTCACCATTATTTATCAGACTTTGAAAAACAGATAATATTCTTTTTCAGAATGAGAAGAGCAATATTAGCTTCTATTTACTGAGTCTACCACGAACTAAGCATTATAATAGATGCTTTCATTTGTTATATCATTTATTTCCTTTTAGAACCCAAAAGATGGACATAATTATCCATATCTTATAGATGCAGAAACAGAAGCTCGAGGAACATCAGTAATTTTCCCAAGTTGCAAAGGTTTTAAGGGTAGGAATTCAGGAATGTTAGGCTCAAAACCCATGCACTTTCCACTTTTCTAGCAGTTTACCAAATTAAAATCATCCACAGATTATGTTCATATACAGTGAAAGCAAGGTAAGCTTTGTTACAGTTGCTCATTACTGCTAGTATCCAAATGAAGTAGGTGATGCTGCACTTCCCTTCCCACACACAGATATGTTCATACTGGGTTCTAGAATACAAGTTGGTAGTTACTGACTTTCTTATTGGCTGGAGTTCGAGGGAGAGGGCCCTACATAATTGTACATTATACGGCAGATACTTAGATACAGAACTTCAGAAATGCATTTAGTTGTGAAAAGCAAATAATAAAATGTAAGGATTTGAAAAGTACTCTGGGGGGAAGAAAACTGCAAACTAGATGTTGCTAAACACAGATTGAATATTCAGAGAATGTCAAAGACCTAAAATCTCCCACTTTTCCTCCCCTTTTCTTTTCCTCCTTCCCTCCCTCCCTCTCTCCCTCTCCCTCCCTCTTTCTTCATCTCTCTCTTGCTTTTGTTTTTATTCTCACTCCCATGCTTTTGATTATAAACAATTTTCTTCTCTCACTCACCAGAAGGACTTTTTTCTTCTCACACTCCACCAGTGTGAGAACTCACTGTCACCATAAATGGAGGTGGCTTGCACACCGATGTGGAGTTTGAGGTAACTCCTTGGGTCCTTGCTACTCAGAGTGTGGTTTGTGAACCAGCAGCATTTGACATTACCTGGGAGTCTGTTAGAAATGCAGAATCTCAGGCTCTATCCCAGACCTAAAGAATGAGAATCTACCTTTTCACAAGATCCTCAGGGATTTTATACGCATAGTAAGTTTGAGAAGCACTGTCCTAGAAGAGTCTAATAGGTCTTTCCCTCTAGAGCAGAATCACTACACTAAAGGGAAAAGGGGTCATCAGAGAATAGCCATCTCAGGCTCCTTCTGTAGTCTGCTGTAGTCAGAACCGGGGCTGTTCCTGTGGGTGGGGAGAAAAGTGTTACTGCAGGTAACAGAATAGGACAACCCTGCGCAGATAGCAAAGTGTCTCGTGGGAATTGTGGTTACCATTCTGTTACCACCATTGACAAGGTTGCCACAGTGAATGTCCTTTAGGGCCTGGGCTCTTGTGGCAGCCACTTCCTCAAGTCCCTCTCAACAGGTGCACACACACGTTACAAATACCCATGTGTGCACCTAAAGGAAAGGGGAGAAACCCAAATGTCTTCCATCTCCTGTGTGCCAGACATTGCAGCAGGTGCTTCCATTTTAAAGACTAGACAGCACATAGAAAATCAGATTATTGTGAGCACACGTTCAATTACTAGCCAAACTTCATTAACTAGAACCTCCAGATCTGTAACTGCTGTTTTTACTGATGACCTCATTAAATGATTAAGTTAAATGATGAGATCCTAAACATCTAAATCATAAAAGAGTAATTAAATTATATTAATTATAGTTCTCATGTTTATAACATCATCTTAAAAGACAGTTTCCAAGTGACTTCAAATGCAAAAAACATATTCTAGTCTAAATATTATACACTTAACCTCAGATGTTAGTGGCTTGAAAGGGACCCTCTTTTCTAAGAGTAGCTTTCTGGAGTTGGAGACTATACTGTGAGTACTATAATTTAAACAGTTATTTCCTTCCCAATCTCTGGGAAGCCTGTCTTTTACAATATTGCTTCAATATTCTTTTCTCTTATAGGACCTTAAAGTTCCCCAGTGCTTACCCTCTACAAGGACCAGTGTTCCCAGCATGGAATTGTGCACAGAATTCTTGAATGGATTCTAGTCCTGTAACTGCTCTGATTGGCTGGGAGGTTTGGGGCTGTCACTGAATCCCTTTGGGTCCCAGGTTTGTCCTCTATAAAAAGTAGTGAGTTTGACTGGACTCTAAGATCCTTTCCATCCTACGTGAATATTCTGGAGTCTATAGACAGAATATTCTAAAATAGAATATGTCAACAGGGATTCAGATAGATTCAGTTGGGTCTCATCACATGCTTCTGGTGTTTCCAGTCATTCCAAAGTCTGCATCTCTCACACCAGCTCTTCCCACAGGCTTGGCTTGTGTCAGATGGCAACTCAGCTACTGAACAAGAGGCAAGACAGCAGGTGTTGAGGTACTGATTGGTGATCACTAAACAGAGAATGTTGGTGTCCTGACTACACCATGGCTTTTCAGAAAAGGATTTGGGTCTCTGTAATCAGTTCATAGGTTGCATGTTTAATATTTTCCTTTGTTTTTAAAATTTTCACCAAAAATTCAGGACAATGCAAAATGTATTTGTTCTCATTATTTGAAAATTATAAACCCAGTGAGAGTATAGGGGGTAACTCTCTACAGAAGCAAATTTTTGATTGGTACCCCATGCAAGAGAAAGAATATAAACTTTGAAGTTGGAAGGAACTGTATTTGTATAGAACCTCTTACTAGCTGGGTGACTCTGGGCATGACAATTACATTGTCTGAAACTCAAATTCCTAATCTCTTAAATGGGGTTAATGATATATACTTCGTAGAGTTACTATAAGGAATCGAGGTAATGTCTACAAAGCTCCTGGCATATAATAGATGCTCAATAAATGTAGGCTATGATTTGCAATTAGAAAAATGGTTACCAAATGCCAATTTGTGAATCAACATGATCTTTGACACCATTTTACCATTCTGTGATAAACAGTGTAAAATAATTACAGTGTAGCTAGTTTTTCACAAATTTAAATTTATATGGTGTTTCTTTTTTTATGAAATGATATTGACAGTGGATGCTAACGATTGTTTTTAAGTTATTTAGCAAAATTTTAAAAACTGGTAATTCTAAGACATCTACCCATATTTTCCTTGTCTAATTTGTGTGATCTACAAATCCAAAATAATAGGACTCGCTGAATTAAGACATCCTAATCATACTGAATATTAGGGTCAATTGAATCAAATGACTTTCACTTTCAAATCATTTTAATGGGAGCAAGGGGGTTCTGAGAATTCCTTATCCACTTTGTACAATACCTATCATTGGGATAACTTGGTTCACACTGTGTGTGTGTGTGTGTGTGTGTGTGTGTTCTTAGCACCAGTACTCAATTCGGTCTCAGTGTGTCTTGTATCTGTGTCTGATTTTGGAAACGCAACAATGCAATGAGGCCATATACTGTTGTAATAGAGTCTCGGCTCTGCAATCAAACTACCTAGGTTCAAGTCCTAGATTCACCACTGGGTAGCTGTGAAATCTCAAACAACAAACTTAGCTTTACTGTGCCTCAGTTTCATCACCTACCAAGTTTCGAAACTAACATTATCTACCTAATAGGGTTGTGCTGAAGATTTACTCTGATAATCCATGAAAGCATTTAGTATAATGCCTGATACATAATAAGTGCTCAATAAACAATAGGAAAAACAACAGACAAATAACAAGTAAACAGAAAACTCTAGGGAGTCAGACAGACTTGAGATCTGACATACCCGCCTCCATCACCAACCCCTCCTCCTCTATTGCATTGCATGGCTTTAGGCAAGTTACTTAGCATCTCTGCATCTTATTTGCCTTGTCTATATAATGCCTACCTCACACATTTGTTGTCAGCATCAAATAAGTTATTATATGTAAATTATTTAATATTATGCTTGACTCATTGTAGTTGCACAATAAATGTTTTATCAGTTCCTTCCACTTTTACAAATCTGTATTCCACACAGCGCTTCCTCTGTACTTTGCACATAATAGTAATTAATAAATATTTGTTGCAGCCTTGTACCCATCTCTCTGTCTTACTGCTGTCACCTGCTTTGTCAGTTATTCTACAAGGAAGAATAGAGACTAAACACAGAACAGGAAACTTACTGGCTGGGACTCGGACCACTTAGACCTGTTGGCCATTCCTCTGCTTTGGCCAAGATCGATCTTGATAGACTTCTCTGATGACAAGACAGCTAATCAGAAGGGACACTGCATTGGGACGTTTTGTGATATCTTGTCACAGATGAGAGAGTTACGGACCCAACACATTATTTTAAAGACATACTCTATTTTAAGAAGTTTGTGGTTTGGTGTCTCTCTCTTTCCTGAGAGCTCCACCTCAGCCTCTTCCTTTATGTGATTCTCACATTGTTGGCTCATGAGGAAAAGGTGGACTACGTTGTTGGACTTGACCACCAAGCCTGGCATGCGTGGGGAAAACTTGTAGGGCATATTTTAAGCCTTACCCCGATAAGTTCCTCAAGTTAAATAAATTCCATTGCTCTTTTAAAAAAAAGGCATCACCCTTTTAAAAGCCATTTTGGAGCAAGATAATGTTTATTTTCACTGCTGGAATGAAGGTGAGTGATTGTAGAATAAATCACTAAAATAGTTTTTAAATATTAAAAGAAAAATCCTGCCTTGACATTAACATTCTAATATATGAGGATGCAGTGCATAAAACTCTGGTCCTGTGTCTTTTCCTTTTCTCAGCCTCTTCTTTGCTGGAATATGTTTCTTTTCCTTTTTCTTTTTAACATTTTTTTTCAATCAGTGCAATATTTTAGGAGAGACTCCTTCTAAAAGTGAGAATTTAGAAGGGGTGGTTAAAACGCTGACTCTTTGTGATTCCAAGATGTACTCTGACAGTTATGGGGTTATAAAGCAGAGGGTACATTCTTCAATGTGGGCTGCAGATCGGGCGGCAGAAGGCACCTTGCCAAGAACAGGAACCACGGATGTTCACTTTGGGCACATTTATTACCGTGTGTTGATCCTCAGCTGTCTACCATTTCCATTGCTCAGGATAGAATGTTCCTTTACTACAATTCAAACACCTACACCAACTCCAAAAACACAACTGTTTCCAACTGTTGGGAAAGAGGTTTTGTAAAATTTCATTAAATATTGACACTCTTGCTCTGCTGTCAGAAGAATGAATTTAGACTTGCTTTGGTGCCCTTTCTAGGGCACCCTTCTTAACATTCCTTTTTGCTACTTTGTGACCCTTTCTTTTTTTTTTTACATTTTCATTACTTTTATTTCTTTTATAGTTGTTTCCCTTTTTTCTATTGGCATAAAAAGCTAAATAAATTTCTATTTTTTATTTTTTAAACATTTTTATTGGAGTATAGTTGCTTTACAATACTGTGTTAGTTTCTACTGTACAGCAAAGTGAATCAGCTATATGTATACATATATCCCCTTTTTTTTGGATTTCCTTCCCATTTAGGTCACCACAGAGCACTGAGTAGAGTTCCCTGTGCTATACAGTAGGTTCTCATTAGTTACCTATTTTATACATAGTGTGACGCTGTGTCTTGAGTAAAATAAGGTTAGGATCTCAAAGAACATCACCCCCTATCAGGGAGACAAAGAGGAACAAGAAAACAAACCTTTGTTAACATGAACCAGACTAGATCAGCTTTTCCCAAACATAAGTTATTCAAAGACTGTCATGATTTTTCCCTTATCTGTATCACTTCTCTTATAACTTCATAAGGTTTTGTGTTTTTTTTACTTTAAATTGATACACTTTTAAAAAATATAGCTCTGTCCTAAGGAATATCTAAGAAATTATAGGTTTTATGTTCTAATTTCCTAACACACATAAAAAGAAACCCATGTCAGCTGAAATTAAATTTTTAAATGTGTGTGTCACTTAAAAGCATCCTGTGTAATACTAGTGGTAGCACTAAATTTTGGGAAACTTTGAATTGGGTTGTCTGCTGTTGAAGCTGATATCAAGAATCAAGACCACATTCCCATTCCTTACATGGGATTAAGAATGTAGGAGTTTATTTGCAAAGCCAAGGTTGGTAGAAATACCTGTAGGTGTGCCAGGTATTTAAGGCCTCCTTCCCTCTCTGTCTGCTTTCAGCCACTCTATTTTAATCCTGTGTGTCTTAACCTTAGGACTTTCCCTCCTCTTCTTTTGTGTTCTTGACCTCCATTCTTAATCACTGCCTTTGCTTCACCACTGACTGTGCTCTGTGGGTTGCCAGCCTCAGACTGAAGACTTGATGCTCACATATAGACAGCCCTTTGGATTGGTTTACTTTTGGCCTTTTTGACAGTGGGCTTTCCGTCAATTTCTATTATTATGGAGGTAGTAACAGCAAATTAGTACAAAACAGCAAATTAGTGCTGAAACTGCTCTGAGAAGAACCTGATCTGGAAGGACTTTTTGTGACTAGGAATGAGGCCATTATCAATTGAAACATAAAATCTCATGAGAAGAGAATTTGTGAGAAGCTTAAAATAAAAATAGAGTGTCTGCCTTTATCTCTCATAAACATTTTATATCTTAACTGTGAAAAATGTGGGCCACCCTCACTGTTCCTCTCATTATCTCCTGAGCCAAAATGATGTTCCATGCTGCAAGGGTCACTTCCAAGTATTCTTAAACATGAGTTCACCATTCTTCACATGCATCTCCAGGGACCACGAACAGTTTTAGGGCTGGAGGGATAGGAGTTCTAAGACACTGAGGAAATATACTAGTTAAACCTCAATCTTCTACATCATGATTTAGGACTCTCTTCACTGATCTTTGTGTCTTCATTTTTCTTAGCTCAAAATAATTTGTATAGTTTGGCATCAAATAAAAAACACCTAAGACTTTTCTTTTAACAAGATACTCTCTGAACAAGATGTGGATTTTTTTAAGGGACAAAGTCTGTAAATAGCCCTACTAAGTAGTATTAGAACTGTAGTTGGTTTGTTCAATTCACAAGAATGCCTTTGATAAAGATACTAACTGAATGCTATACTTCTGGTAAATGGGGTCACATTCTGGGGCCATGAGATTCCACTATCTGCACTTACAGTTTTCACATGGAGTCTTACTTATGTTGATGCAGTTGTGCAAGGCACCTTTTAGGCAAAAAAGAGTCACGTCATCAACATGAAAATGGAGGTATATCCAGAGAACCCAACACTTTTGGATTCTTCTTCCTCTTAAATGTCTGAATTTTAACTGGGCTTTGGATATATGAAACTCCTGAGTCATACTAACTAGCATAAGCGAATTTCAAACCAAAGTGGCATATCCGTGAAACGTTTCCTGCCAAGGGCTGAGGTAGAAAAATGTCAGTGTCTTTGAGGCCAGGGCAGGATATTATTCATGCGTGTGAGCAGCTGTTGCGTTTGGAATCCTCTGACAGATAGCAGAGTGTGCTGTGCCTGGGGTACTGACTCCTTTTCTCTATCCCAACTGCGTAGCTGCATGCGAGCCCTTTTCGATGGCATCTACAAGTTCTCGCTCTTGGTTTTGCCGCACACAGTCATCAACAGCCAAAACGACTAAAAAGCGTGGTTAGGGGCTTCCCTGGTGGCGCAGTGGTTGAGAGTCCGCCTGCCGATGCAGGGAACGCGGGTTCGTGCCCCCGGTCCGGGAAGATCCCACATGCCGCGGAGCGCTGGGCCCGTGAGCCATGGCCGCTGAGTCTGCGTGTCCCGAGCCTGTGCTCCACAACGGGAGAGACCACAACAGTGAGAGGCCCGCATACCGCAAAAAAAAAAAAAAAAAAAAAAAAAAAAGCGTGGTTAGGAGAAGCAGAAATGGAAACCTCTCACCAAGTGTTTCCAACAATTGATAATGCTGAAAGTGTTTACTCACATAGCAGGATCAAAACTGGCATTATAGATTAACAATATCAGAATAACAGAGACTTGGTCTTGACTGATGACACCCACCCAAAAATGAACAGAGAGACTACTTCCAAGGAAATCTAGGTCAAATTTCCCTTTTTACTAGTCTGTGTTTCTATCTCACCTCCACATTCCCCATACATCTACCTTGTGTCTCCACAGTTTGTAAGGCAAGGATGAAGCCCCTTAAGATGAAAATGATTTGTTTATTTGTAATACAGTTCATAACTATGCTTAAGTAAATGAACTAATAAATAATTAAAGAGTTCCTTAATCCTAGAACTCTTTCTTTGGCCAATTAGATTTCTTTACTTGACTTTAGTACCATAAACACTGATAATTCATGTATGGAAAGAAAAGAACTAATGTTTTTTGCTGAGCAGCAACCCATAACAGCTCCATCTACCAAATGTCTGCAGATGCCTTTCAGAAAGAGTCTGCCCTGATGGTACCCATCAACAGGATTCTTACACTTATGGGTGAGACTTCAGATTGCATCAGCTCAAAACCCTCTGTGGTCTAAGTAAGGCTGTACATCACAGCAGAAAGAGCACTAGAAACATACTTTCAAATTCTGGTTTGGCCACTAACTAGTTTTGTGACTTTAAGCAAGTTATTTAACCTTTCTGGACCTCACTTTTAATGAAACACAAATGTTAGATCAGATCTGGGCTTGTCTCAAGTGCTAATTCAAATTCATTGGTAGTAGTATGCTGGAGAATGTTGAGAACAATTGTAAGTCTGTGTCCAGGCACAGTGGGAATGAGTCTCCTTATTGACTGATTCAGACTCAGGTTTATCCTAATAGATAAGCTATGTCTGTCCTGTACAGGTAACAGCAGGAGTGCTTTGTATGTGTTAACCACAACTAGAAATGCACTCTAAGGTGCATTTCATCTCTATTTGAGAGAACGTAGAAACATTTCAGAAGCAGCAAGATTATTTTATAATATTCAGAATCAGAAGTAGAAAATTATCTTGAACAAGACAAGGTTTCAGAGACAATTCTTCCTAATTCCTTGGTCCAGCATTTCATATTTTCCTTCTGACTATTAATAACTAGTTGGATGATGCACCCTGCCTGGGGAATAAATGGAAGCACCCAGAAATTCCTTCCTCACTCACGCTGATTAGGCAGGACTTGGAAGGTTTACTTTGCTTACCAGTCAATGAACTCATAATATATTAGTATGAAGTGTTTAGAGTTAGTTGTAAACTAGAATTTATATAATTTTCATTTGATGGGATCAACTTTGAGAGGTCTTTAAATGAGGCAGAAATCATAAAATTATTTAATTCTACACAATCTTTAGGAGAAAGTTTGCCATATAAGTATAATGTTGACTTCTACACTTTGGAATTCATGATAAGTGCCCTGAGTAGCTTCAAATACACAAGTCGTCTTTTGTTAGTTAGTTTGTTTAATTTTACTACTTCCTAAAAATCTCAGAAATTTGAAGGAGATTTGGACCACTGTTTATTTATCCATTAGACTAATTTGCTTGAATTAAAGCTGAGGCTTTGGAATCACCATTCATTACCACTTGACTGTGTACTTTATATTTGACTAAGAGTGAGGGTTTGGGGCTTCTGGTCCTTTTTTTTTAACTGGATCTATTCCTAAATTTAGGAAAATTGTTGAAGCACAGTCTGTCTGCTTTCCTCTCCAAACAACTGGATATTTACTTTTGCCCCTTGACTGTACCTCAAAGATATTCGAGGAATGAAAGAAGTTCCAGGAGGTCCATTGAGGCTCTCTGGTGAGAGTCACTCATGCCATTACCATTGTTGTTACCTAATCTGTGCCTTCATCTTCAACAGCCCTGCATATTCTCCTGAGCACAGTGATGCCATTTACATGCCATTTACATCACTTAGAAACTATAGAGGCTCAGAAGAAATCATTTTGACTGTGAAATACTAGTACAATTTTTATCTTAACCCACAAAACAAGTTCATCTACTTTGTGATTTCTCAAATATCTGGGAGAATTTATGCAACAAAAGCTGCTACCAGGGCATAAGGGTGTGTTGGCAGATGTCCTAAGCAGGTTTTATACCCTCCAGACTCCTGTAGTCTCTTCTGTTATGTTCGTTTTTTCTGTTAAAGGCAAAAAGGAACAGGAGTAATGTGTCATGGCTTCATTTTCCTTAAAAATCTATTAACTTCGAGAGGACAGATGCATACATCTTCAGAGAATATGATTTTATTTCACTGATCCTCTCCTAGACTATAATTTTAGTGGATTTTCTACATATTATTACACTGATTGACTGTTTTTCTGCCAATATCCATTTTTTCTCCTTCCCAACCACTCTCCCTATTCTTTATTCCATATGAACAGTGGTACATGAGTCAAGGCTTAAAAACTGGATCTCTGAAGAAAAAAAAAAAAGAATCATGATTTGTAGCACTTGCCAATTTTGTGGTGTGAATACTCCGGGCATGGCCATTTTTGAGTTACCAATATGGCATCACTGAACACAGAGCTGGGAAGAGATGCACGGTAGATACCATTGTATAGTATTACCACCACCCAAAAACAATAGATGTAAATGAACCTGAGAGCAGAGATAATAGTAAAATGTAGTAAAATAATTAGGAAGTGATGTTTTTAGTATATATTACCCTTGTTTTAAACATAATTTATTTGTTAGTGCATATAATTTAATTTTTAATAACAGCCGTGTTTAACAACCGGCTCACAAATTTCCCAAAAATGTAAGTTGGTTCTTATGAGCTGGTGTGGACTGTTTCCAGCACACCATTACAGATGAGTTACTTAGAGACTATAGTTTATCAATTCCATGGAAATGCTTGAAAAACTGGGCAGGGAGATGTAAGTGATTCTAAACTCCCATCCTAAGCAAAGTAAATTAAAGAGCAGGGATGTATCCACTTAACATGCTTTATTTGGTGCCAGTACAAAGCCCTGGCATTTGTGCATTTAATGCATAGATCATATCAATAACAAAGAGTGGGGAGACCAGGCTTGCCAGATAGGCCACTCCTAAACACATCAAAAAGACTCTTTAAAATTTTGAAAGGGATATAAACACAACTGAACATGAAACCAGAAGAACTTGGAGAGATAGATTTTTAAAAGTTAGTTTAATCTAGACAATATAAACACAGAGATAGTATTAAATCTGTCTGGGAAGGCAGCACTGTAGATATCATTGTTCATTGTGTATG
The DNA here is from genome assembly GCF_949752795.1 of Hyperoodon ampullatus. Classification (NCBI taxonomy): domain Eukaryota; kingdom Metazoa; phylum Chordata; class Mammalia; order Artiodactyla; family Ziphiidae; genus Hyperoodon; species Hyperoodon ampullatus. Next base: position 45,702,343 of record NC_136914.1, on the reverse strand, counting down.
AAGTGAAGGAAGTAAAGAAGACAGGCCAAAAGGAAACAGAGCCTTAGAGTCTGATGTATGTAGGTAGATTAAGAAAATATAATTTGTATCTGCTTTGGCTGCAAGTGAATGGATCTGAGACCACCGTAAGTCAGTCTTCAAAGCTTGGCTGCTTGGTTAGAATAGCTCAGGGTTCCAGGAGGGAACATGAACTCTACTGTGTCTAGCAATAGTGAGAGAAGAAAGTGAAAATGGTCTTATAGTTTACATATCTTTCTTCTCTTCCTCCAGAAACTGCGTCCAAGCCACACACTCCCCAAATCCTGTTGATTCTGCCTTCTCTCCTCTTGCCAAGAGTTTACTTGGAAGTCTCTTTCTTGCCTTGTCTCCCTCACTGTCTCTTCCCACCTTCTGCTGTTCTTGGAATTTCAGCTTGAGTATCAGTTCCAGGAAGCCTTCCTTGACCCCCAAGTACTGGCTGGAAGACACAGAGTTGGCATTCCGTGTTTATTGGTATGTCTCTCCCAATAGACTTAAAACTGCTTACAGATGGAAATGTATCTCATTCTATTGTATCCTACATGCTGAGAGCAAATCCTGATCGTGTAATGGGTGTTCAACAAAGACTTTCTCTGCATGAGTAAAATAAATGAGTCAAGGCCCATAAAGGAGGTAGAACCCAAAGGAACCTGCAAGGCTTCCCATTGCTTACGACACATAGTAACACCTATATTGCTGGATGATAATCCTGTTGGTACCACCTTCTCTGAATAAATGAGTAGAACAAAGTCAATTATGAATTTTCCTTCAATGAACATACCTTCTGTTGCCTTTCCTCATGCCAGTCCCTGTTATTCTCCCATCGGCTCTATTAACATCCTTTTCCCTCTTTCCCCTGATTGCCTTCTGGAACTCCTTGCTTACTGTACCAGGTATAAGAGATGGTCTGTAATTACCTGGGGTGAAATGAACAGTAGGTTCCAATGGGAGGGACTCGCCACCTTTGAGCGCCTGTGTCACTTCTCCCTTTACCTCTACCTGAATAATTAAATACATGCTCCTTTGTATTGCTCTTCAGCACTCTGGTAAACACTGCTCTCTACATATTCAGGGAGACAAAATAAAATGGAGTAAGGAAAAATTATAGGTTAGACAAGCGTCTGGTGATAGCCTAAGTTATTATCTTTGCAGAAAGCTAAAGATTGACATAGGCCTTTTACACACCTCCAAAGACATGAAATTCAGGTTCTCAATTAGAGGTAGAATTACATTATGTAGCTTGATATTTTATTCTCAGGTGTGTGGGACATGTCTGGAAGTAAAACAGCTTTAGCCCCTGTTAGACTGGTGCTGTTTAAGTTGGGAGGTACGTCACAGGCATTATTTTTAATAGGCAGAGATGCCCTGAACTTTGACTTTTCAGAGATTTACTTCCTGCAGCCCACTAGGGTAAACATGGATTTTCTCAAAGCCATTTAGGCACAACTGATGACCATCTGTCACCACTGAGAAGAACTTTTACTTTCTTTGTGACCATAGCATGTGGAATGTCCTGTTGGCATGGGTGAGATTATTAGTACTTACCTTACTTTTTCTGCTTGACCTTATTACCTCTACCAGGTACGAGAGTCTCAGGCACCCTCATTACTCCTTCAGAGGCTTCCAGAGCAAAGTGAACAAGCCTTCAGCATTGTGGTTATCTCCTTTGCCATTGGAAATGGCCATTTTTTCAGCTCTGGGTATTTTTTAATGGTCTCCTTTCTCTCTGTTGAATTAAGTGGCAACTTTTGTAACTGGCAGTAATTTAAAACCTGGAGGTTCCAAAAGAGATTTATATTCAACTTTTTAAAAGGATCATAAAGAGTCTGAATGTGCTTAATGTAGAACTTTGTCCCCATCAACTCTTTAGGGCACTACCCAAAAGTTCAGAAGAGTTTATATCCAATTACATCTCAGGAGTATTTTTTATTTATTTATTTATTTATTTATTTATTTATTTTTGGCTATGTTGGGTCTCCGTTTCTGTGCGAGGGCTTTCTCTAGTTGTGGCGAGCGGGGGCCACTCTTCATCGCGGTGCACGGGCCTCTCACTGTCGCGGCCTCTCTTGTTGTGGAGCACAGGCTCCAGACGTGCAGGCTCAGTACTTGTGGCTCACGGGGCTAGTTGCTCCGCGGCATGTGGGATCCTCCCAGACCAGGGCTCGAACCCGTGTCCCCTGCATTGGCAGGCAGATCCTCAACCACTGCACCACCAGGGAAGCCCATCTCAGGAGTATTGATTCAAAATATTTTATCTGTATGAATGTCATTAAGAAAATATACAGTAATTATTTTCAATGCAGTCTTTAAAGCATTGTTTCTCAAAATGTGGACCAGTCTTACTGCATCTTACTTGGAGAGCTTGTTTAAAATGCAGATCCCTAGGCCTGATACTAGATACTGTGATGCAGAATATCCGAGGATGAGACCTAGGAATCTGCATACTTAGCAAGTTCCCAGGTGACACTGATGTACTTTACAGACTAAAGACCATCAGTTTAAAACATTAAGAAACAAAATGCAAGAAATACCCTGTCATTTTTCTTTAAACACATGGAAATAAGAGCCTTCCTCATTACTGCTGTGAGTTCATAAAAGTATATTTATTGGGCAGCCATGTAGGTGGGTGTGTGTGACAGAATCTGAGCCATGATGGGTGGGAGTTTGGAGTAAGTTCTAAAAATTGGTAGCTCTGTGACTCAATAGCAGAATGGCCTACAATTGAACATTATACACTGTGCATGAAATGACCTATGTAGAAGAGTCAGATTCAATAATCCACGTGGAACTGAACAAGTAAGTTTCCTCATGATGTCTGTAGATTAGGTGAGATAAAGACAAAGATTTCGTAGGACAATTCATTCATTCATTCATTCATCCATTTGGCAGATAATTATTGGGTACTTACTTTGTCTCAGGCACTATGCTGGATTCTGGGAATCTAGATGTTAGCAAAACTGATGTGTTCTCTGCCCTCATGGGACTTAGATCAGCATGAGAAGCAAGATTTCAAATAAATAATCCTAGAATCACAAAAATAAGTACATAATTATAATTTGTGGTAAATGCCATGAAGAAAAGTTACACGGTGCTGAGAATGACAAGAGTATCTAATACAAAACAGGATGTTAACACTTAAATTGGTAATGAAACTGATAACTCTGGCAGAACAACCTGAGTGCTTCTCCTCCATCTCTTTTTTATCTATGTAACAAATATCATCAAAGTAATAGCTAACATTATTGAGTGCCAACTATCTCTCTTAGCACCATGGTAGGTTTTTACAAATGTTTTCTTGTTTGACCTTCTCAATGACCCTATGAGTTATGTCTCATTTCACACATAGAAAAGTAGAAGCTCCCAAAGCTGTTAAATGCCTCCACTGGGATTCAGGTCTGATCTATCTGATCCCAATGCCTATATTCTACTCACTCTTCACTCTTCATTAGACAGATGCCATAGATTCATAGAGTGTTCATGGATGGAATATCAGAAATCCCTGAGCCCACTACCAGGCACTCTATTTTGCAGATGCAAACACAGGAATGAAGCACCTATCAAAACTCTTGTTGAGACTTGTTGATAGCAGAGCTGAATCTAGAACCCATGTCTTGAATCTCAGTCCAAAGCTCTTCTCACTGTATCATGTTGCCTCTATTTCTCATAATTACTTGTGCCCTAATAGGAATTTGGCATTTAACTGATTCCCTGCACTAGACTTTTAAAAACTAGTTGGTTTAGATGGCAGTAATAATTCCCAGTTATCAAAAATTGCGCTTTATTGTTCTTATGTATCAGCATCCTCGTACTTCTCTTCGAAGCATTTGAAATCCACCTTGTGATCATTAGTAGTAACCTGCTGCTTTTTAGGTGCAAATAATACGCTATTGGCGCACTCTCCGGAAGGAAGGGACCTCTCAGTTGTATTTTCAGTAGTGGAAATGGATTTATTTTTTCTACTTTTTACCCTGGGTTACAGTAATTCCAAGGGCAATGGCAAGGTGCCTGGGATCCATAGACCTGCAAGATAAATATGGTACACCTTCCTAGAGCATTAATTTAGCCAACAGCAAGTTTTTTAAACCCCTTTCTTTAATATTACAGCAAGTATGAATACATTATGGAATAGAATGCAAAATTAGAGTGAATTTTTTAGATAAATAAAAGACTTCAAAGAAATTATGTGCATGCAGCCGAATGCTTCAGACTAACATCCTCAAAAGCACACTGTATTTCTTTCCCTCCAACATGTGCTCACACCCACTTATCCACATACCTTCACTCTTCTCTGCCATTAGGGATGATTTGTGGAAAAAAATTAGATGAAATGTGCCTTAGCTTCATTTCACTCTCAGGCCTTTGTCTATTCCTGAAGGCATGATGTAGAGGAAACATTTTGTGCTTTGGAATCAGTGAGACTTGAGTCTGAATCTTGAAATCACAACTCCCCAGCTGTGTGACTTCTGTACTCCGAGCCTCAGGTTGTTCAGCTGTATATTGGAGATGTACTCTGTACACCACAGGCCTATTTTGATGATTAAATGAGATAAATGTAAAGGTGCCAGTGTCTGGGACACAGAAGGCACTGAAGAAATGGCAGGTGATCATGAGCTCATGTCTCATGGAGGGGCATGAAGAGTGGCCAGGGAAATGAGAAAGCTACTGGTCCCAGAAGGGTTTCCACCATGTCTTGGCTTCTGGAGCATTGAAACAAGATGCAAGAGCAAAGTACACACACACACACATACACACACAAACATACTCATATACCTGTACTCATGGGAAGAGAGGAGAAGCAAATGGGTGGGAAAGATTGAACCATGGGAATGAGGCTTGTGAAGCTTGGAGCATTTGAGATATGAGGCGTATGAATCAAACTTTCATAAGAAGACCAAGAGTTACTCTTCCATTTTGCTGCTTCTTCTCAAACACCAATTTATAAAAGGTTAAGGAAACAATTGGGATAAGATTTATTTTTTCTCCCACAGACATTTTGTTTTAAATCTAGTCTTTATTTTCTTCACAGCTGTTGTGGGACTGATATTATTTGTGATGTCAGGATCAGAAAATACATTGTGCCAGAACTAGTGCCACTCAGATTTTGCCTTAAATCAGAATGTTTTGATTTTCTAGTTTATTTTCCCACTTCCCGTTTCCAAAGCCAAGAGCTTTAAAAAGATCAGAAAATAATTATCACACAATATTAGGCCCATAGGAAAAAAATGTTTTTAGGAGTCAAGTGCTAATTCGTCAGAACTATATAGCTTAAAATATCTGCAGAGGCTATATATAAGTTTACAGGCAAAAAACCCCTTGGATTCAATTCATCCAAGCTATGAAAACTCTGTCAGTTGACAAAACCAGCTGACAAATTCCTATACTCCCTATGCATTGTGTTTGTGAGTGCCTCCCACCCTGGCACCACGCATGGTGTGTGAAGGCCCAGACAACCGTTCTGTATAGATCCACCTTCGGTCTTGTTCTTCCAGGGAAGAAGTGAAGAGAAGGCAATTGCTCTGAAGATCAGAGTAGTGTTGAGCTTGGCTGTTGGCCTGGGGGAGGTAGATGGAATGAATTCCATACTCTCCTCCAGAGAAGATACTCTACCTACCTCTGTTCTATGTCAACTGTGTGTCAGTCTCACCACAGTCTTTGGTGTAAGACTATAAGACTATCATCTCCCCTAGCTCTAAGAGAAGACAAATTCATGGTCTCTGTCTTCAAACCAGTAACATCTCTGTGGGTTTCTTGATTAAACATATAAGGCATTTTAACATCTTTGTATTTCTTACAAAAGTTTTAATGTTATTTCTAAAAATAGAAACATCTAAGATAAATAAGAACCACCCTAAACCACATTCCCCAGTGGCTCTGTCATACCTGTTGCTCAAATGTACTTCTCAGGGCCTCTTTTCATTACATCTTTTGAGGCTATTCAGAGATACCTATCCCTTTGAGGAATCAGAAATAGGTGGAGGTGACAAAGCTCTCAGAAATGCTTACCTTTTTTTTTCCCCGCTAAATATCTCTGAACCATTGCATCACACCCAGATCTAACAGGGAAAATTCTTGCCTAGCTGGAAGGTGTCATTAGCTGTCCTGCTTTGGAGAGAAGATCTACTGATCATCTCAATAGCGTATGACTAAAGTATAGAGGAAAGAAAATGCTGACAGTTTTGATCAAAGACAGAGATGGTCTTAACCAGATGCAGGCAATTGTCGGGACTAAGAGGTTAGGCCTGATGAGTCATACTTACTTCACAGAGATGGCATGAGGCATAGGACTTAGGAACTTGCTCTGTCTTGTGGCACTGGGACAAGGTGAAAAGAGAAGGTATTGAAGGTATCCTAACAAGTACTTTTTGAGCATCAGCTTCCAAAGAAATGCCTGTGTGTTTGATTTTCACACAGTAAAGAGTTTAGACAGATTTCCTTCTCCACTCAGTTGACTGTCATTTTATAGACACATAATTAGGAATGTTTATTTTCATAATACGTACTTTTAGATGACAAATCTCAGGGCAGAGGGTCAATAATGTGAATTAACTGAGGTCAAGAGCACTTGGCATATAGAATGAATTATTGTTGCCTACCTCCCTTTCAACAGGAGAGGAAAGTTTAGAGTTTGAGGCTAAGTACAGGCTTTCCTAAGGCTCTTCTTAGACATGGGTAGTTACCTACTAAATGTGATACGTGGAACATTTCTTCATTCCACAATTATTTATTGAGCCAGGCACGATGCTAGATGCTGGGAGAAAACAGAAGAGGAAAGTCCCTGTCCTTGCAGAGCCTATAGACCCACAGGAGAGAGGCACATCAAATACACAGGTGGCTGGAGGCCCAGACCTCCCAAGGGCCCCCACCAGCTTCACTAAGTGCTTTGATTTCTCAACTCTGTCAAGAGTGTCCTCAAAGTCTGGCCCACCGATCTGCTATATCTTTGTCTACTGGAGCTTGTTTGCAGTATATATTTCTGGGACTCACACCGGTCCTACAGAAGAAAAATCTCTGACCTTTTAACAAGTGTCCCCAAATACTTATGATACCATAAATTGTCTCATTGCACACTTTAACCATGATAAGGCTTTATTTTACAATGTTCCTGCAAGAGGGAACACATGAGCAAGCATGTTGGTTTGTGATGGAGTGAGCACTGAATCTGTGGCTTTTAGACATGGCTTTGAATGTTGATTCCTCCAGTTATAGCTCTGCTTTAGAGTCTCAGTTTCTTTATCGCCCAGACCACTGAAGGACTGTATGTGACAGTGCCAAGTCCACAACCTGTGATTGCTCCTTTTGGCTTCTTTATCAAATAATTTACTCATAAACAACGTTAAAATATAAGCCAAGGACAGGGAGAAGATACTTGCAATATTTATATATAATAAGCAAATTGCTGTTGTTCTGAATGTGTAAAAAAAAAGAATTCCTACAAAAATCAGTAGACAAAAGACAAGTAATAGAAAAATGGGCAATGGATGTAAACAGACAAGTCACAGAGAAGGAAATTGAATCAGAAAAAAAAAAAAAAAACTCAATCCGTTACAAGGAAATGTGAATCAAAACAAGCATGAGGCAGACACCTTTCATTGCAGACTGACTTTAGCAAAAACTAACAAGTCTGACAATTTCAACAATTGTCAGCATGTGGGAGAAATGGTATCCTCCCTCATTAGTCTTGGGAATACAGCGTGATACACCCACTTTCAAGCTATATTGACAGCATCTAGTAAAATTCAAGATATAATACCTAGGTCTCAATAATTCCACTTCTGTGTATATATCCAACAGAAACTCTGGTGTATGTGCACAGGGTCATGTAATAGGGTGGGCATTGCAGCATTGCTTGTAAGAGTAAACAAAGTTGGAAACAATTCAAAGTCCACTATAGAGGAATATATGAGCAAGTATAATGAACAGGTAAAAATGATCATCTAAATCAACTGGTTAGAGCTCAAGGACTTTATGTGGAGTGAAAACAAGGAGAAGGACAAAACACTCAATATGAATCACTTATATAAACAAAAAACAAAAATATTATATTATTAACAAATATATGAATAATAATAAACAATAACATATTCTTAATAAAAACAAAAATATAATAATATTATGGGTTGTCTTATAATCCATGTTTATATATGCAAATTTTTAATGAAATAAAAGGAATCAAAACTCATGATATTTGTTGCCTGAAAGGGTAATGGAAAAAGGATAGGGCTAAAGCTCTTGGACTATATCTGTCATGTAATTCCATAAAAACAAAATATTAAAACCTGGAAGAGATACAACCAAATGTAACAGTTGCTAAATCTGGATAGTAGGACTGTGAGGGTTTGTTGTTACATTATTCTTTGTAGTTTTATACAACACTAATTTTTTGAAAATTAATAAATGACACTGATTAGTCTTCATTGTCTCATAGCTGAAGAAACTATCTGGACAGACAAGAGGTGGTCACTGACCTGGAATGCAGTGATGGGTCCTGGTTTACCAACCGGAGGGTCCAGGGTTGGCTGGAGAGTGTTACAGGTCCCCAGAAGACTCCCATTGAGGGAGGCTCCAAGAATATGAACCTTGTCTGTAGTATGATTGTATTTGTTTTCAATGCTCTCAGCTACTGTATACGTAGACAGTGAAATTACCACTCAGAGACTCAGAGGATAAAGAGCTCTCTTTCTTCTCTTCCACATCACCCCTTCTCACCCCCTCTTGCCTGTGGTTTGGCAGCCACACTTGACTGCCTTACAGTTGGCTGCTCTTCTCCATTTCAGTTTTATCTTCCTGTCTGGTAGGTGGCTGCTGTGGGAGTATGAAGGAGACAAGGAAAGGAGAAAACAAAGAGGGAGAGTGTAATCAACTCTGGATAAAGGAAGGACACCTCTTGGTTTAACATGCAAAGGGTCAAGTTTCATGCCCTGACCCACACGTGATTTTAAGGATGAGGACACCAGGGATTTTCACTTCCAGGCCCCTGAGCAGTTTTGTAGCGACCCTTAATCTTCTTGCAACCTGTCCTCCAGAAATGTGGCACACAGAGACAAGAGGCATACACACATACACTCAATCCCCACTCCCACCTCCCATGCTTGAGTAAGTCCTCCAGCTTGTTTGGGCAGCATCTGTACCCATGAATAAAAACCAGTGTTCAAGAGAGTGGAATATAAGGCATCACATTCATTTTCACGTGCTTCCCCACATATGCATTTAACTTGCAAGCTCCAGGTGATATTAAGTCAAAGAAAAAGAGGGCCTTTGCAATTAATGTGTTATCATTTGGCTTTGATATGCCTTCTAGGTTTTTCTCTTCTTGGAAACAGGATAGATGATTGTTGATTCTGTCCTGCTAGAAAAGAGCTGCCTTGGTATAGTATAAAGCAGTTGTTTCCAAAGTGTGTTCCCAGTACTAGCAGCATCAGCATCACTGGAACCTTGTTAGAAATGCAAATTCTTGGCCCTACCCCAGACCTGCTACTAGCTGAAAGTCCAGCAATCAGTATTTTAATAAGCCCTCCAGGTGATTCTGATGCATGTTAAAGTTTGAGAACCTCAAATATAAAGAAACAGCACGGAACCAGAAATCTGGAGATACAAGTTCAGATCTCGACTCCTTTACTTACCAACTGTGCCACTTTGGGCAAATAACCCGCTAGGGTAGAGTATTTTTATAAAATGTAAACTGCAGCTAGTTACTGAATGAGTCATGTCTATGAAAGTTCTCTGAAAACTGTAAAAGGTCACGTAATATACATTGTTACTATTGGTGTTATCTTGGGAGTGGTTTTGTTTGCTAAATCAGATGCCCTGATTTAAGCATCTCTTCTGCTACTCTTAGAAGCTGTTTACTACTATCTACAAAGAGCTGCCAGATACAGCAAATAAAAATACAGGACACCCAGTTAAATTTGAATTTCTAATAAACCGCAAATATTTTTAATATAAATATGTCCCAAAATTGAAGGGACATACTGAAAAATTGTGCATTGTTTTTAATAAGTCCTATATTTAATCCGGTGTCCTGTATTTACTCTGGTGACCCTTTTTTTTTTTTTTTTTTTTTTTTTGCGGTACGCGGGCCTCTCACTGTTGTGGCCTCTCCCGTTGCGGAGCACAGGCTCTGGACGCGCAGGCTCAGCGGCCATGGCTCATGGGCTTAGCCGCTCCGCAGCATGAGGGATCTTCCCAGACCGGGGCACGAACCCATGTCCCCTGCATCAGCAGGCGGATTCTCAACCACTGCGCCTGGTGACCCTTTTTTTAAGGTGTCTTTTTTAAGGTTAGGGACCAGTTTTTATTAATTTCAAAATGTTCTTGTATAAAAAGAAATGCTTTAAGCTTGAAGTAACAGAAACTCTCAGTGTTTTTAACAAACAAACAAAGTTTTCTAACACAACAGGTAGTCTTGGAGGGAGGTGATTGTGGAAAAGGTTCAGTGGCTCAAAGACATCAAGGATCTGGTTCTGGGTTCCTGTGATTCTCTTGGTCTTTCCCTCATTATCACAGAATGGCTGCAGTAGCTCTAAGCATCTATCCACACAAGCTTTCTTGTCAGATGCCTTTATAGTGTCAGGAAGAGAAATATCTTTCCCAAAATCTTCCTGGAAAACTGGTTAATTTACCTAGTTTTTCCAGTTTCCAGAATGGAGGTAACCAAGGAGGGATGGGCTAGGAAAGCATTTGCAGTAGCTCAGTGAAACTGTCTGCCAGTGTTGAGCAAACATTTCTCGAGTGCCTACTGTATGCCAATCTCTGTGCCTAGTGTTAGAGACACAGAATATAAGACAAAGTTTCTTCCCTCCAGGAGCTTATACTCTATTCAGGAAGGCAGATGTGAGTCGGATGAATTGATATGATTAGCTATGTGCTTTGTTAGAGTTGTGTGCCAGGTGTAATGAGAGCTCACAGAAGGGCCACTTCTCTCGGGCCCGGAGATTAGAAAAGTCCTCTGGAAGAGATTCTGCTTAGCACGTAATAGATACTTGGAATCGTGTGAAGATTAAACCAGTTTATGTACATACAAATCTTTATTGTGATTTCTTGCACGTATTAAGGATACAATAGATGTTAGCTGTTATAATGATTATTATCCCACCCGGGGAGCCAGTGATTGGCCTGTCACATGGGTGCCCATCTTAATTAGGGTGTGTGACCTGCCTTACCTGACACAGGATTAGGAAGTTGAACAGGAGTGGTGAGAATGAGCAGAAACTAAGCAGATGGCAGAACCAGGGAAATTAAAATTCATAGATCTGAAGAGCTGTCTAATCAGTGGTTCTCAAGATTTTTACAGCCCTTGCTCTTTTTTGTATATGAGTGTGTGATCTTCATATGATTATTGATGTGAATTGAAATTTATTCAAAACTGTAACTAAAAACAAATCAAAACAATGGGATAATTTGCTGCTTTAGTTTCCAGTTGTATCTCGTCTCCCCTTGCCACACAAAACCCATTCAGATAACCTTCATCTGCCTACTGTGTTAGTTGTCTTTTTTTTTTTTTTTGTGTGTGTGTGTGTGTGTGTGTGCAGTACACGGGCCTCTCACTGTTGTGGCCTCTCCTGTTGTGGAGCACAGGCTCCAGACGCACAGGCTCAGCGGCCATGGCTCACGGGCCCAGGCGCTCCATGGCATGTGGGATCCTCCCAGACCAGGGCACGAACCCGTGTCCCCTGCATCGGCAGGCGGACACTCAACCACTGCGCCACCAGGGAAGCCCTGTGTTAGTTTAATACATTATTGCTTTGAAGGTCATATGGTTTGGAGGGTTTTTATTCTGTGATTCCTCAGTTCTCTGGAGGGTGCCATAGAGCTACCTCAGGGACTAGTGAAAAAGCCAAGTTTTCTGCACTCTATTGTATTAAGAATCTTACATGCCCCCTTCCCCAATAGCATAAACACAGACACACACACACAAACATACACACACACACCAAACAGGACTTCCATTTAGCCTGGGGGTTAAGAACCAAGACTGGAGAGTCAGACTCCCTGCTCTTTACTATCTGTGTGATCTTGGGCAAGTTTCTTAACTTCTCTGTGCCTCAGTTTCCTCATTTATAAAACAAGAATGATAATTACATCTCCTATTTTATACTGTTAAGAGTGAGAATTTAAATGAGGTCGTCTGACACAGACATAGAGAACAAACATATGGATATCAAGGGTGGGGGGGTGGGATGAATTGGGAGATTGGGATTGACATATATACACTACTATGTATAAAATAAATAACTATGTATGTAAAAACAGAGAACCTACTGTATAGCACAGGGAACTCTACTCAATGCTCTCTGGTGACCTAAATGGGAAGGAAATCCAAAAAAGAGGGGATACATGTATACGTATGGCTGATTCACTTTGCTGTACAGCAGAAACTAACACAACATTGTAAAGCAGCTCTACCCCAAATAAATTAATAAATTTAAAAAAAATGAGGTCATCTACCTGGAGTGCTTAGTACAAAGCCTGGCAGAGGTTAAGTATGCAATTATTGTGAATTATGAGTAGTAGAGATATTGGGGGTTTGAATATGATTTATGTCAAGAAAGAGTTCCACTGCTAAAAAAATGACCACTGTTCTCATCAAACCCCCTTGTTCTGTTACTGAAGCCATTGAGATCCAGAGAAGTTGTGACTTGTCTGAATTCATTTGGTTAGTGGTAGATTTAGGTCCAGGCATCAGGTCCCCCAGACTCTCACTGCAGAGCCTGTAGAGACTCACAGTTCACAAGGTTTTTACAGCTCAAAAGAATTTTACTTGAATTATTGTAAAACTGGCAACAGATAGCAGGAGTTTGTGGGAATATGCTTCAAGCACGGGTTTCTGTGCTTTGAGGTCTGATGTGAGCAGTGGGTATACCTACTTTAACAGCAGGTATTAGCATCCACTTGGCCCACTGACAGGATTCCCTTCCAAATCTCTTTTCAGTTGCTACCCCAGACCCAGGTTCACTCTCAGCACTTTTAGAAAACAGTCTCTCCTATCCAGCTGACCTCTCACTGAGCCACATACTCAGAGAGATGGGCTAGAAAACTAACAAGTTCTCCCAGAGGAGAAAGTAACCCATACTCCTTATAGGTAGTCCCGTTCTCACAGGCTCCCAGTCTAGAGACTCAGAATTTATTTCTAATTCTTCTTTCTCTTCCCCACATTTCTATTTTACTTTCTCTAAAACCTTCAGAGGCCTTCTTCCAAAACCTTGGTCAACTTGGTTTCACTGATGTGATCTCTTAACATTAACCAGGTCATTCTCCTCCCTGGGACCCAGCAAGTAATAAATCCAATGAAAATGGGCTTAGACAGTAGGAGTCATTGTCTCACATGACAGGAAATCTAAGGAAGGCAGTTAAAGAGTTGACTGTCAAGGGTGGTACAGAATCTCTCTGTAACTTTCTCATGTTCATCTCATGGTACTAGATGACCACCACAACTCCAGGGCTTGTGTCATTGAAGAACAGTGTCCTGGGAAGGACTTTCCCCCCACCTGTCTCTCCTTGTTCATGATAGAAGAAGACTTTTCCCAGAGTCCCTCAGTAGACTTTCCCTTTTGCACCAGGATGGGTGCAGTTGTCCATCGTTTAGCACCAAGGGCAGTTGGGAGACCCTATGCTGGAGGTGAGCTCTGCCAGGTAGAAGATTGGAGGGGAGGAGTGGCTGATTCATTTGCTCAGGCTGCCATCACAAAATACTGGCTGGCTTAAACAGCACAAACTTACTTTCTCACCGTTGTGGAGGCTGAAAGTTCATGATCGATGTGCTGACAGGATTGGTTTCTTCTGAGGCCCCTCTCCTTGGCTTGTGGTTGGCTATCTATCTCCTTGCTCTGTGCTCACGTGGTCTTTCCTCTCTCTGGTGCCTCCCTGTGTGTACAGATCTCCTCTTTGTATAAGGACACGAGTCAGGTTGAATTAGAGCCCATCCTAATGGCCTCACTTAACTTAATCAGCTCTTTAAGGCCCTATCTTCAAATACAGTCACATTCTGAGGTACTGGAAGGGTTAGAGCTTCAACGTATGCATTTTGAGGGGGCCGGAATTCAGCCTATAACAGAAGACAAGCAGCTGTACCTGTCATGTTGCCAGTGACAGATTCCTTTCTACCGGTCCCTGAGCCTTTATTTGTTCCATCCTGATTATCCAGAATTACTTTCTTTTCTCCAGATATCCAAAAGACATTCATTAAAAAAAAATAAAAATTCTGAAGCCCACCTCTCCCAGGAATCCTTTTCCTGCACCTTTTCTCATCTTCCCAGTCTACTTCAATGGAACTCTTCCTCAATTCATATGCATGCCTCTTTATCACTGAAGACTTGTGAGCCCGGGAATAACTTGATTAGAGCCGAAGAAATATTATAGACAAGTCATGACATCACACAGTGTGAGTTAATGTTTAGACAAAACCTGGGTTTGAATGAACTTTGGCTGAAGTAGGGGAAAGTCATCATGCTGAGATGGGAATGTGATCTGAGATCTCTTCTAAAATCTGCATGTTAGTTCATCAGTGTTGAAGAGAGAACTTGAGAGGAACTTAGAGTTCAATCTGGAGTCTTTCAAGGGGACTATAGAATAAGAAACTGTAAAACGAGTTTTAGTTACAGAAGCGGGATCGGTTGGGCACCGTTTTATTTACTGTTGAATTCCTGATGCTCTCTACCTATTATCTTGTTATAATGGATTAGTATGGAGATGGGAAAATGGCAATTTCAAAATTAAAAAACTCAGCTCATAGACTTTTATAGCAGCAGCCCTGCCACAATTGGATTTTGAAATGTGTAATTAACTTCTTAGTCCTCTACAAAAAGAGTATTTCTCAGAGGAGGGATTTGGAGTCCCTTTTTTATTTTATTTTATTTTTTTTAACATCTTTATTGGAGTATAATTGCTTTACAATGGTGTGTTAGTTTCTGCTTTATAACAAAGTGAATCAGTTATACATATACATATGTTCCCATATCTCTTCCCTCTTGTGTCTCCCTCCCTCCCACCCTCCCTATCCCACCCCTCTAGGTGGTCACAAAGCACCGAGCTGATCTCCCTGTGCTATGCGGCTGCTTCCCACTAGCTATCTATTTTACGTTTGGTAGTGTATATATGTCCATGCTACTCTCACTTTGTCACAGCTTACCCTTCCCCCTCCCCATATCCTCAAGTCCATTCTCTAGTAGGTCTGTGTCTTTATTCCTGACTTACCCCTAGGTTCTTCATGACATTTTTTTTTTCTTAAATTCCATATATATCCTCCTGGGTCTGGAATTCTTATTTGTGACAGTTTCTCTTGGTGACTTTTTAACATGGATTATTGCAAGATTATTTGAATCCGAACTTAAAAAAAACCTGTTACTGTGTGGGCCTGCTTAAGGCATCACGCTTTCAAGCTTGCTTTTTATCTCAGATCAGTGCTGGACTTCAAAGAGAGGGACACATTTTGCACATCTTACCTCCCCACCACTCCCTTTCTTTGCTGCTTCTATTGAAAGGAAGACAGCTCACACCTACACACAGGACATGCGCACAAAATACCGGGTGTCCTGGGCCAGGGCCTTCCAAAGGCCACCCACCACCCCTATCCCAGTAATGTTATGAGCTGTGAAAATGGTCTTTCAAGTCAACAGCACTTTATTGTCAGGCTCATAAGGAAAATACAGCATCAGAAGTTTGGTTTTATGTTGGAACAATCCACTCTTTTGTTACATGCACA
This sequence comes from Hyperoodon ampullatus, assembly GCF_949752795.1. Lineage (NCBI taxonomy): Eukaryota > Metazoa > Chordata > Mammalia > Artiodactyla > Ziphiidae > Hyperoodon > Hyperoodon ampullatus. The sequence continues at coordinate 45,686,628 of NC_136914.1, read as the reverse complement.
TTTGCCGTGCTTTCTTATTTAAAATCTGTAGCAGCCTATGAACTACAATACACTGTGATAAGTGCTAATGACTGGTATACACGAAGCGCAGCAGGAACGGTGTTGTAAAGCACCAGTAAATAAGGTACCATTAGTTCTGTCTGAAAAGGGAAGATTCCTAGACAAGTGGAGAGGGAAGAAAGCCTTGAAAATGAAGGGAGAAGAATCTTGCCAGGTTGGAGGGTAAGGAATTCTCAGCAAAGGCAAGAGCATAGAGGAGTGAAAATGCCAGGTCTATTGAAGGAATGAAGAGCAGTAGCACTGAAGTCGGGGCAACAGGGCTGAGTGGGTAGATAAAACTTTAGAGGGAGGGAATAAATGCACAAGTTGGTAGATAAAACTTTAGAGGAAGGGAATAAATGCACAAGTGGGTAGATAAAACTTTAGAGGAAGGGAATAAATGCACAAGTGGGTAGATAAAACTTTAGAGGGAGGGAATAAATGCACAAGTTAGGTCTCCAAGTTTGCAGGGTACTGAGAGCGGAAAAGGGAACATCCACGGAATAACAAAGCACACACAGAAAGATCTTGGCACTAATATTTTACACAATTGGAGTGACTATAGACTCATACTTGTAAAGCAGTTAGAGAGCAAGAAAAGGATTGTATTATCATGTTCTCAACTCAATTACCTGGACCGTAAGTGCATATTTAGATACAGGGTTTGTTCAGAGGTCAGTATATTCAAGGAAGTCTTCCTGGAGTGGGTGGAGATGGGCCGAGGTCTGACAGGTGAAGACTTGAATTATCAGAGAAGGGAGGAGAAGGCATTCGCCCTGAGCCAATGAGTAGGACTGTGGGAGCAAAGGTGGTAGATAGGAAAGACAAAAAAGAGATTAGCCTAGCAATTAGGAGGCTGGCTTAAGCTGGGAGTCAGTTGGTTTGTTTCCGTGCTTCTCAATCTTGACTGCACATTGGAATCACCTAGGGAGATTTTTAAAATATTGATGCCTGGATCCCATGCCCAGGAATTCTGACTTAATTGGTGTGGAGTGTGTCCTGAGCAACAGGATTTTGCAAAGCTCCCGAAAATTCTAGTGTACATCCAGATTTAGTATGGAGACCCACACATTCCAAGCTGAGGAATTTGGATTTGGTTCCATAGGCATCACATGTTCTTAGGTGATGGAGAAATAGAATAAATAAATAGAAGTGGCCTGTTAGAAAGAGGAGGCTGGTGATTGAAAAGTGGATTGGAAAGAGGGTGAAGCTCATGGAAATGAGTCCAACCAGAAATTCATGGAAAAATCCTGGCATGCATTATCTATCTGAGCATCAGGCCCGCATTGTGTCTGTGGGAAAGGAAGGAAAGGGCAAACCCCAGAGACACATCAGAGAATCATCTCAGGAACCTGATGACAGGGACAGCAAGACTTAGCAGAAAGAATGGTGATTCTGGGAGTGAATGGACCTGGGTTCAAATCGCAGCTCCACCCAATTTCCAGCATTATGACCTGGGCAAGGTCTTGAACTCCTCCTTTGCATGATTTCTCTGCTGTAGAGACAGAAATAATAATACTGACCTAGCGGAGGTGTGGTGAAGAGCAGTGAGATTATGTATACAAAGTACCCGGCATAGAGCGAGTCTTCAAAAAAAGCAATCTATGGTACCTTTCCTATAGGGAATAAGAAAGCCGGCTGGTTAAGAGCATCCACTTTGGAGACAGACCCGTGACCTAAAGCTAGCTCAGCCCCTTGAAGGTTGAGTGACTTTGGATAAAGGGATGCAATCTCTCTAAACTTAAATTTTCCCACTTGTGAAATCAGTACTTACTTCCTTTCTGTGGTTGAGTAATAATATTCCATTGAATGAATATGCTGCATTTTATTTATCCATTTCTCAGCTGATGGACATTTGGGTTGTTTGCACTTTGGGGCTTTTATGAATAATGCTGCTATGAACAGTTGTGTACAGATTATTTTGTGGACATGTGTTTTCATTTCCCTTGGGTCTATACCTATGAATGGAATTGATAGATCATGCGGTAACTCTGTTTAACATTTTGTTTTCCACAGCACCTATACTATTTTACATCACTACCATCACTGTACAAAGGTCCCAATTTCTCCACATCCTTGACAATACTTTTCATTATTTGCGTTTTTTATTATAGCCATCCAAGTGGGTGTGAAGTGGTATCTTGTGGTTTTTTTTTTTTAAGTAAAAACTTTACTTTTATTTACTTTTTAAAAATAAATATATTTAAGATGTACAACATGATGTTTTGATATGCATGTACATAGTGAAATTATTACTATAGTCAAGCTAACTAACATATTCATCTCTTCACAAAGTTACCATTTTTATTTATTTATTTATTTATTTTTAACATCTTTATTAGAGTATAATTGCTTTACAATGGTGTGTTAGTTTCTGCTTTATAACAAAGTGAATCAGCTATACATATACATATATCCTCATATCTCCTCCCTCTTGCGTCTCCCTCCCATCCTCCATATCCCACCCCTCTAGCTGGTCACAAAGCACCAAGCTGATCTCCCTGTGCTATGCGGCTGCTTCCCACTAGCTATCTATTTTATGTTTGGTAGTGTATATATGTCAGTGCTACTCTCTTACTTTGTCCCAGCTTACCCTTCCCCCTCCCTGTGTCCTCAGGTCCATTCTCTACATCTGCATCTTTATTCCTGTCCTGCCTTGCAACTAGGTTCGTCAGAACCTTTTTTTTTTCTTAGATTCCATATATATGTGTTAGCATATGGTATTTGTTTTTCTCTTTCTGACTTGCTTCACTCTGTATGACAGACTCTAGGTCCATGCACCTCACTACAAATAACTCAATTTCGTTTCTTTTTATGGCTGAGTGATATTCCATTGTATATGTGTGCCACATCTTCTTTATCCATTCATTTGTTGATGGACTTAGGTTGCTTCCATGTCCTGGCTATTGTAAATAGAACTGCAATGAACATTGTGGTACATGACTCTTTTTGAATTATGGTTTTCTCAGGGTATATGCCCAGTAGTGGGATTGCTGGGTTGTATGGTAGTTCTATCTGTAGTTTTTTAAGGAACCTCCATACTGTTCTCCATAGTGGCTGTATCATTTACATTCCCACCAACAGTGCAAGAGTGTTCCCTTTTCTCCACACCCTCTCCAGCATTTATTGTTTCTAGATTTTTTGATGACGGCCATTCTGACCAGTGTGAGATGATATCTCATTGTAGTTTTGATTTGCATTTCTCTAATGATTAATGATGTTGAGCATTCTTTCATGTGTTTGTTGGCAGTCTGTATATCTTCTTTGGACAAATGTCTATTTAGGTCTTCTGCCCATTTTTGGATTGGGTTGTTTGTTTTTTTGTTATTGAGCTGCATGAGCTGCTTGTAAATTTTGGAGATTAATCCTTTGTCAGTTTCTTCATTTGCAAATATTTTCTCCCATTCTGAGGGTTGTCCTTTCATCTTGTTTATGGTTTCCTTTGCTGTGCAAAAGCTTTTAAGTTTCATTAGGTCCCATTTGTTTATTTTTGTTTTTATTTCCATTTTTCTAGGAGGTGGGTCAAAAAGGATCTTGCTGTGATTTATGTCATAGAGTGTTCTGCTGATGTTCCGTTTTTTTTGTACTGTATATGGCAAAAGCACCTGAAGTCTACTCTCTTAGCAAATTTCTAGTATAAAATACAGTATTATTAACTGTAGTCATCATGTTGTACATTAAATCTCTAGACTTATTCATTTTACATAACTGCAGCTTTGTACCATTTAACCAACATCTCCCCTGTTTTCCCTACCTTCCCACCCCTGGTAACCATGGTTCTACTCTCTGCTTCTATGTATTCAAATTTTTTTTTTTTACTTATTTTAAACATTTTATCAAGAAGGCACATTTTTTTTTATACAGCCGGTTCTTATTAGTCATCAATTTTATACACATCAGTGTATACATGTCAATCCCAATAGCCCAATTCATCACAACTTTTTGTGGTTTTGATTTGTATTTTCCTAATAGCTAATAATGGTGAGCATTTTTTCATGTCCTTACTGCCATTTGTAAATCTTCTTCAGAGAACTACCTATTTAAATCCTATGCCTGTTTTAAAATTAGGTTATTTGTCTTTTTATTGTTGAGTTGTACAAGTTCTTTGTATATTATGGATGCAAATCCTTTATCAAATGTGTTCTTTGCAAATATCTTCTCCCATTCTGTGCTTCATTTTTTCACTTTCTTGACAGTGTCCTTTGAAGCACAATTTTTTTTTTAACTTTGATGAAGCCTAATTTATCTATTATTACTTTTGTTCCTTGGGATATTGTGTATGAGAAGATGTTGCTTAACCCAAGGTCGTGAAGATTAACTCCTATGTTTTCTTCTAAGAGTTTTAATAGTTTTAGTTTTTACATTTAAGTCTGTGATCCATTTAGAGTTAATTTTTATCTACGGTGTAAGGAAGGAGTCCAGCTTCATTTTTTTACAATGGATATGCACCATTTGTTGAAAAGACCATTCTTTCCCCATGCCATTATTTTGGCACCCTTGTCAAGAATTTATGTCTAGTCTTATTCTGCCTTATCTTTTGAATGAGAGAAAAATACAAGTTTGGGAAATCTTACAGGACTTGCTGCTACCATTCTCTTCTGTTAGATTTGTTTTATTCGATGGAAACATTTTCAGTGATCCACCATTGCCTTTTAAAAATTTGATTGATCTGACTTAGACTTTATTCTATATTTCACATTAAAAATTAGTGGTGAGAAAATTATTACCAGTTTTTTTTTTTTTTTTTCACTTTTCCAAGAGAGAAAAGAAAAAAAGCAAACTGTGGAGATTTGGCTTGAGGTCACAGCCGTGGTGCACACACTGCTTACTGTCACACATTTCCCCAAACATCTCTCTCTTGGCATTCTTTCCTTAATGATAACCCCACTGGACCGACAGTAGGTTTTGTGGCTATGTAACCATACTTAATTCTTTTCTGTATGTTTATCAGTGTGGATTTTCAGTAGACCTCTGGCAGTCTTGTTTACCCCAAATATCTCAAAAATCCTTTTGAGAATGTGCATTGTTTCTCTGCCCTGAAGGTAAAACACAGCAACCTTGTTTAACAGCAAAGCTCACATGGCTAGTAGTTCAGGAACAGAAGGACTGATTGTCTTCCCTCTGGGCCTCGTCCTCATTTGTTCAGCCAAAGGATGAGGGGCAGAGCTGAAATAGGGCGGCCAGGCTGGCCGGGCAGAGCCGCTCTCCATTGACGGGAAGACAGTGTATGGGGCTGCCTTTCATGGGCCTGCAGAGTGCGTGAGAGGCAGACGGTGGCCGCAGGCCTTGGGGCAGAGTTAGTCCGTATCCCCAAGGGCACAGACCATTTCCACATCTTCAAGCTGCCCAGGTTGTGGTATCGGGACCCCAGACTAACAGAGCAGAGCATGATTTGGACCCAGAATGGACAGTAGAAAGTGACTCTGGAATGGAACTTGGTATCTACCGATCCCTCCCCTGGCCCAGACTCTCAGTGATTATCTCCTTAGTGACATATGCTATGGTATTTTATCTTTCCCTGTAGGGAGGAGCAAGGTGGACACATGGGGAAAAGAAGTTTAAAGCATCCAGTAATAGCACTAAAAAGACAGACAAAATCTGATCAGCCTTGTTTCATTTTTGTCAGATGAGGTAAGGAATGAATGTTAGGTTTTGTTTTCTCGGAAGCTAGTGCCTGGATAACTCTTTAAAATAGCCGGACAAATTAATTTGCTGACAATTCTGGAAGGCAACTATAATTATTCCATTCACATAATTTGTGCCAACTTCTGCTTTCTTCTCTGTGGGTGCTCACCAGACACATGGAATTGGTCTACTCTACATCAGAAAAGAGAACTTACTATCCTTACATAGGTTATTTCTTCTTTGTAGGTGAATAGAGGATAGAAAGGTACAAGTAACATGAATATCATTTATTTAATTTGGTTTTTCCTTTGAAGAACTGTGTATTTATCCATTTAATTTGTAACATGGATGTCTTCTGAAGCACTTACCTTCAGTCAAGCTTATTAGTCTGAAGTTCTAGATCCCTTTTCTAGATCTAAACCTTTTCTAGGCTAAGAGTTTCCAGTCCTCCTTGGTTGAGAGATGCTTTCAAATTCAAAATACTCATGTGCAGGTTGTCAATGGTGGACAGTCTAACCTGTGGAGGGTATTTAGAAAAGTGTTGTCACAGAGCCTGAGGGGACTACTGGACTGTAGTGGATGCGTCAAGAGATGCTAAACGTCTTGCTGTGTGAGGGACAGTCCTGCACAACAAAGAATTTTCCCACCCAGAATGTGAACAGAGGCCCCTCTCCCGCCCCGCACTGAGAAGCTGATCCATTCACTTGAGGCTGCATCTTATCCCTGGGCTTTCGAGTGGGCTGATGTGTACTTGTCTGCATATCCTGAACCAACAACCTTAAAGAGCAGTCACAGGAAGGTCGGATGCAGTTACAGCATCACCTGGTCTATGGTGCTTATTCCCCTTCCTGCTTCCCCTGTGATCTAGACTCAGTCGAACCGTCTTCCCTCCACAGCCTCAATACTGCCACCTGAAGCAGGATATTAATAACAACTAGCATTTACTGAATGCTTAACTTGGCATCAGGGCAGAAGCTGGATGATTTTTAATATATTATTTTATTTTGGTACCATAGTCATCCCAAGAGGACATTATAATCTCCTTCACAAAAATGTTTTGAGGGGTTAAATAATTTGCTTACAGTCATACAGAGGGAACAGAGAAGATGCAGAGCTGGAATTTGTTCCCACACCTGTACACTTACAAAACCATACCCTCAGATCGGCTGCGCTGCTTCCCCAGCCTTTGTCTCTTGGCGACAGAATCTGCATTGGCTCCCCTGCCAGCTCTCTCCCTCGCCCTACATGTTGCTCCCTCTGTTAGGAAACTTATTCCTTCCTCACCCCATCCTTGGTTGCCTGGCTGATTCCTACTTGGTTTCCAATCTCACTTCCTTGGGGAAGCCTTGGTGACTTTCCCCATTTTGGGTTAGGGGCCTCATCTCTGTGCACCCTCTATTTCCCCGATCATGGGCAATATTGGCACTGTTATAAACGCAGTTCACATGTCTACACCCCTTACTAGACACTAAGGGACTATGGCTTGTTTGACACTCTGTCTCTGAAGCCTAGCTCTGGGCCTGGCACAGACCAGGTGCCACACAGATGTTCGTGGGGTGTGGAGACGGTGTCCTGGGCTCACCCCTCTAGCTCTTACCACTCCATGAGTGTCTCCGTGGGTACTACCCCCTAACCCCAGCCCTCTGATCACAATGAGCCTTTTTTTTTTTCTTTTTTTTGTGGTACGGGGGCCTCTCAGTGCTGTGGCCTCTCCTGTTGTGGACCACAGGCTCCGGACGCACAGGCTCAGCGGCCATGGCTCAGGGGCCCAGCCGCTCCGCAGCATGTGGGATCTTCCCGGACCGGGGCGCGAACCCGTGTCCCCTGCATCGGCAGGCGGACTCTCAACCACTGCGCCACCAGGGAAGCCCACAACTAGCCTTCTTGACTGGGACTCTCTGCCAGGCCAGCTCTAAGTGGGGAGCACGAGCAGAGCTTGGTTGGGGAGACTCGGACTGGTGAATATAAAGGCAGGGGTTTTCATGAGAGAGGTGGCTGGGAATTTGTGGTCCCACAGCAGGACCTATGGGACAAATGGGACAAGATGTCATAATGTGGACTCCCTCGGCCACAGAAGGAAGTAGAAATGGCTTCCTGATCCACTGATTTCCTCTAACCGTATTGTGCCACTAAACTAAAACCCAAACTGGATCCAATGGGGTTCCTACCCACCCCCCCAAACCTCCAGGTGACTCGATAGGGAAAAAAGCTATGGGTTTTATGAGAAAAACAGTAGAGACGAGACATTTCTCGAGTAACGCTTTTGGCATTTAACATGAAAGAAAACCAGTTCATTACTCAGAAGTCAGCAACTCAGGCACATTTTTATAGGATTATATAGATTCTCAACGTAATTATTACCTTGTGATGGTGCCTACTGTGTGCTAGGGACATTAAACATATCTGCGTGGTTTCATTCATTTATTTCTTTTTCTCTCTAATGTTTACTACAGTCTTACAACGTGAGTATGATGTCCCCTATTTTACACAAGGTTATATAACTCACTCAAGGTCATGCACCTTGTAAAGTGGCTGAAAAGGAATTTGAACTCAGGTCTGCCTGAACACAAAGTCTGATGAGTTGCTGGTTGTCTCATGCAAAAGCATCACCACTCTCGTTATGTACCAGCCCCTCTGTACCACAGCTCTTTCACTTCCTCATTCTTACAAAGACAGTGTCCTCTGTCACCTGGGGTGAGCCATGTGGCCCAAGAAAGCATGAGCAAAAGAAGACTCAGACATGATGGGGTGGGTGTGTGAAGAGGAGGAAACCTAGCCTTTCTTTGCCAGAAAAGGGGATAAAACCTCTGCCAAGTTGCAGGCAGAAATGATCTGTGATAGGAATGGAAGCCTCTCTTTTCCTTTAGGACCACTCTTCATCCAGCAGAAAGGATTGAAAATGCTCCAGGTCAAAAAATTTCCCTAACTTTGTTTATTCTTATCCAAATTTTGTTTTTTAAACCCGGAACAATATTCAGTCTGACTCAGCCAGGAAACTTATACTCATAAATAGATTCTCCTGAACATCATCAAAATATTTCCTCCTCTGGGCTAGACGAGCCTTGGCTGCCTGACTGCAATTATCCATTGATCCGCCAGTCTCCTGTGCCCTTTCATTTTGTCAATCCACACTCATTTCCAGGCTCTGCAAAGAGTTGGCTTTTTTTTTTCCTCCTGCAGCTCAAATCCTCCCAGTCTCCGGAGGCAAACATGACTGCTGTAAGTCAGATAGAATTTGCAATTCCCAGGGGTGCCTTTATCACTGTTGTGCAAACACCATCCTGAAAACCTGTCTGGAGCAGCATTTGATACCTTAGTGTCACCTGACTCCATGAGGTCAGAGTAGAAAAGCTCTCTTTCCTCTGCACACATTCTTGTGGCACCAGCACGGATTGGGCCTCGTCGTATCATGAAAGGGCTGTTCTTGTCTGAAGTGTCCCTCTCATAGGTGGCTCCATGAACAGAGTGGGTCATCACTTAATACAGGAAATGAGGGGGTGGAAGCTGGGGGTTGTACGTGTTCTCTGAAGGTTAAATATTTTAAGCGTGTACATAAGTGTGACTTTTTGTCAGAGTCCCTTTCTGTCCCGGGCGCCCCCTGTGAACATAGGACAATGTCAGGAGGTGTGTGACGTGGATCATTACACGACGAACTGCACGGACATATTTAGAGCTTGTCCCCAAGAGGACTGTGGATGTCAGGCAGGTGAGGACTCTGTTTCCACGGTCCAGAGAGTGAAACTGATGAGAGGAGGATCACGGTATTATAGCCTGCGTCTGTCAGCACCGATGTAATCAGCTTTCGATAATCTAGGAACTGTGTTTCTGTTCGGTGAGTGACTTAGGGCCTTTTATTCTGTGATTGCGAGCACTTCTTTCACAAGACGGGCAGAGGGAGGGGAAACGAGATGAAACCGAAACACGTCCATGTTCCAACTCATGGGCAGCTTTGCCAGTAGCTGGGATGCCTTGGAATGGTTTTTGGAGGAAGAATATTTAATGTATCTGCATCACTCTGCTCATTAGAGTTGACACAGATGAGTTTTTTAGAAAACCAGGAAGTTGGACCTCCTATTTCTGTGCCTCAACTCTAAGGTATAAGAAGAGAACGTCCAGGTCACTGTGATTAAAGGTCTCGCCCAGCATTTGGTGACATAGTACACCCCCTGCTTCTTTCTTTTGTTTTTGCGGTACGCGGGCCTCTCACTCCTGTGGCCTCTCCCGTTGCGGAGCACAGGCTCCGGACGCGCAGGCTCAGCGGCCACGGCTCACGGGCCCGGCCGCTCCGCGGCATGTGGGATCTTCCCGGACCGGGGCACGAACCCGTGTCCCCTGCATCGGCAGGCGGACTCTCAACCACTGCGCCACCAGGGAAGCCCACACCCCTTGCTTCTTGAAACTGTCTCTTCCTCGTATTTCCCTTAGCCCGCACTCTCTTGCTTTCTCTACTACCTCTTGACACGTTCTTAACCTCCTTCGCTAATTCCTAATTTTTCCACTCAGCTCTGTGATGGGGGAACTGCCTTAGGATCTACAGTCACCTCCCTTCTCTGCTCCATCCTCTTCCCCAGAGCGATTCCACCCACTCCTATGTCCTCATTCAAACTTAGATCCTTTCCTGTCTGTGCTGAGTATCTCACTGCCTGCTGGGTATCAACATACAGACGCCCAGCAGGCCTCTTAGACTTAACTAGTCAACAATGGAACTAAACTATGGTCCTTTCTTTCCCCTGTACCACCCAGGCCCCCACTCCTCACAACTGCACATCGTCACCAAGATTCCTTTTATTGCTGGTAGAGCAAAAATTGCTTCACATTCTTTCAAAAGAAATCTGGAAAACTCAGTTACAGTGAAAAGTACATATACCTTTTAACCCAGCAATCCCACTTTTGGGTTCTCGTATTGAAATCAAAGCACATCTCTATATAGGAGTACATAGGTAAGGATGTTTATTGTGTGTCATGGTGGGAACTTGGGAACAAACTGAATGCCCATTGGGGAGAATAGATGACCGTGAATTAGAGCCATTATGCAGCTATTTGCTGTGGAAAGATGTCCATGATGTATTTTGAAGTCAAAAAGCAACTTGCAAAGTAATAGGTATAATATTACCTATTTTATTAGATAATACTATGTAATTATTGTACAAAGTAAATATAGAAAAGCCCTATATGTGTATATATGTTTGCATGCTTGAATGGACACGAGGAAAGCAGTAGGCGGATATTCAGCAGACTGTTAGTATTGTTTCCCTGGGTGGGGCAGTGGCCAGAAGGATGGAGCATATGTTGCTTTTGTAATATTTGGAAAAATATTTAATTGCTCAACCTCCTGTATTTCTTGCTAGTCACTCAAGTAAGAATCTTAGCATCATCTTAGGCACCTCCTTCCCCTTCCTGTTTCCAGTGAGTCATTGTTTTTATGTTTGCATCCTCCCCTAGACTATAAAGTCATTGTGAGCAAGGGCCTTCTGCACAGCACCCTGCATATATCTCTCAGTATATGGTTATTGACGTGAAATGAAGATTTTAGTGTCATTGTTCCATATTTCTATTATATGTCTATCTCTAAGCTTTTAATTCTAATTCAGAAGAATACCAGTGTTTTCGCCAAAGCCCTCAAATACACATCGCCTTCCCCAGCCCTGCTCTGGAAAATGTGCCCTTGGAATATGAGGTGTTACATCATGTACTCTTTCGTCCCAGGTTTACTTATTTGATCTTCTTTTATGTGTATTTTTACTCAATTCTGCATCCTGCTTTCAGTATCATTTAGAGCTCCTTGGATGGGAGGCAGGTAAACAGGGGATAAGCAGCCCCCTGAAGGGCTATGTGAGTACTGACACTGAAATAAGCAAAAAACAGCACGTGTCAAACATAATGATGAAGAAATGCGTCCAAACATCCAGGTGTCTCCTGATGTCAAAGCTTTGGCAATATGAAACCACAACATTCAGACATTTTAGAACCAATTCTTAAAATAGTCTAATCTCTATAATAAGGATTATACAGGGAACATTTTGCCACATCCAAGGAAACCTTTCAGCACACCCATGACCTTCATACACCCACATCCACACCCACAGCCAAACACACACACACACACACACACACACACACACACACACTGCATTGAACTTTACCTGAACCTCAACTTGCTGGATTATGATTCCACTGGCTT